>NC_134832.1:82686227-83351307 GCF_004210375.1 Tachypleus tridentatus | reverse complement strand
ATACAAACAGTAATTTTTTATCTATTAAATATGGTACCTTTTATTGAAAGAAGTTTTTTACCTTTTAAACTTCTTTTCTTAAAACTATGTATACTGAATTTAAGTGGTGGAAAAGAGAAATGAAGACCTTTAGCTAGAACTGATTTACACTGATTATTTGTTACAATTACTTAGGTTAACAATCAGGTCGCCAGGATGAAACTAGGAATGAACGCTATTAGTCAATCAATTCAGCCTCAAATTTTGAACATGTTCACGTCGAGGAATTTGTCTTCGGTCCATTGGTACCGCTTGTTTAGTGCATCGGTATAATCAACGCTGTTAACAACGATCTAAAGGTAAGTAGAGTACACATTGAACTGTTTCAGTAAGTTGTCTGTCCTGTCGATGTTTCGTTCGAAATACTTGATCCAACGTTTGCTCCACCAAACATGCTTCGTTTTTTTCTGAATGAGTTGTTGGTGTGTAGTGATAGCTAGGTGCCTCTATTCTTTTACTTCTAAATTACGGACGTCTAGCGTAGATAATCCTCGTGTAGCTTAGAGCCAAATTTAAAACAAATCAACAGTTTCTTTAGAGAAATTTGATAAACTAACGAAAATTTTGGTTTGGTTCTTCAAATTGGAGAAACTTTGGAATAACGTGTAGAAGCTTGCATTCTGAAAGAAAGCAAATGTCAAGGTTTACTTTTTAAGTCCCATTTTTCATAAGCACAACTTACAGGCAACAGTTCATTTACTCATGGTCATATCAGGGCATTAGCAATCGGTGTGCTCGAAGGAAAACGATGTATGACGATTAATAGGATAACTTTATTAGAGATGAAGAAACAGTTTCATATAACAGCAGGGACAGAGATCAACTTTTCGGAATTCTAAAGATTTCATCTTCATTATTTTAAGGCAAAATAAAAAAAATTACATCATTTCTAACTGAATAACTAAAATACATTGCTGAAACAACGATAATTTAATCAATACAAAAATACATAGTAAATTACTAACAGTAAAACATGTTGTACACATTTTAAATGGTACAATTTTAATGAAGGTTACATGATATTTGGTGTTAGGTAAAGTTGTTTCATGTGGATGGTTTCTTTAAGTACTAATTCCAGATCAGTGTCATCCCTGCAAAGAATATTAATATTTTATAGTTCGTGTACTGTTTCTTCACTATGTTGGTGTATAAACGAAAACCATGTGTTACTCAACTTTGTGTATTTTCATGAACAATACCATATTCTATTAACTCTTACCACTAGATGGTGATGGGTTTTGTCAATGCAACAGCAATTACAGTCTTCACACGTGAAAATATGGAGAAGCCATGAACAAAGATGGATTCAGATGTCTTTTTAGTCAGAAGAATTCTTATGTACATAATATGAGGTAAAAACTCAACTGGAACTAAAACATAATTTGTGAGTTATAAAAAAGCAACTACCTATCACCATATTGTTCTGTACTCTTCGTTTTTTAACCAATCGTTTTACTTGTTTTTTTTTATCCTACCATGACTTATGAGCATCTATCAGATGTTGAGTGCACACCTACCTATCAAATTTTAAACTTTAAGTAAAAATAATTATAAATCTGTAGGAACAGTTTTACTCAAAATTTATAATTTTGTAACATTTATTCAATGTGAGTCACAAAGAAGTATGAAATCCATTCAGACTTTCATGTTTGTTTACATGTGAACTTTAACCAGATTCTGCAGTAGACAATTTATTATTGATTTTTAATCCCTAATCCAAAAGCATATGAATGTGTTTGTTAACAGTAGACAATTTACTATTGATTTTTAACCCCTAATCCCAAAGTATATTGATGTGTTTGCTAACAGTAGACAATTTACCTGTCGATTTTAACTCCTAATCCCAAAACCAATAGATGTGTTTGTTAACAGTAAACAATTTACCTATTAATTTCTAACTCCTAATCTCAAAGCATATGAATGTGTTTGTTAACAGTGGACAATTAACCTATTGATTTTTAACCCCTATTCCTAAAGCCTATGGATGTGTTTGTTAACATATCTTTATTACTTGATATACTGAACAACCATCAATGAAGATCGACTTTCAAAGTAGCTGTAGTCAACATCTGAATGTGATTGGACAGAGAACATTATGCACTTCTTTTTCATGTATATTGTGAACCGTGTGTTGTCTGTCCATCCGTTCATCTGCCTCCTGTTTTTGACGGCCACTTGTGTTGAGTGTGAAATGCTACTGATGAAGTCAAAGTTCAACATTAACTATTTAGATAACAGTTGAACAGGTATGAATAATGTTGACAATAAACAGGATAGTCTACACTAACTTGTTATGAATTAATAACACTATCATTCACATATCAACATGTGACAACGGTATGTTATTATTGTTGAGTGGTTCTTAATAGAACGCTTCTTATACAAATGTGGAACATCAAACAGAAGACCAAAACCCATTTAACACTTACTCTAGAGTGTCACACTATCTTAGTTTGTTTTTATCACTGCTAGTAAATTATTATCCTTCCAACTTTAAATGTTTGTTTCTCAGAAGCATCTGTTTGTGTACTTTAACCTAATCACAAAACATTTTGTGGTTCTTTCTATTTTTATATTTCCTGTATTGCAAATATACTCTTCAAAAAAAGAAACGCAAAAGGCAAAATATGAGACAAATTGTTAACAAGTTTATTCCGGGTAGTTCTGTGTGACATGTGTAAAACTTTGCACATTCACTGCTGAACATCAAAGTCTGCAAAGGCGAAGTCCACGCTCACTAGGTGAAGTTTAACGTCACTCAACGTCAATAACGAGTATGGCCCCGTGAGCATCAATAACTGCTTGGCATCTCCTGCCCATGGAAGCGATGAGATGACGAATCACATCCTGTGAAATGGCTGTCCACTCAGCCTGCAAAGCTGCTGCAAGCTGAGGTAGAGTCTCCAACTCGTCCCAAAGATGTTCGATGGGGTTTAAATCTGGTGATCTGGAGGGCCAGAGAAGAACGTTGATGTTGTGGTGTCTCAAGAAGACAGTGGTGAGTCGGGCTGTGTGAGGACGGGCGTTGTTATGTTGAAAAACGTAGTTGACGTTCACCATGATGGGTTGCACATGGGGCCTAAGAATCTCGTCAACGGTTGCGTACGGTCTGATCGGAAATCCTACGCAGCCCTGGTATGGTTGAGACAGTAGACGTCGGAGTGGTGGTCCTATCCCGAAGGTGACGTAACCGGATGCAGCGATTTTGTGCGGGCGTGGTCACACGAGGTCTGCCAGATCGTGGATGGTCACGAGTTGATCCATATTGTTGGTGACGATTTCATAGCCTTGTGATGGTGCTTGGGTGGACATTCACAGCTCTGGCAACATCTGATCGAGATTCGTCTGCTTCCAAGCAACCAATGGCGTTGTTGCGTTGTGCTTAAGTCAGTCTTGGCGTAACTGTATTGCGTGTCGGTGGCTTAACACTGAGCTATGGAAACCGAGAACCCGTCACTTTTATAGGGATTTTGCACATGTTGCACTTGCAGAACATGCAGATCTCTCAAACAAATTTATTGGACACGCATGCGTTTTGGCGAAAAATCCGATGTTTTCCTCCGTTTTCAAAGTGCACAACTTTTATTGTCATTTTGGTCTGACAATCAGTGCCTTAACACGTGTAACATCACATACTCTGAGCTTGTAACGTTATTACATATATTTCTCTTTAAAATAACAAAAATATCCCTTTTGCGTTTCTTGTTTTGAAGAGTATATATATATAAATCTTCAGATGACCAGTATGACTTTTCACATCTCAAACCTGTTGCTCTGAAATCTATACCAACAAACTGTTGTACACGTGAGCGTAAAGAACGACCCTTTATTTACACTCTGTGTACAACTTCTTAACTAAGTTTAAAGGATAAATTTTCTTTTTTTATAACTCTCCTTTTAACATCTTTTAACTTTTTCTACTGTTATCCCTCACTTATCAATTTTATAGTTTTGTCATTTTCATTCTATTTCGCTTGCGTCATTTCTTTACAAAACTGATTCACCAGTATTGTTACACCGTCAACCAATACAAACTGTGAAAGACAACAATAAAACAGAACCACAATATTAGTGAATATTTGCATACAGTAACTAAGGGAACCAGATATTAAAACAAAAACCAAACGGTGCGAAGAAAGAATATTTTTGGATGAAAAGGTTTCTTACCTTGCATTCCACGGATACTTCGACAAGTACGATTTGTAGGTATAAAGTTTTACAAATATTTTAATTGTATACTCACATGAGGTCGTTCTATAAATCTGAATTATATTTTTGAAATGAGAAACAAAAGTTAGGCAATTAGTGACATTTACGTTACTCTAAAACTTGCGAGAGGCTTAGTAATTAGTGTTAGCTAACACTGGATTGTTTTAGATAGCGTCGTATTGAAAAATTTAGAAAAAGTGAACATTTTCTGAAAAGGAAAAAAAAATTCATTTTACAGAAAGTACTGCAGGGGAAAAGCGTTCAGCTTGTAGTGATATAAACAGTAATTTTTTTATCTATTAAATGCGGTACCGTTATTGAAAAAATAAGTATTTTAAGCTCCATGTCTTAAAATTATATTTATAAATTACATCAATAAAGATGTAATCAAACCTTCAGGTTTAGTCCTAGTGAAAGTCGTGTTCTTGTTACAAGGGCAGTACTTAAAATTCTATTCTAAAATAAACAAAGGTTTGTTCTACGTATTGTAGTTTTGTTTTTGTAATTGTCTGAATTTAGAATACCAAAGTGGGAATCTTGTAGATTTTTGTCCATAGTACAATGTAATAGTGACACAATGTATTTATTATTTCGGCTACAAAGATACAAATATACATGCCGTGTTCTTTGTATAATAATAAATTTAAAAAATATGACTTAAATAATTATTTATGTTTGATTTTCAAAAAATATATATCTTCAACATTATATAATGCTTCAATCGTTAACACTTAGTCTGTACTATGTTATTGTATTATTAATTAACCTTGCTTTTAGTTCGTGATTTTAGTGAATTTTGTATAATTATGTCTATATATAATCCACAATAGCAATTTAATATACTATGATGATTTACCGGGTGTCGTCTCATCATTACGAAAATGTTTACGACATTTTTATTTCTGAGATTTTTTCTGGTATCTTTGGAATGTTTCTTCACGTTGGGTGACAATAAATTAAGGGTCATTGATAATGTGGTAGAGTTTTCAAGAATAAGCAATATTTTGATCAAGTAGTCATTTTTAGTTAAAATAACAATTTTAGCTAGGAGTAATTTACACTGATTATTTATGTTATAATTATATAGGTTAACAATCTGGTCACTAGGGTGAAACTGGGATTAAATGCTATTAGTCAATTCAGTCTCAAAATTTGGACATATTCATGTCGAACAATTTGTCTTCCTTCCATTGGTTCCACTTGTTTTGTACATCGGTATAATCAACCCTGTTAACAACGATCCAAAGGTTAATACAATACATCTTGAACTTTTTTACTAAGTTGTCTGTTCTGTAGATGTTTCGTTCGAAATTCTTGATCCGACGTTTGCTCCACTAAATATGCTTTCCCTTTATGACACGTGACTGGGCGGTATATTGTTGCGGTCAATCCAATTATTTCCTTGTAAAACAGTGGTTGGTGAGTGGTGATCACTAGGTACCTTTCCTCTTTTCTTTCACTGCTAAATTACCGACGGCTATAGCAGATAAAAATATCATGGACTGAACGAAAAACAAATGTGGAAGTCATGGAACTGGCAGGATACAAATGGTCCCTCATGAAAACTATAAGAAAGAGACAAATGGAATTTCTAGGACACATCTGCAGGAAGAATGGAATAGAGAAACAGATGCTATGTGGAAAAATAGAAGGGAGGAAAAGTAGAGGGTGTCAAAGAACTAAATATATCGACAGCCTCAATAACTACGTCACCAAGAACTCAATGAGCAACATCGAGTTGATAAGGAGGATTGACAACAGAGAAGTCTGGCATGCCATGGTCGTCGATGTCTGTCGCAGATTTGACACACGAAGAAGAAGATAGCAGATACAATTTTCAATACTTTACATATTCCATTTTCAGTATTCAAAGTAAAATAAAAAAATACATAATTTCGAACAATCCAATATTTTATTAACTCGTACTACTAGATGGCGTTCGGTTATTTGAATACAACAGGCTTTACCGTCTTCACTCGTGAAATATGTACAAACCGAAGTACATATGAGTATGATACGGTGTTAAACTAATCTGGAACTATAACATAATTTATGAGTTACAAGAAAGCAATTTTCTATCACCATATTGTTCTGTGCTTTTTGTTTTTTTAATCTATTTTTCTAACAGCTTTTTTTTTAATCCTACCCCGATTTGGAAGCACCTTTCAGATGTTGGGTGCACAACCCACGTATCAAATTTTAAACTTTAAGTAAAACATAATTCTAAATGTGTACTAATAGTTTTACTCAGAAATATTTTAGACTCTTTACTTTTGTAACATTCATTCAGTGCATGTCACAAAGAAGAATTAACACCAATGTAGACTTTCATGTTTTTTAACATGTAAACTCTGACGAGTTTCTCCAGTAGACAATCTATCGTTTTTTTTTATTAATCCCAAACCCTATGATTGTATTTGTTAACTAATTGTCATTTCTTAACATACTAATTACTCATGTCTCGTTTTTTGTACAATTTTCGTAGTGGTTTACTTACTACAATCTTTTTATTTTACTCTTGTATGATATTACAGAATGGATCTACACACAACCAATGAAGGCTGGCTTTGAAAGTAGCTACAAACAATATTTGAATGTGATTGGACAGAGAATATTATGTACTACTTTTTTATATATATCGTGAACAGTGGTGTTTCTCCATCATTTTATCTCTGTCTCCTGTTTACAGTAGCCTTTATAAAAGCGGATGAAGCCAAAGTTCAACATTAAGTTTTTGAATAAGGGAAGAACAGATGTGAATAATTTATATGCAAAAACGGCTCGTTTGGGTTGAGAAAATATTTTACATAGAAGCCGTTTTTGCATATAAATTTCTCAACAAGTGGGTTTCTCGACATCACAGATGTGAATAATGTTGACAACAAACAGCATATTCTACACTAACTTCTTATAAATTAATAACACTGTCATTCACATATCAACACGTGACGTAACGCTATGTTATTGTTGAGTTAGTAATCGGAAGTATCACCAGAACACTACAAACATAAGTTATCAGTAACCAGAAGTCCCACCAGAGAACGAGAAACATGAGTTATTAGTAACCAGAATTTTCACTAGAACTCTTAAAATATGAGTTATCAATAACGAGAAGTCTCAGCAGCATACTCACACAGTGATAAAACTTTCAGTGAAATTGAAGACCAAGAGTGTTGAAAGAGTCAGTAAAAGTGAAGACCAACAATGTGAAAACAGTCACTGAAACTGAAGACCAACACTGTGAAAACAGTCAATTGAAGAGAATACCAATAGTGTTGAAAGAGAGATTGAAACTGAAGACCAATAGTGTTGACACAGACAGACAAACATAACACCAATAGTGTTTCAACACACAGTGAAATTGAAGAACAACAGTGAGGAAGCAGTCAATAAGAAGTGAAGATCAACATTGTTGGAATACTCAGTGAAAATGAAACCCAATAGTGTTGAAAGTGAAGACCAATAATATGAAAACATTCAGTGAAATTGAAGACCAACAGTATGAAAACTTTCAGTGAAAGTGAAGATCAACACTGCTGAAACAGACTGTGAAATTGATGATGTACTCTTATGAGACAGTCATTGAAAGTGAAGACCAGTTGTGTTAAAAGAGAGTAGAAGTGAAGCCACACACTGTTGAAATAGACAGTAAAATTAAAGACAAACTGTTAAAAAAACAGACATTGAAACTGATAAACAACACTGCTGAAACTAACAGTGAAATTGAAGATCTCCACCATTGAAACATTCAGTGAAAGTGAAGACCAACACTGTTGAAACCCAGTGAAATTGAACACCAACACAGTTAAAACCGTCAGTGAAATCGAAGACCAATAGTGTTGATAATGTCAACAAAATTGAAGACTTACACTGCTGAAACAGAAAATGAAATTTAAAACCCGTAGTGTTGAAACAGACAGTGAAACAGAAGAACAACAGTGTTGAAACAGAAGACCAGTAGTGTTGAAAGAAAAGTGAAAGTGAAGACCAACAATGTGAAAAGAGACAATGATACTAAAGACTGTTAGTGTTGAAACAGTCAGTGAAAGTGAAGACCAATAGTTTTAAAACAGACAGTAACCTTGAAGATCAACAGTACTGAAACACTCAGTGAAAGTGTAGATCAACAGTGTGAAAACAGTTAGTGGAAGTGAACCCCGAGTGTTAAAGAGTCAATGAAACTGAAGACCAACAGTGTTGAAACAGAATTGAAAGTGAAGACCAACAGTGTACACACACAAATAAAATTGAAGACCAGTACTACTAAAATAGACAAGGAAATTGAATGCCAACAGTATTGAAAAATACAGTGAAACTGCAGTCTAGTAGTGTTAAAACAGTGAGTTGAAGACCAACAATGTTCAAACAGAATGGAAAGTGAAGACCAGCAGTGACCAACAGAAATAAAATTGAAGATCAGTGCTGTTGAAAGAGACAGTGAAATTGAATGCCAACAGCATTAAAAGAGGTAGTGAAACTGCAGTCCAGTAGTGTTAAAACAGTGAAATTGAGACCAACAGTGTTGAAAGAGTCAGGGAAATTGAAGACCAATGGCATTGAAACACTTAGTGAAATTGAAAACTAATAGTGTGTAAATAGATAAAATGAAGGTCAACACTGAGAAAACAGTCAATGAAACTGAAGATCAACACCATTGAAACAGACAGTGAAATTTAACACCTACACTGTTAAAACAAAATGAAATCGAACAACAACACTGTTCAAACAGTTAGTGAAACTGACGACCAGTGGTGTTAATATGGACAGTGAACTTGAAGAATCACACTGTTGAAACAGACAGAAAAATTAATGACCTACACTTTTGAAACAGTCATTGAAAGTAAAGACCAGTTGTGTTATAATAGGATAAAAGTGGCCACAAACTGTTGAAAGACACGGTCAAATGAAAGACCAACACTGTTCAAACAGACAGTGAAATTGAATATCAACACTGTGCAAACCGTCAGTGAAACTGAAGAACAAGTGTTTATAAATTCAGTACAATTAAAGACATACACTTTTGAAACATTCAGTGAAAGTGAAGACCAACACTGTTGACACAGACTGTGAAATAGAAGACCAGTAGTGTTAAAATAGAGTGAAAATGAAGATCAACTGTGTTGAAATGGACTGAAAATTAAGACTACACTGTTGAAACAGATTCAAATTGAGGAACATTACTGTTGAAACACGCGGTGAAACAGAAGAACAACAGTGTTAAAATAGAAGTGAAAGTGAAGACCAACAGTGTGAAAACAGTCCGTCGAAATCAAGACCACTAATGTTGAAAAGGAAGTGAAAGTGAAGACCAACAATGTGAGAACAACAGTTAAACTGAAGACAAGTAGTACTGAAAAATAGAGTGAAATTGAAGACCAACAGTGTTGGAACAGCCAGCAAAAATGAAGACCAATAGTGTTAAAACTGTCTGTGAAACTGAAGACCAATGATGTTGAAAAGAGAGTTGAAAGATGAAGAGAATGCAGACAGACTGTAAAACTGAAAACCAGTAGTATTGAAACACACAGTGAAATTGAACACCAATAGTGTTGGAACAGTATGTGAAAGTGAAGACCAATATTGTTGAAACAGACTGAAAAAGTGAAGACGTACATTGAAAAAACAGTTAGTGAAACTGAACACCAATAGTATTGAAACAGGCAATGAAATTGAAGATCAGTATTAAAACGGTGAAACTGAAGACTAACAGTGTGAAAACAGTCAGTGAAATTCATGACCAGTAGTGTTGAAATGGAAGTGAAAGTGAAGACTAATAGTGTTGGAACAGCCAGTGAAAGTGAAGACCAACAGTGTGAAACAGTCAAATGAAAGACCAATATTGTTCAAACACACCATAAAAGGGAATCCAACAGTGTTGAAACAGCCATTGAAACTGCAGACCAATAGTGTTCAAACAGACAGTAAACGTGAAGGCAAACAGTGTTTAAACAGTCAGTGAAACTGAACACCAATGATGTTGAAAGAGAAATGAAAGGTAGGACCAAGAGAGTGCAGACAGACTGTAAAACTGAGAACCAGTAATATTGAAACACCCAATGAAATTGAACACCAACAGTGTTCGAAGAGTCCGTGAAAGTGAAGACCAATATTGTTGAAACAGACCGAAAAAATGAAGATGTAGTGTGAAAACAGTCAGTGAAACTGAACATCAATTGTGTTGTAGCAGACAGTGAAATTGAAGACCAACAGTGTTAAAAACAGTTTGTGAAACTGAAGACCATCAGTGTAAAATCAGTCAGTGAAATTCAAAACCAGTAATGTTGAAACACAAGTGACAGTGAAGACCAACAGTGTGATAAGAGTCAGTGGAATTTGAGACCAATAGTATTGAAACAGACAGTGAAAGGTATGACCAACACTGTGAAAACAGTGAAACTGAAGACTGATAATGTTTAAACAGAAGTTAAATTGATGAACAACAGTGTCAAAACAGTTAATGAAAGAGAAGATTCACAGTGGTGAAACAGACAGTGAAGTTGATTAATAATAGTGTGAAAACAGTCAGTTAAAATGAAGGTAAGCACTGATGAAATAGTAAATGAATGTGAAGATCCTCTCCTGTGAAACGGACAGTGAAATTAAAAGACCTACACTGTTGAAATATTCAGTGAAAGTGAAGACTGACACTGCTGAAATGGACCATGAGATTGATGACTTACTCTATTGAAAAGTAACTGAAAGTGAAAATCAGTTGTGTTTAAAGAGACACTGTTGAAACACACAATCAAGTTACTGTTAAAAAACAGACATTGAAACTGAAAACCAGCACTGCTGAAACTGACTGTGAAATTGAAGATCTCCACTGTTGAAACATTCAGTGAAAGTGAAGACCATCATTGTTGAAAGAGACCGTGAAATTGAAGGCCGACACTACTGAAACAACCATTGAAAGTGAAGACCAACACTGTTGAAACACAGTGAGACTGAACACCAACACTGAGCAAACCGTCAGTGAAATCAAAGACCAATAGTTATGATAAAGTTAGTAAAATTGAAGACTTACACTGTTGAAACATGCAGTGCCAATGAAGACCAACACTGTTGACACATACCTTGAAATTGAAGACCAGTAGTGTTAAATTATAGTGAAATTGAAGACCCTTAGTATTGAAACTCACATTGAAAGAGAAGAACAATAGTGTTTAAAGAGACAGTAAAGTTGAGGAGCAACAGTGTTGAAAGAGACAATGAAGACCAATAGTGTTGAAGCAGACATTGAAAATGATGACCAACAGTGTTGAAACAGAAGTGATAGTGAAGACCAACAGTGTACAAACAGTGAGTAAAAATGAAGATCAGTATTACTAAAACAGACAGTAACATTGAATACCAACAGTTTTGAAACAGCCAGTGAAACTGCAGACAAATACTGTTAAAACAGTGAAGTTGAAAACCAATAGTGTTGAAACACCATAAAAGTGAAGATCAGTATTGTTGAAACAGACTGAGAAAATGTAGACGTACAGCATGAAAACAGTCAGTGAAACTGAACACCAATAGGGTTAAAACATACTTTGAAATTGAAGACTAGCAGTGTTGAAACAGTTTATGAAACTGAAGACCAACAGTGTAAAAACAGTGAGTGAAAGTGAAGACCAATAGTGTGGAAAACAGTCAGTGGAACTCAAGAACAGTAGTGTTGAAATGAAAGTGAAAGTGAAGACCAACAGTGTGACAATAGATAGTGAAACTGAAGACAAACACTATTCAAAGAGAGAGTTAAATTGAAGAACAACAGTGTTGGAACAGTCAGTGAAAGTGAAGACCATTAGTGTATATACAATTAATGAAATTGAAGGTCAATAATGATGAAACAAAAGTGAAAGTGAAGACCAACAGTGTGTAAACAGTCCATCAAAGTCAAGACCACTAGTGTTGAAAAGGAAGTGAAAGTGAAGACCAGCAGTGTGAGAACAACATTCAAACTGAAGATAAATAGTACTGAAAAAGATAGTGAAATTGAAGACCAACAGTGTTGGAACAGTCAGCAAAAATGAAGACAAATAGTATTAGAACAGTCTGTGAAACTGAAGACCAATAGTGTTGAAACAGAACTGCAAGAGTATACCAACATTGTGGAAACAGAGAGTGAAACTGAAGACCAACAGTGTTGAAACAGACAGTAAAAGTGAAGACCAATAGTGTTGAAACAGAGTGAAATTTAAGTACATTTATGTTAAAAAATCAGTGAAATTCAATACCAACATTGTTCAAACAGACAGTTGAACTGAAAACCAGTAATGTTGAAACAGACAGTGAAAGGCATGACCAACACTGCAAAAACAGTAAACTTAAGACTAATAGTGTTTAAACAGAAATGAAAGTGAAGAACAACAGTGTCAAAACAGTTAATGAAAGTGAAGATCTACAGTAGTGAAACAGACAGTGAAATTTATTAATAATGGTGTGAATACAATCAGTTGAAATGAAGGTAGCACTGATGAAACAGTAAATGATTATGAACATCCACTCCTGTGAAACAGACAGTGAAACTGAAGACCTACACTGTTAAAATATTGAGCAAAAGTGAAAACTAACAGTGTTGAAACAGAAAATGAAATTAAAAAGCCTGCACTGTTGAATTAGTGAAAATGAAGATTAACACTGTTGAAACAGACCGTGAAATTGAAACAGTTATTAAATGTGAAGACCAGTAGTGTTAAAATATAGAGTGAAATTGAAGACCAACACTGTTGAAATGCAGTGAAATTGAACATCAACACTGTTCAAACTGTAAGTGAAACTGAAGACCAATTGTTTTCATACAGACAGTGAAATTGAAGACCTACTCTGTTCAAACATTCAGTTAAAGTCAAAACCAACACTACTGAAACATACTGTGAAATTGATGATGTACTCTATTGAAGTATTAAAAGAGAAGACCAGTTGTAAAAGAGAGTAAAAGTGAAGGCACACTGTTCAAACAGACAGTCAAATTAAAGACCAACACTGTTTCAAAACAGCTATTGCAACTGAAAACCAGTATTGCTGAAACTGACTGTGAAAATGAAGATCTCCACTTTTGTAACAGTCTGTGAAATTGAAGATCGACACTACTGTAACAGTCATTGAAAGTGAAGACCAACATTGTTGAACGAGACCGTGAAATTGAAGGCCGACACTACTGAAACAATTATTGAAAGTGAAGACCAACACTGTTGAAACACAGTGAGGTTGAACACCAACACTGAGCAAATCGTCAGTGAAACCAAAGATCAACAGTGTTGATAAAGTTAGTAAAATTGAAGACTTACATTGTTGAAACATGCTGTGCCAATGAAGACCAACACTGTTGACACATACCTTGAAATTGAAGACCAGTAGTGTTAAATTATAGTGAAATTGAAGATCAACATTGTTGAAGCAGTCTGAGCTTGATTTTAATGCCAATATGTTCTCAAGTATAAAGTCAAGTTTGTCCTTGTAAAAGAAAAGAGAGAATCTATTAGAATTAGGAACTTTTCATATTTTTTTAGTTTCTTACATTTCCTAAAGTTGTAAGTTAATTTAAGCCTTCAGCCACAGTATTGTTTAACTTAACGTGGTTTTCACTTAACTTTGGTTGAACCATTATTATTTTCTACAGAAGTCAGAGTTGACTTCTGCTTTAATTATAAATTACTTAACATTGCTTTGTTGAGGTTAATAGTGCTGCATTTATGATTTATAATAGTTTTATTTATCTTCATTGAATAACATTTAGGTTTTAACTTTTAATAACATGGATATTTGTTTGTTTGTTTGTTTTCATTTTTAGTGATAGTATAATTTACAGAGTGGAGGAAACATGTAGCTAATGAGAATTCAATCAAAGTTTAACAGCATTCTTGCATGTTCAATGCACCCAGTTGCCCTCGTTTTTTATGTTTTTATTTTATGATTGTGTGATTGTTTCTGTGAATATACATTTTTATCTTGGTAGTTCTTTAGACCCAGTTTGGAGACCTAAGAGATGCTCAGTCACACTCTGTAACCATGTGTATCACATATATTTAGTCAGTAGGCCTTACTGACTACTCAGTAGAATAAAACATTCTATGGAAAAAGCCTTAGGGGTCATAACAGTGACTGTCAAATTTCATTATTCGATTAGTCTATGAGTCGGCAGGGGGTGGGTGCAGTTTACTAGATGCCTTCTTTCGAATCTACCTGGCCTGGAATCGCCAGGTAATTAAGGCACTCGACTCATAATCCGAGGGTCACAGATTCGAATCCCCGTCATATGAAAACATGCTCGCCCTTTTAGCCATGGGGTCATTATAATGTGATGGTCAATCTCTCTATGTGTTGTTAAAAGAGTAGTCCAAGAGTTAGTGGTAGGTGGTAATGACTAGCTGCTCTCCATCTAGTCTGGAACCTTCATCTAAACAAATGCTCAGTGAAGGTGTTGTACTCTTTGGGCAAAAGGCATCCGATCTTACAGAATCATGGTGATGACCTGTCACCGGATGTGTTTCTTCATCTTCATCATTTCTTGGGTGCGGCATGTTCAAATTGAGATCATTTGTTGTTTTCATGTCTGTTCATCATTCTCTATATGTCCTTTTCTTGTACCCTGATCATCAAGGGCTTCGGTGACACTAGAATTATCGTTTCTGTCCCTTTCTTGTGTTAATGACTTGTTTGAATGGGATTGTTTTGGAGTACCATTAACAGAATCAGGTTGCTTGGAATATCGAATCTTTTTTGCAGTAGGTGTAAAAGGTGCGGATTCAGTCGATGGTCTACCAGAATAGTTACAGTTTTTACGACTTGACACCCTATTTGGAGGGCGTTCCCAAGCAGTGACCTGTCTGTGACTGCCAGAACCTCTTCCTCCCTCTGTTTGACTAGTATCAAGTTCATTCAGGAACACAGACATTCGAACTGGACATTTCAACAGTGACTTGTCATGTGAAAGTTTATCCAGGATTTCCGATGACGCTAGATAAGGATTGCAAAGAAAGATCAAATATTTATTATGTTCTATATACTTAAAAATCTTAAAGGTTTTTGAATGTTCTAAATGTTCATTCAATTTTTCTCTCAATAACCACCCTTTCTCTGCAAACAGTGAAAGAATGTAAAGATGCAGGATGTTATGAACTAGACAACATGCAACTGTTCCTTTTCTCTTTTATACCACGCATATGAGGTTAAACTAGGTAGTGGATGTTCCCTCCCCGTCAAACACAATTTGTGTTTTACTTCTGCTCGTACTTAAAAAACAAAAAACGCCATAGCATTCCACATAATGACCCACCACATTCGTGTCCTGGTATTGAGTTTTGGGGCGACAATTTTTTCATTTTTGTACTTATTAACAAAATGCACAATCAGACATTGTTCACAACAAAGCAATTATCCCCACTGTGGTATGATGAAACAATACATACAATCAGTCATTTTTGATGACAAAGCAGTTGTCCCCATTGCAGTTCAGTGAAACAATACATACAATCAGATATTGTTAACAACAAAGCAGTTGTCCCCATTGTGATGTTGTGAAACAATACATACAATCAGACATTGTTGACAACAAAGCGCTTGCTTTCATTGTAAGTACAGTGAAACATTGCACACAATCAGATGTTGATAATAAAGCACTTGCATCCATTTTAATACTAGAAAACAATATGTATATAAAATCAGACATTGTTGACTGCAAAGCAGTTGTAAGTACAATAAACCAATACTTACAATCAGACATTGTTGACAGCAAAGCATTTACTTCCATTACTAGCTTCAGTCTCCACTGGAGTTCTTCTTTCTCCATAGATAATCGAGACTTTGACTTCACCTCTTTCTCAAACTCCTCCTCTAGCTGTAGTCTTTCTCTTTTTAACTGTCTGCAAGTTGAAATATGAAAGTCAGACCACAGTTACTATCTAACGATTTTCTTGAACAAAGATCTGGTTTGTTCTTTGTACAAGTTAATCTTATTTTATTCTTATTTTCATGACATATATTGTCAGAAACAATATCTGACAACTGATGGATTATAAACCAGGTACAAATTATTTTAATATAGAACTATTTGTTGCATGTTAGACAGCTGAAAATACCCAGTTTTGAGCCAATGCTTAAACTAAGGGATTTTCAGTGATGGGACAAATATCATATCTTAATGTATAATGTACAGTTTCAGAGCAAAACCTGTTATATATTGGTGGCTGTGTTAAAATCGTTTCATGTTTCTGCAGATATAGTTTTATTAAAAACAAATAACCTCCACAAGCATGCATTACATTATTTGATCCTTAAAGATGTGATGTTTACATAGTCTGTAACAACATAAGTCTAGGTAGTTGTTTGATTCTAATAATGAGCTGTCATATTTACATAGATCATAGTAACAAGTTCATAATCAAAGTCATTGTTGGAATAAGTGTCCTATTTCTATACACACTTTTACAAAACACGTTTTGAACTGTGTTATGTTCGATTAATTTATGATTAGTTCTTTTATCAGATTAGACAGTCTTTGACCAGATTAGATGAAATATAGTAATTTGAGTTTATACTATTAACAACTAATATATCAAGTTTAGGATCTTATGTTTACTCATGAACAAGTTAAGTCATAAATATAGTTAACAGTAATTTTATAGAAGTCACAAGATTAATCTGGCACTGTCTGTTGTAATCATTAAAATGACACTACTGAGCTTTCATTATAATTAAACTTCAAACCTGTCTACAGTAAAAGTTGTTGTTGTTTTATTTTAGAATTAATTTGTGATTCTATGTTTAATAAATATTATAGTTTTAAGGTTTCTATAAGTTACTTTCAGTATTGTCAAATTATAGAAGACTGAATGGAGTCAGAACATGGTTAAACTATAGTCTAAGAGAGATACTGAAAAAAAGTAAATTAAAGTTATCTAATTATTTGATTGAAACTAAAAGTAATTCATATATTACTTAAGACAATTAGCTAACTAGAAACACATATTGTTCTAAAAAAACAAAAGTTAAATCCATAATGGACTGCATCACTTCTAATAACACTGATGGGATATGTTAAGCCTCATTATGACATTATGTTGGATGAAATAATGATAAAATAAATCATATTACAGACGTTAACACTACTGTTTCCCCTGATTATGTTAAACAATTAGATATAAAAAAAGTAACTTAATCTAAACTGGATATATTGTTAATGGATTATAACTGAAACAAATACACATAGTTATCGTTTGTAAAGTAATTCACTTGGTTAAGGAAAATGTAGTTCACTACAGAATTGCACTAAATGAATAACAACAGCTGGCACCAGCTTTTTGTGTCAAGAAGAAAGCAATAAAACATAATATCAAATTAAATTCTTAAAAAGGTTTTTTTAAATTATTGTTGTTTTAATTTACTTCTTAACAATAACTGTATAAGCAATAACGATATCAATACAAATAAACTTGGAATTAAATCAAAAGAATGAGAAGACACTCCTTAATTATGATTGTGTTGTTTGCTGTTTGGTCATACTTTTACTGTTAAACTGTAAACTGGTAATCATATTTGACCACAACTTCAAATGATTTAGTTCACTTTGGACTAAGCAGTCATCTATTCGCTGGAACTCCTTTTACCTCTCAATTCAAACTTTCTCATCCACCATAGCTTGTAAATCTTCATTCCTTGCCTTCAGCTTCTGAATCTCTTGTGTTGCAGATGGTAACTTCTCCAACTAGTGATTTAATAAAAAAAAAATTAAAGAAGCTAAACTTCAAACATCAATTTATGGGTTTAATTGCACATAAGTTTTTATGTTTGAATATCAACAAAGGTTACCTTCAATGTGATGATTATGTTGTTCTTTCAAAGCTGCAACTAATTGAGTGTTCTGGTTCTGGACATCTCTAGCAGACTGAGCATGAATATTTTTAAAGTCTTCAATCTTTAGGAAAATATGAAATGCAATTCATTTAAACTGCTGTCAAGTGTTTTTTAATTATAAATAATATATTTTGTTGTTTGTATTTTAAAGCAACAGATAACGCCACTAAAGTTTATGGTAACCACACTTTTTCTTAATTTCGCACAAAGCTACATGAGGTTTATCTGCACTGGCCACCCCTACTTTAGCACTGTAAGAGTAGAGGGAAGGCAGCTAGTCTTTACCATCCACTGCCAATTCTTGGGCTACTCTTTTACCAATGAATAGTGGGATTGGCATTCACATTATAACGCCCCCATGGCTGACGGGAATTTGAACTCACGACCCTCGGATTACTAGTCTAGCGCCTTAACCACCTCGCCACGCCAGGCCTAACCAATTTTTTGAGACTTAGTTTACAACTTTAGATCACGGTTCTTTCATTAAGTCAACTTGCTGGGAACTAAAACGATAAAACTAAATAAACTCTCAAATATAAATTAAAATCGAGTCACAATTCATAAATTCTCTTTGTCTTACGAAATTATTTTGTATCATTATTAGAATAAGGTCTAAGAAACACTTTTATACCAGGGTAATGCTTTAACTGGTTGAAAGCTCTTTCTATATAAATCTTAAGTGTTTCAAAGTGAAGACATTATTAAAAATCATTCCCACCACTGAGAGCCTATTTTAATACCGTATTCACTATATGGGAGGAGAGTTGTATATTTTCTTGTTGGAAATTTTATAGTCCCCCCCATCCCCCTGGAATAATAGTAGTTATAAAACTTGACCTCTTAAATTTGATCACGTTGTTCAACAAGATATAAAGTTATTATGGAAATGGGAAAGCCAACTTCAGAGAAAAGTTTAAATTTTAGCCTCGCCATAACTGCTCATAAGATCTCTAAGTTCGTTGTAGTTGTTTTGGAACAGCTCTTTTTTTTCTTTCTTATCTTTGTCTTTATTTCTAGATCATTTGATAAAATATTTCAAATACTTGACTTTAGGTTATCAGGAGCTCAATAGCAATATTCTGCATAGAAAAGAATTCCTATTATACTTTTAATTCTCAGTGTAAAAAATTTGAAGCTCTTACTTGTTTCACCAACCAATTAAACACGCAAATCTCTTGTGCTGAGATACAAACGTTAACACTTTTACACCTAAAATGTATTTTTGATAGGTACCTATCTCCTATCACACAAAGCTATCTCAATTACTCTTTGCACTCTAAGCATTGTTAAATATTTTTGCAATCAGTGCATCAGTCTTTATACCCTTTCAACTTTATGCTTTTTATAAACATGTGCACATCATGTCACTGTTTGTTCTCCACCAGTAGTGGCACATCTGTCTCCCTCTAACAGTGAAGGCACACTGTTCAAACAGACAGTCAAATTAAAGACCAACACTGTTTCAAAACAGCTATTGCAACTGAAAACCAGTATTGCTGAAACTGACTGTGAAAATGAAGATCTCCACTTTTGTAACAGTCTGTGAAATTGAAGATCGACACTACTGTAACAGTCATTGAAAGTGAAGACCAACATTGTTGAACGAGACCGTGAAATTGAAGGCCGACACTACTGAAACAATTATTGAAAGTGAAGACCAACACTGTTGAAACACAGTGAGGTTGAACACCAACACTGAGCAAATCGTCAGTGAAACCAAAGATCAACAGTGTTGATAAAGTTAGTAAAATTGAAGACGTACATTGTTGAAACATGCTGTGCCAATGAAGACCAACACTGTTGACACATACCTTGAAATTGAAGACCAGTAGTGTTAAATTATAGTGAAATTGAAGATCAACATTGTTGAAGCAGACTGAGCTTGATTTTAATGCCAATATGTTCTCAAGTATAAAGTCAAGTTTGTCCTTGTAAAAGAAAAGAGAGAATCTATTAGAATTAGGAACTTTTCATAATTTTTTTAGTTTCTTACATTTCCTAAAGTTGTAAGTTAATTTAAGCCTTCAGCCACAGTATTGTTTAACTTAACGTGGTTTTCACTTAACTTTGGTTGAACCATTATTATTTTCTACAGAAGTCACGTTCAGCTTTCAAGTGGTTTTATTAAAGATTTTTGGAAGAGTTGACTTCTGCTTTAATTATAAATTACTTAACATTGCTTTGTTGAGGTTAATAGTGCTGCATTTATGATTTATAATAGTTTTATTTATCTTCATTGAATAACATTTAGGTTTTAACTTTTAATAACATGGATATTTGTTTGTTTGTTTTCATTTTTAGTGATAGTATAATTTACAGAGTGGAGGAAACATGTAGCTAATGAGAATTCAATCAAAGTTTAACAGCATTCTTGCATGTTCAATGCACCCAGTTGCCCTCGTTTTTTATGTTTTTATTTTATGATTGTGTGATTGTTTCTGTGAATATACATTTTTATCTTGGTAGTTCTTTAGACCCAGTTTGGAGACCTAAGAGATGCTCAGTCACACTATGTAACCATGTGTATCACATATATTTAGTCAGTAGGCCTTACTGACTACTCAGTAGAATAAAACATTCTATGGAAAAAGCCTTAGGGGTCATAACAGTGACTGTCAAATTTCATTATTCGATTAGTCTCTGAGTCGGCAGGGGGTGGGTGCAGTTTACTAGATGCCTTCCTTCGAATCTACCTGGCCTGGAATCTCCAGGTAATTAAGGCACTCGACTCGTAATCCGAGGGTCACAGATTCGAATCCCCCGTCATATGAAAACATGCTCGCCCTTTCAGCCATGGGGTCATTATAATGTGATGGTCAATCTCTCTATGTGTTGTTAAAAGAGTAGTCCAAGAGTTAGTGGTAGGTGGTAATGACTAGCTGCTCTCCATCTAGTCTGGAACCTTCATCTAAACAAATGCTCAGTGAAGGTGTTGTACTCTTTGGGCAAAAGGCATCCGATCTTACAGAATCATGGTGATGACCTGTCACTGGATGTGTTTCTTCATCTTCATCATTTCTTGGGTGCAGCATGTTCAAATTGAGATCATTTGTTGTTTTCATGTCTGTTCATAATTCTCTATATGTCCTTTTCTTGTACCCTGATCATCAAGGGCTTCGGTGACACTAGAATTATCGTTTCTGTCCCTTTCTTGTGTTAATGACTTGTTTGAATGGGATTGTTTTGGAGTACCATTAACAGAATCAGGTTGCTTGGAATATCGAATCTTTTTTGCAGTAGGTGTAAAAGGTGCGGATTCAGTCGATGGTCTACCAGAATAGTTACAGTTTTTACGACTTGACACCCTATTTGGAGGGCGTTCCCAAGCAGTGACCTGTCTGTGACTGCCAGAACCTCTCCCTCCCTCTGTTTGACTAGTATTAAGTTCATTCAGGAACACAGACATTCGAACTGGACATTTCAACAGTGACTTGTCATGTGAAAGTTTATCCAGGATTTCGATGACGCTAGATAAGGATTGCAAAGAAAGATCAAATATTTATTATGTTCTATATACTTAAAAATCTTAAAGGTTTTTGAATGTTCTAAATGTTCATTCAATTTTTCTCTCAATAACCACCCTTTCTCTGCAAACAGTGAAAGAATGTAAAGATGCAGGATGTTATGAACTAGACAACATGCAACTGTTCCTTTTCTCTTTTATACCACGCATATGAGGTTAAACTAGGTAGTGGATGTTCCCTCCCCGTCAAACACAATTTGTGTTTTACTTCTGCTAGTACTTAAAAAACAAAAAACGCCATAGCATTCCACATAATGACCCACCACATTCGTGTCCTGGTACTGAGTTTTGGGGCGACAATTTTTTCATTTTTGTACTTATTAACAAAATGCACAATCAGACATTGTTCACAACAAAGCAATTATCCCCACTGTGGTATGATGAAACAATACATACAATCAGTCATTTTTGATGACAAAGCAGTTGTCCCTATTGTAGTTCAGTGAAACAATACATACAATCAGATATTGTTCACAACAAAGAAGTTGTCCCCATTGTAGTACAGTGAAACAATACATACAATCAGATATTGTTCACAACAAAGCAGTTGTCCCCATTGTGATGTAGTGAAACAATACATACAATCAGACATTGTTGACAACAAAGCGCTTGCTTTCATTGTAAGTACAGTGAAACATTGCACACAATCAGATGTTGATAATAAAGCACTTGCATCCATTTTAATACTAGAAAACAATATATACAAAATCAGACATTGTTGACTGCAAAGCAGTTGTAAGTACAATAAACCAATACTTACAATCAGACATTGTTGACAGCAAAGCATTTACTTCCATTACTAGCTTCAGTCTCCACTGGAGTTCTTCTTTCTCCATAGATAATCGAGACTTTGACTTCACCTCTTTCTCAAACTCCTCCTCTAGCTGTAGTCTTTCTCTTTTTAACTGTCTGCAAGTTGAAATATGAAAGTCAGACCACAGTTACTATCTAACGATTTTCTTGAACAAAGATCTAGTTTGTTCTTTGTACAAGTTAATCTTATTTTATTCTTATTTTCATGACATATATTGTCAGAAACAATATCTGACAACTGATGGATTATAAACCAGGTACAAATTATTTTAATATAGAACTATTTGTTGCATGTTAGACAGCTGAAAATACCCAGTTTTGAGCCAATGCTTAAACTAAGGGATTTTCAGTGATGGGACAAATATCATATCTTAATGTATAATGTACAGTTTCAGAGCAAAACCTGTTTTATATTGGTGGCTGTGTTAAAATCGTTTCATGTTTCTGTAGATATAGTTTTATTAAAAACAAATAACCTCCACATGCATGCATTACATTATTTGATCCTTAAAGATGTGATGTTTACATAGTCTGTAACAACATAAGTCTAGGTAGTTGTTTGATTCTTATAATGAGCTGTCATATTTACATAGTTCATAGTAACAAGTTCATAATCAAAGTCATTGGTGGAATAAGTGTCCTATTTCTATACACACTTTTACAAAACACGTTTTGAACTGTGTTATGTTCGATTAATTTATGATTAGTTCTTTTATCAGATTAGACAGTCTTTGACCAGATTAGATGAAATATAGTAATTTGAGTTTATACTATTAACAACTAATATATCAAGTTTAGGATCTTATGTTTACTCATGAACAAGTTAAGTCATAAATATAGTTAACAGTAATTTTATAGAAGTCACAAGATTAATCTGGCACTGTCTGTTTTAATCATTAAAATGACACTACTGAGCTTTCATTATAATTAAACTTCAAACCTGTCTACAGTAAAAGTTGTTGTTGTTTTATTTTAGAATTAATTTGTGATTCTATGTTTAATAAATATTATAGTTTTAAGGTTTCTATAAGTTACTTTCAGTATTGTCAAATTATAGAAGACTGAATGGAGTCAGAACATGGTTAAACTATAGTCTAAGAGAGATACTGAAAAAAAGTAAATTAAAGTTATCTAATTATTTGATTGAAACTAAAAGTAATTCATATATTACTTAAGACAATTAGCTAACTAGAAACACATATTGTTCTAAAAAAACAAAAGTTAAATCCATAATGGACTGCATCACTTCTAATAACACTGATGGGATATATTAAGCCTCATTATGACATTATGTTGGATGAAATAATGATAAAATAAATCATATTACAGACGTTAACACTACTGTTTCCCCTGATTATGTTAAACAATTAGATATAAAAAAGTAACTTAATCTAAACTGGATATATTGTTAATGGATTATAACTGAAACAAATACACATAGTTATCGTTTGTAAAGTAATTCACTTGGTTAAGGAAAATGTAGTTCACTACAGAATTACACTAAATGAATAACAACAGCTGGCACCAGCTTTTTTGTGTCAAGAAGAAAGCAATAAAACATAATATCAAATTAAATTCTTAAAAGGTTTTTTTAAATTATTGTTGTTTTAATTTAATTTTTAACAATAACTGTACAAGCAATAACGATATCAATACAAATAAACTTGGAATTAAATCAAAAGAATGAGAAGACACTCCTTAATTATGATTGTGTTGTTTGCTGTTTGGTCATACTTTTACTGTTAAACTGTAAACTGGTAATCATATTTGACCACAACTTCAAATGATTTAGTTCACTTTGGACTAAGCAGTCATCTATTCGCTGGAACTCCTTTTACCTCTCAATTCAAACTTTCTCATCCACCATAGCTTGTAAATCTTCATTCCTTGCCTTCAGCTTCTGAATCTCTTGTCTTGCAGATGGTAACTTCTCCAACTAGTGATTTAATAAAAAAAAAATTAAAGAAGCTAAACTTCAAACATCAATTTATGGGTTTAATTGCACATAAGTTTTTATGTTTGAATATCAACAAAGGTTACCTTCAATGTGATGATTATGTTGTTCTTTCAAAGCTGCAACTAATTGAGTGTTCTGGTTCTGGACATCTCTAGCAGACTGAGCATGAATATTTTTAAAGTCTTCAATCTTTAGGAAAATATGAAATGCAATTCATTTAAACTGCTGTCAAGTGTTTTTTAATCATAAATAATATATTTTGTTGTTTGTATTTTAAAGCAACAGATAACGCCACTAAAGTTTATGGTAACCACATTTTTTCTTAATTTCGCACAAAGCTACATGAGGTTTATCTGCACTGGCCACCCCTACTTTAGCACTGTAAGAGTAGAGGGAAGGCAGCTAGTCTTTACCATCCACTGCCAATTCTTGGGCTACTCTTTTACCAATGAATAGTGGGATTGGCATTCACATTATAACGCCCCCATGGCTGACGGGAATTTGAACTCACGACCCTCGGATTACTAGTCGAGCGCCTTAACCACCTCGCCACGCCAGGCCTAACCAATTTTTGAGACTTAGTTTACAACTTTAGATCACGGTTCTTTCATTAAGTCAACTTGCTGGGAACTAAAACGATAAAACTAAATAAACTCTCAAATATAAATTAAAATCGAGTCACAATTCATAAATTCTCTTTGTCTTACGAAATTATTTTGTATCATTATTAGAATAAGGTCTAAGAAACACTTTTATACCAGGGTAATGCGTTAACTGGTTGAAAGCTCTTTCTATATAAATCTTAAGTGTTTCAAAGTGAAGACATTATTAAAAATCATTCCCACCACTGAGAGCCTATTTTAATACCGTATTCACTATATGGGAGGAGAGTTGTATATTTTCTTGTTGGAAATTTTATAGCCCACCCCATCCCCCTGGAATAATAGTAGTTATAAAACTTGACCTCTTAAATTTGATCACGTTGTTCAACAAGATATAAAGTTATTATGGAAATGGGAAAGCCAACTTCAGAGAAAAGTTTAAATTTTAGCCTCGCCATAACTGCTCATAAGATCTCTAAGTTCGTTGTAGTTGTTTTAGAACAGCTCTTTTTTTTCTTTCTTATCTTTGTCTTTATTTCTAGATCATTTGATAAAATATTTCAAATACTTGACTTTAGGTTATCAGGAGCTCAATAGCAATATTCTGCATAGAAAAGAATTCCTATTATACTTTTAATTCTCAGTGTAAAAAATTTGAAGCTCTTACTTGTTTCACCAACCAATTAAACACGCAAATCTCTTGTGCTGAGATACAAACGTTAACACTTTTACACCTAAAATGTATTTTTGATAGGTACCTATCTCCTATCACACAAAGCTATCTCAATTACTCTTTGCACTCTAAGCATTGTTAAATATTTTTGCAATCAGTGCATCAGTCTTTATACCCTTTCAACTTTATGCTTTTTATAAACATGTGCACATCATGTCACTGTTTGTTCTCCACCAGTAGTGGCACATCTGTCTCCCTCTAACAGTGAAGGCACACTGTTCAAACAGACAGTCAAATTAAAGACCAACACTGTTTCAAAACAGCTATTGCAACTGAAAACCAGTATTGCTGAAACTGACTGTGAAAATGAAGATCTCCACTTTTGTAACAGTCTGTGAAATTGAAGATCGACACTACTGTAACAGTCATTGAAAGTGAAGACCAACATTGTTGAACGAGACGTGAAATTGAAGGCCGACACTACTGAAACAATTATTGAAAGTGAAGACCAACACTGTTGAAACACAGTGAGGTTGAACACCAACACTGAGCAAATCGTCAGTGAAACCAAAGATCAACAGTGTTGATAAAGTTAGTAAAATTGAAGACGTACATTGTTGAAACATGCTGTGCCAATGAAGACCAACACTGTTGACACATACCTTGAAATTGAAGACCAGTAGTGTTAAATTATAGTGAAATTGAAGATCAACATTGTTGAAGCAGACTGAGCTTGATTTTAATGCCAATATGTTCTCAAGTATAAAGTCAAGTTTGTCCTTGTAAAAGAAAAGAGAGAATCTATTAGAATTAGGAACTTTTCATAATTTTTTTAGTTTCTTACATTTCCTAAAGTTGTAAGTTAATTTAAGCCTTCAGCCACAGTATTGTTTAACTTAACGTGGTTTTCACTTAACTTTGGTTGAACCATTATTATTTTCTACAGAAGTCACGTTCAGCTTTCAAGTGGTTTTATTAAAGATTTTGGAAGAGTTGACTTCTGCTTTAATTATAAATTACTTAACATTGCTTTGTTGAGGTTAATAGTGCTGCATTTATGATTTATAATAGTTTTATTTATCTTCATTGAATAACATTTAGGTTTTAACTTTTAATAACATGGATATTTGTTTGTTTGTTTTCATTTTTAGTGATAGTATAATTTACAGAGTGGAGGAAACATGTAGCTAATGAGAATTCAATCAAAGTTTAACAGCATTCTTGCATGTTCAATGCACCCAGTTGCCCTCGTTTTTTATGTTTTTATTTTATGATTGTGTGATTGTTTCTGTGAATATACATTTTTATCTTGGTAGTTCTTTAGACCCAGTTTGGAGACCTAAGAGATGCTCAGTCACACTCTGTAACCATGTGTATCACATATATTTAGTCAGTAGGCCTTACTGACTACTCAGTAGAATAAAACATTCTATGGAAAAAAGCCTTAGGGGTCATAACAGTGACTGTCAAATTTCATTATTCGATTAGTCTCTGAGTCGGCAGGGGGTGGGTGCAGTTTACTAGATGCCTTCCTTCGAATCTACCTGGCCTGGAATCTCCAGGTAATTAAGGCACTCGACTCATAATCCGAGGGTCACAGATTCGAATCCCCCGTCATATGAAAACATGCTCGCCCTTTCAGCCATGGGGTCATTATAATGTGATGGTCAATCTCTCTATGTGTTGTTAAAAGAGTAGTCCAAGAGTTAGTGGTAGGTGGTAATGACTAGCTGCTCTCCATCTAGTCTGGAACCTTCATCTAAACAAATGCTCAGTGAAGGTGTTGTACTCTTTGGGCAAAAGGCATCCGATCTTACAGAATCATGGTGATGACCTGTCACTGGATGTGTTTCTTCATCTTCATCATTTCTTGGGTGCGGCATGTTCAAATTGAGATCATTTGTTGTTTTCATGTCTGTTCATAATTCTCTATATGTCCTTTTCTTGTACCCTGATCATCAAGGGCTTCGGTGACACTAGAATTATCGTTTCTGTCCCTTTCTTGTGTTAATGACTTGTTTGAATGGGATCGTTTTGGAGTACCATTAACAGAATCAGGTTGCTTGGAATATCGAATCTTTTTTGCAGTAGGTGTAAAAGGTGCGGATTCAGTCGATGGTCTACCAGAATAGTTAGTTTTTACGACTTGACACCCTATTTGGAGGGCGTTCCCAAGCAGTGACCTGTCTGTGACTGCCAGAACCTCTCCCTCCCTCTGTTTGACTAGTATTAAGTTCATTCAGGAACACAGACATTCGAACTGGACATTTCAACAGTGACTTGTCATGTGAAAGTTTATCCAGGATTTCCGATGACGCTAGATAAGGATTGCAAAGAAAGATCAAATATTTATTATGTTCTATATACTTAAAAATCTTAAAGGTTTTTGAATGTTCTAAATGTTCATTCAATTTTTCTCTCAATAACCACCCTTTCTCTGCAAACAGTGAAAGAATGTAAAGATGCAGGATGTTATGAACTAGACAACATGCAACTGTTCCTTTTCTCTTTTATACCACGCATATGAGGTTAAACTAGGTAGTGGATGTTCCCTCCCCGTCAAACACAATTTGTGTTTTACTTCTGCTAGTACTTAAAAAACAAAAAACGCCATAGCATTCCACATAATGACCCACCACATTCGTGTCCTGGTACTGAGTTTTGGGGCGACAATTTTTTCATTTTTGTACTTATTAACAAAATGCACAATCAGACATTGTTCACAACAAAGCAATTATCCCCACTGTGGTATGATGAAACAATACATACAATCAGTCATTTTTGATGACAAAGCAGTTGTCCCTATTGTAGTTCAGTGAAACAATACATACAATCAGATATTGTTCACAACAAAGAAGTTGTCCCCATTGTAGTACAGTGAAACAATACATACAATCAGATATTGTTCACAACAAAGCAGTTGTCCCCATTGTGATGTAGTGAAACAATACATACAATCAGACATTGTTGACAACAAAGCTTGCTTTCATTGTAAGTACAGTGAAACATTGCACACAATCAGATGTTGATAATAAAGCACTTGCATCCATTTTAATACTAGAAAACAATATATACAAAATCAGACATTGTTGACTGCAAAGCAGTTGTAAGTACAATAAACCAATACTTACAATCAGACATTGTTGACAGCAAAGCATTTACTTCCATTACTAGCTTCAGTCTCCACTGGAGTTCTTCTTTCTCCATAGATAATCGAGACTTTGACTTCACCTCTTTCTCAAACTCCTCCTCTAGCTGTAGTCTTTCTCTTTTTAACTGTCTGCAAGTTGAAATATGAAAGTCAGACCACAGTTACTATCTAACGATTTTCTTGAACAAAGATCTAGTTTGTTCTTTGTACAAGTTAATCTTATTTTATTCTTATTTTCATGACATATATTGTCAGAAACAATATCTGACAACTGATGGATTATAAACCAGGTACAAATTATTTTAATATAGAACTATTTGTTGCATGTTAGACAGCTGAAAATACCCAGTTTTGAGCCAATGCTTAAACTAAGGGATTTTCAGTGATGGGACAAATATCATATCTTAATGTATAATGTACAGTTTCAGAGCAAAACCTGTTTTATATTGGTGGCTGTGTTAAAATCGTTTCATGTTTCTGTAGATATAGTTTTATTAAAAACAAATAACCTCCACATGCATGCATTACATTATTTGATCCTTAAAGATGTGATGTTTACATAGTCTGTAACAACATAAGTCTAGGTAGTTGTTTGATTCTTATAATGAGCTGTCATATTTACATAGTTCATAGTAACAAGTTCATAATCAAAGTCATTGGTGGAATAAGTGTCCTATTTCTATACACACTTTTACAAAACACGTTTTGAACTGTGTTATGTTCGATTAATTTATGATTAGTTCTTTTATCAGATTAGACAGTCTTTGACCAGATTAGATGAAATATAGTAATTTGAGTTTATACTATTAACAACTAATATATCAAGTTTAGGATCTTATGTTTACTCATGAACAAGTTAAGTCATAAATATAGTTAACAGTAATTTTATAGAAGTCACAAGATTAATCTGGCACTGTCTGTTTTAATCATTAAAATGACACTACTGAGCTTTCATTATAATTAAACTTCAAACCTGTCTACAGTAAAAGTTGTTGTTGTTTTATTTTAGAATTAATTTGTGATTCTATGTTTAATAAATATTATAGTTTTAAGGTTTCTATAAGTTACTTTCAGTATTGTCAAATTATAGAAGACTGAATGGAGTCAGAACATGGTTAAACTATAGTCTAAGAGAGATACTGAAAAAAAGTAAATTAAAGTTATCTAATTATTTGATTGAAACTAAAAGTAATTCATATATTACTTAAGACAATTAGCTAACTAGAAACACATATTGTTCTAAAAAAACAAAAGTTAAATCCATAATGGACTGCATCACTTCTAATAACACTCTGATGGGATATGTTAAGCCTCATTATGACATTATGTTGGATGAAATAATGATAAAATAAATCATATTACAGACGTTAACACTACTGTTTCCCCTGATTATGTTAAACAATTAGATATAAAAAAGTAACTTAATCTAAACTGGATATATTGTTAATGGATTATAACTGAAACAAATACACATAGTTATCGTTTGTAAAGTAATTCACTTGGTTAAGGAAAATGTAGTTCACTACAGAATTACACTAAATGAATAACAACAGCTGGCACCAGCTTTTTGTGTCAAGAAGAAAGCAATAAAACATAATATCAAATTAAATTCTTAAAAGGTTTTTTTAAATTATTGTTGTTTTAATTTAATTTTTAACAATAACTGTACAAGCAATAACGATATCAATACAAATAAACTTGGAATTAAATCAAAAGAATGAGAAGACACTCCTTAATTATGATTGTGTTGTTTGCTGTTTGGTCATACTTTTACTGTTAAACTGTAAACTGGTAATCATATTTGACCACAACTTCAAATGATTTAGTTCACTTTGGACTAAGCAGTCATCTATTCGCTGGAACTCCTTTTACCTCTCAATTCAAACTTTCTCATCCACCATAGCTTGTAAATCTTCATTCCTTGCCTTCAGCTTCTGAATCTCTTGTCTTGCAGATGGTAACTTCTCCAACTAGTGATTTAATAAAAAAAAAAAAAATTAAAGAAGCTAAACTTCAAACATCAATTTATGGGTTTAATTGCACATAAGTTGTTATGTTTGAATATCAACAAAGGTTACCTTCAATGTGATGATTATGTTGTTCTTTCAAAGCTGCAACTAATTGAGTGTTCTGGTTCTGGACATCTCTAGCAGACTGAGCATGAATATTTTTAAAGTCTTCAATCTTTAGGAAAATATGAAATGCAATTCATTTAAACTGCTGTCAAGTGTTTTTTAATCATAAATAATATATTTTGTTGTTTGTATTTTAAAGCAACAGATAACGGCACTAAAGTTTATGGTAACCACATTTTTTCTTAATTTCGCACAAAGCTACATGAGGTTTATCTGCACTGGCCACCCCTACTTTAGCACTGTAAGAGTAGAGGGAAGGCAGCTAGTCTTTACCATCCACTGCCAATTCTTGGGCTACTCTTTTACCAATGAATAGTGGGATTGGCATTCACATTATAACGCCCCCATGGCTGACGGGAATTTGAACTCACGACCCTCGGATTACTAGTTGAGCGCCTTAACCACCTCGCCACGCCAGGCCTAACCAATTTTTGAGACTTAGTTTACAACTTTAGATCACGGTTCTTTCATTAAGTCAACTTGCTGGGAACTAAAACGATAAAACTAAATAAACTCTCAAATATAAATTAAAATCGAGTCACAATTCATAAATTCTCTTTGTCTTACGAAATTATTTTGTATCATTATTAGAATAAGGTCTAAGAAACACTTTTATACCAGGGTAATGCGTTAACTGGTTGAAAGCTCTTTCTATATAAATCTTAAGTGTTTCAAAGTGAAGACATTATTAAAAATCATTCCCACCACTGAGAGCCTATTTTAATACCGTATTCACTATATGGGAGGAGAGTTGTATATTTTCTTGTTGGAAATTTTATAGCCCACCCCATCCCCCCTGGAATAATAGTAGTTATAAAACTTGACCTCTTAAATTTGATCACGTTGTTCAACAAGATATAAAGTTATTATGGAAATGGGAAAGCCAACTTCAGAGAAAAGTTTAAATTTTAGCCTCGCCATAACTGCTCATAAGATCTCTAAGTTCGTTGTAGTTGTTTTAGAACAGCGCTTTTTTTTCTTTCTTATCTTTGTCTTTATTTTTAGATCATTTGATAAAATATTTCAAATACTTGACTTTAGGTTATCAGGAGCTCAATAGCAATATTCTGCATAGAAAAGAATTCCTATTATACTTTTAATTCTCAGTGTAAAAAATTTGAAGCTCTTACTTGTTTCACCAACCAATTAAACATGCAAATCTCTTGTGCTGAGATACAAACGTTAACACTTTTACACCTAAAATGAATTTTTGATAGGTACCTATCTCCTATCACACAAAGCTATCTCAATTACTCTTTGCACTCTAAGCATTGTTAAATATTTTTGCAATCAGTGCATCAGTCTTTATACCCTTTCAACTTTATGCTTTTTATAAATATGTGCACATCATGTCACTGTTTGTTCTCCACCAGTAGTGGTACATCTGTCTCCCTCTACTATTCCTTCTTAATCCTCACTTTCAAGAATTGGCCTGTTCTAAAAAGAAGAACATCGGCCATGAAGAGGATGGATGTGAATTACCTATGGGAAATTATATTTTGGTGTTAAAAAATAACTTCTAATATGGTATTATCTGTACTCTGTAAAGGTAGAAGGGTCAGTTAAGAAGCACAGCAAAATAACTAACTATCCAGATTGAACAGGTGCACTCTGAGATGAATAAAGCACATAAATGGGGTACTTCTGGAACAGTTGTGCTCTTTGCACTGGAAATTGGAAACTAAAGTAGAATGTGTGAAAAATGGATCAATAGGTGCAAGTATTAGTCATGTATAAATGTAAGTATAATGAACTATATACTTTCTCACCCTCAACTGGATAGATTCTATAACTCATTTGTAACAACAAGATTGTGGATAGGGCATGTAGACCAATATATACGTATGTATGTGTGTGTGTATATAAACACACAGACCAACAACCAACTATAAGCAGAATACTTATCATATTCTCTTGTCTTCTTTGCACCACATGGAATTAATAAATGTTTTTTAAAGTGATTATTATCTTCCTTGTATTTTGCTTTTCCACTCTTGTTACCATGACATCATATACATATATTTCCTGATCAATATTCTGTTTATTATAAAATCTTTTTTTTTTACTTATGGAGACATGTTATTTGCAGAGTTGTGAGAGGATCATACAGTTTTTTATATATTTTTTTCGTTTGTGTATGTTATAAATGAAACTAGTAATAAACTGTCAGTGACATATATAATAGTTTTTATTTTCTTTATACAAACAGATAAAGATAACAGCTCTTGCACATCAATTAAAAGCACAAAAAATGTTTATTCTAAGATTTTTTAAAAATAATTTATGAACAAGCTTATATAAATTAGTGACAGGTTATGATGACTGTGGAATAGTGTATCCAGTGTAGTTAAACAGAATGAACAATTATCAGTGTTAGATTTTACTTCTTACAGTGGAGTTACCCTGGGTGTAATAATGTCTCCACTAATAAATGATATGAAATTGAAAAGTCCCCTTATTCATTTGTTTCTGCTATATAGTGCTAATCATAGTACAGTATATATATATACACTTACATATTGGATTTGTTTCTTTTTATATAACTTCTGTTTGTGTATGTATGTAGTTTATTAAGAAATTCCCAAATGTTAGTAATATGTGCACTGTTGCAACAAGGAAATTATATAGAGGATAATGTAATTTAAAATAATGTATTCACCACTAATTGATTCATTGCTATTGTGATATAATGCAGTTTGCAACTTAATTATTCATATATGTTTATATGAGATTTAAATTGGAAAACGGTTAGCAAAGTATACTGATGTTTTTTGTTTTTTTTAACTATTGTGATACACCAATTGCTTCCATAAATTCCAAATAAACTTTATCATAAACCTAATTTTGTGGGTGAACAATAAAATATTAGATATAACTGCATGTGTGTGAAAGTCAGCATCTGTGTGTGTAATTTTATAGCAGAAAGTACATTTGTTTTTATTCAGGACATTTACTTTTCTTGTGACATTTTCAAATTTGGGAACACAAACTCATCCACATGAGAAAAAGCCTTGAATTAAGACAAGTAATAATTTTGTTTTAAATTTTCTCTGATCATCTTTTCAGGTGAAATTAAGAGCATGGCCATTTCTACACATAACCAAACCAGAAAAAAATTGTTTCCATAAAACTAAAATGCAGAGATTATGCACTTAATCTGAGAGTTACCAATGGGAGTCATCAAATCCATTAGTTGCAAAAAGTTGGGTACACTATAAACCAAACATCTGAGTGAACTGAGGGTTCAGTACATTTAAACAAAAATTTAGAGTATAAAGAGGGTTGAGTGCATTTTCTAAAATAATTCTGAATAATCACTTCAAGAAATGTTGTAATAACCATAGCAGATATAAGTAGTATTTGAAAGGCATGTAAGTGAAGGACATTTATAACTTGTTTGGTGTCATAGGAACTGCAACTCTACCACAAAATGGTCACTTTTAGAAAGGTTATTTAACACCCCTTTTCTACACAAAATTTTGGCATTGGAAAACAAAGGAATACATGTTTAGATCAACTTGAAACATCAAAACCATCCAAAAAGAGACCTGAAAGAAGACATACGCCTCACCCATGGTACAGAAAATGCAGCATCTTGCAACAGATGAGAAAACATCAACATGGATGTCAGTCAGTAGCAAAATGCATCTTCATCAGCATGTAACATAATAAAAGAGTATGCCCATCTCAAAAGTGCCGGAAGTCAAATATACACATGCTATTTCACAATAAATCCATTCAATCATTGCATATCTAAAGTATCTGGAGACCAACAATGGCATAACAGTCAAATCATTCATAGATCAGACTGATGGAGAATTATCATTCTTGTACACTGAGATTGATTAAGGAAAACAGACAACGAGTAGTGGTGTATTCTTGAGACAGCTGTTTTACAATAGAACCTTTTCCAATAGAAACTATGTTTGACCATCAGACATTATTTGACTAACAATATTGTGATGTATTCAACCTCTCTGTATTAAGATAATTGTTTTATTTTAATTGTTAGAGGTCATCCTTTATTGTTAGAGGCTAGCATATAAAATTAATAACTGCTACTCACATTCTGTACAGATCCTACCCTAAAATAGTGGTAAAATCCCTCAACTGGCCAAGTCTCATCCACTTTCTCTTTTGAAGCTCGGTTCTTGTTTCTGCATAAAGAAATCACATCAGACCAAAATTTATTGTCTAAGGTTTTTAACATCATTTCTCTCTAAAATTTCTTCATATACTATTTAGTTACTACATCAATTAATATAGAGTGAGAACTTTCTCGGTTTACTCAGGATAAGTTGGTGTGTGTGTGGGGGGGTAACATTTGACAACACACTTACGTGTACTCTGACAAATTACATAGGTTAATATCAATCTATTGAGGTCTTTTTAAGATTGTTTCTAATACAGAAAACTGCAATTCTCTCTCTTCAATTGTCTCCCAGTAGCACAGTGGTATGTCTTGGGATTCACAGCACGAGAAACCGGATTTTCGATACCCGTAATGACCATGGTGGACCTTTGTGTCTAATTTTAAACAAACAGTTTTGAATTGTTAGTGTGCATTCTGTGAGCTGTATTCTTGTGTGTATTTAACGTTGTTAAAATGTCTATTAGAATAAGAACAAGAATCTCGTCATATACTGCATAAACATTTCAGAATTATTTAACATACAGTTGATAATTTAGCAGAAATAAGCATTTTCATAAACTACTTGAAGAAGCATAGCCTCACTATTCGAATATTAAAATCAGTCAAGATATTAAATCATTCAGGTTTCGTCATTCTTCATGTGTTAGTAATAGCTGATTTAGATATTTTATATCTAATTGCTTTGTATATATTGCTTATGCAGCATGTGATTATTATTTAGCTTGAATGCAAACTTCAAAAGATACTTTCGTAGATTTTTTTTAAATAGAAACCTGTTTTCTTATATATTTAATCATCCTTCCTCACTTTTTTGTATTATTATGGATTGTCAGGTTCATGGGACTGAATACTCTGTAGTTGGTGATGAATTTGAACAATAAATGGACATAACATAGTTCAATCATTTTAAGAATAATATATTCCAAACAAGTCAAATGAATGTAAACCCACAAAAAACTTGGTTCAATGTTGTGTATCACAATTGTTTATAAAGCTTCAAATAATTCTCATTTCTTCTAAAGTATTCGCACACGTTTGTTTAATAACTTCAGAATCCAACTGACAAGGCCTAACATGCACAGGTGACTACGGTGCACGACTTGCAATCTGACAGTTGCGAGTTCAAATCACCATCCAATCAAACAGCTTGTCTTTTCAGCTGTAGGGAACATCATAAAGTCATATACAATCCCACTAAGCATTGATAAAAGAGTAGACCAAGAACTTAGAAACTGAAGTAAGACTTCTTTTGTTCACATAGAATATGTCAAACCACTGTAATGTCAAAAATATGTTGTTTCAAAAGGTAATTATTTATAAAATTATGTTAACTAAACAACACAATAGTTGTACTCAACAGTAAAGCCAATCTACCATCGTATTTTTTTAAAAAAATTTTTACCAGGGGAGAAGTTGTCATTCAGTAACATTCTACAACTCACCAAACACATTAAGGGGTTGACTGTCACTCTTATAACAAGCCCATACCTTAAAGGGTAAAAATAATCTGTGGATCCAATGTAGCATTGTTTCTAGAAGGTTCCTAGGTTAATTTATAAATAAAAGAATCTTGAACAGTTTTCAAAAAAACCTATCTCCCTAACGTATTGATTCTAGTCTTTCCCGATCTATATGCCTGAAATTAAATTACCCATAATTATGATTTCATTAACTCTTTCAGCATGGGTTCGATCACGGAGACTGACCTTGTAACCATTTTGTGCTGCTTATAGTGTTCATGCTATAATTTTTTTTATTTATTATGCATATGTTCACGAAAGTTTGGATATTAACAGTGAATATTACAAGAATTCCGTACTCAAAAGTTTTAATCTTCTCAAGTGTGTCTGTGTTTTCTTATAGCAAAACCACATCGGGCTATCCGCTGAGTCTATCGAGAGGAATCGAATCCCTGGTTTTAGCGCTGTAAATACGTAAACTTGCCGCTGTACCAATGGGGGACTTATAAAACTGACCTTCACAAAATGATCTGTCTTGGCTGTGTTTTAGTAGATCAACATTTTGCAGAATACAATCATCTTTCAGTTATAATACATTATATATATATATACGTTATTACTGTTAACAAATAAGTTCTTAAACTTTGTTGTTGTTTTCTAAACATAGAACAGTAAATAAAAAGGGTGTGAGAATAGCTTAGTAAAGTCAGCATTAGTTAAGACAAGAAAGAAGCCCAGAAAGAGGAAGCCCGTATCGAAGTGGAAAGTAAACATCTCGAGGCTGAACAAGACCATATCAAAGCCAAAAAATAAAATAGACCAAAAGAAATAGATCTTAGACTCAACTTCAGTTGACAAAGGCAAAATAAGAACTCTGAATTCAGTTGGCATATTAAGATACCACAATTTAATGAAAATGAAGTTGATAAATATTTAGAACATTTGAAGAAAGTTGCTCAAATAATGGAACAGCCCACCGAAAAATGGCCATTATTGCTACAGTGTTTTGACTGATAAAACAGATAGCCAAATGTGGCTTTGCTATAAGAAAACGCACTCACACACAAGAAGCTTATGCTGTTCTTTTTCTAGAAGATTGCACAGATTATGATAACACTAAAGCAGTTATCCTCTAAGTATATGACCTAGTTCCAGAATCTTATCGCCAAAAGTTTCGAGGTTACTGCAATCATGATGGTCAAACTTATATGGAATTTGCCCATGAAAAAGAGGTTTATTTTGATAGGTGTTGTAATTCTATGCATATTGACAATAGATTTGGTAACTTAAGTCAATTATGTTTAATTTTGGAATTTCAATGCTGTACAAGTTACGATTTCAAAACTTATTTCTACAAAAATAAAGTTAAAACACTACATGAAAGCACCCGTTCTTTCCAATGATTACTCTTTAACTCATAAAACCACTTTTCATGAAAAGGAATTTCCGCCAGCTAAGCAAAAATCCGTACCCCTAAAATTGAGGATACTATTAAAAATGCAGTTCCTGTAGTTCGAAATCTTCTGGCAGATTGAACAAAAACTTCATCAAAATCATCAAGGTCTGTCTTCCATTTCTATAAACACCTTATTATATTATGCCCTGTTGTTGGAGTTTGAAAAAGGAAAAGAGGCAACATCCAATGCATCTGTGTCCACATATAGATGTAGTTTTACCAGATCATTCGATGTTGTTGATTTGGCCACTGATAGAAGTGCTAACGTTGTTAGAAAGGAATTTAAACTTTTTGTGTCTGTTGGTTCTGTAATTTCATAAACGACACTGCTAATCTCCTACCTGTACGTATTTTACGTGATAGTAGAGCGACTCAACTACAATTGTCAGAGAGCATATTGACTTTAGGTTCGAGTCCTGCCATTGCTGGTCTATCATCATTTAGGGTATTGAAGGTAACTTTGATAATGTTCCTCTTCATAACATTTATTTAACATCAGACCTAGTTTCGAGACCAGTTGTGGGTGGAGTGAGACCTACTGTGCCAATTAATAGTTAGTCATTATTGTTGGGAAAGGATTTGGCCACGGGAAATTTTGTTAACAAACCCAAGATGGTTAGTGAACCGATCACTGTTTCATATAAAGATGATGTTGTTGATGAGAATCCATAAGTTTCTTTCATGTGCTGTGAGTTGAGCTTAGGCAAAGAAATTAAGCCAAAAACATATGTTTTGGACCCAAATAGAATCCTGTGAATAACTGTTACTACTAACAACTCATTGGTGAGTGACAATGATGGAAGTGAGGAATCTGATTCAACTGGTGAAGTTTATTTGCGAGAAGTAAACTGATCATTGAGCAGGAAAACGATCTGCAGATCTCCTCATAATTTAAATACGCACTTCCAAAAGATGAACTGAAGAAAGTTCCAAATGGCTATTTTTTCAAAAATGGTGTGCTCATAAGAAAATGGAGATTACCAAATAAACCAGCCTCAGAGAACTGGGCTAGTTTATCAATTTGTTTTTCAAAAGTGTATTGTTGTTATATGTTGAAAGTAGCTCATCAACTCTCCATGAGAGGTCATTTAGGAGTCACCAAAACGTGTGACAAAATTACAAGACATTTCTTTTGGCTAAAAACTAGGCAAGAGATTTCTCGGTTTTGTAAAACTTTTCATATCTGTCAAATGGTCAGAAAATCTTACCAGAAAATTCCCATTGCTCCTTTAAAACCTGTCCCAACTTTCGAAAAACACCTAGGTCATGTAATTATTAATTACGTTATGACAATAAGATAACATTTGTGTCTGAGCACATTCACGTGCTGTGTAAATTTAGTCTCATATGATTGTTTGTATTAATTATCGTGATATTTAAAACTGTATGATTTTTTGACAGTGTATTGTATTTAATGCGTGTATATATATACATATATCAGTAAAAATTGTCTTACGTCAATTTTTAAATGTCTAAGGAATGAGGTACAACGGATTTATCGTTGTACGTTTATTTTAATGCCTACGCTTGTTTCACCATAGTTTTCTTTTTGCTTGTGACGTATAATTTAATGATCTGTAACAAATTCTCACTAAAATTCTTTGTCCTATATTATGATAAAAAGAAACCCAAATGGATTTAATCCCCTTGCTGTTGTCTTTGATATCCTCAACTTCTACAGGATCTAGCTCATATTTTGCATATAATGTCACCCCTCTGCTTCTTTTATACTCTATTCCTATTAATTAGCCTGTAATCTTATATTTTAAAGATTTTGTGTCATCAAAACCATTTATGTTTAACCATTTCTCAGTTATCTCATTATGTCAAATTTCCCTCTTTCAACCATGCACTGCTATAGTAATCAATTTCATTTTTATACGTCCACCATTATGAGTACTTCTATACCCATTTCTAATGCAAAACGTTTCTCTGCCTCAATTTCTTTTTTCACTTAGTTTATCTTAGTGGCCCGGCAGAGCCAAACGTGTTAAGACGTGCGACTCGTAATCTGAGGTTCGCATCTCCATCGCGCCAAACATGCTCACCCTCTCAGTCGTGGGGGCGTTATAATGTGACGGTCAATCCCACTATTCGTTGTTAAAAGAGTTGGCGGTGGGTGGTGATGACTAGCTGCCTTCCCTCTAGTCTTACACTGCTAAATTAGGACGGCTAGCACAGATAGCCCTCGAGTAGCTTTGTGCGAAATTCAAAAACAAACAGTTTATCTTAGCATTGACCCCTATCTCGTATACATGCACCACGAAAACTTTATCTCTGCTAACCCCTTTATATCGCCTGTTCTGCCAGTTATATCCCTCACCTGTTTCCCTGGATAGCAAAATCTGATTCTTTTCTCCCTATTTGCCCACATCTTGTCAAGGAACCACCTATAACTATAGCCTCAAGTTTATCATCCACTTCCTTTTCTGAACTTTTTGTTTTCCTTCCCTTCAAATGACGGCCTGGAGCAACCAGTTAGTTTAGACACTTGACTCGTTATCTGAGGGTCGCAGGTTCGAATCCCGGTCACACCGAATACGTTCGCCCTTTCATTCGTCGGTGTGTTATAATGTGGCGATTAATCTCACTATTAGTTGGTAAAAGAGTAGCCCAAGAGTTGACATTGAATGGTAATGACTAGCTGCTTTCCTTCTAGTCTCACACTGCAAAACTTGAGATGGCTAGCGCAGATAACCCTCATGTAACTTTCAGCGAAATTCAAAACAAACCAAACACTCCAAATAAAAGTGTTCGGGGTCTGCTGAAGCTCAAATTTGTTGCTAAATAGAAGAGTCTCATTACAATTAAATTTATTACTTTTAGTTCTAATAATGAATCATGAAAACACAATATTTTGAATAAACTAGTTTAAAGATTACGATAATTTAACACGTTTAATGATTTACCAGTGAGTTGAAATATACCTAAGCCTAAAGCACGGGTGCTACTTCAGCCTGTTTTTTAACTCTTCTGCATAAACACATTATCTGAGAAAAATATTATTTTTTTATCTACTGGGGATATTTCGCTGTTATACGTGATAACTTGTATAGAGCTGCCTCCCGCTAGTACAGCGGTATGTCTCCGGATTTACAACGCTAAAATCAGGGGTTCGATTCCCCTCGGTGGGCTGAGCAGATAACCCTATGTGGCTTTACTATGAAAAAACACACACACATTGTATAGAGCTAACTATCTCTCCTTATAGGATATTTGCTTCTGGCAAAAAAGGTTAAAAGCAGGTATACAATACATTAACTTTTATTTTTTGACTGTTAAGAAAGTTGGAAAGTCATTACTGAGATAAAAGTTATTATATTAAATTAGAGCCAATTCTAAACGTTAATTTGAAAAATAAATAAAAACAATGATATACAGTGCTTAAAAGAACGACATACTTTCCTCCAAATCTGAAAAAATTGATAAACTTTCAGCGGAAATTCTGCGTCATTATTCTTTTATTAATTTATTTGAATGAAACTTGTTGCTTAGGGACAGATGTGTTCTACTTTTGACGTTATTGCGAATGAGCGGTGTTTCTATTGGATATTGTTACAAACCAATGTTGTTTAAAATTAGGTAATGATTGTTTCTACTCCGTTGTAAATTAATTTTAAAATACAAAAAAAACGTTAGATATAATGATAATAAAATTTAGAAACCTTTATTTTCACTCAATTTTTCAAGCAAAAACCCTTTCTTTCAAGTTATTTCTGTTAAAAATACACGATTCGAATTTCACTAAAATATAACAAGTAGAAGATTGTTTTTTAATTTTGCGCAAAGCTACTCAAGGGCTATCTGCGTTAGCCGTCCCTATTTTTCAAGTCTTCAACCTTCAGGAAAGTATGAAATGTAATTCATTTAAACTGATATCAGGTTTTTTTTTAATCATAAATAATATATTTTGTTGTTTGTATTTTAAAACAGCAGAGACGTTATTAAAGTTTTATGGTAACCACTTTTTTTTTTTAATTTCGCACAGAGCTACACGAGGGTTATCTGCGCTGGCCGTCCCTACTTTAGCAGTGTAAGACTAGAGGGAAGGCAGCTAGTCATCACCATCCACCGCCAACTCTTGGGCTACCCTTTTACCAATGAACAGTGGGATTGACATTCACATTATATTATACCCTCACGGCTGAAAGGGCGAGCGTGTATGGTGCGACCGGGATTCGAACCGGCGACTATCGGATTACGAGTCGAACACCTTAACCCACCTGCCTATGCCGGGCCAACAAGTAGAAGAAAGTACGAGGCATGGTTCGAAGAGTGATGCCACAATAGTGGTGAACCAATTGCTGTAAAGAAATGACGTAAGTGAAAAAGTAGCAGAAGAAAAAGGTGTATAAAAAATATAATGCTGACATGCGAGGAATAATAGTAAGAAAGGTCGGAAGATGTTACAGTTACAAAAAAAAAATACAATTTCCCGTTTAAACTAAGTGAGAAATTGTACCTAGTGTATAATTAAGGTTATACGACGATCGACTTGCCATCTGATCGTCGCCAATTTGAATTCCTGGCTCACCATATATGCTCGCTCTTTCAGCCGTTGACAGCTTTATAATTTGTCAGCTAGTCCCACTGTTCGTCAGCGAAAAGAGCAGTCCAACAGTTAGTGATGGGTGGGGATGACTATTTGCCGTTCCTCTACTCTTTCACTGCTGAATTAGGGACGGTTGGCGCAATTATAGTCTTCGTGTAGCTTTGCCAAAATTCAAAACGAATTGGGTAAAGAACCAAGAGTTCTGTGTGCTCGAAATCTCATCCATATTTAAGTTTCCTCTTCATATACGTGTGAAGAAAGCGAGATAATTATTCGTCTAGCGATATCTTACCTGCAAACAAAGTATTTTAGGTAATATTGATGGTACTTTTTCTTCGTTAGTATATAACATTAGAATTGTTAATTCCTCTTTCTGAAAGTAATTTCGTTTATGTACTTCTTTTAATTCAAAATACTATTGGTTCTATTGTCCAATATCAACCGACAAACCAACACCTGGTGCTCGCTGATATCATTGATTACAGTCTACAGTAGCATTTGTCGAAAGTTTGTTTGACAAAATCCTGCGGTAACAGTATATTAATATTCAAACCATCTTTTTTACATTATAACTTATATTAAGTTCAGTTGACTGGAGACTAATCATGAATTAACTTCAAAGTGATCTAAGTCAAACTTATATTACAATGTATATATATAAATTATAGTACTCTGTATTATATAGTAATAGCAGTGCCTCCCAATTCCTAAGCTACTGCGCTCTTGTAACATTAGTTTTTATTTTATTTTTTTAGATCTGGAGAAATATTCATACAACATTTCGTGCCTCAATTGTTAGTTACCACTCTATAGTACAGGAATTTCAGTTTAAGTATAATACTGTTACAACTAGTAATAGAAGTAGTATGCTTACGGTTGACACAGGAAACAAAAACGTGGTTTTGTTAGTCATCTGTGATAATGATGGTGCTGCACTCCATACTGATGAAAGCTGAGACAGTGCCATCGTTCACAGATACATTAACTTTAACGTCACTACAGTGATGTCCAAGAGAGGCTCAAGCTACAGCAAACTCTTTCTGAGGTACAACAACATGAAGATGTGGAAACCATCTTCAGCATTTTTACCTTTGATGAAACGCACACAGTCATAAATGTATCCAACGATGGAGCTTCAGGTCTGGATTTTCTATATATATATTCAAGAAGTTTACAAAAGTCATCCTGGACTTTCAACATAAATTGGCAGTAGGTAACATACCTGAAATATGAACTGAATCCTTACCAAATCCTTATTCAATCTCATAAATGTTTACTGCTGTCTCACAGGTGATCCAATTGTCATCCTACAAAAGATCATTGGCAAGATCACAGTGAAGGATGAAGCTGGATGGCTTGGCTATCAACGTAAAGCATTTTTTGTGTCATCAGAAGGTGGATATAACACTGAAAAATAAATCTGAATTTGAAGCTGATATTTTGAGACTGGTCAGATCACTTTGGAAATAACCAAAGGTTTGAAGAAGTGTCTTCAATAGGGCTCAGTTGGCCATTCTTGCTGGCAAAATGCTCAGAATAGGCATTAGTTTGTTGTGGGTAAGAAGAACTAAAGATGCAAGAAGGTTTATCAAAAAGCATGAAACCGCCAATCTGACTAGATAACTATCATCACTATCTCACCTCAAGGCCAGATTAAGGCTTTTATTGGCCTTAGGCTTTTCAACTTATAGAGGCCCCCTCGAAACAGGACCACCACATGCAATACATTTATAGTCATAGCTTGAGGTCTTCTAATTTGTGTGAGGCCCTGGGCTTCAGCTCGGTAAGCCTATGCCTTAATCCAGAGTTTATTGCCATTATCACCATTTCTTAATATCTATGTCATTGGTCTAAACCACTTTAACCATCCAACCAAGTGACAGTTTCTAACCTTTACTATGTCATTCCTGATGTATAGCAGAGAATCTAATTAAACTGAAATAAAAAACAAGATGCAATCGTTCTTTAGCAGCTTTAACAAATAGTTCGGTAATGTAGAAACTGTTATTAATTCTATCTTATTCATAGTCATGTTCTTCACGTTCAACAACATACATACTTGTGAGGACAAACCATAACCATACTTTATCGAACAAATATAGAAGTACGTGGGATTAACCTTTGACAGATATCTCAACATCACTCGCTAGCAGTATTAACACTATAATAACAGAGATATCAAAGGTAACAATATGTACAAATTGAAACAGGAAATAGAAGAATTTCACTTGTTTGTACACCACTACAGTTCCAATAGCTTCAACCTATTACACATAAAGGTAACATAAAAAATAAATGCATAATATCTGTTTAATACTTGTACTTCAGCCAACTCCTCAAAAGACTGTTACATCTAACAATCTTCAGCAGCAACACGGAACACAAACAGAACTTACAAGTAACTTCATTCGGGTTTGGCATTTAAAAGGCCATTCATTAAATCGTTGAGCTACTATATTTGTTAATTGGTACATTCCATCTCCACATCAACCAACCAGTATTCCCTAAATAATGCTTGAGATGACAGTCATGGGTAGACAGTAGTTATATATCAACCTGTGGCTTTAATTTATATTTTCGAAATCGTATGTGACTGTACAAAGAGTGTATTATTTCAAAGTAAATGTTAAGCAGAAACAATTGTTTTTAGATGAATATTGTTTATGCATATCTGCACTCATTTAATTTGATTGCGTATTTCACTAAAACTACTGCTGAAAATCAGTAATTAAGGTTTCAAAAAACGTTGCATATGCAGTGCAGGGGATGTAAAGGATGACATGCTAGGGGGATCAGAAAAGAATGAAGCAAAGGTTCAAGGATGCAAATCTGGGGAATACACTGAATCCAGTGGAAGCAACATTCCTGGTAGTGACAAATACTTATGTGAAAATAAATGAATAATATAGTATATTCCAGTATATAAACATTTCAATTCATTCATTCATTCACCACTCGATTCCATCAAGGAATATAGGGCCGCAATCACTTGCGGATTCTTCAACAGGTGTTTAAGTGAGTAGGTTGTAAGCCCACTGCACCGAGCCGTCCCTAATTTAGCAGTGTAAGGCTAGAGGGAAGGCAGCTAGTCATCGCCACCCACCGCCAACTCTTGGGCTACTCTTTTACCAACGAATAGTGGGATTGACCGTAACATTATAACGCCCCCACGGCTGGGAGGGCGAGCATGATCGTTTTTGTTATCTTGAAATCTTTTTAGTGGTTATTATTATATTCTTGTTGCAAAGCTACATAATGAACTATCCGAACTCTGTTTACCGTGGGGTATCTAAAACCAAATTTTAGTGTTGCAAGTCCGTAAGTTAATCACCGACCCAATGAGTGGCGGTAGCAGTACTTTTCGGCGTATCGTCTGTTATTACCATGAGCAAATCGTCGGTAATACACGTACAAGAAAACTACAGATTTATAACTAATCTTGAGAGGGAAACAAACAACTATCAGCGTTCCCATTTTCTCGCAAATAAAAGTGAACACGAACCATAACATGGCTCGAAAACAAAAATAATACATTCATGTGAAAACAAAAGTACAATGCATAATTAACAAAGTTTAATTTTTTGTAAAGGATTTTATATGGTAATTCAAGTACAGTTTATTAATTGTCGCGATAATGTTTTAATCTTTGTCTAAAAATAGTTTGACGCAATTGTTATTTTCAAATCTTATTTTTAATGGCTGTTTGACGGATAAACAACAACATTACAGCTGTAAAATAATAAATATCAATACTGACATCAAGAAATAGGCGAACGACACATTTTTCGTTGTGCGCATGTCTCCTTTAGTACCTGCGCACATACCTTCCTTTGGCATTTGCGCGCATTATGTATGGGTTCGTTCGATTGAACAGAGACTGAGTTTGTTGGCGGGAGTGAGTGGAGAGAGGCGTATTCTATATTTTTGCAAATTTATAACGGAAAATTGAGCGAAGAGTTAATTTTTCGAGAATCTATCATTCAATATACTTTTATCTGGGCTACTCACCATTTAAAGCTACGAGTCATACTGGCCGAAATGCCAAAGAAGACTGGCAAGTCGAACGATGCAATGGCGTTGAAAATGGGAGGCCTAGGTCAATTTTCAACAAAAAGTAAGTCTAATGTAGGTGGCCAAATAGTAAATGAAAATATAAAATTAAAAACCTAAGTAAAAATTGCTAATGAAGAACTAAAAACTATAACCAACCCAGTGAATGTTACTCAAATTAAAGCTAGAAAAAAAATATATAAAATGACTAATGAAAATGTAAACTCAACTCATGTCGACAGTGTAGTTGAGGCTATATTAATGATGATAAACTAACAACTAATAGCATAAGTGTTCAAAACCCCACTTTGGATATTGAAACAAACACAAATTCTGAACCAGACGAACTAGTTCTGACGATGAAGGCTTCACACTAGTGAAGACTAGAAGTCAGAAAAAACATACACCAACAAATACAGAAATACACACAAAAAATGTATCTAAATTACCAAATAAACGCCATTATCATACCAGGCATACCAGGAAATTACAACCAGCCACAACTAACAAGGGAAATATTCAGGTGTAAACCTAAAACTTACATTACTAACATTAAGCGTCTGTCTTGCTGCGGGCTTGTCGTTCAAGGACCCGCTGACTTAAATAGATTACAGAAAGAATGGCCTTCAGATGCTTTTAAAACAGGAAACCTAACTTTACACTTACCTGGAGCTAGGTCAACACCCAAATTTTTCGTAATCAGGGGGTTGCACCACTCTTATCGACAAAGACGACATTAATGATGAATTAAGTGAACTAAATATAAAACATGTTTCAGTGGAACAAATAATTTCTAATATAACTAAAAAACAACTAACCTAATTAAAGTAGTTACAGAAATACCCAAGACATAACCCATCTAATAAATAATGATATCGCAAATACACAGTGTTACCAGTGCCAAAGGTTTGGACATGTAGCAGCAACATACCAAGCAACTGCTTGCTGTGTAGGCTGTGGAGAAAATTGCCACATATCACAATGTACCAAACTAAACCCCAAACCTTAATGCTGTAATTGTGGGGAAGAACACATGGCAAACTATAAAAGATGCTAAAAATACAAATCAGTTAAGGCACACTTGTACTGATATGACTAAGATTAGAACTAACCATGTCTAATGTTAGGACTTGGGCCTAATGTGTTAACAAGACCTAGATTTGGGTGTACATCATAACAGCAAAATTTGTAAACTTTATACAGTTTCAGGCATTGCTTTAAATTTTGCAGAAATAGATATTAGCTTAACGCATCACACTGAAGGCTGAAACCTGATTGTTTGGGTATCTTGTAAGATCAAGTTATACATGTAACTCACATCTAATAGATCTAGATGGAGATCTAAAATGAATATAATTATCTGAAGATTAAAGAGAAGATGCATTCAGTATTAGACATAGAGGTTTGTCATCATTATCATTGGTAATAATGCCCATCATTTTTAATATAACCAGCCAATTTTTCTTAAGACTAGGATGTGTCTATAAGCATATTTTTAAATACCAAACATGAAGAAATTTTCATGGCTTTGAAGTCTCTGTTCAATTTTAATTACAAGATTTACATATTGATTCAGTGATAAACCTTATGTTTTTATTAATTTTGCCTGACCTATCATAAATTATGATGAGTTTGAGTTTTGTAAAACAAAACAGTGTCCTCTTCCATTCTTTCTGTGAGCCTTGTTTATCCAACACCACCATTCTATTAAGAAAACAAACACACTTTGAAAACATAATTTCTGGTACACATTCAACAAATTTGTAAGAATTGTGAAACTTAAATTAAAATTTGCTCATAATATGAGCATCACAGCAAAAATGATAGCTGGAATTTATATGTATATTATATTTTAATGAACAGGGAAATAATAGTATGATGTCATAATTAACAACTTCTATATAAATTTGTGAAAATCATAAATTTTTTTCTCTTTTTTTTTTCCACATTAGGACTATATCAAGAATGTTTACATTTCATATCTAATATTAAAAAGCATTGTGATAATTTGACCTTGCAAAAAAACTAGTTCCAGAATAAATAGCCATCCATGGTTAGTTGTCTGTACCTGCTATTCATTAATTGTGATGCTAAAGTCAAAGAATGTAAAGGACAAAAGCAAATCCAGTAAGGTATAATTTTTCATAAAATATGCCTAAAATTTACAAAATCTCTTTCCAAAATTGAAAAACATCTATAGTAATATATTGTAGTGCCATCTGTCTGGTTGGAAAGATATTTGTCATTTCTGACACAAACATGCATAACTTTGTTGAAATCTTTGGTAATTTTTACTTTGCATTTGTATACAACACAAGATCAAATAAGTTATAAATACCTTTATAGTCTGTGGACTTACAGCACTAGAAATCAGGTTTTGATACCTGTGGTGTGCATACTGGAGATAGTCTGTTCTGCAACTTTGTGCTTAACTGTAAACAGACTTTCTCCTGATGGAACTAGTAAGCCCAAAATACAACTTTTTTGTAATTAAACCTGAAGTGAAAAAGAATTGTGGAGTCGCATAACTTAGGTTCAAACACAGTTTCTCATTTGTTCAATCCATCAACAGCAGGTCAGTTTTTTTGTAAGAGTATCCAGGTGCCCTCACCCTTTTTTCAGCAAGCTTTATTGCATAATTTGAATAGTTTGAATTCATAGTTTTAACACATGTAGCTAAATGTTATTTGACCATCAGATTTAATACACCTACCTGAAACATTACTTCATTAAAAGTTGTGGTTACTTCTCTTTTGTTTACAAATTCAAGTTAAAAAAGTTTTAGTAATCTTCATCATACAATTAAAAAATGTAAATAACAAAATCTTGTTAAAATTTATTATGCTGCTATAAGTCAGCTTTATGAACTATTCTTTTTTCTTTCAGTTAAGCCTAAATTAATGACTATTGAATCATTTAACTTTGGCTCAAATACATAAAGTCTCATGGAAGTGAAAATATCTGTTTAGATTTTAACCTAAATGATTTCTGAATTGAGCTATTTTGCTGTTATATCATGGAAATTGGAAATTAACAAAAAACCTTCTAAATCAACATGGACACTAAATTGATAAATGAAACTTTAGTTTTTACTTTTTAGACATTTTATCTTTTTCTTTGAGTACATAGATTAATAAAAAAAAATTGAGGTCGTATATAACAGCCTTTATGGAAGTGCAATTTTACAAAAAGACACTGGCTTTTGTCTACAGTAGATATGCTTATTCAGTTATGCAGCGACCACAGTGCATCTGGAGTTAACATTTGTTGAAGTAATATAATGTGTTATTAATTACATCAAGGTATTTTTCATTTAATATTTTAGGTTTACAGCATAACCAAAATTGTCCATAAATTTATGAGTTATCAGCACCCTCATGTGGCATATGGAGAATGTCTCACCCGATGATATCTTACCCAAATATATTTTTATATAGTCTACAATTTTATTTATTTTTTAGTACTTTTTAAGACATCTTGAAACTTTGTTTTAAAGAAAAAATATAATTAGGTATGTAATTTGATAGTTATAGTTTGTATTTTTCAAGATTAGAAATTACACTGTTGCAAAATTAGAAAGAAATGGTTCTATTTCAATAAAACAATTGCCAAACACATTTTTCAGTCAAATACAAGAGACAAAAAAAGATGAGAAAATGAAGATGTACAACAAAAAAGTTTTGCCTAAACACAAAACAAAGACGATGATTCAATTCACATAAAGAAAAACTTAGAGCAGCTGCCCATGGATGAAACATTGTTCATAATTAAAATATTATCACATAAGCTTTAAATCCTTAATTTTATGAGGAAATACTTTTTAAAAAATCCTCAAACTCCCATAATATGGAAACTGTAATTTACGCTCTAGTTCTTTTCTCTTCTCTAATTTATTTTTTGTCCTAAAAATAGAAGGTGTGGTAGAAATTTGTTGTAACATTGTTATTGCTCAAGCAAAGAATATTTTTAAAGTCTTCAATACAAGTAGTTTACAGAGCCATAAACAAGAAAATCAGACCCACTTACCACATGTGCCTCTCACATTCTTCCTTTCACAAATTACCAGTCTTTCTTTCTGATGTCATAAACTATATTTATATGCAATAAAAAGTCAAAGATTTAATCTAACAAATTATATATTATATTACATCATTTTTTCAACAGAGAATTGTTTATTTTCCATCCAGTTCAAACATTATTTCTGTATGAAACATTTTGATGAGCTTAACTAAGTTTCATGTCGTAGGTGGAAAGCCAGAGAAATTATGACAGTTGTAGGACATTGTTTGTTTTCTGTGTTTTATTATTTTGTGTATGTAAGTGTATTAAACAAATCAAAAAAATTTTAGCCTGTTTGTTTCACTGATACAAAACATTAGGCTTAAATTTCATCAAAAATAAAAAAAAAATTTGTAAGATAAAGAAAAACAACAGTACTACAAATGTTTCACAAGGTATGCTTGTGAGCAGTTCATGAGTTACATTATTTGATCATATAATATATGATACAATTTGTTGTGGGATTTTCAACTTTTATGGTGGAATTGTTGGTTGGACACTGTTCAGAGCAATAAAACAAAAATATTTTAGTATAAATTATATTACAATATTTAAGCTACTAATGATAAAATTGTAGTTTTCTCTTACAATTTGCAGTCATTATGGAAAGAACATATGGTAATTTTGATTTTTTTTTCCTTTCATGGTGGTTGTGAGGAGTGTTGAACTCAATAAATGCATAGAGAAAACAGAAGATAATGTATGAAGTTTTCCTGAGAAAAGCTTTTGATATTTATTTAAGAAGTTTTAGAGATTACACAAATGAAGTTTTAATAATTTTCAGATGAAGGAAATTATTTTTTTGTCTTGTGTAAAAACCACTTTGCACTTGAAGCAATCAATACTTTGATTTCATTCTGGTGTTTGTATACAAAAAACTTCTAATGTTTACTGAGAACTTGTGAAATTTCAAAGATACATAAAAACAAAGTCACAGTATGAAAACTAAAGGTCAGTTTGTGGTTACAAACAGTCAATTTGACTGAGCTCGTGGTAAGACAGTTGAAATATGACAAACTTATTTATATTACTGAAAAACATATTTTTGGATTAGTATCTTAATTTAAAACTTATAGAATTATGTGAAATATGTTTAAAATCATATATTTATATATTTACTTACAACACTATTTGTGTTGAGAATAGATTACAAGAAAATCTTGGTAAGGTTACGTCTTATTTTTTTATATCTCAATAGTGCACAGCTGGGGTTACTGACGAGGAGAGCTGATTTCCAATGAACTGTTCTAAATTGGTGAAAACTGATGTATCAGATGATAAGCTTGGCTTCATGTTTTTTCTTGCTAAAACATATGGTATGTATATATGATAATGAGAAAAAGAGTCAACATTATTCTAAAGACCACTGTCACTCCTTGTTCCATCCCTAATTGTTATGTAACATAATACATTCCACTGGTGGGAACTTATTTAATGTTACATCATCACTGTTTACAAGGAAGGGATGGTAGGAGGATGTCAACAGTACAATGTGGAGTTGGTGTGATAAAAATTCTATTATTGTGATACAGTATTTTAACAGAAGGCTACATCAAAGTCAGGACCATTATGTAATTAATTTGAATGTATGATACAGGGCAGCTGTTCAGATTAAAATCTACTTAGTGGACAACCACAAAGACAAAAACAATATTTTCTGCTATCCTTTTATACTGTTTGAATCCACATAGAACAGATGAAAATCAACCCAGTAATAGATATTGAAAATTAAATATACGGTTTTACATTTTTGCTTGAAATCTTTTTTTGTTGTCTTCAGTTGAGTATTGTTGTTGGTTAGTGATATTCTTGGCTGTAATCCCAGTAATACCTCATGATAGTAATTAGCTTTGGTGATTTAGGATAGACTTAATTCTATTTAATGAGCAAGCAATGTAAATTAATCTTTAATTAAAATGTAATGACAAAGCTGGTACTGATAAAAATAGATTTATAAAACAAACTTACTGGTACTGGTACCACAAAAAGCCATAATAATTCCCAATATGTTTTGTATATCTTGATAAAAATTTCATCAACTGTGAATAATCATTAAATCATTTGTTGAGAAAAACATAATTTTTAATGAAGTCTCTTTCACTGCAACAGTCTGAATATGTGGAGTCACAAAATTGACTACTGTGGATGCAAAGTGATTATCATATAGATTAAAAACTTAAATCATCTGAAATTTATATTTAAACATCATAAATAAACTTGAAACATTTTAATCAGTAAAACTAGACTGTATTTTATATTGTTCTACCCAAACTCTGTGTGAAGTTTGTCAATATGACCAATCTTGTAATCATCAAAATAAATGAAAATTATCATTCTTTTTTTCTATAATGACTTCAGATTGTAACAATGAACTACATTTGTTTATTCGAAATAGCTTTTTTTGTAGCAGTTTTATTGCTTTCTGAACTATGTCTAACTTGTATACCTATCAAACAGGTTGTAAATCACTCACATTATCCTAATGAACTACATAATGCAAGAGCTACTCACACATTTATTGAGTGTACCTCAGGAAAAATTGACTGCAACCACAAAGCAATAATTGCCAGAGTTTCCATACTATAAGTTCTAATATGTTTTGTGTATATTCACAAAAGTTTGCAAGCTTTCAGTAAAATCTCAAATCTTTTGTGCACAAAATATATATTTTTTAATTTTGTACATATACTTGTTCATGAATGGATGTGAAACAAAACATTGTTCTTTCTGTGAAAAGCTTCAGGTTTCATTTGTATAATGCAGTGGTTCCCAACCTTTTTTATGCCCTGCAACCCTAAAAAATTTTAATATGCTCTTGCACCTCTCACAATAATTATTTAAGAATAAAGCTGAAGTTGACCAAAACAAATGTTATCTCGCACCCATGGTTGGGAACCACTGGTATAATGTCTAGAATTTCCTAGGGAAATGTCAAATATATTACTTTCAGTAAAACTTTATATTTTGATTTTCTTTACTCTTAAACTCTGTGAATTTGTCCAATTTTGACAAACCTTGTTAGCCACACAACAAAAATACAAATCTGGCTTATTTTTTCTTTCTTACAATCTGAAGTCATTTTACAGAAAATAGCAATCATTTAACTCAAATAGCTTTTAAAATTTGTAACAGTCTACATTCATGTATACGTAATCACAATGCTAGCCAAAAACCTTAGGCCAATGAACATAAAGAAAAAATATGCATTTTGCACTGTTAGACTCGACCACTTCTTTGTGTAGATCTTCGAAAGATGAAAATAAGAAAAGGGGGAAAAAAAAAACTTTTTTAGCATTTAATAGGGAAAATGTGAACACTATGAAATTAGCCTAAATACTAGCTGGGCAAAAGTTTAAGACCATACCAAAAAGAAGTCCTGAAGAGGGTAGGAAATGCCCAACAAGAGTTTTCAGTAGCGAGTTGCACAGCTGTCATTATGAGTAACTTCTAACATTCGCTTTGGCATGGTCGATATAAGCGTTTGCACAAGACTGGCTGGAATGTTTCTCCAAGTGGTGAAGATGGCTTCACGAAGATCATGCACTGCTTGGAAATGACGTCCATTTCTATAGAGTTACCTTTCCATCCACTCCCATACATTTTCAGTGGAGTTCAGTTTGGGTGAATATGCTGGATGGTCCAAAAGAATCGTCATTTTCCATGAAAAGGTCCTTTGTCCTGTGGGCATTGTGGATTGCAGCATCGTCCTGCTAAATTTTGTTACGTGTTTACCAATTAACACACATTTTAGTATGGTCTTAAACTTTTGACCAGCTGGTATTTAGGCTAATTTCACGAAGTTCACATTTTCCCAATTAAATGCTCAAAAAGGTTTTTATTTTTCCTTTTCTTATTTTCATATTTTGAAGCTCTACTCAAATAAGTGGGTTGAGTCTAACAATGCAAAAGGCGTATTTTTCTTTACGCTCATTGGCCTTAAGATTTTGGCCAGCAGTGTATATAGTTTCGTTGCCCTTGATCTATTTCAACATAAATACATCCACCACACATGTTATAAATAAATCGGGGAACATATAGCTCATGTTGTCATTATAAATGATGTTATACATGAGATGTTCATGAATGTACATTGTGGTTTAATGTTTTACTTTATGATGTTTTTGTTTTTCACAAGTGAACATGAGTCAGTCAGTAATGGTACTTTTGATATTACTTGCCCCTGAAAATTAAAAAAAAAGTAATATATCACAATTTGCTTCAAGAAACAAGTTTGATGGTAGTTATAATGTGTAAAGCCGTCATCTGTGAAGTTGGTTAGAAAGGATTTTAGATGTAACAAAGTATTTGTCTTTATTATTAAGCCTGTATGGTTCATCAGCTTCTATATTAAATATTTCAAACCTACTAGATTGACAAGTAAGATCTATATAATAGTGCATGTAATGTTACATCAGAATAAAATTAATAACATAAATCATAACATCCTTTACTGGCCCAGACAGGTTTCTAGTAAAAAAGAGTATTGTCATATCGTGACATCTGTATCTATTAATAAATGTAGTGCATCATGATTTAAATTGTTATGCATTTAAGGAACTGTTAATAGTTAATTACTTTGTAAATGTAACTTGCTGCTCTAACAGATGAAAGAAGTTTGTAATTTTAAAAATATTTTGTTCATATATGTTCATATTTGTGTAAAAGTTATTTTTTACTGGTCTTGTTGAAGATTTGATGTTCCAGTGAGGAAAGAGTTCTTTAACCCAAGCCAATGTGCACAAATTGTGGATTTTATTTGGAAGCGGAAGAGATTCAGTAATAACGCAAGAGAATCTTGTGCATTTGGCAAGTGCAAAAAAAAATCTAATATATTTTAACATAATATGCATTTAATTTACTTTGTATAATTTACTATGCATCAGAATTACTGAAAAAAATTCATAAGCTAAATTTATACTTTTTGAAAATAAATTTCTTTATTTTGAACTGAATCATTAGATAATCTGGAAGAGAAAACTGAATTTTTTCAATTAATTTTATAAAATATGAAGTTATTTTATGTATCATGCTTATGTGTTTTTCCTTGCATTTTAAAATAACATTTAGTGATGAGTTTATAATAATTAAAATGCATGTAGTTAGCTTTTTCCGAGAGGTGCTAAAAGTATAAAATCATGTTAGTAGTTATTTATATGCAAAAACGGCTCGTTTGGGCTGAGAAAACACTTTACATAGAAGAGCGAACAAGAGCTGTTTTCTCAGCCCAAACGAGCCGTTTTTGCATATAAATTTCTCAACAAGTGGGTTTCTCGTCATCACTGATGTTAGTAGTTACTGACACGAACAGTAAGCTACTAAAATTTACATTAAGATAGAAACATGAGCTAAACATAATTACAAGTAAGAATCTGAATTTTTTTAACTTTTTGATTTACTGATATATCCTTAAATTGTATAGTCCAGCATGGTCAGATGGACAGGGCACTTGAATCAGTCTCAGGGTTGCAGATTTAAATTCCTGTCAAACCAAACACGCTTGCCTTTCAACTGTGAGAGCATTATAGTGTAACAGTCAATCCATTGGTAAAAGAGTAGCTCAAGAGTTAGTAGTGGGCAGTGATGACTAACTGCCTTCCCTCTTGTCTAAATTAGGGACATCTAGCACAGATAGCCTTCAAATATTTAGTAGAAATAATGTTAGATCTGTTAATTAAAAGTTAGTGTGTATTTTTAGAGCTAACATTTAAATGTCATAAAATACCCTTTGGGTTATAATGATTTGTACTTATCACCATTATATTTAGTTTTGACCTTGCACTGACCAGCTGCTGATTTATTTTTTCATGCACATATAAAATCCCAAGATGAACGTCCACCTGAACTTTTGTCACATAAAACTTTACAATTTAAATTTAGAAACTTGTATTTTTTTAATGTAGTTTAACATAAGACTGTGTGTACTAGAAGTTTATTTATCACATGATGTGAACCGTCAATGAATCTAATTTTATATAGCAAACTGACTAGAAGTATGTAATATACATAAGTTAATACACAGAAAATAAGAACCTACAATTATTAGAATGTACTGATTGATCAATTGGCTACCTTTGCTTATTAACACATGATAATATCTCATAAGTTTCAACTGGATAAAGTTTGTCCTAAAGTTTAATAGTGCTGAATAATATTCATAAATATAAAAATTAATAGACATAACTATATTGTACACAAGTAATCAATGTTTCTATTAAAATATTTCCCATAAAGATCTGTCTGTGAATTTCTAAAGCTGTAAATGAATCAGTTTGAGTGAAAGTTTGAAAGCTATTTTCTGGCAAAACTTCATATTTTATCTATATTTTTCAACTCTAATATTAGTAGTAATGAAATTACCAATGTGCAGTGAAATGAAAAACTGAAAAATTTGAAATAGAATGAACAAATATGTTTTTTCTCTCTGAATGCTAGGTTTTCTATTTTCTTAAGTTTCAACTTGGCATTTTCCCATACTCTTCTTTTAATTTTATGGTTTTACTGTCTGTACTTAGAACCACTGTCTCCTGTCAAAAGCTCAGGAAGTTGTAATGCTGACACATTAACTGATGTATGAAGAAATAGCAGTACATCAGTGGAAAACTAAAGTTATGATAATAGTATAATTATGGTGTTAGAAAAACATACCAGTGGTTTGTTAAATATATAATGAACTATTTAGAGTTAACAACTTAAGAAAAGGAATATTTTGTAATATAAATAGAAACAAGTCTGGAGAAAGACACATTAAAACACAACATTGAAAGATACAGCAAAGCAATAGCTTTGCAAATAAGCAAAAACTTTGAAGACTTGCAATTATTACTTTAACTGCATGAAATGAAAATAAATCTTGTAACCAAACACAAATTGTTAGTTTAATTAAATTTTAAAATCTTGTAATAAATATTATATTTTGTACGTTATTCCCCTTGGTGTGGATTCTAGTACGTGGTGAGGGGGCCTCCCAGGGAAGGTTGTTCTTTCAGATCACCTCCTTTGGCATCTAAACATCCATCCACGTGTTTGCCATGCATGGCAACTCTTGAAGGGGGGAGAGGATCCTGGTGGTTTAGGGGTCCAACCCTAACACACCACTTTGGCCTTGAATTCCTGTAGATGGGCAGCCTTTGGGTGGTTTCTGTTGGGTCAATCGGCTGGCTCACTAGGGTTAGAGTCAACCAAGTACTAGTGTTGGAAGTTCTCAATGGGTGTTGTGGACATTGGATCTGATGCTGGTCGTTGGGTATAGTGCTCACGAAACTCTGGCGTTGCTGCAGTATCCTTACTTGACATTGTAGTGTGTCCCCTCGTAGGACTCCATTGTGAGTGGGGTCAGTGGGCACTGAAATTTTCTTTTTTTCTCATGGATTCTCCAAATAAAAAAAATAAAATAGTGAAAAAATAGTCAACAGGTAAATGACCATGTCTTGAAGACTCTGATCAGCAATCTTCAGCATCTGTACCACCAGTTGTATCTCATTTTCTCATCCTACATTCTCTTTCAGAAAAACCTTTAGGGCAAATGCCCCATTTTTATTCAGAAGGAACTAGAAAAACTTGCTGGCTCTCCAAAGTCAGTAAAGAAGTTTTGATCTGGAGACATATTGGTTGAAACATCCACATCCCAACACAGTGAACTCCTTAAATTCAAAGGCAATTGGGGATATATACCTGTTGAGGTTACCCTTCATGCTACCTTGAATTCACCACGAGGAATTATTGTTGAGAGGGATTTCAAGAAAGTCCCTGAGTCAGAGATTCTTGCTTGTTTCTCCACTGAAGGAGTTTCTGCAGTGAGATGCATCTCCACTTGCAAATTTGCTGACAGATATCCTTGTTTTGACATTTACATCACCACATGCTTCTGCCACCATCAAGGCAGGTTATCTAAATTATAGTGTACAGATCTCTCTGTCCCTCCAAGAGAATCTTTCTCAAAACAAATGAAAAGCCTTTTTACCTCCATGGTTAAAGTTGATGAATCAACTTATACACCCAACCCTGTTCCTCCCATACATTCCAACAAACCACAAGATCCACATCCTTTGGTTCCAGGTACAGGCATTTCTTCAGATACATCTTTTTCTCCCAACTGAAGATGCAAAACAATCATTTGTTCGGGTCCTCAGTCACCGGAATCCCCTTCCAACAACAAAGACCTGCCCAATTGACCCAGGGCAGGCTCCATGGAGGTCAATACACCTCCCCTGAATAAGGACAGTAAAGAAAAAAGATGTGGTCGTAAACAGAAGGGTTCTCCAGTGACTTTGCCAACATGTCATTAAAAATGGCTGCCTTGATACAATGGAACTTCATTGGTCTGGCAGTACATCTGTTGGACCAGATGATGTTCACTATGACATGCTGCGACATCTACCTCCTGCTTCTCTTGATATTCTTCTAATATTTTTTAACCAGATCTGCCAGAAGAATGTTTTCCCTAATGCATGGCACCAGGCTATTATCTTACCTTTCTCTAAGCCTGGGAAAGATTCCTTCAACCTACTCTCCAATTGCTTTGATGAGCTGTCTCACTAAGACCTTAGAGAGGATGGTTAATGCTTGTCTTATTTGGTTCTTTGAAACAAACAACCTCCTCTCTCCCACCTAGTGTTGGTTCCGACAGCAGCACTCCACCATGGACCACCTAATTCGACTTGAGACGTCAATCAAAGAAGCCTTTCTCAAACAACAACATCTTGTATCAATATTCTTTGACGTTGAGAAGGCTTATGACACAACATGGAGGTATGGCATTTTTTGAGACCTCCATATATATGGGTTATGTGGCAATTTACCCATGTTTATTAAAAATCTTTTAACACACAGGAGATTACAAGTTCATGTGGGTTTGACACTTCCCCGTTTTTTTGTACAGGAACTTGGGGTCCCTCAGGGCTACATTCTGAATGTCACACTTTTTAGTATAAAGATTAATGCCATCACTGAACAACTCCCTCTCACTGTTGCAAACAGGCTCTATGTTGATGACTTTGACATCTCATGTCAGTCATCAAACATGAGATATATCGAGTGGCAACTACAAACTGTCCTCAATCGTGTATTGAAGTGGACCACGGTGAATGGCTTTAATTTCTCTCTAAAACTGTTTGCATGCACTTTTGCTGCCAACGGGGTATTCACCCTGATCCTGAACTCTATATTGGTGAAGTTTTGCTGTCTCTGGTCCCTGAGACCAAATTCTTGGGGCTTATATTTGATTGCAAGCTGATCTTTATACTACACTTAAAGCAGCTACTGGTCAAATGCACAAGAGCACTGAACATCCTCCATGTCCTCTCTACCACCAGTTGGGGAGCAGATCGATGTTCTATCTTAAAGAAAAATCGTGCTCTTATTTGATCGAAACTCGACTATGGATCAATGGCCTATGGCTCTGCCAGACCCTTGGCCTTAAAGATGCTGTACCCATTCATCATCAACAACTTCGACTCTGCACTGGGGCTTTCTGCACCTCCCCAGTTCAGAGCTTGTACATAGAATCTGAGGAACCTTCTTTGCACCTTTGCCATTTGCAACAGTCTTTACTATATTCTTTGAAACTTCGTTCCTTACCAAAGCATCCCACCTGGGTTGTGTTTTCCTTCCTCGGTGGGCCATACTTTTTCAGAACAGATGATATCCCATTGCGTCTTTTAGCCTTTGCATCCAGGTGCAATTGGATGAATTGGGTCTGTCCTTGGATAACATTGCAGAATCCACTAGTCAGCCCATCCCACCATGGCTTCTTACAGTTTCCAACAGTCACCTATCTTTAAGTCATTTGAGAAAAGCAGATAATCCCGATTGGAAGTACTGTTTTATTTACTGAACATCTTTTGAACAATCTTTTCATTCCAATTTATATGGATGGTTCCAAATCAGGTGACTATGGGCTCTGCCATGGTTTGTTTTGGTTTTGTAGTTGCATGCAGAATCCCCTCTACAGCTTCTGTGTTCATTGCTGAACTGTTTGCCATTTCTTTTGCCCTGGATCATTGAAGCTAAGCAGTACTTCAACTGCACAATTTATACTGACTTGCTTAGTTCTGTACTGGCCTTGGAATCAATTCACATTGGCTCAAACCCTGTTCTCGCTGATATTCAAAACCGACTGGCCCATTTCTCATTAACATTTACTTCTATCCAGCTTTTCTGGATACCAGGCTACGTTGGTATTCGTGGGAACGAATTTGCAAACATGGCAGCTAAATCTATCTGCTCTGTCACTATCACCACTGTGCCTATTCTGTACATAGACTATGGTCCTGTATTCAAGACTCGGGTTTGTGCCAGCTAGCAGTTGACTTGGAACGAGCAACGCAGAAACAAGCTTTTCCGAAATAAAACCCTATGTTGGACTTTGGTCATCTTGCTTCCGTAAGGATTGAAAGGAGGAAGTTGTTCTAACTAGACCAGTGATGGCGAACCTTTAAGAGATTGCGTGCCTCAATTGTGACCCAAAATTATTTTGTCTATTCGAACGTGCCAGGATTTTCATAAAAAATGACAGTTACTTTCCAATAAAATAACAACTTTTTGATGAGTATCTTTATTTAAAAAAAAGTTGAATTACAAAAGTTTCAATGAAACTAATAAATAGCCTTGTCTTAAAATTTGTAGATTTTGTCTTGAATTTTATTAAATCAATGCGATCTCTGCTGTTGTGAACACTTGGATAATTTGTTAATTGATGATTCATATTTTGTTGATTTGAGAGCAATGCATCCAGCACTCAGTTCATCTGTAAGCTTGTTTCTTCTGTCTGATTTGATGAAATTCAAAGTTGAAAACAACTGCTCACAAGCGTAAGATGATCCTAACAAAGTAAGAAGAGCTATTCCAAGTAATTTCATTGACTTAAAATTAATTGGCAAAGAATTCCACACTTTAAGAATTTCATTTTCACAACTATTTGCAACATTTTCTTCCAAGATCCCTCCACTCTTTATTTCTCAAGTGTTTTATGCAGGGCACAGAATTTACCGTTTTTATTCGCTTATAAGACGGGTCCCAACTTCACCTGAGAGATTGTCGATATTCTGTTTAGACTCGTTTATAAGACGAAGGAAGGAAAGCAGGTAACGAGAAAAAAGTGAAAAAAATGGAAATTAATAGAAACCTAATTTTGGGTTTCGTATACGATATTTCGATTTCAGATTAGAAGGAGAAAAATAGAAGAGATAGAAAAGTGAAAATAAATGAATAAATCCAAACTCGGTGTTCAAGCGTTTAATGGAATTTCGTCAACTATTTTATTTACTGTATGATAAATATTCATATTTAAAACACATAACAAAGAACAATCTAACGCACAACATATTTCAGTATCAAAGTACGTTTATGCTAACTTTTAAACCACATTTCTTCAAAGTATTAAAAGAGTTTACGCAAACTGCACTTTAATAGAACACAGCAAATCAGTATGCAAGTTATGAAATTCAAAAGCCTTCAAATTATTCGTTGTCGCTATCTCCAAACAGTTCATAAAACTGCTCCTCGGACAATCCATCATCGTGGAGGTCACATTCCTCCGTGTTCTCCTCCTGCTCTACGTCATCTCTGCCGCCGATAAACTCACTGAAAAGTTCATCATTCTCACTGCCGTCAATGGAATTCGAAATTCCGCATTTGAGGAACGATCTGATAACCATATCTGACGGAATCTCGTTCCAAGAGTCCACAATCCACTGACAAACTGTAGCTAATTCCGTCGTTTAAGGTTTCCGCTTCGTCAGCTGCTTCTCACCGTTGACCATCCATTCATTCCATTTCTGCCTCATATGCACCTTGAACGGTTTGTTGAGACAAACTTCCAGTGGCTGGAGAACTGAGGTGCATCCGCCTGGTATCACACACTGGTACGTTCTGTTTCTCTTCAGCTCACTTTTCACAGAGTCCAATAAATGTGCACGAAACATATCCCACACAAGCATGGACTTTCCATTCAGCAGTGCACCTGGTCTCTTGAACCATACTTTTCTTAACCATCCGAAAGTACTCTTTCATCAACCCAGCCCTTTTCCTGAACAAACACAATGATATCCTTAGGAAGCTTTTCCTTGGGCATTGTCTTTCTCTTGAACACCACTGCCGGTTTCAACTTGGTACCATCAGCAAGACATGACAAGATAATAGTAAAGTGTTGTTTCTCCGCTCCAGAGGTCTTGATAGACACAGTACTAGCCCCCTTCACGTCAACCGTTCTGTTGCCTGGCATATCAAAGAACATCGGTGTCTTGTCCATGTTTCCGATAGCTCTCAGGTGGAATTGCTGACTCTTTTTTAAGTCGATCACGAACTTGTGAAAGTTCATCACCTTGTCTTCTACATCTTTGGGCAGCTTCTGAGCAATGTGCGTGTGCTGTCGGAGGCATAGACCATGCCGATTCATGAAGCGCGTGCATCATCCGTTCGACGCCTTAAAGTCAGCATGCCCCAGCTCCTTGGCAATCTGCAACATTCGGACTCTGATGGATGGTCGGGTGATGACGTAACCATTGCCCCGAAGATCCAAAACCCATTCTTTAAGTTTACTCTCCATGTCTTCGTAAGGTGCCAGCATGGGACGCATTTTCTTCAAAGTCTTGGAGGAAGTGTTTCAGTAGTTTTCTTCCTTCATTCTCCAATCCCGGACCGTTTTCTCAGTTACGCCAAACTCCCGCTCTGCTGCACAGTTGGAACTTCCTTTAGCATACTCAACGACTTTCAGCTTAAATGATACATCATATGAGTTTCTCTTTCTCTTCTGTGACATGATAGTAACGGTAAATTTTTGCTGTTTATTAAATACCAGTAGGTGTTGACAACAAGGTACTTACCAACAGCAAGCTAGTACCGAAGCAGCCAAAGCAGCCAAGTGTTCGGGAAGAAACCGACAAGATGCTAAAAGATGTGTCTTTATTGATTCTTCTTCGTTAGCACTGTGGATGCATTGTGCTTACCGGTATGACGTTATAGGGAAAAACAAAGTCCCGCGCCCTTCAACGAACAATGCGCTGACTCACAATCACAGATCTAATAATAACAAGATAGCTCACTTCCCTATTTTCACTGTCTGAAATATCTGCACAGTTCTGAGTGAACTAAATTTATTTTCTATGTCTGTAGATCTCGCCTACAAGACGGCCCCCCCCCAATGTGAGCCCAAAATCTCGAGGAAAAATCCCCGTCTTATAAGCGAGTAAACACGGTATTAGTCCAAGTATAGTTTTACTGAAATTCTACCAGCTCCATTTCTAGAGTTTTCAAACCCAACCAGTGTAGACAGGAAAGATAGAGATCTTCAAATTCAGTTTTATCGGGAAAGGTAAGAAAATACAAAGTTTTTTCTATCTTTCGAAACTGCATAAATCTGTTACTAAAATTCTCCTTTGCTACTGCGATAATGCATGAAAATTCTTTGGAGATTTTCTGTTTGCTTAAGGAACAGTCTGCAAATGTTGTCGAGTTTTCTAAATGCATTTTCAGATTTGGAAAATATTTGAGTTCCCCACCTTCGATGTCTTTTTCAAAAACTTGCAATTTTCTCTCAAATACCTTTATATAACAGAACATTCTTTCTGCTGTTTTTCCTACTCCTTGTAGTTTTGTGTTCAGTGCATTGAAGTGTGATACAAAGTCTGTAAAAAACATGAGGTTATTAAGCCAAGCCACATCAGTGAGCTGTGGAAAGTCTTGTCGTTTTTCATGCACAAAAAATCTAATTTTGTTCAAGCAAGCAGTAAATTTTTCCAGAAAACGTCCTCTGCTCAACCATCGGACATTGTTATACATAATTAAAGTACTATATTGTGCTTGAACCTCATCAAGAAGTGTTTGAAACTGACGAAAATGAAGTGCACGAGTCATAATGCAATTCACCATTTTTGTAACATCTTTGAGTATATCATCTAATTTTTTGCTACTTTCTTTTGCACAAAGAGCTTCTTGATGTATAATACAATGAAACTGGATGACTAGATGTTTTATTTTGTTCTCAAACAACTTTATGAAACCAGATGTTGACCCAACCATACATGGTGCTCCATCACTAGTGATCGAAACTGTCTTTTCTGGCTTAATACTTTGTGTCAAAAAACATTCCATCACAGCATTGTAAATACAGTAAACTCTCATTGTAATGAAGTCGTAGGGACCAAAGAGAATTGTTCGTTACAAAGGAAGTTCGTTAAAAAGGATTTTTTTTTCATTCACTAGCCAAGTCTGGTAATGGTAGGCCCTATAACTGATGGCTGTTGCAGTACTGGTAATTGGATGAAAGACTCAGAAGTCACACATGTGTAAACACTTAAAACACATTTAATGAAATTCAAAAGAACAATTAACAGCACTTGTAAAAAAAAACATAAAAAAAAAAATAACATTCATAATCTAGACATATGTAATTATAATGTACAGGATACAAACACCAGCAAGAACGTCTAACTGGAGTCACTTGAAATATTGCACAATGCTTTTTTGCGAACTGCTGTCCCTCTGGCACTTGGTCACAAAACGCTCCATCATGTTTAATTGAGAGATAAATTGTCCTGCGTTAGCCTGGTGTTCAAGATATCTCTGAAGTTGCAGGCACATCTCACGAGCTGCAGAATGTGTTGGGATGGGGGGTTCCTCATTGTCGTCATCTTCACTTTCACTGTCATTTTCTGGTGTTTGTTTATTTTGCACCATGGCCACAATATCACTGTCTGTCAGGGGCGCGCTAGTGATCAGATCATTATCAGCAGTATCGTAGTCCTCTGCTGTGCCATCCACCATAAACCCAGTGTTATTCAGCCGTGTCAAGAGCTGGGCCAATGGTATGTCATCCTCTGGGTCCTCATTGTTTTCTGCTGGCTCTGGAGAGGAGAAGCCACAAGTTCTGAAGCAATTGGCTATGGTTGATTGCTTTACCAATGACCAGGCAGAGCGTAGCAGTCGCATGGCTTCAAGCACAGTAACAGTGAAAACACTTTTATTGTCTATTGAATCAATAAGACGCTGTAGCAGTAGGGTGCGGTAATGATGTTTTAGATTAGCGATGATGCCTTGGTCCATGGGCTGTCTTGCTTGTGGTATTGGGAGGCAGGAACACCAGCTTGATGGCCTTAAGTCCAGTGGGGTTGGAGTGGGTGGGGCAGTTGTCAATTATTATAAGGACCTTTCTTTTCTGCAGCACAAACTTTCGGTCAAGTTCTCTCAGCCACTCGGTGAATAGATCTGATGTCATCCAAGCTCGCTTGTTGGCTTTGTATGGTGTTGGCAGGGTTTTGACGTCTTTCTTTCCTAAAAAAAAAAAAAAAAATGTACATGGTTAATGTCTTGAAATTAAAAATGAAACATTTACATGTCAATAATCTGAAGAAAATCATAAAATAACAACTCCTATAGAAAACACAGGAAAATATTTTTACTTGCTTTTGACACTCACCTATGACAAGTAAAGGAAGCTTCTCGGTGCCGTCCATATTGGCGCATACCAAAACAGACAGCCGCTCCTTCTTCGCTTCCCGCCGTGACAGGAGTCTCCCTTGATAACAAGAGACTTGTCTGGCAGAAGTTTAAAGAATAAGCCAGACTCATCTGCGTTGAAGACATCCCGTGGGCTGTAGTTTTCTAGCAAGTGTGGCAGTGTTGTTCATGTCCACTGGTTTGTTTGCTCTGGTTCTACACTACCAGACTCACCACAGATCGTACAAAATTGAATGTCGTGTCTTTTTTTGAATCGGGTTAACCACCCATCACTCATGCAAAAGTCAGTGATTCTCATTTGATCAGCAAGTTTTTTTGCCTTTGCTTGCATAACAGGCCCAGAGATAGGAACATTCTCTGATCTAGCATTTTTGAACCACAGAAGCAATGCCGCTTCAAGGTCAGAATGTTTTGCAGTTTGCATGCGTTTTCTATTGGGACAAAAGTTGTCTCGAGAAGACAATATGGCCTCTATTTTTCAACCATGTTGACAAAGTGTTCAGAGGCACATCAAATGCTTTTGCTGTTTCTGTTTTTGTTTTAACATTTTTTCAACTTCTTCCATTGCTGCAATTTTAGTTTCTATCGATACTAGCTTGTGCTTCGCCATGATCAATGATTAATGATCTGTTTAATTTGACTGTGATTAGCCTTTTATAGGCTACAGCATGCAGGCTGCTCAGGCGTAATCTACTCAGGCCATAATCTGAAAATTTTATATCGAAGCTAATTTTTGCTGGGAGGGCGGGTGAGTTGGGGCGGACAGGGGTTTAAAGTGTTATTGACCATAATTGTTGTAAAAACATTGCTAGGCTAATCTACTACCCCATCTGCAGTCTGCTATTTCTCAAGTGTAAGATTTTGATGGTGGCAACACACATTGTTCGCCGGAGACTGACTAATTGCACTTGCTAGCGGCATAGCGGGTGGTCGGCAGCCAGCAGCGGTGACAATTAATTTAGGGAAGAAGAGAAAAATAAATGACTTCGTACCTGGTTCGATACAAAGGATGTAATATTGATGCTTTTCACACCCTAGGGACTATAATTATACATCGTTACAAGCCGACACTTCGATACATGCAGTTTTGTTCAAGGGCTTTTGTTACTATGTATTTATATGGACAGTTGGCTGGACCAGTCAACAACTTCGATACAAGTGATATATTCGGTTCTAGCAACTTCGAAACAATGAGAGTTTACTGTATCTACTACTTGTGTTCTTCCGGGTAAAGAAATCAGTTTCACCAATTCTTCCCTCATGGAGTCACCAACAGCATAATGCAAAATTACTGCTAACCTTGCATGATTATTTATATCCGTACTCTCATCCAAACACATGGGGTAACAAGAAGCCTTTTGTAAATCAGTACGGAGTTGTTGATTGACATCATTTGCCATACGTAAGATATGATCTTTCACGGTATTTCTGCTGAGTGGTACCTCACAGATTCATTGTAAAATTTCACGTTTATTTGAAAAATCACTAAAAAGGGAATCACTTCCAGCTAACATAGTCGTTTTTATGAAATCTCCATCAGATAGAGACTTACCATGTTTAGCGATACATACTGAAATTTGAAAGCTGGCCTTCATCAAATGATTAGGTTTAGAAAGAAAGTTTCCAAGATTAAGACATTGTGAATGATATTTCCTCAGTTTGTTTGCAAGAAATTCCTCCTTTTCTGTTTCATCAAGTTCAGCAACATTTTTGTGGTTGGTTTCAAAATGCTGTTTGACACTTGAAGTACGACACACAACACTTTCACCACATAAAATACATAACGCTTTTCCGTTGCGTTCAGTGGTTCCAAATAATTTTGTCCAATTTTCTTGAAATAATCGTCCACTATCCATTAGCTTTGCCTTCTTTGCATTCATTTTTGGTATAACTTAAACACACAAAAGTAAAGTTTAATGAAACAAACTTTTAAAAATTTACTTAAAGAACAGTTAAATATTTAAACAAATTAAATTGGCCCGTTTCGTTAATGTAGCTTTTTTAATGCCATGATGATGTGGAGTGCAAAATTTAAAACTAAAAACGATTGGTTGAAAAATATTCTCAAATTAATCAATAGTTTATAATGTTTTGCATTTTTAGCTGCATTTAGCTTGTATTATATTCAAATTTTCAATAAAATTACAAAGAATGATTTATGACAAGTTTTCTGTGTTTTGTATAAAAATACTGCAGAATAATGACTGCAGAATAATAAGTAACCGATATAATTATTTATTCATGTTGGTTGAAGACCAATACGAATAGATGTAATGACTTACGATGCCACCCCCATCATTCAAAAGGTTCGACATGCAACCTGCAGGGATAATATCCCTAATATATTCCTGGGATATATTATACAGGGTGAGCCAAAAGTAGGTGGACAGTAAAAAAACATTTATTTAGAGATCACTTATACGTACAACTATATGTAATAAGACAATTATATTAATGAAAATAAAATGTTATTTATTAACGCAAATGCTCAAATTGTTTTCCTTTTTGATTTACACAGCTTTGAAGTCTACCTCTTACGCCGACAACCATTTTGCACAAGTCACTCTGGGCATTAATTTCTTGAAATGCATCTCTTATGTAATTTTTAAATCACCGACACTTCTTGGTTTTGACTATAAACTTTTTCCTTGAGTACTCCCCAAAGAAAAAATCCATAGGGTCAAGTCCGTGAACGTGCCGGCCAATTGATTGGACCTCTTTGACCAATCCATTTCAATGGAAATGTTTCATCAAGATACTCATGAACCCCTTTGGAATAATGTGGAGGGGCCCAATCTTGTTGAAAATAAAAGTCATGTAAATTAGGTTGTTGCTGTAACTGGGGAACAACTTGATTCCTTAGAATTTGGAGATACTTATCTCCTGTAATTGTTCCATCAAAAAAAAATGGTCCATAAACACCAGAACTTGAAATACCACCCCAAACATTGACACCAGGCTGATTTAGCTGTTGTTCTAATGTTAAATGCATGTTCTCACTATACCAGTAAACACAATTATGTCTATTGACATGACCAGATAATTTAAAAGAAGCTTCATCACTCCACACAATGTTATCTAAAATTCCTGGGTTTTCTGCAATCTTGTTCAGCATAATTTCACTAAATTGCAGTCACCTGTCTGGATCATCCTCCAATAAGCCATGAATTAGTTGTGGTCGATTGGGTTTCAACCCAATTTGCGTTATAATTCGTCTAATAGAGGTTTGTGGTATGTTCAATTCCATAGAAGCTCTTCTGGTGGATTTGTTTGGACTTTGAACAAATGCATCGGCAACACGTTGCTTATTATTCTCTGTACAGACTGTTTTGGGTCGACCAGTTTTAGCAGCATTAAGGATTGAGCCAGTAGCGTCGAATTTGTCACGGATACGGTAAATGGTTTGTCTTTTTGGAGCTGGAGTATCAAATGTTTCAACCCACTTTCTCCTTACGGTTTCAGTATTTTGAGATTTCCAATACTCTTTTAACACCCATATTCTTTTATCTGTATTTAAAGTATTTGACATTATGGGTTCTATTAACAATCTAAAAAAAAAGAAAACATTAAATTAAAACAAATGTAATTATATAACACAAATAATATAGTTGCAACATAGTTATAATATACAATTGCATTAATATAACCAATACATAAACCTATTCCAAATGCTGTCCACCTACTTTGGCTCACCCTGTAGTATTAATCTAACCCGAAGTAGAGACAAGGGCTGACGTTAAGGTGCATTAAACTGGGAACAACGATTTCCAAGGCTTTACCGATATCCAATCCTTCTCATCAATCCTACCGGGAATATCCCTAGTTCTAGTGTTAGCTACACTTACGTGCATTGCCTCCTCTGCACCACGAGGAGGACCTGAAAATCGAAGTACTTGAACCCTAGTGCTCTCAGGTCATGCCACCTCATAATTACTAAGCTCGCTACATACTTCTTAGCAAAGATGCGGGAATCCTATCACGTGCCAGCAATCGTGGCCTTGCGTGCCACCTCTGGCACGCATGCCATAGGTTCGCCATCACTGAACTAGACTATGCATTGATCACAGTTTTTCAACTCATCATTTTCTTTTATCTGGAACTAATGCACCAGTTTGTAGTCTATGTAACACTCAGATCACAATAAGCCACATTTTACTTTCTTGCCGTTGTTATGACTCAACAACGGCGCCATTTTAAACATGTTCTGCACCAAGGTTTGTCCATAACATTAGACAGTGTTATTGGTGATGGTGACACTGTCCACCTTGATAAAGTTTATAGTTTTTTAAAGGCCATTAATTTTTTAATGCCATTTAAGTTTTATATTAATTCATTAAACCTTTTTTATTGTGGTTCTTTTTTAAGAGACATCTCTTTAGTTCGATTTCAAATTAGAAAATGGCCGTAACATTAAATAACTCAACACCAGGACTGGAAAGGCCAACTTCAGGTGACTAGTGCTGCTGTTTGAACTATCCATTAGTTGTCCTGGTAAGTTATTACAATTTTGCTGCATGTTTTTTTAACACTTTTATTTCTTTACTTTTTTATAATTGCTGTAATGACACAACCTGGAACCAGGACTGGAAAGGCCAACTTCAGGTAACTGACGGTGGTTTTTGAACTTGCCTGTCAGTCTTCCTGGCAGGTTACCATTATGTACAGAAAGTCCTTTATTACTTTCTGTAGTTTCTCTCTTAACATTGTAGACTAGATGTTAACATTGGTTTTATGCTATTTATGTTTTTCAATGCTGTTTTGTTTTACCTTCATTTCCTTTTATGAATTTTACTTCAGCCATGTGAAAAAATTAGGACACCCTATGAAAGCCTGTGTATTTTTGTAACACTTTTGGATATATATATCTTTAATCTCAATTTTAACAATACTAAGAGATTATAAGAATATAAATAAAACTCTGTAAAACTGAAGAAAAGACTTTTCAAGATCTTCTAAATATGTCATGCTACAAAAATGCATATTAGAACTGAGGAAAAATTTCGGACACTCTACCCCCTAACAGCTAGTGTTACCGCCTTTGGCTGAAATAACTGCAGTGAGATGCTTCCTGTAGCCATCTACCAGTCTCTGACATCAGTCTGAAGAACGTTTGCTCCACTTCTCAATTCAGAATTCTTTCAGCTGCAAGATGTTTGAGGGTTTTCTTGACTATGCCATTCCAGGACTCTCCATTTCTTATTTTTCAGCCAGTGCTTGATGGATTTACTGGTATGTGTTGGGCCATTGTGATATTGCAGGGTTCAGTTCTGCTTCAGCTTTAATTTTCTCACGGATGGTCTCCACTGATCCTCAAGCAACCTCTGATCACAGTGGAATTCATGGTGGATTCTATGATTGTGAACTGTCCAGGTCCTGCTGCAGCAAAGCAGCCCCAAACTATGACACTTCCACCTCCTTGCTTCACAGTTGGTATGAGGTTCTTTTCCTGGAATACTGTATTTGGTTTCTTCCAAACATGTCCTTTGTTCTGGTGTCCAAATAATTCAATTTGAGACTCATCTGTCCAAAGAACATTATTCCAGAAGTCCTGGTCTTTGTCTATATTCTCTCTGGCAAACTTTAGTCTGGCATTGATGTTTATCTTACAGAGCAAAGGTTTCCTCCTTGCACACCTCCTGTGCAAGTTACACTTGTGCAGTCTCTTTCTGATTGTAGAGGCAGGCATTTTCACATCAACAATTGTCAGAGCCTGTTGTAGGTTTCATGATGACATTTTAGGGTTTTTGGAGACCTCTTTCGGCATCTTGCAGTCTACTCTCGGGGTGAACTTCCTTGGACGACCAGACTTGGGCATGTTGGCAGTTGTTTTGAAAGCTTTCCACTGGTTGACTATTTTCTGGACAGTGGAATGGCAGATTTCAAACTATTTTGAGATCCTTTTAAATTCCTTACCAGACTTGCTACAATTTTCTTTCTGAAGGCCTCGGGCAGTTCTTTTGCTCTCACCATTGTACTCATTCTCACTTCAAAGGGTTTCATACGGTGTTCTAATTTTGTCACATGACTGTATATTTACTTTACCTTTTCACTGAACGTTTGGCACAGATAGCCTAGCTGCTTTGTGCTATAAAACACAAAGTCAACCAAACAGTCGTACATTATTTTCTTATGTAAAACAAACAACTGAAGAATCAATTAACAATTGATCATGAAATAACACACACATAATGATAAAACAAGATTTACTTGAGGTTCCAACCTTTCGTCTTTGAAATTTGCTTCAAAGAGTTATCTGATGTTTCCATGAGGACCACTGTCCTTCTCTGATGATGGCTTGTAAACTAACATAAAGTCAGTTTAATGGTAACTGTCATCAAACGGAGAAGGTTCCTAGTTTATACAATTCCAAAATTTTGAAATTCGAACTAGGTTTTCATTTCATTTAAACAAAATCATTATTGGTTTGTCTCAATGTTTTGTTTCTTGTTCATATTGAAAATAATTTAATATGTACATATACACTTGATCTTTTTCACCTATCAAAGGTGAATCTGTATTTATAAAAAATTATTAATAAGCTTTTGAAGAGTATATAAATATGCTTAGTGAAATATACTAGTGACAATTTGTAACGTCTCTACATGTAAAGCTCACAAGTAGCATAAATGAATAGGTTTTTTTACCACAGGACATGGAGAAACTTCCCTAAAATTAACCCCACCCAAAAAAAATGCTTTCCAAATTTAAGCAAATATAACTTTTGTGATAAAAAGAAAGGGGCCCTTAAAACAGGACCATTTTGAACATACTTGTAAAAAAGATCTTTAGGTATAAAACCAGACAATGTTTAGTCACACCACAGTGTCTCAATGGGATTGAGATATGGGCTTTGACTATGCCATTCCAGGACTCTCCATTTTTTAGTTTTTAGCCAGTCCTTGATGGATTTACTGGTATGTGTTGGGCCACTGTGATATTGCAGGGTTCAGTTCTGCTTCAGCTTTAATTTTCTTACAGATGGTCTTGCATGATCCTCAAGCAACCTCTGATACACAGTGGAATTCATGGTGGATTCTATGATTGTGAGCTGTCCAGGTCCTGTTGCAGCAAAGCAGAATCAAACAATGACACTTCCACCTCCTTGCTTCACAGTTGGTATGAGGTTCTTTTCCTGGAATACTGTATTTGGTTTCTTCCAAACATGTCCTCTGTTCTGGTGTCCAAATAATTCAATTTGAGACTCATCTGTCCAAAGAACATTATTCCAGAAGTCCTGGTCTTTGTCTATATTCTTTCTGGCAAACTTTAGTCTGGCATTGATGTTTATCTTAGAGAGCAAAGGTTTCCTCCTTGCACACCTCCTGTGCAAGTTACACTTGTGCAGTCTCTTTCTGATTGTAGAGGCAGGCATTTTCACATCAACAAATGTCAGAGCCTGTTGTAGGTTCCATGATGACATTTTAGGGTTTTTGGAGACCTCTCTCGGCATCTTGCAGTCTGCTCTCGGGATGAACTTCCTTGGACGACCAGACTTGGGCATGTTGGCAGTTGTTTTGAAAGCTTTCCACTGGTTGACTATTTTCTGGACAGTGGAATGGCGGATTTCAAACTATTTTGAGATCCTTTTAAATTCCTTACCAGACTTGCTACAATTTTCTTTCTGAAGGCCTCGGGCAGTTCTTTTGCTCTCACCATTGTACTCATTCTCACTTCAAAGGGTTTCATACGGTGTTCTAATTTTGTCACATGACTGTATATTTACTTTACCTTTTCACTGAACGTTTGGCACAGATAGCCTAGCTGCTTTGTGCTATAAAACACAAAGTCAACCAAACAGTCGTACATTATTTTCTTATGTAAAACAAACAACTGAAGAATCAATTAACAATTGTTCATGAAATAACACACATATAATGATAAAAAAGATTTACTTGAGGAACATGTTCTAGTTCCAACCCTTTATCTTTGAAATTTGCTTCAAAGAGTATCTGATATTTCCATGAGGACCACTGTCCTTCTCTGATGATGGCTTGTAAACTAACACAAAGTCAGTTTTATGGTATCCGCCATCAAATGGAGAAGGTTCCTAGTTTATACAATTCCAAAATTTTGAAATTCGAACTAGGTTTTCATTTCATTTAAACAAAATCATTATTGGTTTGTCTCAATGTTTTGTTTCTTGTTCATATTGAAAATAATTTAATATGTACATATACACTTGATCTTTTTTCACCTATCAAAGGTGAATCTGTATTTATAAAAAATTTTTAATAAGCTTTTGAAGAGTATATAAATATGCTTAGTGAAATATACTAGTGACAATTTGTAACGTCTCTACATGTAAAGCTCACAAGTAGCATAAATGAATATGTTTTTTTACCACAGGACATGGAGAAACTTCCCTAAAATTAACCCCCACCCAAAAAAATGCTTTCCAAATTTAAGCAAATATAACTTTTGTGATAAAAAGAAAGGGGCCCTTAAAACAGGACCATTTTGAACATACTTGTAAAAAAGATCTTTAGGTATAAAACCAGACAATGTTTAGTCACACCACAGTGTCTCAATGGGATTGAGATATGGGCTTTGACTATGCCATTCCAGGACTCTCCATTTTTTAGTTTTTAGCCAGTCCTTGATGGATTTACTGGTATGTGTTGGGCCACTGTGATATTGCAGGGTTCAGTTCTGCTTCAGCTTTAATTTTCTTACAGATGGTCTTGCATGATCCTCAAGCAACCTCTGATACACAGTGGAATTCATGGTGGATTCTATGATTGTGAGCTGTCCAGGTCCTGTTGCAGCAAAGCAGAATCAAACAATGACACTTCCACCTCCTTGCTTCACAGTTGGTATGAGGTTCTTTTCCTGGAATACTGTATTTGGTTTCTTCCAAACATGTCCTCTGTTCTGGTGTCCAAATAATTCAATTTGAGACTCATCTGTCCAAAGAACATTATTCCAGAAGTCCTGGTCTTTGTCTATATTCTTTCTGGCAAACTTTAGTCTGGCATTGATGTTTATCTTAGAGAGCAAGGTTTCCTCCTTGCACACCTCCTGTGCAAGTTACACTTGTGCAGTCTCTTTCTGATTGTAGAGGCAGGCATTTTCACATCAACAAATGTCAGAGCCTGTTGTAGGTTCCATGATGACATTTTAGGGTTTTGGAGACCTCTCGGCATCTTGCAGTCTGCTCTCGGGATGAACTTCCTTGGGCGACCAGACTTGGGCATGTTGGCAGTTGTTTTGAAAGCTTTCCACTGGTTGACTATTTTCTGGACAGTGGAATGGCAGATTTCAAACTATTTTGAGATCCTTTTAAATTCCTTACCAGACTTGCTACAATTTTCTTTCTGAAGGCCTCGGGCAGTTCTTTTGCTCTCACCATTGTACTCATTCTCACTTCATAGGGTTTCATACGGTGTTCTAATTTTGTCACATGACTGTATATTTACTTTACCTTTTCACTGAACGTTTGGCACAGATAGCCTAGCTGCTTTGTGCTATAAAACACAAAGTCAACCAAACAGTCGTACATTATTTTCTTATGTAAAACAAACAACTGAAGAATCTATTAACAATTGTTCATGAAATAACACACATATAATGATAAAAAAGATTTACTTGAGGAACATGTTCTAGTTCCAACCCTTTATCTTTGAAATTTGCTTCAAAGAGTATCTGATATTTCCATGAGGACCACTGTCCTTCTCTGATGATGGCTTGTAAACTAACACAAAGTCAGTTTTATGGTATCCGCCATCAAATGGAGAAGGTTCCTAGTTTATACAATTCCAAAATTTTGAAATTCGAACTAGGTTTTCATTTCATTTAAACAAAATCATTATTGGTTTGTCTCAATGTTTTGTTTCTTGTTCATATTGAAAATAATTTAATATGTACATATACACTTGATCTTTTTTCACCTATCAAAGGTGAATCTGTATTTATAAAAAATTTTTAATAAGCTTTTGAAGAGTATATAAATATGCTTAGTGAAATATACTAGTGACAATTTGTAACGTCTCTACATGTAAAGCTCACAAGTAGCATAAATGAATATGTTTTTTTACCACAGGACATGGAGAAACTTCCCTAAAATTAACCCCCACCCAAAAAAATGCTTTCCAAATTTAAGCAAATATAACTTTTGTGATAAAAAAGAAAGGGGCCCTTAAAACAGGACCATTTTGAACATACTTGTAAAAAAGATCTTTAGGTATAAAACCAGACAATGTTTAGTCACACCACAGTGTCTCAATGGGATTGAGATATGGGCTTTGACTATGCCATTCCAGGACTCTCCATTTTTTAGTTTTTAGCCAGTCCTTGATGGATTTACTGGTATGTGTTGGGCCACTGTGATATTGCAGGGTTCAGTTCTGCTTCAGCTTTAATTTTCTTACAGATGGTCTTGCATGATCCTCAAGCAACCTCTGATACACAGTGGAATTCATGGTGGATTCTATGATTGTGAGCTGTCCAGGTCCTGTTGCAGCAAAGCAGAATCAAACAATGACACTTCCACCTCCTTGCTTCACAGTTGGTATGAGGTTCTTTTCCTGGAATACTGTATTTGGTTTCTTCCAAACATGTCCTCTGTTCTGGTGTCCAAATAATTCAATTTGAGACTCATCTGTCCAAAGAACATTATTCCAGAAGTCCTGGTCTTTGTCTATATTCTTTCTGGCAAACTTTAGTCTGGCATTGATGTTTATCTTAGAGAGCAAGGTTTCCTCCTTGCACACCTCCTGTGCAAGTTACACTTGTGCAGTCTCTTTCTGATTGTAGAGGCAGGCATTTTCACATCAACAAATGTCAGAGCCTGTTGTAGGTTCCATGATGACATTTTAGGGTTTTGGAGACCTCTCGGCATCTTGCAGTCTGCTCTCGGGATGAACTTCCTTGGACGACCAGACTTGGGCATGTTGGCAGTTGTTTTGAAAGCTTTCCACTGGTTGACTATTTTCTGGACAGTGGAATGGCAGATTTCAAACTATTTTGAGATCCTTTTAAATTCCTTACCAGACTTGCTACAATTTTCTTTCTGAAGGCCTCGGGCAGTTCTTTTGCTCTCACCATTGTACTCATTCTCACTTCAAAGGGTTTCATACGGTGTTCTAATTTTGTCACATGACTGTATATTTACTTTACCTTTTCACTGAACGTTTGGCACAGATAGCCTAGCTGCTTTGTGCTATAAAACACAAAGTCAACCAAACAGTCGTACATTATTTTCTTATGTAAAACAAACAACTGAAGAATCTATTAACAATTGTTCATGAAATAACACACATATAATGATAAAAAAGATTTACTTGAGGAACATGTTCTAGTTCCAACCCTTTATCTTTGAAATTTGCTTCAAAGAGTATCTGATATTTCCATGAGGACCACTGTCCTTCTCTGATGATGGCTTGTAAACTAACACAAAGTCAGTTTTATGGTATCCGCCATCAAATGGAGAAGGTTCCTAGTTTATACAATTCCAAAATTTTGAAATTCGAACTAGGTTTTCATTTCATTTAAACAAAATCATTATTGGTTTGTCTCAATGTTTTGTTTCTTGTTCATATTGAAAATAATTTAATATGTACATATACACTTGATCTTTTTTCACCTATCAAAGGTGAATCTGTATTTATAAAAAATTTTTAATAAGCTTTTGAAGAGTATATAAATATGCTTAGTGAAATATACTAGTGACAATTTGTAACGTCTCTACATGTAAAGCTCACAAGTAGCATAAATGAATATGTTTTTTTACCACAGGACATGGAGAAACTTCCCTAAAATTAACCCCCACCCAAAAAAATGCTTTCCAAATTTAAGCAAATATAACTTTTGTGATAAAAAGAAAGGGGCCCTTAAAACAGGACCATTTTGAACATACTTGTAAAAAAGATCTTTAGGTATAAAACCAGACAATGTTTAGTCACACCACAGTGTCTCAATGGGATTGAGATATGGGCTTTGACTATGCCATTCCAGGACTCTCCATTTTTTAGTTTTTAGCCAGTCCTTGATGGATTTACTGGTATGTGTTGGGCCACTGTGATATTGCAGGGTTCAGTTCTGCTTCAGCTTTAATTTTCTTACAGATGGTCTTGCATGATCCTCAAGCAACCTCTGATACACAGTGGAATTCATGGTGGATTCTATGATTGTGAGCTGTCCAGGTCCTGTTGCAGCAAAGCAGAATCAAACAATGACACTTCCACCTCCTTGCTTCACAGTTGGTATGAGGTTCTTTTCCTGGAATACTGTATTTGGTTTCTTCCAAACATGTCCTCTGTTCTGGTGTCCAAATAATTCAATTTGAGACTCATCTGTCCAAAGAACATTATTCCAGAAGTCCTGGTCTTTGTCTATATTCTTTCTGGCAAACTTTAGTCTGGCATTGATGTTTATCTTAGAGAGCAAGGTTTCCTCCTTGCACACCTCCTGTGCAAGTTACACTTGTGCAGTCTCTTTCTGATTGTAGAGGCAGGCATTTTCACATCAACAAATGTCAGAGCCTGTTGTAGGTTCCATGATGACATTTTAGGGTTTTTGGAGACCTCTCTCGGCATCTTGCAGTCTGCTCGGGATGAACTTCCTTGGGCGACCAGACTTGGGCATGTTGGCAGTTGTTTTGAAAGCTTTCCACTGGTTGACTATTTTCTGGACAGTGGAATGGCAGATTTCAAACTATTTTGAGATCCTTTTAAATTCCTTACCAGACTTGCTACAATTTTCTTTCTGAAGGCCTCGGGCAGTTCTTTTGCTCTCACCATTGTACTCATTCTCACTTCAAAGGGTTTCATACGGTGTTCTAATTTTGTCACATGACTGTATATTTACTTTACCTTTTCACTGAACGTTTGGCACAGATAGCCTAGCTGCTTTGTGCTATAAAACACAAAGTCAACCAAACAGTCGTACATTATTTTCTTATGTAAAACAAACAACTGAAGAATCAATTAACAATTGATCATGAAATAACACACACATAATGATAAAACAAGATTTACTTGAGGTTCCAACCCTTTATCTTTGAAATTTGCTTCAAAGAGTTATCTGATGTTTCCATGAGGACCACTGTCCTTCTCTGATGATGGCTTGTAAACTAACACAAAGTCAGTTTTATGGTATCTGTCATCAAATGGAGAAGGTTCCTAGTTTATACAATTCCAAAATTTTGAAATTCGAACTAGGTTTTCATTTCATTTAAACAAAATCATTATTGGTTTGTCTCAATGTTTTGTTTCTTGTTCATATTGAAAATAATTTAATATGTACATATACACTTGATCTTTTTTCACCTATCAAAGGTGAATCTGTATTTATAAAAAATTTTAATAAGCTTTTGAAGAGTATATAAATATGCTTAGTGAAATATACTAGTGACAATTTGTAACGTCTCTACATGTAAAGCTCACAAGTAGCATAAATGAATAGGTTTTTTACCACAGGACATGGAGAAACTTCCTAAAATTAACCCCACCCAAAAAAAATGCTTTCCAAATTTAAGCAAATATAACTTTTGTGATAAAAAGAAAGGGGCCCTTAAAACAGGACCATTTTGAACATACTTGTAAAAAAGATCTTTAGGTATAAAACCAGACAATGTTTAGTCACACCACAGTGTCTCAATGGGATTGAGATATGGGCTTTGACTATGCCATTCCAGGACTCTCCATTTTTTAGTTTTTAGCCAGTCCTTGATGGATTTACTGGTATGTGTTGGGCCACTGTGATATTGCAGGGTTCAGTTCTGCTTCAGCTTTAATTTTCTTACAGATGGTCTTGCATGATCCTCAAGCAACCTCTGATACACAGTGGAATTCATGGTGGATTCTATGATTGTGAGCTGTCCAGGTCCTGTTGCAGCAAAGCAGAATCAAACAATGACACTTCCACCTCCTTGCTTCACAGTTGGTATGAGGTTCTTTTCCTGGAATACTGTATTTGGTTTCTTCCAAACATGTCCTCTGTTCTGGTGTCCAAATAATTCAATTTGAGACTCATCTGTCCAAAGAACATTATTCCAGAAGTCCTGGTCTTTGTCTATCATCTCTCTAGCAAACTTTAGTCTGGCATTGATGTTTATCTTAGAGAGCAAAGGTTTCCTCCTTGCACACCTCCTGTGCAAGTTACACTTGTGCAGTCTCTTTCTGATTGTAGAGGCAGGCATTTTCACATCAACAAATGTCAGAGCCTGTTGTAGGTTCCATGATGACATTTTAGGGTTTTTGGAGACCTCTCTCGGCATCTTGCAGTCTGCTCTCGGGATGAACTTCCTTGGACGACCAGACTTGGGCATGTTGGCAGTTGTTTTGAAAGCTTTCCACTGGTTGACTATTTTCTGGACAGTGGAATGGCAGATTTCAAACTATTTTGAGATCCTTTTAAATTCCTTACCAGACTTGCTACAATTTTCTTTCTGAAGGCCTCGGGCAGTTCTTTTGCTCTCACCATTGTACTCATTCTCACTTCAAAGGGTTTCATATGGTGTTCTAATTTTGTCACATGACTGTATATTTACTTTACCTTTTCACTGAACGTTTGGCACAGATAGCCTAGCTGCTTTGTGCTATAAAACACAAAGTCAACCAAACAGTCGTACATTATTTTCTTATGTAAAACAAACAACTGAAGAATCTATTAACAATTGTTCATGAAATAACACACATATAATGATAAAAAAGATTTACTTGAGGAACATGTTCTAGTTCCAACCCTTTATCTTTGAAATTTGCTTCAAAGAGTATCTGATATTTCCATGAGGACCACTGTCCTTCTCTGATGATGGCTTGTAAACTAACACAAAGTCAGTTTTATGGTATCCGCCATCAAATGGAGAAGGTTCCTAGTTTATACAATTCCAAAATTTTGAAATTCGAACTAGGTTTTCATTTCATCTAAACAAAATCATTATTGGTTTGTCTCAATGTTTTCTTTCTTGTTCATATTGAAAATAATTAAATATGTACATATACACTTGATCTTTTTTGACCTATCAAAGGTGAATCTGTATTTATAAAAAATTATTAATAAGCTTTTGAAGAGTATAAATATGCTTAGTGAAATATACTAGTGACAATTTGTAACGTCTCTACATCTAAAGCTCACAAGTAGCATAAATGAATAGGTTTTTTTACCACAGGACATGGAGAAACTTCCCTAAAATTAACCCCCACCCAAAAAAAATGCTTTCCAAATTTAAGCAAATATAACTTTTGTGATAAAAAGAAAGGGGCCCTTAAAACAGGACCATTTTGAACATACTTGTAAAAAAGATCTTTAGGTATAAAACCAGACAATGTTTAGTCACACCACAGTGTCTCAATGGGATTGAGATATGGGCTTTGACTATGCCATTCCAGGACTCTCCATTTTTTAGTTTTTAGCCAGTCCTTGATGGATTTACTGGTATGTGTTGGGCCACTGTGATATTGCAGGGTTCAGTTCTGCTTCAGCTTTAATTTTCTTACAGATGGTCTTGCATGATCCTCAAGCAACCTCTGATACACAGTGGAATTCATGGTGGATTCTATGATTGTGAGCTGTCCAGGTCCTGTTGCAGCAAAGCAGAATCAAACAATGACACTTCCACCTCCTTGCTTCACAGTTGGTATGAGGTTCTTTTCCTGGAATACTGTATTTGGTTTCTTCCAAACATGTCCTCTGTTCTGGTGTCCAAATAATTCAATTTGAGACTCATCTGTCCAAAGAACATTATTCCAGAAGTCCTGGTCTTTGTCTATATTCTTTCTGGCAAACTTTAGTCTGGCATTGATGTTTATCTTAGAGAGCAAGGTTTCCTCCTTGCACACCTCCTGTGCAAGTTACACTTGTGCAGTCTCTTTCTGATTGTAGAGGCAGGCATTTTCACATCAACAAATGTCAGAGCCTGTTGTAGGTTCCATGATGACATTTTAGGGTTTTTGGAGACCTCTCTCGGCATCTTGCAGTCTGCTCTCGGGATGAACTTCCTTGGACGACCAGACTTGGGCATGTTGGCAGTTGTTTTGAAAGCTTTCCACTGGTTGACTATTTTCTGGACAGTGGAATGGCAGATTTCAAACTATTTTGAGATCCTTTTAAATTCCTTACCAGACTTGCTACAATTTTCTTTCTGAAGGCCTCGGGCAGTTCTTTTGCTCTCACCATTGTACTCATTCTCACTTCAAAGGGTTTCATACGGTGTTCTAATTTTGTCACATGACTGTATATTTACTTTACCTTTTCACTGAACGTTTGGCACAGATAGCCTAGCTGCTTTGTGCTATAAAACACAAAGTCAACCAAACAGTCGTACATTATTTTCTTATGTAAAACAAACAACTGAAGAATCAATTAACAATTGATCATGAAATAACACACACATAATGATAAAACAAGATTTACTTGAGGTTCCAACCTTTCATCTTTGAAATTTGCTTCAAAGAGTTATCTGATATTTCCATGAGGACCACTGTCCTTCTCTGATGATGGCTTGTAAACTAACACAAAGTCAGTTTTATGGTATCCGCCATCAAATGGAGAAGGTTCCTAGTTTATACAATTCCAAAATTTTGAAATTCGAACTAGGTTTTCATTTCATCTAAACAAAATCATTATTGGTTTGTCTCAATGTTTTCTTTCTTGTTCATATTGAAAATAATTAAATATGTACATATACACTTGATCTTTTTTGACCTATCAAAGGTGAATCTGTATTTATAAAAAATTATTAATAAGCTTTTGAAGAGTATAAATATGCTTAGTGAAATATACTAGTGACAATTTGTAACGTCTCTACATGTAAAGCTCACAAGTAGCATAAATGAATAGGTTTTTTTACCACAGGACATGGAGAAACTTCCCTAAAATTAACCCCCACCCAAAAAAAATGCTTTCCAAATTTAAGCAAATATAACTTTTGTGATAAAAAGAAAGGGGCCCTTAAAACAGGACCATTTTGAACATACTTGTAAAAAAGATCTTTAGGTATAAAACCAGACAATGTTTAGTCACACCACAGTGTCTCAATGGGATTGAGATATGGGCTTTGACTATGCCATTCCAGGACTCTCCATTTTTTAGTTTTTAGCCAGTCCTTGATGGATTTACTGGTATGTGTTGGGCCACTGTGATATTGCAGGGTTCAGTTCTGCTTCAGCTTTAATTTTCTTACAGATGGTCTTGCATGATCCTCAAGCAACCTCTGATACACAGTGGAATTCATGGTGGATTCTATGATTGTGAGCTGTCCAGGTCCTGTTGCAGCAAAGCAGAATCAAACAATGACACTTCCACCTCCTTGCTTCACAGTTGGTATGAGGTTCTTTTCCTGGAATACTGTATTTGGTTTCTTCCAAACATGTCCTCTGTTCTGGTGTCCAAATAATTCAATTTGAGACTCATCTGTCCAAAGAACATTATTCCAGAAGTCCTGGTCTTTGTCTATATTCTTTCTGGCAAACTTTAGTCTGGCATTGATGTTTATCTTAGAGAGCAAGGTTTCCTCCTTGCACACCTCCTGTGCAAGTTACACTTGTGCAGTCTCTTTCTGATTGTAGAGGCAGGCATTTTCACATCAACAAATGTCAGAGCCTGTTGTAGGTTCCATGATGACATTTTAGGGTTTTTGGAGACCTCTCTCGGCATCTTGCAGTCTGCTCTCGGGATGAACTTCCTTGGACGACCAGACTTGGGCATGTTGGCAGTTGTTTTGAAAGCTTTCCACTGGTTGACTATTTTCTGGACAGTGGAATGGCAGATTTCAAACTATTTTGAGATCCTTTTAAATTCCTTACCAGACTTGCTACAATTTTCTTTCTGAAGGCCTCGGGCAGTTCTTTTGCTCTCACCATTGTACTCATTCTCACTTCAAAGGGTTTCATACGGTGTTCTAATTTTGTCACATGACTGTATATTTACTTTACCTTTTCACTGAACGTTTGGCACAGATAGCCTAGCTGCTTTGTGCTATAAAACACAAAGTCAACCAAACAGTCGTACATTATTTTCTTATGTAAAACAAACAACTGAAGAATCTATTAACAATTGATCATGAAATAACACACACATAATGATAAAACAAGATTTACTTGAGGTTCCAACAACCCTTTATCTTTGAAATTTGCTTCAAAGAGTTATCTGATATTTCCATGAGGACCACTGTCCTTCTCTGATGATGGCTTGTAAACTAACACAAAGTCAGTTTTATGGTATCCTGCCATCAAATGGAGAAGGTTCCTAGTTTATACAATTCCAAAATTTTGAAATTCGAACTAGGTTTTCATTTCATTTAAACAAAATCATTATTGGTTTGTCTCAATGTTTTGTTTCTTGTTCATATTGAAAATAATTTAATATGTACATATACACTTGATCTTTTTTCACCTATCAAAGGTGAATCTGTATTTATAAAAAATTTTTAATAAGCTTTTGAAGAGTATATAAATATGCTTAGTGAAATATACTAGTGACAATTTGTAACGTCTCTACATGTAAAGCTCACAAGTAGCATAAATGAATATGTTTTTTTACCACAGGACATGGAGAAACTTCCCTAAAATTAACCCCCACCCAAAAAAAATGCTTTCCAAATTTAAGCAAATATAACTTTTGTGATAAAAAGAAAGGGGCCCTTAAAACAGGACCATTTTGAACATACTTGTAAAAAAGATCTTTAGGTATAAAACCAGACAATGTTTAGTCACACCACAGTGTCTCAATGGGATTGAGATATGGGCTTTGACTATGCCATTCCAGGACTCTCCATTTTTTAGTTTTAGCCAGTCCTTGATGGATTTACTGGTATGTGTTGGGCCACTGTGATATTGCAGGGTTCAGTTCTGCTTCAGCTTTAATTTTCTTACAGATGGTCTTGCATGATCCTCAAGCAACCTCTGATACACAGTGGAATTCATGGTGGATTCTATGATTGTGAGCTGTCCAGGTCCTGTTGCAGCAAAGCAGAATCAAACAATGACACTTCCACCTCCTTGCTTCACAGTTGGTATGAGGTTCTTTTCCTGGAATACTGTATTTGGTTTCTTCCAAACATGTCCTCTGTTCTGGTGTCCAAATAATTCAATTTGAGACTCATCTGTCCAAAGAACATTATTCCAGAAGTCCTGGTCTTTGTCTATATTCTTTCTGGCAAACTTTAGTCTGGCATTGATGTTTATCTTAGAGAGCAAAGGTTTCCTCCTTGCACACCTCCTGTGCAAGTTACACTTGTGCAGTCTCTTTCTGATTGTAGAGGCAGGCATTTTCACATCAACAAATGTCAGAGCCTGTTGTAGGTTCCATGATGACATTTTAGGGTTTTTGGAGACCTCTCGGCATCTTGCAGTCTGCTCTCGGGATGAACTTCCTTGGACGACCAGACTTGGGCATGTTGGCAGTTGTTTTGAAAGCTTTCCACTGGTTGACTATTTTCTGGACAGTGGAATGGCGGATTTCAAACTATTTTGAGATCCTTTTAAATTCCTTACCAGACTTGCTACAATTTTCTTTCTGAAGGCCTCGGGCAGTTCTTTTGCTCTCACCATTGTACTCATTCTCACTTCAAAGGGTTTCATACGGTGTTCTAATTTTGTCACATGACTGTATATTTACTTTACCTTTTCACTGAACGTTTGGCACAGATAGCCTAGCTGCTTTGTGCTATAAAACACAAAGTCAACCAAACAGTCGTACATTATTTTCTTATGTAAAACAAACAACTGAAGAATCAATTAATAATTGATCATGAAATAACACACACATAATGATAAAACAAGATTTACTTGAGGTTCCAACCTTTCGTCTTTGAAATTTGCTTCAAAGAGTTATCTGATGTTTCCATGAGGACCACCGTCCTTCTCTGATGATGGCTTGTAAACTAACACAAAGTCAGTTTTATGGTATCCGCCATCAAATGGAGAAGGTTCCTAGTTTATACAATTCCAAAATTTTGAAATTCCGAACTAGGTTTTCATTTCATTTAAACAAAATCATTATTGGTTTGTCTCAATGTTTTGTTTCTTGTTCATATTGAAAATAATTTAATATGTACATATACACTTGATCTTTTTTCACCTATCAAAGGTGAATCTGTATTTATAAAAAATTTTTAATAAGCTTTTGAAGAGTATATAAATATGCTTAGTGAAATATACTAGTGACAATTTGTAACGTCTCTACATGTAAAGCTCACAAGTAGCATAAATGAATATGTTTTTTTACCACAGGACATGGAGAAACTTCCCTAAAATTAACCCCCACCCAAAAAAAATGCTTTCCAAATTTAAGCAAATATAACTTTTGTGATAAAAAAGAAAGGGGCCCTTAAAACAGGACCATTTTGAACATACTTGTAAAAAAGATCTTTAGGTATAAAACCAGACAATGTTTAGTCACACCACAGTGTCTCAATGGGATTGAGATATGGGCTTTGACTATGCCATTCCAGGACTCTCCATTTTTTAGTTTTTAGCCAGTCCTTGATGGATTTACTGGTATGTGTTGGGCCACTGTGATATTGCAGGGTTCAGTTCTGCTTCAGCTTTAATTTTCTTACAGATGGTCTTGCATGATCCTCAAGCAACCTCTGATACACAGTGGAATTCATGGTGGATTCTATGATTGTGAGCTGTCCAGGTCCTGTTGCAGCAAAGCAGAATCAAACAATGACACTTCCACCTCCTTGCTTCACAGTTGGTATGAGGTTCTTTTCCTGGAATACTGTATTTGGTTTCTTCCAAACATGTCCTCTGTTCTGGTGTCCAAATAATTCAATTTGAGACTCATCTGTCCAAAGAACATTATTCCAGAAGTCCTGGTCTTTGTCTATATTCTTTCTGGCAAACTTTAGTCTGGCATTGATGTTTATCTTAGAGAGCAAAGGTTTCCTCCTTGCACACCTCCTGTGCAAGTTACACTTGTGCAGTCTCTTTCTGATTGTAGAGGCAGGCATTTTCACATCAACAAATGTCAGAGCCTGTTGTAGGTTCCATGATGACATTTTAGGGTTTTTGGAGACCTCTCTCGGCATCTTGCAGTCTGCTCTCGGGATGAACTTCCTTGGACGACCAGACTTGGGCATGTTGGCAGTTGTTTTGAAAGCTTTCCACTGGTTGACTATTTTCTGGACAGTGGAATGGCGGATTTCAAACTATTTTGAGATCCTTTTAAATTCCTTACCAGACTTGCTACAATTTTCTTTCTGAAGGCCTCGGGCAGTTCTTTTGCTCTCACCATTGTACTCATTCTCACTTCAAAGGGTTTCATACAGTGTTCTAATTTTGTCACATGACTGTATATTTACTTTACCTTTTCACTGAACGTTTGGCACAGATAGCCTAGCTGCTTTGTGCTATAAAACACAAAGTCAACCAAACAGTCGTACATTATTTTCTTATGTAAAACAAACAACTGAAGAATCAATTAACAATTGATCATGAAATAACACACACATAATGATAAAACAAGATTTACTTGAGGTTCCAACCTTTCGTCTTTGAAATTTGCTTCAAAGAGTTATCTGATATTTCCATGAGGACCACTGTCCTTCTCTGATGATGGCTTGTAAACTAACACAAAGTCAGTTTTATGGTATCCGCCATCAAATGGAGAAGGTTCCTAGTTTATACAATTCCAAAATTTTGAAATTCGAACTAGGTTTTCATTTCATTTAAACAAAATCATTATTGGTTTGTCTCAATGTTTTGTTTCTTGTTCATATTGAAAATAATTTAATATGTACATATACACTTGATCTTTTTTCACCTATCAAAGGTGAATCTGTATTTATAAAAAATTTTTAATAAGCTTTTGAAGAGTATATAAATATGCTTAGTGAAATATACTAGTGACAATTTGTAACGTCTCTACATGTAAAGCTCACAAGTAGCACAAATGAATATGTTTTTTTACCACAGGACATGGAGAAACTTCCCTAAAATTAACCCCCCCCAAAAAAAATGCTTTCCAAATTTAAGCAAATATAACTTTTGTGATAAAAAGAAAGGGGCCCTTAAAACAGGACCATTTTGAACATACTTGTAAAAAAGATCTTTAGGTATAAAACCAGACAATGTTTAGTCACACCACAGTGTCTCAATGGGATTGAGATATGGGCTTTGACTATGCCATTCCAGGACTCTCCATTTTTAGTTTTTAGCCAGTCCTTGATGGATTTACTGGTATGTGTTGGGCCACTGTGATATTGCAGGGTTCAGTTCTGCTTCAGCTTTAATTTTCTTACAGATGGTCTTGCATGATCCTCAAGCAACCTCTGATACACAGTGGAATTCATGGTGGATTCTATGATTGTGAGCTGTCCAGGTCCTGTTGCAGCAAAGCAGAATCAAACAATGACACTTCCACCTCCTTGCTTCACAGTTGGTATGAGGTTCTTTTCCTGGAATACTGTATTTGGTTTCTTCCAAACATGTCCTCTGTTCTGGTGTCCAAATAATTCAATTTGAGACTCATCTGTCCAAAGAACATTATTCCAGAAGTCCTGGTCTTTGTCTATCATCTCTCTAGCAAACTTTAGTCTGGCATTGATGTTTATCTTCCAGAGCAAAGTTTTCCTCCTTGCACACCTCCTGTGCAAGTTACACTTGTGCAGTCTCTTTCTGATTGTAGAGGCAGGCATTTTCACATCAACAAATGTCAGAGCCTGTTGTAGGTTCCATGATGACATTTTAGGGTTTTTGGAGACCTCTCTCGGCATCTTGCAGTCTGCTCTCGGGATGAACTTCCTTGGACGACCAGACTTGGGCATGTTGGCAGTTGTTTTGAAAGCTTTCCACTGGTTGACTATTTTCTGGACAGTGGAATGGCGGATTTCAAACTATTTTGAGATCCTTTTAAATTCCTTACCAGACTTGCTACAATTTTCTTTCTGAAGGCCTCGGGCAGTTCTTTTGCTCTCACCATTGTACTCATTCTCACTTCATAGGGTTTCATACGGTGTTCTAATTTTGTCACATGACTGTATATTTACTTTACCTTTTCACTGAACGTTTGGCACAGATAGCCTAGCTGCTTTGTGCTATAAAACACAAAGTCAACCAAACAGTCGTACATTATTTTCTTATGTAAAACAAACAACTGAAGAATCAATTAACAATTGATCATGAAATAACACACACATAATGATAAAACAAGATTTACTTGAGGTTCCAACCTTTCGTCTTTGAAATTTGCTTCAAAGAGTTATCTGATGTTTCCATGAGGACCACCGTCCTTCTCTGATGATGGCTTGTAAACTAACATAAAGTCAGTTTAATGGTAACTGTCATCAAACGGAGAAGGTTCCTAGTTTATACAATTCTAAAATTTTGAAATTCGAACTAGGTTTTCATTTCATTTAAACAAAATCGTAATTGGTTTGTCTCAATGTTTTGTTTCTTGTTCATATTGAAATTAATTTAATATGTACATATACACTTGATCTTTTTTCACCTATCAAAGGTGAATCTGTATTTATAAAAAATTTTTAATAAGCTTTTGAAGAGTATATAAATATGCTTAGTGAAATATACTAGTGACAATTTGTAACGTCTCTACATGTAAAGCTCACAAGTAGCACAAATGAATATGTTTTTTTACCACAGGACATGGAGAAACTTCCCTAAAATTAACCCCCACCCAAAAAAATGCTTTCCAAATTTAAGCAAATATAACTTTTGTGATAAAAAAGAAAGGGGCCCTTAAAACAGGACCATTTTGAACATACTTGTAAAAAAGATCTTTAGGTATAAAACCAGACAATGTTTAGTCACACCACAGTGTCTCAATGGGATTGAGATATGGGCTTTGACTATGCCATTCCAGGACTCTCCATTTTTTAGTTTTTAGCCAGTCCTTGATGGATTTACTGGTATGTGTTGGGCCACTGTGATATTGCAGGGTTCAGTTCTGCTTCAGCTTTAATTTTCTTACAGATGGTCTTGCATGATCCTCAAGCAACCTCTGATACACAGTGGAATTCATGGTGGATTCTATGATTGTGAGCTGTCCAGGTCCTGTTGCAGCAAAGCAGAATCAAACAATGACACTTCCACCTCCTTGCTTCACAGTTGGTATGAGGTTCTTTTCCTGGAATACTGTATTTGGTTTCTTCCAAACATGTCCTCTGTTCTGGTGTCCAAATAATTCAATTTGAGACTCATCTGTCCAAAGAACATTATTCCAGAAGTCCTGGTCTTTGTCTATATCTCTCTGGCAAACTTTAGTCTGGCATTGATGTTTATCTTACAGAGCAAAGTTTTCCTCCTTGCACACCTCCTGTGCAAGTTACACTTGTGCAGTCTCTTTCTGATTGTAGAGGCAGGCATTTTCACATCAACAAATGTCAGAGCCTGTTGTAGGTTTCATGATGACATTTTAGGGTTTTTGGAGACCTCTTTCGGCATCTTGCAGTCTACTCTCGGGGTGAACTTCCTTGGACGACCAGACTTGGGCATGTTGGCAGTTGTTTTGAAAGCTTTCCACTGGTTGACTATTTTCTGGACAATGGAATCGCAGATTTCAAACTATTTTGAGATCCTTTTAAATTCCTTACCAGACTTGCTACAATTTTCTTTCTGAAGGCCTCGGGCAGTTCTTTTGCTCTCACCATTGTACTCATTCTCACTTCAAAGGGTTTCATACGGTGTTCTAATTTTGTCACATAACTGTATATTTACTTTACCTTTTCACTGAACGTTTGGCACAGATAGCCTAGCTGCTTTGTGCTATAAAACACAAAGTCAACCAAACAGTCGTACATTATTTTCTTATGTAAAACAAACAACTGAAGAATCTATTAACAATTGTTCATGAAATAACACACATATAATGATAAAAAAGATTTACTTGAGGAACATGTTCTAGTTCCAACCGTTCATCTTTGAAATTTGCTTCAAAGAGTATCTGATATTTCCATGAGGACCACTGTCCTTCTCTGATGATGGCTTGTAAACTAACACAAAGTCAGTTTTATGGTATCCGCCATCAAATGGAGAAGGTTCCTAGTTTATACAATTCCAAAATTTTGAAATTCGAACTAGGTTTTCATTTCATCTATACCAGGGGGTGTGCAACATTTTTCGTCGGTGGGCCATATAACCAACTTCATCAATCAAGCAGGGCCACTTAAAAAACAAGCTTATTCGTGTACATGCACAATAAATTAAAAAAAATTCTCAAAATGCAAGCAATAATATTTGATATTTTTGCATGAGTGATCATTTTAGTGTGACACTTGAAATTTAGAGTCCTTGCAGAGCTTGTCAATATCAGCTTTGACAGAAGTGGTTGCCACTCTTAACTGACTGGTCAGATGTTCATCAGTCAGCTGACTTTTACATTTGGTTTTGATGAGCTTCATTTTGGAGAAAAATTGCTCACAGCAGTTGGTGCTACCAAAAAGAGAGGCAATTCTTTGTGCACGACGGGACAAATTAGGAAGCTTTTCACGTACACAGAGTTTGTATAAGTCTAGCAAACTGTTTTCAGAGAATTTCCTTTTAGTGTCCATGTCAGCCTGCAGTTCAATGAGTTCCATTTGGCAATCATCAGGACTGTCTTCCACTGCCAAATCAAAAGGTTGAGCGAACAATTTCAATCTAATTTCAGTTTGTCTGAAATCTGGAAATCTGTTTGCAAATTCATCACGCAGCTTTTGTACACTGGTTCCATATTTGGTGCAATCCAGATTAGGAAATTCCAGTTTCCTGGTTGCAAGACATGTAAAATGGGTCAATATGGCTCTTCTCAACTGAACCTGGAAAAGTTCCAATTTCTTCTCAAAAGCACAAATATGCTCAAACAACTTATTCACAAGTTGACTTTTCCCTTGTAGTTTTAAGTTTAAATCAGGCAGATGCTGTGTAATGTCTGTGAGGAATGCTAAGTCATTCAGCCAGTTCTCATTGCTCAAGAAGTCCACATTCTGACGTTTGCTCTCCATGAAGAACTTGATCTCCTCTCGCAGATTCCAGAATCTCTTCAAAGTAGCAGCTCTACTAAGCCAACGTACAGCAGAGAAGTACAAAACATCTGAATACTCACTGTCCAGCTCATCTAAAAAAAGTTTTAAATTGTCGATGATTTAATCCTCGTGTTCGAATATAATTTACGCATTGGACGACATTTTCATGACTTCTGCAAAATCCAGAACTTTGGTGCACAAGCTCTCTTGGTGAATAATGCAATGGCTTACAACTACGTCTTGTGCTCCAATTGCAGTTAGAAATTTCTTGGTGAATCCATTTGTCCTACCTGTCATGGAAGGAGCACCATCTGTTGTAACACCACATAATTTATAAGGATTCAGTTCAAACTTTTCTACAACCTTAAGCACTTGTTCACAAATATCCTGTCCTGTGGTTGTGGAGGAAAGGCTTGCCATATCTAAAACTCTTCGAAAACATCAAAGCCTGCAGTAACAGCTCTGATGAAAATGACAAGTTGGGATGTGTCATTGATATCAGTGCTTTCATCCAAAGCCAGACTGAAAGCTTCACACGAATTCAATCTCTCTTTCAAAGTTTCTTTGATGTCCTCTGAAAGATCTTTTGTCCTGCGTGAGACAGTAAAGCGAGAAAGGCTAGTTTGCTCCACCAAATATTTTTCTCTGGACATGCATATTCTGTGAATATTGTTAAACACATTTTTAATAAATTCTCCATCACTGAAAGGCTTTCCCTTTTCTGCCATATATTCACAAAGCTTAAAACTCAGTTTTGTCACCAGTTCTGAATTTTTCTTGAAAGTGGTAAAAACACCTTGTTGCTTTTCAATGGATGTTTTTAAATGTTCAATTTTGTCCTTTCGTGCCTGACCAACAATTTCATCAAACTGGGAGGAGTGCTTAGTTGCGTAATGTCGCTTAATATTGTACTCTTTCATGACTGCAATTGTAGTTTGACAGACGAGGCAGACAACACCTTGATTATGTGGGACAACAAGATATTTTGTACACCATTCACTGTTGAATAACCTTCCCTCATCATCAATTTTTCGTTTCTTAACTGCTGACATTTTACTAGCCCTGAAATCAAAACAAAAATTATTCTCACGAAAATAGCAAAGTAGAAAAAAACATAGAATTTATTTACACATGGAACCTCTTATGGACAGAAACACGTGTTTCTAAATTGGCATCCCGATCATAGCCTTCCGGTACTTAAATTAATTGAGAATAGCAAAATACAGTGTGACCTTGCCTATTCGCGGTTCGCCATTCGCGGCCCCGCATATTCGCGGGTTATGCGCGAACTGCGTTTTTGTAGGTCACAGAGACTGAAAGGGCTTTTCGAGGAGATTTCTCTTGTATTTACTCAATCAAGCCGTTTTATCAATTGTCGTCTTCACCAAACAAGATTGGACTGCTATTGGCTGACTGCCTCAGCTTCCCCAACAACGCAAACGGCAAAGCACAGCCCGGTAACGCACGGTACAATTTAGTGAAATACATAACAGTATGCAATATTGCTACATTATTACTGCATCAATGAGTATAAGTATCATTAGTGTTTGGGAAGCATTTCATATAGTATATAATCGCATACATATACGTTTTAAAACTGCGTCCAATATTCGCGGTTTTTCGCTGTTCGCGGGAGGGTAAAGAACGTAACCCCCGCGAATAACGAAGTCACACTGTACATAGAATCAGATGCATCTGAAAGCAAAAATTTTAATAAATTCAGTAAAGTCACAACAATATGCTAAATAATAATCAATTTACCTTCAATCTCTTGTAGTAACTGTAAAAGGTAATAAAATTTTCACCAATAATGAATGACGGACAGCAGAGGTTAGGGAAAATTGTCGCCAGCGGGCGAAGGCGAAGTTCAGGACATAACGTTAAGTCGTAGACAATAGTGCTAGTGCACGTCACCTATTCATGCCCTAAGGAGGCCGACCAATCGAATTCGGCCTGCTCCTCTCTAGCAAAGATAATTTTAGAAGTTTGTCGAGTCGAAGCCTGGAATATTTTAAAAATATTCCATTTGCGTTGGATTACAGATCAGGCCACATGGTTAGATTACAACAACTAGGGCCACACTAAATGGCTTGGCGGGCCGGGTTGTGGCCCGCGGGCCGCCTGTTGCACACCCCTGATCTAAACAAAATCATTATTGGTTTGTCTAAATGTTTTGTTTCTTGTTCATATTGAAAATAATTTAATATGTGCATATACACTTGATCTTTTTTCACCTATCAAAGGTGAATCTGTATTTATAAAAAAATTATTAATAACTAACAGCTACGCATGTAGTCACCATGGTCAAAATAATTCGGAACTGTTATGAGAAACTAACTGCTGACCAGTTGAGGTGCACTGATGTGGCGTTTAGCTTACCATCATGGCGGCATAAGTTTATAGCACGTGATTGCATGACATAACTGCAATTCGTCTATACGTGTGGTTCTAACCTCAAGTGGGTCTACAGGCCTGTGTGATTATGATAATTAGCCACAAGAGTAAGTTGTTTACATCTTGTCCGGGGGTAGAAATATTCTAAATATTCAGCAGGACACTTCACAATTGTCATCAGACACAACCGAAAACAAGAAATCAAGTACAGTCAATTATTATATAAAATAGAATCAATTTATTTATGGCACTGAAATATTATTTCAAAGCAAGTTTCAACAAGCCTTGTATCCATGAAAAATGACACATCAATCAAACTTGTAGATTTAGTCATCCAGCGCTAGGACATCAGCTGATGTAGACTCAGTATCTCTATTGTCTCTACATGTGCGAATTTCACGTGGACTCGCAAATCGTCTTTTTTTTTTTTTACTGTCCTTCCACCAGGATTTTACAGACTTGCATAGTAATTCTGTAATTTGATTTAACATGTGGGCTCACAATCCACTTGCACTACTAGCCAGGGACTCATCTGATTTGGCAAATCTTGTGGCTTTGAGCAGTATCTCATGTGAGTCAGCTTGGCAAATATCAGCTGCAATGTTGAAATCCATAGCTTTTAGCAGAGCACCAAAGTGGTCCTAAAGTGTCTGGAGTTCTTTATGGCCATAAGATGACAATGCTTCCTCGCTTTTAGGTCAGTTGTTTGGTTTAAAAATGTGAAAGGCACCAATAAAATCCTTATCAAATTCTTCAAATCTCTCATTCAGATATGTGACAATTTTACCTATGAAGATGGCAGTTTCTTCAGTCACGGATTGAGCAACTGTCTCTTTTGTGGTACTTTTTGAGCCTCTGGATCTTGTCTGACCACTAATAGCAATCACCTTTCCTCTAAGTAACCACTTCCCAGTTTGTTCACATGTTGTGAGCTCTTTAACAATTTTCTGCAATCTCTAAACATGATTCAGATTGCCCAGCTTCTCTTTGCAAACAGCGAGGTTGTCAGAAACAATGTTCACAGTAGCAGAATTGTCTTGCATTTTGAGACTGAGAGATGTCAAAACAGGCAGAACTGCCAAGAATATATCCATGTACAGGATGAATTTAAGGCTTGTCAAAGTACTGTATGATCCTGCAGCTTTTTGTCCATGTTCCCCTTTGTCATGCAGCTTTACTTGATACAAATGCTCTGCTAAAGTTGGCCAGGTATGAGAAACTGACTCCAGAGTGCGCTCTTTGTAAGCCACCCACCAGGTTTCTGTCCCTTTTGTTGGCTTTACTAACTTCTTTGAGGCCAGCCCAGTTCTGTGGCGAATTGTCATAAAACTTCCATCGGTTTTCTCAAAAGGTTTGGGTACTATCAAGGTTAGGGATGTCCATGATGACTTCTTAACTGCAAGTTTCAATCTGTGACTAACACAGTGGATCCGTATCAAACAAGGTTTTTGCACCTTCAATCTGTTGAAAAGTCCTTTATTTGTACCAAAATTGACAGCTGCCCCATCAGCTGTCAGGCATACAATCGATTCAAGCCAGTCGGGAAACTTGCCACATATGGACAATTCTGCAAGTACAAAAAATTAGTAACCAATATTAGTTACTTTCTGTAAAAAAAAAATAAAAAAATGTAAATTTGTACTTTGGAAAATTCAATTGCTCCATCATCTATTATGCTAGTTGTGTTAGGTAAAGCTCCAATTCTGTCAGTGGTAAATACATGGTTCTTGAGTTTTCACTGATGTATATTATTAATGGAATGACTATGTAAACCTGAATTATTAAAACAAATGTACATGAAATATTGACCATTTTAATTAGGAATTCAGGATTAATCCAGAAAATTCTCATCTCGGGTAATTAAGAAACCTTTACCTGAACTAAGTGTTTGTAGCAAGTGTTCAGAATCAGTCTTCTCAACTGACTGCAGACACAGGAAGTGGGATAGTGGGTAACAGTCACTGTCCAAGTATCTTACATAAACTATCTCCTGCTGAATGTTGGTAGTATCTGTTGAGCGTCAGTCATAATTCCAAAGAATAATTATATATATAATGAGGTGTGCAGACAACATCTGACATTAATTCTAATTGTTTCTGCAGTATCATTCATAAAGATAACTGCTTGTTTGTCATTGACATTAAATTCTGTTAAGTTCGTACCAAAGTTGTGCTCCTGCAGCAACAGAAGCTCTTGAAAATTGCTGAATGGTTTGGCATTCAAAGCCATATAAAGGGCAGTTCTGAATAGCACAAGCAAATGATCTCAGTCTGATTAAGTTTGCTCAATTCTTTCATTATGGGAGTTAAATCAGGTATTTCTTTTGCTGTCTCAGTTTGACAACTTAAACTGTGGGGACAATTGTTTTCATGCTCCTTAACAGCACTTGCTCTCAGGTTGGAAGATCCTGTTATGAAGGTGTTCTGCCTTCCACTACTTTGGTCATATTCCTGACAAAATGAGTAAAACATCAGTCCGCTAGCATTATTATACTCCAGCCATGGTCGGGCCTCTATTCCATTTATACTGGAAATGACAAGTAGGCTTAGTGCCATTACTAGCAGTAACAGTTTTTGCTTTAACACTTGGGCTTGGGTCAATAAGCTTGGGTTTTTTCACTCGGGGTTCCATAGTATTGCCTTCTGATTCATTAGTCTTGCTTGTGAAGCCAAACTGAAATAGATCATGAGACTTTCCCTTTTTTTTTTTTCCATTAGACACCATGGTCAGATTGTCGTGAATGTTTGGCACTCACGTGACTATCCAGGACGGCACGGATAAGGCGACCTAAAAAGTACATTTTGTGAGCGTTCATGACAATTTTTTAAAATTTGATTCTTTTTTTTTTTTTGTCTTAAATCTTAAATTTTGCAAGTTATTTTCCACTCATTATAGAATATACTTTTAAACAAAATCTTTGGGCTGTGCATACACAGCTTTTACCTCTCTTATTTTTGAGGGAACGATGTATTTGTGTCCGATATGTTAGGTGTATGACCAATGGTCACAATGACCGAGGATAGATGGGAAAGTGCCAGTCAAACTTGATTTTTTAATGGACATGTCTGGCTTTAAATAGAAAATTTTGAACCCTGTTGTCAGCGAAGATTTCCTGCTGCACTGAGTCTTAAAGTTGACTGAGGTCGCCAACTGTGCCGAAAGGGTTAGAGTACACATATCGGTGTATTTGGCTCAGGATTCTTCTATAACAAGTGTCTGTGACTTGTTGACAATAAATGAACAGTATACATTCCACTTGTTTTAAAATAATTTCTTCAAAACAAGTTAAATGCAAGTACAAAAATTTCTTTGCATTATGTATATCATGCATTATGTAATAAATAATAAACAGATTCATAAACTATTGAACCAGTATAATGATACTTTTGTGGATTCCTCAATCTGTATCTCAATTGAACTTCCATCTGATACTGATCTGACACCTTCAGCACTTTTCTAAATACTTGACTTAGATTCTGAATCTGTCAGAAATAATAATAAAAATAATTAAAGAATACACAGAAATGGTAATTTTTTAATGCTCATTGTTGAAGTTAAAAAGTAAATTGTAAGGAAAATCTGCTTTCCTTATGTCCAAATTTTTCTTACTTTTCATCTAGTTTATATTAAAGTACACATATAGGTGTATTTGACTCAGGATTCTTCTATGACAATGGTCTGCGAGTTGTTGGCCATAAATGAACAGTACACATTTCATTTGTTTCAAAAATAATTTCTTCAAAACAAGTTAAATGCAAGTACAAAAAATTATTTGCATTATGCATATCACAGTTGTATCTCATACAGTTCTCTTCTTGTCAGTGGGCTACTTAGGCCATTTCAGTTGCTTTAGAATTCAGATGAGAAGCCAATCTATTTTTATTTTAAAACCATCAGTATATAAATCACTTATTTTTTTTCTTCTTTCTTTTTTATCACAACAGTTTCGATGTATAATTCACTTACACTGTCTTGTGAGTTACTGCAGTTGAATCTTGAACTTCCTGATACTTGTTTACTTATTAGTACATAGGTCTACTTCCAATAAATGTCTATTTTTTTTACATGTAGCCCAATTTCCAATAAATGTTTTATTTGTACATTGGCCTACTTCCAAATAGTCATCTATTTCTTGTCAAAATCCACAAAGATAGGTTCAACTGCTTTAGAACACACTTTGATAAAATACATTATTCTCCTAAAATACCAGAAAAATGTTAACCTAACTTTAACATATCAACCATTAAGCTATTCATTTCCATGACATTTAGCCTTACATTTTCCAACCTTCCTCTGGCCAAAACATTCTTTCACTTGGCTTTACCTTTGGTTCTCTTCCCATTTTTATCCGTCTTCTTGCCACTATTATGTTATTTCTTAGGCCTCATAGAAATTTCTACATCTTTGACATCAGTGGCTTGCATATGACATTCAATAGCCTTTACATTAATATATTATGTCTTATAAACACAATTTTCCAACAATCATCTGCTTTAACTCAAAACAATCATGAAATATTAACCCTTAAAATAAATAAAAGAACGTTACCTTCACTAACTAGTCTTTTATATCTGCCAGGTTACATTTTCAATGATATACTGATAAACTGTAATTAGTGACCAATCAGTCATAAAAATTGGCTCTAAGTTTACTGTTTGTTAAATATAATCTCCTGTTAGCTGTAAATCTTTTTTAGATATTTAAAGAAAAAGCATTTGGACTCAAAACAATTATAAATGCCATTTAACTGCAGTGTCTCTACAAATATTTGATTTACCATTTGTCACTTGAGATATATCAGTTTCAGAGAATTTCACTTATGATTTAGCCTCAACAAGGGCATATTGAGGAGTTAAATTCCTTAAAAGTGCTATAATTATTCAACAAGTGATAAATGAAATAACAGATCTTGCATCACATTTATTATATTAAATGCGTATGCTAAATAATTCATAAGAATAAATTGAAAACATCAGGCATATTTTATACACATACAAAACATTTTGCACAACAAGCAAAAGAACATTTTTCTTCAGAAACAGTTTAAATGTATGATATTAAATCAAAATTTTTAAACACATCCATAAAATTACAAGAAAAACTGGTGCCATTACAACACTGAAAACACATTTTTTTTCAATATTTGTCCTGAAATATGTCCTGCTGAAATTCTTTGGGCTGTTTCTGTATCAGACTCTTCCCCACTCATTTTGTTAATGCAGAAGAGCTAATCTGGATAACTAATGTGACATTTACAGAAACTTTAAAACACACTACACTTGCTAAATATAACCATATTTAGAAAACATAAAGCTATTGGGGAATTATTAGATGTTTTGAAGACACAAATCTAGCATTGTGGAGGACAGATGTTATCCAGGTATTGAATCAATATCAACATGTACTGTACAATCACAGACTGCAACAACAATTTGCTTTTAACTTGATAAAACCATGTCAACTATTTTATATAAAAAACTGATAAGAAATATCACACACATTAATGGCACTTGTGTTAAGAGGTTTCATATAGGAATATTTTCAAAAGATGTTTTTGATTTATTCTGTTTAAAAAAGGTAGGGTAAATTTAACAACATATTTGCACAAATTATTATAATTTCAAAGATTAAAACTTTTTGTGTGTGCAAAAGTTGTGCTACTTAAAAACAAACTAAAACTGACTCACTGTTCTTTCTTTTGTACCTAAACTTTAAGTAAAGATACTTTATTTTAGCCCCAAGTTAATTCCAAAGAAAGCCTTACACCACAGTTATTCTTTTTCCAGAGGACATGAGGAAGCTTACATATCCCCCTTAAAATACTCAACTCCCCTACATTTTTTGAAATTTCAAGGGATTTACATTTTGGAGATAAATTTTGTTTATTTACTGATTCAACTGTAGCATTTTAGACACTTGTAAATGAAAATATTAGGGAATACAACAAAAACACATTTAACAAATAGATTAATGTAAATATATACTTATTTACCACAGAGTGATAACAATAAAAATGAAGTTCACAACACAAAGAGTGATCATTTAACATTATATTCAATACTTTAATGTAGTAAATTATCATGTAATGCTATTATATATTTAACTGTCAGAATTTATTACATATTATTTGACATAAAATTTCTACTAAGAATTTATATTAATATGTACTGTTATTTGTTTGTTACGATTCATTATTTTTTTATGTTATATGTGGTTTAGTTTGTTTATAATCTCGTGCGAAGCCACACAAAGGCTACTGATGCGAGCTTTTTCAAATTTAACAGTGAAAGACTAGAGTGAATGCAGCTAGTCATCACCACCCACTGCTATCTCTTTGGCTACTCTTTTGCCAGTGAATAGTGGGAGTGACTTTTACATCAAAATAACCTTACAACTGAAAGGGTGAGTATGTTTGTTGGGATGGGGATTTGAACTCGCAACCTTCAGATTGTGAGTGAAGTGCCCAACCTATCTGACCATGTCAAACACATATTATACATGTATTATTATGTATCATAAAAACTGTTAGGATATGTGAAACCTATTTTGTATGATTCCTAGAATTCATTGAGAATTTCCTGCTGTGAACAAGTAGATCTAGGCCTAATATAAATAAAATTTCCTTTAGAGTGATGCTGTATGTGTTGTCCACTGTCTGGTTTGGTTTAGCAATGCTTATGCCCAACACATAGTTAGGTCATATGTTATTTTGGAAAGTTTTTGTAATGCAGTCACAGACAAATTTATGCAGTTACTGTCTGTATGACATATTTTTGCCACACCTACTGCTAAAAAAAACAAAAACTCTGATTTTGTGATATGTGAGAGATTAGATAAAATGTCTAAAAAGTAAAAACTAAAGTGTCATTTATCAATTTAGTGTCCATGTTGATTTAGAAGTTTTTTTGTTAATTTCCAATTTCCATGATATAACAGCAAAATAGCTCAATTCAGAAATCATTTAGGTTAAAATCTAAACAGATATTTTCACTTCCATGAGATTTTATGTACTTGAGCCAAAGTTAAGTGATTCAATAGTCATTAATTTAGGCTTAACTGAAAGAAAAAAGAATAGTTCATTAAGCTGACTTATAGCAGCATAATAAATTTTAACAAGATTTTGTTATTTACATTTTTTAATTGTATGATGAAGATTACTAAAACTTTTTTAACTTGAAGTTGTAAACAAAAAGAGAAGTAACCATGAGTTTTAATGAAATAATGTTTCAGGTAGGTTTATTAGATCTGATGGTCAAGTTAGGTTACAAATAACATTAGAGTCAAATAATATTTAGCTACATGTGTTAAAACTATGAATGCAAACTATTTAAATTATGCAATAAAGAAAGCTTACTGAAGGAAGGGTGAGGGCACCTGGATACTCTTACAAAACTCAAACTGACCTGCTGTTGTAGGATTGAACAAATGAGAAACAATGTGTTTGAATCTAAGTTATGTGATTCCACAATTCTTTTTCACTTCAGGTTTAATTACAAAAAAGTTGTATTTTGGGCTTACTAGTTCCATCAGGAGAAAGTCTGTTTACAGTTAAGCACAAAGTTGCAGAACTGACTATCTCCAGTAAGCCCACCACAGGTATCAAAACCTGATTTCTAGTGTTGTAAGTCCACAGACTATAAAGGTATTTATAACTTATTTGATCTTGTGTTGTATACAAATGCAAAGTAAAAATTACCAAAGATTTCAACAAAGTTATGCATGTTTGTGTCAGAAATGACAAATATCTTTCCAACCAGACAGGTGGCACTACAATATATTACTATAGATGTTTTTCAATTTTGGAAAGAGATTTTGTAAATTTTAGGCATATTTTATGAAAAATTATACCTTACTGGATTTGCTTTTGTCCTTTACATTCTTTGACTTTAGCATCACAATTAATGAATAGCAGGTACAGACAACTAACCATGGATGGCTTATTTATTCTGGAACTAGTTTTTTTGCAGGGTCAAATTATCACAATGCTTTTTAATATTAGATATGAAATGTAAACATTCTTGATATAGTCCTAATGTGGAAAAAAACAGAAAAAACTTGTATATGATTTTCATAAATTTATATGAAATTGTTAACTATGACATCATACTATTCTTTCCCTGTTAATTAAAATAAAATATATGTATAAATCCCAGTTGTCATTTTCGCTTTGTGATGCTCATGTTATGAGCAAATTTTAATTTAAGTTTCACCATTCTTACAAATTTGTTGAATGTGTACCAGAAATTATTTTTTCAAAGTGTGTTTGTTTTCTTAATACAATGGTGGTGTTGGGTAAACAAGGCTGAGAAAGAATGGAAGAGGACACTGTTTTGTATTATAAAACTCAAACTCATCATAATTTTGACATAATTTATCATTTATATTGTTTTTATTAGTGTCAGTATACATTGGTTATTTGTGTTTTTTAAGTATGCTGTCAGATTATTAACAGATAAAATTCTTTATATGATTGTAATGAAGAGTAAACTAAAGTTATTTGATTAACTCCAAGCATTAATATTTACTTGGAGGGAAATTCTTTGAACTTAGTAAAAACTTCAGTTTATGAATTGGTACTTACTATTATAAATGTGTGCTATTGAACACTTATCTAAATGTATTGGATACAACTTCAGTTTATTTTAACATATTTGTGTTAAATTATGTACTTGTTATAATTCTTTAATAATAATTCAAATCACTCATTAGGGTGGATGAAAATTATAAAGTACAAAACTCATTTTTTAAAGTAATGGATCTTTAGTTTTGTTACTTTTCTTTAAGGTGGGCTGAATTTTTTAAAAGCACTTTTGACATGAATGTTTCTTTAAACATATATTTCATGTGAAAAATTCTGTGCTTATATCAACCCTCACTAATTTTTAGATTATGTAGATGTTTGCACACATTGTCTCTTGTCATATAAAAATAAAACATATTTCAATTATGCCAGTTGTAACTATTACAAAATATTTGTTTATGTAAATTTTAAACCAGTTATTTTAATTATTATAACTTTTACTTCTGTTGAAACTGTTATTTTGTGATTTTCTTCTATAATCACAAGATGGTTAAGACAGCTGCATTCCTCTTAACATTGATCATTTCTTTGTTTTTATAGTATACGTTTGTGCAGCCAGATTTGTTTTAGATTTTAAAACTTGTATATTTTACTGTTCAAAATTTATGAGCATTTCTGTAGAAATATTTTTTGTTCAGTATGGTTTGTTTGATATTTTAAAATGTATATTTTATTCAAAATTTATGAGCATTTCTCATTAAATATTTTTTATTCAGCATGATTTGTTTGAGATTTTAAAATGTATATAGTTTATTGTTCAAAATTTATGAGCATTTCTCATTAAATATTTTTTATTCAGCATGATTTGATTGAGATTTTAAAATGTATATATTTTATTGTTCAAAATTTGTGAGCATTTCTGAAGAAATATATTTTGACTGTTTTCTTGAAAATTTATGAACATTTCTGAACAAATATTTTTGACGTGTGCGTAATTATGAAGTATTTTTTCATTTGTAATAAATTAAATTAAACCTTACTTACCAAAGTATTTAGTACTATTACATGATTTAACATGTTCTTGAGCAGAACTTGTAAATGTCATAGCTTTGTTTCATATATTTCATTTACAAAATTACCTACTAGCATCTCGCATTTAAACATCTTTTTTTTTTAGAGTGAATAAGAAGTTCCCAGTTCGTATAACAAAGATGATAACAAAATTCTGAATATATTATTATTAAAGACTTGTGCCATTTTTTAAATTCATGCTTTAATCTTCAGAACTATTTCATCTGTTGTTTCTTTAAATGTCCAAACTATGTCCCAGCGATGGAACGCTATCGAATTAATTCATTTCTTTATCAAGTGAAAAACTCGTTACAGGCTACATTTAATTTTAGGCCTAACTTCATGTACACTGGCTCAAATAACACATCTAAAAAACTATTGCACACCGACCTCTCACATATATATATAAACCTTCCTTGTTGGATTGTCATCATAGACTCATGTTAAATCTCAGTTTATATTCGATAAATGTTCGTTGATAAAAGAATATGTCCAGAGTTGATGGTGAGTGACGCTGTTAAGTCACCCTCTGGTCTGGCCTGGTGGTTAAGGCGGTCGAATCGTAATCTGAGGGTCTCAGGTTCGAATCCCTGTCACATCAAACATGCTCCCCCTTTCAGTCGTAGGGACATTATAATGTGACGGTCAATCCTATTATTCATTGTTAAAAGAGTAACTCAAGAGTTTACGATGGGTGGTGATGACTTAGCTGTCTTCCCTCTAGTCTTACACTGCTGAAATAGGGACGGTTAGCGCAGATAGCCCTCGTGTATCTTTACGCGAAATTCAAAACACCCTCTGGTCTGTCGAGTAAGTTTAATAAGATATAACAGTAACGGAAATACCAACAGCTATCAAAAATACAAAAACAAAGCACCTGGAGAAGATGGTATACAAGCTATCCTCCTGAAACATGGTACTCAGAAATTATATGAACACCTAACATTCTTTTTAAATTTATTATTAGGTGGATATATCCCTGTTTCTTGGAAGGTAGCAGTAATATTAATGTTCCAGAAAGAAGTAAAGCCAGCAAAGAAACCAAATAATTACCGCCAAATTCGCCTAACCAGTTGCATCGGAAAATTTTTAGAAAGAATAATTAGTAACCAATTATCTATATACTTAGAAGTAAATTCAAAATTACCCGAAATTCAAAAAGGATTTAGAAAATACAGACAAACTATAGACCATCTAATCAGATTAACAGAAACAATTACAGACAGCTTCAATAAAAACGAATGCACTGTAGCTTGCTTTCTCGGCATTGAGAAAGCATTTGACACGGTGTGGCATAACGGATTATGCTATCGGTTAACGGAAATGGCTTTACCCCAGAGAATTATTCGATAGCTATGTCCGTGAAAGAAGTGCGATCATTTCAAGGACACCATGTAGAAAAGTTGAACTTATCCTGGATTCACTTTTACCACGTCCAGTACGTATAAAACAGTAACAAATAAGTCATTAAACCACTTGAGAGAAAGCTTTCACCTTCCACACCCTTCACCAGGAGTTGCTTTTAAGTTGTTCTTCTCTTTGATATAATTTTAACGTCATCACATCGCGCTTTGCATCACAAAAATCAGCTCGAAGCTACAGCAAAGCATATTTTCTTTGGACTTTATTGTCATACACTGGACATTAGACGTCTTTTTAGTTATTTTTGAGCAGACAGTTTGGGACTTTGGTACATCTTGAATTTGACAATATTTCAGAATACTCAAACTTTTCTATCGCTCGAAGAGCACCTACCACTTTCCTCAGTATCAGTCGCATTGAAAAGATGTTTCGAATTAAGCACAAAGCTACACAATAGAATACATGTGCTCTGCTCACCACGGGTAACGAAACCCGGGTTTTAGCGTTGTAAGTCTGCAGACATGCCGCTGAGCCACCGGGGGAGTATTTAAAAAAAGTGATTTATTTCTACTTCTCGTCGAACCGCCTCCAGCGATGTACAGAACACCGTTTTACATCGCAAAATCGTTATCCAAGAGGGTTCATAACTATAAGTTCAATATTCCCTCTCATCAGTGAGATTTCTTTCACCATCTTTGAGAACAAACAATTTTTGATTAATCTGCTATACTGTGATGATGTCTAACCTCCCAGTGGTCAAATTGTTAGCAGCTTTGTTATTTTTTGTTTATTAAAAAGAATAACAGTTGCCTTACCAAAATGTCATAGACAGAAACTAGTCCAGTTAACCAACACAGTGACACTCCAGTTAATCATGAAAAAAACCTACACATTCTGAAATTGAGCAAAATTCCGTAGCAACTGTGAATACATTAAATTACAGAAAACTGCGTGCGAAGAATAAAATATGTGAAAACTAAATCGTGAACTAGAAGTTACACAATAAAACCTAAAAACGTCTCAGAAATATATTATTTCGTCATTTAAGAAAAGAAGACCTAACATTAATGCTCCAACAATCGCCATGTTTGAACATTAGGAAATAACTACTGATTTTTTTTTCTTCTAAATTTCAAATTAGAAATATCGCCCCAAACCATTTCTGTTCAGGAATTAACCTTTCAAATTAATGTAATTATGTATTACCAACAGACTGAAACAATAATATTCGGATGTTTGTTTTGAATTTTGCGCAAAGCTACTAGAGGGCTATCTGCGCTAGCCGTCCCTAATTTAGCAGTGTATGACTAGAGGGAAGGCAGCTAGTCATCACCACTCACCGCCAACTCTTGGGCTACTCTTTTACCAACAAATAGTGGGATTGACTGTCACATTATAACGCCCCCACGACTGAAAGGGCAAACTTGCTTGGTGTGACAGGGATTCGAACCTGCAACCCTCGGATTATAATAGAACAACTGACTAGAAAAGGAAAGCAGTTAGTCAAAAGTTCCGTCAACGATAATGGATTGACTGTAACTTTTTTAACGTACCTACAAATTAAATTGAGAAGAAGGAAATACTTTATTGTATCACATGAATTCGAAATAAGCCCGCTAGCTCTAAAATTTAGAGTTTTACCAAAGGGCCAACCTGCGTCTTGTGTTTAAGAAATGTCAACAATGGAGAAAGCTTTCAAAAGACTATTTGTATGTTTCAAAATTTCACGTATAGCAATATAAATGCTATCTTTACATAATGATCTTTAATTTTAAACAGTCAAATTATAGGGAAATGGATAATCAACGACACCCATCGCTAACTGTTGGGCTGTCATTGTCTGAGTACATCGTGAGATTTGATCATCACCCACGACTCCTAAAAACGGAGAGGTTATTTTTGAGCAACCGGACGCACACCATGATCTTCTGATCGAAAGTCTGACCTCGCTTAGCTCACATTCACTGATACATTTGCACTTGATCTGCAAAATTAGTTAAGTGAATATTCGGGTTCCGAACACAATCTCACTTAACAATAAAACATTTTTCAATCTATTGCCCCCGCTCACTCACTATTACTTGACGCATACCAAAGTAACGGTCAGTAATCCTTAAAAAAGACACGAAACGTTTCCCATGACGTCACCATTACTTTTCTAAGACTTGTTTCTTTCTTTATTTATTGTTTTCTTAGTCCATAGTTTCACGATGCGTTATTTGCACTCCACCCATCACGAGAAATCGGACCCCGATTTTAGGCGTTGTCAGTTCATAAAATTACCGCCCACCCATCCTTACCTACACGCACGTGTATGTTTATTGTGATATACAGATTAATTGACAGGTTTTTATCATAAGAAAGGCTTACGGTTTGTTTTAAACGAAAACTACAAAATGAGCTAGCTGTAGCAGAAATTGAAACCCAGATTTTAGCGTCAGACTGCTATTGATTTACTGGTGGGGAGAAATGGGTGAAAGTTCGCATAATTTGAAACAAATCAGTACACGCCCTTGTTCGTCATAGTTTAGCTTGCTTAGTTATATATAGAGAATTAGGTGTTGTTTCGAATATTTATGTAACAGCTACTGCCCCTAGATTTTAACTGATACACCAGAGGTAAGGAAGCTGCTCAATAATACCCACAGTCAACTCTCGGACTATTATAATTAAATCACTTGACCATCAGCTTTAAGACTATTATAATCAAATCACAAGAGCGCCAACTCTTGGACTATTATAATTACATCATTTGACCGTCAGCTTTAAACTCTCATTTATCACAAAAACGCGCCCTGTATGCGTCATAAAAGTTACCAAATATTCCTATTCGATTAGAGTAGCTCAAGAGTTGGCGGTGAGTACTGTTAAATAACTGCCTTTCCTGTAGTTACAGATCAAAGATGGTTAACATTTTGCGTGAGGAAACAAATTGTATAAAAGTATCACAATTAGTATAATTACGCCCCCCTAGTGGCTCAGCGGTATGTCTGCGGACTTACAACGCTAAAACCGGGTTTCGATACTCGTGGTGTGCAGAGCATAAATGGCCCATTGAGTAGCTTTTTGCATAATTCAAAACAACATCGTATAATTACTTCTGCGACTGACACCTGGCGGACCAGCGAAAACTGTAAGAGCTGTTAATACAATGGGCAGGGTACATATGGCTCATTGTGCAACTTTGCGCTTATAAACAAATGAACAACTATATCAATAACTTGTCCGCGGTAACATTTATAAAGATATCACAAAGCGCCGCTCTTAGGAAACGTTTATTTAAAGTTTGAATGAAGTAATTAAAACCTATGCCATCTAATCCCGTGTGTGTATATATTTATATATATATATTAACATATACATATTTCTAAGACTTATTTCTCTGTTTTGGACTTACTACTAAAACAATTGTTACTATAATTTTGAAAGTATATATATAAATCTCCGACTGATAAAAGGTCTATAACTTTGAATACGTTTTTCTTGTTTAGTTGTCCAGTCCTAATATCCTGATATACAGACACCCACGATTCTACTGTTTTGAATATGAAAGCCTCGCGCTATTCATGAACACATGTGGAATTTTCATGTAGGTTTCAGATTCCTAAAAGTGTTACTTTTGTGTATTTCTCTAACGAACATATACAAGTTGCTAATACGTATCACAAGGAGGCCTTCTGGACACAAAAAATATCAATGTACCACTTTCATGATTTGAGTTGGACCAGTCAGTTTAGAACTGTTACAGTAGTTTCATTTAGGAAATAGTTTAACTTCCAACGACTTGCTTTAAAATAAACAACAATCAAATTGTTTTCGTAATGATTTCTCTAGTGTCAATTGCAAAACAACAACTGTGAATGAACTAAGTTATACGACGGCATGTCCACGGACTTATACTGAGTTTCGATACCGATGGAGTACAGACAACTCTTTGTGTAACTTTGTGTTTAATTAGAAAAAAAAACAAAAAAAACAAACCTACAAACTGTAACAAATTTAAAATACCAATTTACACCTATCTAGAGGTCAGTGTTGTTAACCGAACAGCAAATGAAGGAAATATATATACATATATATCCATTGAATTTGCTATCTGTCTCTATGGCAACGAGGACAATTTTCCAACATATGAGAAATAAAATGTAATTATTTTTCGGCGACTGTTTGCTTATATTATGGACATGTTTTGTGGGTTGTTTATCTGTGACTTCGACAAGCCTTGTTGGATTGACTGATTTAACTTTTATGTGTACCAGTGATAACGTGTCAATAATGGAGAAATCTAGTGTTTTTGAATGCAAGCACTAAAAACAAGTAGTCTGATCTCTTTTTATTGCCCTTTATATTGAAACTAGAGACACCTTGCAGCTTTGTTCGGCTCGTTTTGTTACAGGTGGGAGGTTATGTAAACTTGCAAAAAAACAACTTCCGTTACTGCTAAAGCGCATTCTGGATTTTGGAAATGTGAGAGTAACAGTCAAATTCCTCTGATGTTTCAGTTAGGAGTAGCCCAAGAGATGGTGGTGGGTGCTGTTGACAAGCTCTTGCAACATTATATAGGCTCCCATGGGAGAGTACTGATACAGTGTTTTTGTTTGTTGTTTAGCATTATAAGCCCTCAGACTTACAAATAAGCCACCAGGGTGCAGCAGCTTTTCTATAGAAAGTACACATTTTTTTTTTTTCTAAATTTCTTCGATAGTTTAGGAAGCTCGCGCGAATCCACACAAGAACTAGTTACACTAATCTGGAACCCATAAACTACAGGAAGGGCAGCTAGTGAACAGTACTTATCGCCAACTCTTGGTCTACTCTAATCGAATAGTGGGGTTTGGACGTTACTCTTATAACGCATCTTGGGTCTCAAAGTGTAGGACGAGTTTTTGTGGGTAACGGAAGGCAAAAAGAACATAGTTGTGACAATTAGTTCGATGTTTCACAAAATCAGTAAAAGGAGGTCAGGAAATCAGATTAAGGAATTACTACACGGAAACTGCAGAATAACTTAATTAGTAACACGCATGTCTGTAGTGTTGAAGTAAGTTAAATAATGTTCATTTCCAGTCCCACACTGTTTAGAGATTCCGAGTCCAAGGAACTTAAAACAAAAGGAGAAATCTGACAATATCGACTTCGGGAACTGAATAAAAACGAAAGACACGCAAGTTTACGCGAAATGGTATTTGTTTATGAACAGTCAGGAATAAAAATCCAGTGTTTGATCCCAGTCCTAATAATATAGATCCTAAAGCGACAAACAGTGAATTATAAATCCCAAATAATCATTCTAAGATTTGCACAACATAATTGTAACACACCTACACTGCAGGCAACAGGCATAGTTACAGAGCAATAAAAAGTTAAACAAAAGAGGTCGCAGAAGGCGTAGATACAAATTACGACACCATGTTAAACCTCAAAGGCCTTCTTCGACTGTGTTAATCCAAAATAGGGTTTAGAAAACAAAATATTGCATTTTGCTTACTAAACTTCTGTAAACCTTATGATACTACAGTAAGGAAATTAACCATCAGAGGGAGCATAGAAAATGCCCTTTTTTTATATTGGTGAGGGGAAGAAGGTTTCGCCTGTTGCCTTATCGTCTATCGTGAGCTATAAATCATTGACTTGCTTCTAACATATGCAGGTTGGAGTCTAACGATTCCCTACGACACACTTCTAGTGCGGCTAGAAATAGTTATTGTACACAGTTTTGTTCCATTCTCAGTCTAAAGATAAAATTATAATATAATTATCTACAATTTCGTTTCAAGACCTTCTTATGAATGAAAAAATAATAAATCTATCGAAGTTTAATTATCAAGTGTGGTGTTATTGCAACAGTAGTCGTAAAGTGTCGGTCTTGGATAATATTCGATAGATTCGTGATGAGAAACCCACTTGAAGTAAAAATGTATCTCAAGATGGTTGGTATTGGTATTAACCCTTTTATTAAAATAAAGTGCAGAACAACGTTTTGACCTTTTTAAGTTATCTTCAGGTTAACAAAGGTGTAAACTCTTTTTGTTAACCTGAAGATGATCTAAAAAGGTCGAAAGGTTGTTCTATACTTTAAAGTATTAGGTTGTCCAGAAGTAAATGTCGTTTTTGAACTGCGGAGTTTGTAAAAGTATAAACAAGTGTTGTGAAACATGTGTTAATCAAAGTAAGCACCCTTTGCTTCCACATAATTTTGCCAACATGTAATGATGCTGGTTATGCCCCTGCTGTAGAAATCAGAGTTTCTATGGTCAATGAACTCCCTGAAAGCTTCCTCTACAGCTGCCCGGTTTTGGAAGAATAAGGTGAATGAGGCAGAACCTCGAATCCCAATTCGTTCAATTTTTGGAGTGTCATCCTTGACAGATCTAAAAACGCCGATTTTGTTGATCTTCACTCAGCTCATTCGGAACCCACTTATTCAACTTTTTCGTCATTACAGTGATTCCCGATTTGTTTGTGTCTAGCTTTTCTGCAAGCTCACGTTCTGTTGTGCAAGGGTCTGTCTTACCTGCTTCCCTTAATGTGTATTCATCCAAGGATGGCTTCCTTCCATGATTTTCGTGGTCTTCAATACTTTCATCTTCATATCGAAATCTTTGGAACCAACAGTAACAGATCCATGGCCGAATGCCTGGTTGATGTTCCATGTAGTTTTGGTAGCTTTTTGTCCAAATTTGAAGTCTTAGAGGAAAATCAGACGAAAGTCCTTCTTCTTCATGTTGCCTTGGGGATTGCGAAACTTATTATAAGTAGAGTTGAAACAGCAGACAATTAAAACACCTTGTAAGCGACAAACGTTGGATTAAACGAACCAACCAACGATAACTTTTATAGAACCCACTTCAGTTAGACGAAAAGTATAAATTAGAATTTCAGTATTTTTATTATGTACTCACTAATCGTAGAGCCCTAAAGGAGAACTCACGTCAAGTGATTAAAAGTGTTTATAAAATAGCAATTCTTTTCAGTGGAGCTAACAACTGCAACATACTATAAGAAAGAGGTTTAAGAGGGAAAGTTAATTTTAGATCCAGCGAGTTTATATAGATTCTTCTACTGCTGAAGAGATTTGTTCTTTATTCTTAACATTAATTGATAAGATAGAATACATAATTTGATATTTTTTATTTACTCACTTTCACTAACATTGTTTACCCATTTCAGAATTTTCGCGTAAAAATAAAGAGGAAAAAAAATCGTGAGAATTCCAACATTTACTTCTGGACAACCTAATACCGATACCCATACCAACCGTTTTTAGAATACAAAATACGATAGATATCGCTACATGTAATAACGCATCCTAAGCCCCGTATTACAACTTGTTTTTGCTAAGCGCCAAGCTACATTAAATAATATCTTGTGTTGTGCTCACCACACGTATCGAAAAGCGATTTCTGGCATTATAAGTATTCAGAATTAACGCTGATCCATTGGGTGGCGCCACCATATGAAAAGTTAGTAAACAAAGTAATTATGCTAGAAGATGATGAATTCTGTTTTAACACGGGAATTGCATTTCTGTGGATTCAGTGAGGGTTTTCCTTGTATTGAAAACGATATAGTAAAGGTGGAACAAAACGAAACCTATTTCTTTTGTTGTTTCATTAATTTAAAAATTATATTTCTTTATAGTTAGGAACTAATGATTTTGTGTTTTTAGAGTTGTTTTGTATTAGACAGATTAGGGGGTAGCATTTTTTTTAGCACAATGGGCTGTGGGTGCTCTATTCACCGAGTGAAATCCAACCCCTCATGTAGGATGTATTATAAACAGTACATAAAAGAGGACAATGATCTGTTAACTTAATCTGCAAGATCTCTGGTAGCACAATGGTATGTGTGCGGACTGACAGTGTTAGAAACGGGGTTTTGATACCCCCAGTAGGTAAAGTATAGATAACTGTTTATGTAGCTTTCTGCTTCGGGCAGTAACATATAAACTACCTGTTGAAGAAGTTCATCAAAAGATCATTGATCTAAGCTTGAAAGACAATTACAATACATTTAGTTTAAAATGTTTAATCCTTAACTGAAAAGTTAGGTTTAAACACCACAAGGAGTGTTCAGAAAAAAAAAAATCTCTTCGCCTCCATTCATGGTATGAATATTTTGGAATGACAATATGATAAAGACAAAACAAAGAGACACGATCTGATAGTTCTGAGTATCACACAGTGGTTGATGGATAGATAACGAGCAGAAAGGAGACCAGGAACAGTTAACACAAAACTCATGATCTTTCAGGGCGGCGGGGGATCTATAGATCCGATGCATAGAGTTAGATGTGGGGGAAAATGTGGCCCTCCCAGAGAAAACCCACATTCACTAGCTGGCATCAAATAACTGCTAGCTAATGTCCGGTTAAGTTTAACTGACGATTAGTTAGCTAGTAATAAAGAAGGCAGAGGACTGCATTATATGAAACTATCGTGGGAGGAAGATAGTTTGTGTAAACAAGGGTTGAAAGCGACGGAAGAAAGAGAACTGGGTGCAGCTGGATTCGTCTGTAGGCAATGATGGAGATTCAGATGATGTATTTACGAAGAGAACGGTGGAAGAACTGGATTATGGACAGTAAGTCTCGAGACGCAAAGAAGGGCAGTAATATTAGCTGGTGGGGCTGGCAACTCCGTGTTATCTTTAAAGATTCGGTAGGCGGAAAGGTCTATGTGGCTTTCCTCCTTTTCTAGGATTTCGTTTGGGCGTACTGGGAGGTTCTGATAATGCCGTTGGTCATGGTGGAGGCGTCTCGTATGATACTCAGGAATGGTTGGGAAGACTAGATGTTGGTTGGAGCTAGTCTTCGAGTTTGAGTTGACTGTTGAAGGAGTGAAAAGGTAAAAGTTCATGCACTGGGCTGTGTGGAGTTTGGTTGTATAGAGTGTTATGTTGTTTTCTTGAGATAATCGTGACCTACGTTAAAGCAGATTTTGATGTAGGCTGTGGGAAAATACCGTCTCGTCTTAGCATCCTGGTTTTGCTAGGGTCGTATTGGCCTTATACTAGCCAATGAAATCTGTGACCTCATGCTGCAAGAAGACTGGGGGTAATCCGTCCAGGATTATGGGTGCGCCCTTCGATTTACTGTGTGTGTGAGAAAGTACAGTAGCATCGATCAATACCAATCAATAAATCATATATAATATCTGATGTACGTTTTTTTCATTCAGATGTTATGTATATCTGAGTCAGCGATCAGTGAACTGTTGGAACATAAACTATGTTTCTCTTAAGCACATAGACATATAATAAACCATCTGCTTTGTACTACATGTAAGTGTCGAACCTTGAATTAAGTCCTCAAATTTATCTTTAAACCATCGAGATGCAAATATCTGAAACAGTGGCAATGGATTTGCATCACATAAATACAACTCTAAGTACACACTCCTTTTGTGCACAACCCGCCATCTGTTAGTAGTTACTAGAAATACTGGGAGTGTGAATCATATAGAATTTAAGAACAACAAGAGAGATATATCTAAATCATCCCATCTCCTACACCAAAATGTGAAATAAAAGTAAAATACTTGAAGACATCCATTAACATTGAAAAATGTATCAAGCCTTCCATTAATTTTTTTTAATTAACTGCATCTACCACATTTGAAAACAACCCATCCTAAAGGTCAACCACTCTATTAAAAAATAAAACCGTCTTAGTTTAAGAATACACCTACCCTACTCAGATTATATTTGTCTCCTAGTCTTTCCATTCTCAACATTAAATATGAAAACGATGAAGCATCGAAACTATCTTTCCTTTAACAATGTAAAACACGTTGTATCAAAACTATTTATTATCTTAACAATATAAACACCTTGTATCAAAACTATCTATCTCCTTAACAGGGGCGTAGATTTTTTACACCCGATGGGGGGGGGATGATTTTTGCAACTACTTATGTTGACTGTTGAATTTGCAAATTGGTAATATCTGATTACGTGAACCTGAAAGCTGTAAACATGCAGTCACAGAGTAATCTTGTTGCCACGATACTTCAAGGTTTCCATGTAGGTTTGTATAAGTGAGATGTTGTGAACAGTTTTCAAAACGTTAATAGGATAAAGACAAATGTGTCACAAATTAACTGCCACATGATTTTATTTCTGCACACTGTACGGTATAAAAGATGGTCATTATACTTGACAAGGTTACTAATAATTTTCGTTGCATGAATTACGTTTTCAAATATTAATAAAATTAGTAATTACCCTTGATAAGTTTATATCTACTGAAAAACTGTTAATGTTGTTTGATTAAAAATAATTAAAATGTCTTTGCGGACTCTTGAAAATTACACATCAATACAATGTAGCACATAATTATTCATACTTTTCATTGAAGTAATATTCATTTAGTCCTCTAGTCTACATGTTCCCAAACGTAGACTCCTTTGTGATTATCTGGTTATGAATTTTTTCATAAGCTCTTCTATATTTATCTTGTTAACCTCATTTTTGTGAGTGCGACAAACTGCCACATGGTTGAGGCAGCACTGAGACATAGTTGACCTTAACCATGTCTTCAACCGTCTTAATGCAGAAAAGCTGCGTTCACATTCGCAGCTGGATACTGGACATACAAGCAAAATTTTCGTGAGAAGAAACACTTCACTAAACATCTGCTGGCTTGTTTCATGGATTTTACAGTAAGCATTCTTCGCACTTTTCATAGATATTGCTTTTGTTGTCCATTTGAACATGGGCAACTGAAACTCGAGCCGTTGTGCAGAGATTTCTGGATAGAAGTTTATAACCGAGTTGTCAATCTTGCCAGATGTAATTATGTTTTTAAGTGCCATATATTGCCTCAAGTCATTGTTGTCTGCATTGGATCTAGTGGTCAGATGTTCTACGACTGTGTCCACAAATTCAAAATATTGGCTTTTGTAGTAATCTCCAGCTGTTGCAGAATGGTGTGCTGAGCCATCACCTGTGATCCTTTTGGGGGATCTGCGAATGCGTTGTAGTTTAGAGAAATAAATTTAGGGAAGTTACCTTTTTTCAGCTTCATCAAATATCTATTGTAATCTTCCTCTGTTTACAATACTCTAAATTGCTCAACTGTCGTTGCAAATGCTTCAGTCATGCCAGATACTGTCGCTGATTTTGCTTGGAATGCACGGTTTAGTTCCTCTAATGCAGCTAATAGATGCTGAGCCATCAACAATCCTAAAACTGTCTTTCCTTTGTCAAATCTGTCCAGAAGACCTCGTGCTTTCACTGCTACATCTGATTTTTCATTTGCTAATTCAGACAAAAAATCAACAATGTCATTGTAGTGATCATTAGCACATGTAATTGCAGAAAGGAGGCACAACCAGCGTGTTGGCCACAGTGGGCGGATGTATTTAACTGGACCGTTGTGGCTGTCTAACGATACAATATTTTAAAAGATTGTTTTGTATTTGCCTGACCTCTGAAGCAAGTCACTAAGTTCATGTACCCACTGGATAGAATCTCGAACACATTCACAAGCTTCAACTGCATGTTGCATTATTAAATTAGCCTTGTGTGCTCCACAGTGAAAAAAACAAAGCTGACGGTTGCTTCTCTTTTATTTTTGCCTGGCATCCACTGTACGCACCACTCACGTTAGCGGCTCCATCATAATTGTGTGTTCTTAATCCTGACAATAAAAATTTGAATCTAGTCAGTACATCAAGTATAGTCAAGAATATTGTTTCACCAGTTGTATTGAAAACACTCTACAAACCAAGAAATGTCTCATGGACGTAAAGGTCTCATCTACATATCGTACACTTATTGCTTCCTGTTCGGTACCTGTAACATCTCAAGTGCCATCAACCATTAATGCAAAGATTTTACTTTGCTGCACTTCGTGTGTTATGTTCCTCAGTATTTGATGGCTGAACATCTCCATTATTTCATTTTGAGCCTGGGGTGTTGTGAATGTGGTTTTCTTTGACAAGTAGGCCGTCAACTCAGGATCTTCCTCTTCCAGGAGCTTCATTAACTGCAGGAAGTTCCCCTTCGTATCAGTATGTCCACGTAATGCTAAACCTTGGCGCAGTAAGAAATGTAAACTTCTGAATATTTTGGCTAGACTTCTTTTGCATTCTTCCTGCTGCTTCTTTTTTCCATCATGTAACTGGACAGTCACTGGAGTTACATCAAGTGAACCTTCTGGAGATATAGCGAATCTGTGCTGAGAGGAGGCTTGGTGTTCGTTGAATTTCTGTTTTGCCTTTTACCAGTTGAAAAAAAACGGTGGATATGAAGGTATACTCCATTGGTCTCTCAATTTCCCTGTAAAATGTTTTTTATTTCCGCCTTGGCACAATGAAATCATATGACTTTTTGAATTTAATTGTCGAAGTGCAGCCATGGGAACACATCAAACAACTTGCCTTGGAAGTTGATATTTTGAGATTTTGCTTTTTATCGTGGTATTAGTTGTACGTCTGGATGATATGGCTTTCCACACTGTATCTGTGGAGTGTCAGATTTTTCATTACTGCACAAACTTGTTTTACAACTATCTGGTGGTTCATGATGTGCAATAGTTACACAAGTATTTTCAGACTCGTCCTCTGATGAACATGGTATTTCCTCTGTATGGCAAGTTTCTATTTCTTTGCTTGAGGTTGTTGGATTATCTGCACTGTCATTTGTAGTACTATTAACTGGCTTGCAGAACTGTCTAATATCGGAAAGTTTCAGACGCTTGCTTGTGATAATTGAAATTTGTTTCCCAGATGACTCAACAGGCTAAAATACAGTCTTTATTGAAAAACTCTAACGTACAACGAAGGAAGATAGAATATAATGGAAGTAGGACTGAATTGTACAATGTATTTAAGTCGAACGCGCGAACCTCACAGTGACTACCGAGCCGACTGACCGCCTGGGCATCGCTGGGACAATAATGTATGCTAGTTACAACACAAGTAATTGCAAGTTTCTCGAAAAATACTTAAACAATCACAAATATATTATATTTCTCTTAAAGCTCATCAACAGGCAAACACGTTGTGATATAATGTCTATAAGCATGTCTATTAAATAAAAACACCTAAACAAAAACTAGCAATACAATTCGAGTAGAGGCTTCAGGCCGTTGAAACCGCTCCTTTTGTGTTCTAATTTTACAAGAAAATACAATATTTTTACTATCTATGATAAGAGAATATATTGTTCTTTTACCATAAAGCACCAGCACTTTATCAGAGGGCGGTGATATTCTGAAATTTTATGGATTAATGAGGGCCACAAACACAGGTCTAATGAGCCTTGTTGTAAAATCGAAGTTCAGACTAAAGGGAGCGGAGGGGGGTGATGTCGGGCGCGTCTGGATCCGAGCGGCCCGAACCTGTCGTTAACTGTATGCTTAACGCTCACTATGGTCAGCGGCTTCGGCAGCTAAAGAGAGTAAGGCGTTCGACAATAAAACCAGCATGCATAAGAACAAATGGCGTAGGAATACCGCACAATATACACATAAGATTGATGCAGCTACAAACTACAAATGGCTTGCCAGATCTAGATCACAAGAATTTACGCTTGGGAGTAATATTTTTGAATTTCATACTTTGTTTAATCTGTTGTGATGAAAATTTTACTTAATCTTGCACTACGTATAAGACGTAGGTAGATTCTGTGATAGTACTTGCAAGCCTTGTATGTATACTTAAGCCTACTGACTGATACTTACGAACTATCGCTTAGATCGAAAAGCTTAGAAGCACGCCTATATTAAAAATGTACATTTCGGCTACTGAAAAAGCCTACGTCTAGCGCAGTATAGCCCTTGAGTTTGTTTTGGAATTTCGCACAAAGCTACTCGAGGGCTATCTGTGCTAGCCGTCCCTAATTTAGCAGTGTAAGACTAGAGGGAAGGCAGCTAGTCATCACCACCCACCGCCAACTCTTGGGCTACTCTTTTACCAACGAATAGTAGGATTGACCGTCACATTATATACCCCCACGGCTGGGAGGGCGAGCATGTTTAGCGCGACGCGGGCGCGAACCCGCGACCCTTGGATTACGAGTCGCACGCCTTACGCGTTCGGCCATGCCAGGCCCGGCCCTTGAGTAGTTTTGCGCGAAATTCAAAACCAAACACACAAACAAAACTATCTATCCACTTAACAATGTAAAACACATTATATCAAAACTATCTATTATCTTAACAATGTAAAACACCTCATTGAAACCCTCAAAATCTTTATTTTTTTAAAGAGAAAACGATTAGTTTGTGCTTGGAAGGATGAGTGACTACACAAATAGATTGATAGAATTCGTCTTAGAAATATATTTTTTTATTTTAGTCTATTTTTTTATCATTTTTAATTGAAGTTGATATCCAACTTTTATCTTAGTCAACCCTTTTTTTCTTATTGGCGAAACCACGTGCTCCAATTTAGACATACATCATACGCTAATTTCAAATTAGGAGAATAGGTGTCTTTTCGCCCTCGCCGTTGGAGGACAAAATCACAGAAAACACTCGTTAAAATATGTAATCGAATGACAAAGGAAGTTTAGTCTTCATTGTTATATCTACGGGCTAAACACGCTAGAAACCGGGTTTCAGTACCTCTGATGGGCAAAGCACAGATAGCCCATTGTTTAGCATTGTGTTTAACTTGAAATAAACAAGCAAAGAAATTTTAGAGAATACCTAAAAACGCCTCTCAATATCATAATACCTTCAGAGGGGGAGGCTCTTTCGGAAGCCCTCTGGAATTTGAAGTTTATTCCGAACCTAAATTTCATATCCTGTTATTGGAAACAAAATGAACATTATAACGTAAATGATAACATTTGTTATATTTATTAATTCTGGCCCTAAATGAAAAATTAATAGTTTTAATTTAGGATCGTAACTGCTTCCTCGCTTTTTCGTAAGAACTGGGGTTTGATCTGAATTTCGCGCTTAACTACGCGAGGGCTACCTGCATTAGCCGTCCTTAATTTAACAGTATAAGACTAAAGGTAGAAACGTTTGATGTTTAAGGTGACTATTAAATTACAGTAATTAATGTAAAAAGTATAGGTCAGTTCCAAAACTGTTACTTAATATGATTTTTTTTTAGAATTTCTGTGTACTTGTATTTTATCTGCAATGATTATCTAAAGCACCTTTAGTAGGTTTATAAAATACATTGATGGGATTTCTTTTTATGAGTCAGTTTACAGGTTTACACCTACTGACCATCGGTTGTTATTAATTAAAGACCAAATTTTGTGCATTAAAGAATTGTCATGGTGTTGACCCACCACAATTTTGGTGTAATGTAAAGACTTAATTGTTACTATCATGAAGAGACAGGAGTTTATAATGTATTACATATTAATGTCAATAGAAACAATAAATCGTTTTTAACCTTTCTGATCACTTGAAGTACATTGTCACCATATTATTACTCCATTTTGGAATTATATAGTATAATAATTCTATGTAGTAAATTGATGTTCATGTAATTCAAAAGTAATGATGTAATAGGAAATTTAAGATGAAAATGCTATTATTTTCTGTTTATCAAGCATGGTTAGTGATGCAATAGACATTTAACACAATGAATTTTATTATAATCCACGATGTCAAACCTAGTTAACTGTGTACTATGACGTTTACATATGTGAATAATTTTTTTACATTGTCAAATCTACTTAATGGTGTGAAACACTTTAAGGTTTGCTCCTACACTATTAAACTAGATAATGTTACAGTATATTACTTAAGGTGAAAGTATGTTATTTTCTGAACTATCATTTCTATATTCTTACTTTTCAGGCATTGATCATCGCCTTTACATCAAGTTTTTTTGATAAAATATTCTGTACATTTTTCATTTCACCAGATGGGTCACTGAATGGATTTCTGAACTTTACTTTGTCAGATTTCAATATCAGTGGCTTTTCTGTTGATATGAATATCGTTTCTGAGACTGACACCAGTGTGGAATACTGCAAGTAAGTGTTAATTTTTGCTTTATTGTTTCAAATTAACAGAGCATAAAAACAATGTATGTGTGATTAAGAACCAATGTGGTATCTCTAACCCAACTGGCATGGCATACCAGTGTAGTGTCTCTTTAACCCTACTGACATGGGATATCAAAGTGCACAAATCACAACCATTTTACATAGATTCAAACATTAATCCTACTGACATGGGATATCAAAGTGCACAAATCACAACTATTTTACATAGATTCAAACATTAATCCTACTGACATGGGATATCAAAGTGCACAAATCACAACCATTTTATATGGATTCAAACATTAATCCTACTGACATGGGATATCAAAGTGCACAAGTTACAACCATTTTACATAGATTCAAACTTTAACCCAATTGACATGGGATATCAAATTGTGCAAGGTACAACCATTTTATTGAGTTAGTTTCAAAGTTATCATCCATGGAAATATTTTCTATCACTGCAACAACATTTTGACCACAATGAACCAGATGCAAGGCAGTTGAGTGCAACATGATACATTTAGCATGTATAAGTAGGTGGAAATGATGCACAGATAGATGGGTACAGATGATGTCTGTCATGTTAAATATATGGGTGGAAATGATGTCTATTATGCAAAGACATATGGGTTGAAATGATTTTTGGCATGTGCAGATATAATGCTGTAGATGATATCTTGCATATGTAGATATATGGGTGGAGACAATAAAGGGTTAATTAAACTACTTTATATCAATCAATACATATTATTACACTTGGTACAAAAGATATTTTATAACTTAAAAATGAATATTTAAATACGTTCTCAGTCTGTACTTCTCTGCACAATCTTGTGATGCTCTGAATTATCATTTATAAGTTTTTGTTGTATCTTCTCTTGTGAGGGCTTCAAATTGTTCAACCAATTAGAAACATATATAGTAGATACTGACAACCCAGAATATAAAATTTCAACCCAAATGACAAACCCTTCTATTATCTTCTGTTTTTCAAGAAATATGTGTAACTCTCTTTTATATTGCTGTTAGAAAATTGGTTGTATTTATATAACTAATAAAAAGAGGGTATTCTATGTATAAATCAGGCAAGTTTCTTTTTGTTTCAGTAGTAAAATCCAATACTCTACAAAGCTAGCCTGATAGGTTTAGACAAAAAATGTTGCTTTAAGCAGTAATGAATTTGATTTTTGTTCTTTATAAACCTATTTGAAGGTTAGAAATTACAGTGGTTTTACACTTCTATTCAAGTGCATTATTCAATATTTTTAATATAGCATAATTATTCATAGTACAAAACAGAAATTTTATTATCCTTCTATAAACATAAAAAATAATCACAAGAGATTTCATAATATTCACCATTGGTTTCATTTTGTATTGTAACAGAAGTGACATTTGAACAAAACTTTAAAGTATTTTTCTCCAAGGATGTACTTAGTTGTTTAAGATAGAAAGTTAAATTTTTTAAAAAAATGACTGAGTACAGATAACAATTTTAAGGTAAAGTTGAAATTTTATAAAGTGTAAAACATCCACAATAAAATAAGTTGTTTAAAATGCTGGCTTCTATTTTAAGGTCATTTTATTTCATGGTTTTTTCATTCAGGTACCAAGACTATAGAGAGCCCCCAACAGCAAACAACAAATACGAATATAAGACGTTATATTGGCAGCTTGCTACAACTCGCTTGGTTTTTGTTTTTATTTTTGCAGTTGGAAACAATTTATCAACTTCTATATCTTAGTTTTGATTAAACTTAATTACCTTTACAGTTTATTTTTAGTTTATATTAAAATAAATCAATTTACAGTAGCTTTCACTTTAGGACATAAAATACAACCTTCTTTCTTCAAAAGATAAAATATTTTTAAATGCTAATTGTAGAACTAACCTGACACTTTATTTAACCAAAGTTTTCAAAACAAATATAAAGTGTGAATAGCTTTTATTAAATCACCTTTTATTTGTAATTTAAATTTTTTGAGAAAGTTAAACATATGTTTTGGTGTACATAAACCCACAGAACCAGTTGAGAAATGTTGTATTAAATTAACTTTAAGGGAGTTGGAAACTTTTTAACATTTATTGCGACTGAAAATGTATAAACATTATAACTATGTTCAGTTGTTTTTAATGAAGCAACATAAATAGGCTATAATAGGTAATACATTTTAATACAGCCAGGACAATCCTAGAATGTTTTTAAAAGCTTCAATAACATTTACTAAGTTATCCTACACAAAATGGATGGATTAATCATTTTTGTTATAAAACTATCCTTTTTTATTACCCAATTCTAAAAGTGCTAGATTTTTTTGTGGCTTCTGTTCACCCAGTATAATGTTTTTCTAATTGTGTAGCACTGATACTGTTCTGATTGACTGTGCGTGCTCATTAGTAATTTAAGAAATATTCATAATTTAATCTTTGTTCATAAAGTTTTATAATCTGCACTGGTTAAACTGGTTGATAATAACACCTAATCAAATATCTATGGTCAATTAAGTCCAACAGGGAAAACAGTTTCCATACATTTATGTGCCACAAGAACAAGTACATTTCAAACTTTGCCAAAGTCTATCTAGAAGCTCCCTAAAATAAAGAACAGAAGATAAATACCAGATATTCTTCAAAACCAGTCACCAGATTCTGTACTTTAATAATGCATTTGATTAGATTTATAATAGATTAAGCTATGTATAGTATACTTCTATTAAGTTCTAATAACCACACACTAATATATCAAAAACTTTCTGCCTGATGTAAATACATTTTTCATTTAATTAGAAACAAAAAAAAATTATAGGACAGAATAAATCTCTGGGCACAAGAACAAGAAGTTATGAATTTTATTTTGATAGAAAATAAAAAAGACAATGTACAGAATATATTTTTTACTATCATAAAGAGAAGAAACTATTTCTCTTAAAACAAACCACCTTTATAAGTACTTCGAGTTGTAAGAATATTTTGCTCATTGTTTTTTAACCAAACTTCTACCTGTTTTTCCAGTAAATCTTATCTGTGTAGTACTCAAACTGCACTATTTATACTGACTTGCTTTGTTCTCTTTTGGCCCTGGAATTGCTTCATGTTGGTTCACACCGTGTTCTTGCTGATATTCAAAACCGACTGGCCCATTTCTCTTTAAAATCTACTTCTATCCAGTTTTTCTGGATACCAGGCCACGTTGGTATTTGTGGGAACAAGCTTGCAGACACGGCAGCTAAATCTATCTGCTCTGACACTATCACCACTGTGCCTATTCCTTACAGGGACTATGGTCCTGTATTCAAGGCTTGGCTCTGTGCCAGCTGGCAGTTGACTTGAAGTGAACAACGAGAAAACAAGCTTTTCCAAATAAAACTCTATATTTGACTTTGGCTGTCTTGCTTCTGTAAGGATTGGAAGGAGGAAGTTGTTCTAACTAGACTATGCATTGGTCACATCACAGTTTTTTAACTCATCCTTTGCTTTTATCTGGAACTGATGCACCAGTGTGTAGTCTATGTAACACTCAGATCGCAATAAGCCATATTTTATTTTTTTGCTGTTGTTACGACTCTCAACGACAACACCATTTTAAACGTTCTGTTCCATGGTTTGTCCATGATGTTAGACAGAGTTATTGGTGACAGTGACACTGTCCAACTTGATAAAGTTTTTAGTTTTTAAAGGCTATTAATCTTTTTAATCTCATTTAAGTGTTTTATATTTATTCATTAAACCTTTTTTATTATGGTTCCCTTTTAAGAATCACAATCTCTCTAGTTTGATTTGAAATTAGAAAATGGCCGTAACATTAAGTAACTTGACACCAGAACTGGAAAGGCCAACTTCAGGTGACTGATGGTGGTTTTTGTGCTTACCTGTTAGTCTTCCTGGCAGGTTATGATAATTACCATTATGCTACAGAAAGCTCTTTATGACTTTTCTTACTGTAGTTTTTCTCTTAACATTGTAGACTAGATGTAAATGTTGGTTTTATGTTCATAATTATAATTATGAATTATAATATTCATATGCCAAGAAACCAATAAAAATATTGTAAATAGGGTGAGGTTGTTGGTGCGTTGATCAAAAGCTTCATTTCAGACTCATCTTAGTTAAGAGCCTTAAGTGTCATGAAGAGTAAAGATGGAATTGGTGTGACGTTCTTGTTGTAAAAGAACGAATATTTAATTATTGACTTTGATTCTACTGTAGTAAATTCACTAGTCTGGAAATTAGATGTCACTTTGTATTGAGGTATCAAACACTGTCATGCATGTCAAGTTTCCACATTTCATTTAATTTAACACTATGAAAGTGGTTATTTAATATTATGGCATGTGCCAAAACTTGAAATAAGTTAATTTTAGTGCATTATCTTTAACATTTAAATAAAGTTTTAAGAAAATAGTGGATAGTAATGAAGCAATGAAATTTATCATGCTCCAGGCTAGCAAAATGAAGAATATGGTGTCCATATTTTAAAAATTTGTTTAATTAAATTGTGTATTTTAATGGATTGAACTCAAGAAGGTCTTGTATGGCTAAAAAGTCTTTCTTTTAATTAGGTCAAAATTGGGGGCTGAATATCTAAGACATTAGTGTTACTGTTCACATTACTGACTGCCTTACTCAATCTTTGCTATAAGTATGGTACAGACAATTCACCTTGACATTCATTACTTATCAACACATCATACGGTGTGTTTTAGTTAAAGGTACAAGAAATACTGTGGTAAAGGAGTTTAACTTGATTCTCTTCCAGATAATAGTGAAACTGTCAAAAGAGGTCCATCGGGTATTGGGTTTTATTATCAGTATCACTTGATACAAATGATAGTTCATCTGTTTTAACTTTTAAAATTCACATGTCACATTTGACATGACATTTTTATTTTTTCAGTATACCTGTAGATTGTTTTGCTAGCAATACTTAAGTGCATTACAGATCAGTTGGTAAATAATCACGTGATTGGCTGTACTTGGCAAGTCGTTATTGCACTGGTTGATATACATGACTTACTAAGAATTAGTTTTATTACAGAATTAGCAATCTGCTATCTTTGTAACATGTCTTAAATTTTTAAAAGCTGTGATGATAAACATATTGCAAATACAAAACACTTAAGGTGGGTATTGTAAATAGCAGTTTTGCATAAATTGGTTTCATTGTGTGTAGAAAAGATAAGGTACTAATAATAAACAAATTTGTTTCTCAAATAATGTGTAGACTCAACCAGTTAATCTTATTGATCTAGTTTATAGAATGTCATGTCAACAATTAATGTTGGAATAACTTCTGTCATCAGGTATTTAATGCACCCCTCCCCCCTTTCATATTTCTAATCAAAATGGGTCATCATCACAACCCAGTAAAAACCAGTGTTTTGTCAAAGGCTCCAATATTTTTATACGTTTATTTATGAACATGTATATGACATAAGTAATAGTAATGGACTTTTCACTGGTTTATAAAATTTATGAAAATATTTAACTTAAGTTTTTGACTGAAAGTTAAATGTGTGCTACATTAATCTGGTGTTCTACCAGTTGAAAGGGTAGTTTAAAGTATGTTTTAAACTTTTGTATTTTTGTACTCCTAATTTATGATTTTTTGGCAAAAATGACTGCTAACATCAGGTTTCTCATGGATATGTCATTTGGTTTGTTCAATATATTCCAGGTATTCTAATGACAAGACTTTGCAAGTCTTGCATGTGTTATGAACCTGATTTTATATAATGTTTTATGTTTATCATTGTTACAGTGAAAGTGTGGATACCTATTGATATATACATTTGCAATCTAAATACTAGATTTAGGCTTAGATCTAAAATGAACATTAGCATTCTTTTGTGTAGCCTAGTAATAAAAATATTGCTGTTACAGCAACACTCTTCTGTGGCTCATCTTTTACATTTAATCTTACTGTGGGAAAGTTTTTGTAAGTTGTTTTGAACATGGTTTTAGTTTCTGCATCCTGTTACTTTGTTAGAATTGAAATTTCTGCTTTAACATGACTCCTTAGTTTGAGAATGTATCAAATCTAACTAATCCTTTCAACTTACAACACTAATATTGATTATCATAAATTTTTTAAATCAACTTGAAAAATATTTAACATTATATTCTTATGACTGAATTATTCCCAGACTATTATAGTACAAATTTAATGACCCAAAATATAACCCCAAATTGAAAGTTTCCACTGTTATCATTTGTTGCTATACTAAATCACAAAAGTATCAGCAACTGTACTATTCTAAGTAGCAAGTGCAGTTTTGACCTCCATGACGTAAATGATGCATTTCATACAAGTAAAAAATAACAGTATTGTCTAGTTAACACTTTTCAATTAGACATGTTGAAGAATAATTTTATATTTCACTAGAAATTGTATGAAAACTGAAGGATGTGAAAGTAAAATAATACGGTTGATAATATAAAACAACTTATCAAACGTAGGTAACTCAGGATGTGATTATTACACTGATCTAGATGAAAGTACAAGTTTTACCTCCAGAACAATAAGGCAGAAATTAGTATGAAGCGACCATAGTGAATGTTTATCTACTAAAAATACGACTTCAGAGTGGTAATTAAACCAAAAGACTAAAGTGGGATATGCAGATAGATTGCAGTTGAGGAAGAACCATTAGCTTTTCCAATGTCCAACTGTTGTCTCTCTGTTTGTTATTCTGGACGTCAATAGTGAAGTGGCAGTTGGCTATTCAAACTGTCAATTGTAAACTAATGTTGTTCATTTGTTTGGAAGATTGGTAGCTGGTTGGTTTCTGTTTTAGACCCAAAGTACAAATGCAACTTGTTTTCAGATCCCAGCACAAATCATGAAGAACAGCCCCAGACTATTATTCCTCCTCTACAAAGCTGTACAGTTGGAACTATGCATTCAGGCAGGAAGCGTTCTCTTGACATTCTCCAAACTCAGATTCGTCCGTCAGACTGCTAGATAGTGAAAGGTGATTCGTCACTCCAGAGAACGCGTTTTACTGTTCTAGAGTCCAATGACTATGTTCTTTACACCACTCCAACTGACGCTCGGCATTGCACGTGGTGATCTTAGGCTTCTATGTGGTTGCTCGGTCACAGAAACCCATTTAATGAAGCTGCCGACAAAAAGTTCTTGTGCTGACGTTGCTTCCAGAGAAACGTTTAGAACACTAAGTACCGAGTTGATTTTACTCCTAGATGTTTCCATTTCAAAATAACAGCACTTACAGTTGATAGGGACAGCTCTAGAAGGGCAGAAATTTGACAAACTGACTTGTTGGAAAGGTGGCATCCTTTCAACAGTGCCACGTTGAAAGTTACACAGCTCTTCAGTATGACCAACTCAACTGCCAATGTTTGTCTAAGGAGATAGAATGGCTGTATGTTTGATTTCATGCACTGTTAGTAAAGGGTGTGACTGAAATAGCCAAGCCCACTGATTGGAAAAGGTGTCCACATACTTCTGACCACATTATGTATATACCACTTTAATACACTGCATGATAAAATAAGAAAATGATAAGTTATCAGGGTATAGCAGTAGATATCATATTACTAAACTTATAGTACTTACTTAAGGGTGAGAGATATACTTTGGCTCGTTTCCATCCTGTTTAAATACAGCGATTTAATGTGCAAAACATTTCGTTTTTATTAAAGTATATGGATTATCTGCTTGGAAATCTGTCATCGAGTGGTTGTATATTATGTAGGAATTTAGAGTTTGTTGAGTGAGGTACTTTATATGTGTTTATAAGTATTGCATGTTTTTAGTTCAATTTTATCTTTCTTGGATGTGACATTGATTCACTCTGGAGAAGCGTATTCTATGATTGGTCGTATGTATTGTTTGTATATTTTTCATGTGTTAGTTCGTGTTGTTCCTGTATTATATCCTGACAGAACTATAGTTTGTTTCATTCTTCGCCAGATTCTTTTGAAATGTCATCTGTATACTTTTGTTAGGTTAATTTTGTGACGTTGGTAAGTTTTTCTGTTTTTGAATTAGGCGTAAAGTTATACGAAGGCTATTTCTTAATTTATCAGTGTAAGATTGCAGGGAAGGCAACTAGTCATTACCATCCACCGCCAACTCCTGGGCTACTTTTTTACCAACGAATAGTGGGATTGATTGTCACCATATAAGACCTTCACAGCTGAAAGGTCGAGCATGTTTGGTGTAACGTGGATTCAAACCCCCAATTCTCGGATTATGAGTTGAGCAACTTAACCACCTGGCCATGGCAGGCCAGTCGTAGATAAGACGAAGAAATTTTGCTGATGTAACTGTTGTGAAGTGTTCTGTTAAGATAGAATTTGGAGTTAATTTTAATTAGTTTTGTTAGTACAGTCAAACATCGATATAAGGCGCTAGTTGGGGTCCAAAAAATTCGACCGCGTTGTATCTGATTGCGCCTTATACCGATTTGATTATATATTTTTTTGACCCTCGGGGTGAGCGATAATGCAAAATTTACGCGTTTTGTAGTGAAATAAAGAAAAACAAACAAAACTACTTACACCAATGATATAGCATTTTCTTTCTATTTTTATTTATTAAACTCAATTTTAAGACTGAAATTAAATGTAAAAAGCAGAATTCTAAAGAAATTTATCGAATTCATTACTTTGATGGGGCTGATATTCTAAAAGTAGTTCCGTCAAAGCAATCATGTGATCATTTTTACGATTAGACGCTGATTAAAATTAGTTCAATTTTAAAAGTTAATACATATAGTAATTAATTTTGATAATTTATTTACTAATTATTAAAATCTAAGTACAAACTGAAGTCAAATAATTACCAGATAAAAAAATGTCATGGCAAAGTTTAAAATACGAATTCAGTACTGAAACAAAAACGGATTTTTCAAAAAATTTAATAACAATAAAATATAGTAAGCACATAAAACAAGCTGAAATGCACAAATTTATAGTTACTCAGTAGTCTTCTTTCTTTCAAAAGCCTCCAAAAGTGTCTGTTGTCTTCCTCCTTGGTTCCGCATCCTCTTCGCAGTTCTCATTAGGTCCTGGATCTGTAGTACAGTATCTTGCAAATTCCTAGATTGTGGTGTTCTGCCCAATATAGAAGTTGTTCTGTGTACTGTACTGCCTGAATTGAGGTGATGCAATTCCTGAGTACTTCTGGAATGGGGTCATCTTCTTCTTCTTCATCTGGAGTGGTAAAATCTGTTGGTGCTGCAGCTGGGTTCTCTATTGCTTTCTGGATCTCTTCATCTGTGAGGGGTGGCTGGGTAACTGGTGCTACTTCGTCAATCTCGGCCCACTGCTTCACAAGGGTTGTCAAGGGGGAGTCCATCCTGGTAGTCTACAAACTTCCTTTCTGCCTCTGCTACTTCTTCTGCTGTAAATCCATGGAAAATGTCATCTTTTTCTTCTATTGGTTCTGGTTGTGGTTCTGGTGCTGCTTCTTTGAGTCCTTTATTCCAACAATTGATGATGGTGCTCTGGCTTATCTTGTTCCATGCTATGCTGCTCATGTAGATGGCGTCCTTGATGGTCATCTTCTTCAAGAACTCTGGTACGTTGCTGATATCATCGACTATGGCCTTGACCAGTTGAGCTCTGTATTCTCTCTTGAAGCTGGCGATGATCCCTTGGTCAAGTGGTTGAATCTTGCTGGTGGTGTTTTTGGGTAAGTAGAGTACGGTAATCTTTCCATCTCTTCTGGTGAGGTTCTCTGCCAGCGGGTGTGCTGGGCAATTATCCAATAGTAGTACGGCCTTCTCTTCTTTCTTCTGTGTTCTGAGGTGCTTCCTGACCGCTGGGACGAATTCCTGATGAAACCATTCTTCAAAGATTGTTGCTGTCATCCATGCGTTTTTGCTGCTGTTGTAGTCAAGTGGTAGTGTCTTCATGTTGAGGTGATGGAAACATATTGGTTGTCGAAACTTTGCTCTGTCTTTGACTTGCTTGTATCCTGATGTCTGGGTCTCTGTCCGAAGTGCGAATGTCCTATCTGGCATAGCCTTGTAGTAAAGTGCTGTCTCATCACAATTGTAGATCTGGTTCAGTTCCAAGTTATTCTCCTTGATGTAATCCTGTAGTTGAGGGATGAATTCCACTGCTGCTGCTATATCTGCCGACTTTTTGCCTCTCCACAAATCTTGATCTGGTTGATGCCGTGCCGCTCCTTGAATCTCTGTAGCCATCCATGGGTGGGCTGCCAATCTTCTTTCTGGTATAGTTGCTGGTAGGTCTTCTCTGCCTTTGCAAGGACCATGGGTCCTGAGATGGGAATGTTGTCTGCTCGAAGTCTCACAAACCAATCATAAACTTCCATGTCCACTGCTGGGTCTGCTGCTGTCTTGGCTTTCTTCCTCTGTAGTCCTGTCATTCTGTCTACCTGGTTGCAGAATTCTCTCAGTTGATCTTCATTCTTCAGCCAACCTCGAAGTGTAGACTTTGGAACTCCTATTTCTTTCATAATCTTGGTCCTTGCTTCCCCGTTCCGGATTCGCTGCACAATCTGTATCTTCTTTTGTACTGTGTAAGCATTCCTTTTGGTGCCTCTCTTCTCCATGGGTATAAATACGCTGTATGTTGAAAAAATATGAAAATCGCAGTCTGTCGCCACCGGATGGTCACTATCCCATTCACTCACGACAAAATTGACTCGGTCGACGAAATTCTGCCTACGAGCTGGTGTTACAAGACCTTTCAGTTATTCGGCGATATTAGAATAAAAGGGAATAGCTGACGTCACAGATTTCCAAGAAACTATTTCGTCTGAAAGCTTCTGGGGAGCGAGCTGTTTCTTAGAAATTTATATGGTTTCAACATTGACGCTATCGTTTGCAGCACTTCATGCCACTGTCACTGGTGTATGAGTGTATATGACTCATCCTTCGTCATCCATCGGTCGATCAAGGATGACTTGTGGTTTTAATGAAAATAAAGTTTTGATACTTCTTGCCTAAGCACTGAGAGCTATCCTATGACTGGCAGATTATGTACTTTACTGTAGTTGACAGCGCCAGGAATTATTACATGCAGGCCGGGGTTTGATCACAATATGCGGCGTGACAACCATACAAAAGATTGAAGTGGATGGGGTTTTGATTTTGATCACATTAACCGGCTGATTACATTAAGCAGTGGTAATATTAAGCGGCGGCCTCTGTAGAAACCCAAAAAAATTTTGGGCCTAAGACCCCATCGCGCCCAACTGATTATCGCGCTTTATCGATGCGTTTTATATCGATGTTTACCTGTACTAATATTTGTGTTAATGTTATATTAATTTTTTATTAGTTATCATCCTAACATAGATAGTAAATCTCGTGATTATTTTACCAGAAAGTAAAAGAATTGAAAGAACAAAAAGGTACATTTTGAAAACAAGCATCAATACCAAGCAATGCTTTTCTAACATCCTACAAGGTGGCATATAGAGTTGCGAAATGTAAAAAGCCCCACACAATTGCAGATGAACTGATTTTACCGGTTGCACTGGATATGGTAAACATTATGGTAGGTGAATCTGCGGGAAGACTTCTTTGAATGGTGCCTTTATCCAACAGCACTACCAGTCTTAGAATCCAACACATGACCGAAGACCTCAACGATCATCTTACTGCAAAAATAAAGGGAAGGAATTCTAGTTTCAGCTCCATGAGGCGAGATATAGTAATAAGAATACTTGCCTGATTTGCTTCAAACAGTTCGTGGATGGTGATAAGATTGCGGAAACTTTCTCTTTACTAAAAGTATCACTGTAGGTATAAAGGCTAAAGACTTCTTTGAGATTCTTGACACTTTTATGTGTGTAAACAACTTATACTAGACTAAATGCGTTGGCGTCTGCATATTCGGATGTTGTGGAAAATTACAGGCACTTATACAAAGTAAAGGTCTTGATGTACCGTGAACCCATTGCAAAATCCACAGGAACGTCAGTTGGTTAAAGCACCTCAGTCCTCCACTGAATCAAGTCTTGGAAAGTGTGTTGAAAGTGGTGAACTTTATAAAAACTTGGGTGAGGTTTTTAAAAAACCGCGTGAGTAACTATTCTTATATCGAAGAAGAAGAACACGAATGTACTAAAAACTTCTTTGGTACTGATTTTTTTGTCAAAATTTGCATACCTGTGTGAATTCTTCGAAAAACTGAAGGCCTTCAATCTCTTCTTGCAGGGAAAAACACTCACGTTCTAAAACTCGCAGAGAAGGTTTCAGCCTATGGAGAAGAAAAATTAATGAAGATGGTGGTAAAGACTGTTTCCCTCTGTTGCAGCAGTTTGTTACATCGAATGAAGTTGATTTGACCAACGAACTAAAATTTCTGTTTGAGGAGCATCTGACACAGCTCAGTGACTGTTTTCAAAATTACTGTCCAGAAGATATGAAGAAGTTTGCATGGTTCCAAGACCAATTCAAGTGACTAAGGCGCAATTTGAATTTACCTCTGTAGAAGAAGAAAATATTATTGAGCTGTTTTCTGACAGGATATTAAAAACAAAATTGGGCAGCATGGAACTAATTGAGTTTGGGTTTGAGGTAAACCTGAATATCATCCGCTAAGTGGGTTTTCGGCGGTTGCTGTGATAAAAAGAAAGTACCGCACGATAATCAATGTAGAACAGGAGATAAAAGTGTCGGTGTCCAATCTTATTCCAAGGTGTGCAGTGCCCAACAGGAACACACATTCCATTAGTAATTGTGATTATATAAAATGTAATAAAACATATATTTTTTTTTACTTTCAATTTGCGTGTATTATTCTGTCAAACGGTTACTAAGTTGTTAGGACATAGATACTTATTAAGTTGTTTGGACCTAACTACTTAAGAAACGGAAAAGTTAGCTTTTTTCATTTTGTCTAGGCACGCCGTGAAAAAATTATTGAAACAATAAGAGCGCCGTAAAGCGAGAAAGTTTGAGATTCGCTGTCTTATATTATTGATAGAGATGGTTGTTTATACTATTACTAAAAGACGATAGTGACGCAATGATTCTTCTCCATTTGATTGCTTTAGCAGGGAAGTACATTCCGCTTTAACCAAAGCTATGGGTCAATTTACTTTACGCTAATACAGTTTTAATGAGTGTTTTCTGGTATTTCTTAAGACCTGTTGGCCTTGCATAACAGAATAATATAGAACCAACTGTTTCAATAACATTAATTTCTCTGTTCTGAAACTTATCTTTGAAATCGTTGTAGATTAATATTAAGATTCCACAAGTACTGAAAACTGAAAATGTTTTATTATTAGGTTCATGTAGATTACAAACAAAAATCACTAACAAATAATTCAAATTACACATACTCAAATTAAATAACAACCTAAACTAGCAAACGATCTTTAAGTCATTAAATTATTAGATTGCCTTAAATAGTTCCTTCATCACACAAAACTAATAAAATTATAAATTCTAGAAGCGTTTTGTCATTTATAGAGAATAAGTAAAAATGTGGAGACTTGTAATTTATATTATTATATTTCAACAATTATCCACTTTCTCTTCACTTCGGAAAATTACAGAGAAATGTGAGTGTTGTGTAGCTTGTGTGCAGTATAGAAGTGTTTATTTTTTTCGTGTGTGAGTAACTACAGTGCAGGTCAGTATGGCTGTAGCCATCCGGCCATACTCTGTTCTGCCGCGGTCCATCCGTTTCATAATGCCCGCGGCCTCGCTACCCTTGGCGGTCATAGACGCCATGAACACAGACGTGGGGAGTAGCCACGTGGAATATATATACATTTTGACAATGGGGGTTATGTAGCGATACTGGCGTCGGCAACGCACGCTCGGACCATGCTGGACAAAGGAGACGTTCCCTTTGGAGTCGGCCGGGAAAAACATAAAGTGAATATCTCTCCGATCGGCTCCATTTCAATTGTCCCACGACGCCGTGAAGGACGTATTGTTGGTGTACAGGGCGGTCCGAAAATTTAAGTACGAGACTTATCAGACTAGCACGAGAGTGTGTACAGGGAGCCGGCGTGTGTTTTGACATGCAAAAGCCGGTTCCAAACTTTATTTCTGTTCACGGATTCCTGGTAATATGTAATTACCCGAACATACGGCGGCTATGTGGCTGCTGTGGCCTTGAAGGCAACATGCTCAATGATTACCAGATCCCGCGGTGCGGGATGTGTGGAATTTGGACACGAAGACTGAATGGTAAAGTGTGTCGTGTGTAGTGGTGGTCACACGTCCTCGCGTTGCCTCAGGCGTGTGGCGACATATACTGCGGTGGCTGAAGGGCAGCCGCACGAAAAGAAGATGGGAAAACGTGGGGGCTTCCACTATCCCACACCTAACTTCGACAGCTGCCGAGGGTGGAGTCTCTGAGGGTGCCTGCCTCGGCAGCTGCCGTGTCTCGGGAGGGAGGGTCCCGGTTCCCTGAGGAGGGCTGGATCTTTTCAGTCCATGTTGAGGGGGCTTTCGGCCCCCTCGGTGAGGCGCTCCAGAGCCGTTCGGGTGGAGGGGGCCTCAAAGAGGCTCAGCCCCATCCTCATGGCACCAGTATAGATGGGGCCCCTGAGTGGGCTCTGGCTCCTGGGTGACATTGGGATGCCCCCATCGCTGTGGAGGTACTGGCCTCTGAGTCTGGTGGTGAGGGAGTTGCGGCTGCGTTTGCGCCCACACTTACCACCCCAGTATGTGTTGAGGTGGGATCCTCTAAGGAGGGTCCAGCTCCCTCTGTACAGGGTGGGTCAGCCGAGGGAGATGGTGCTTCCGAGGTGGCCCAGGCTTCCCCTGCTGACAAGACTGTGGCTGAGGGTTCTGAGAAACCCCTTGCCCAGGTCTCGCGTGTTCAGGATGTTCTTTTTCACCCGCATTTCACTGACACCATCCTTGCGTCACATAGTGATGCTGATGGGCAGGTTGTGAGCATTGATGTTGTCGCTGGGAGTTGTAAGATTCAGCTTATCAATGTCTATGCACCTGTCTGATCTGAGGAGGTGTAACCCTGTGGAAGAGGTTGGAGACAAAATGATTGCCTTTGTCAAGGGGCTCTGTTCTGTCGAGTCTGTCACCAGGTCCTGCTGGGCAGGTTTATTTTCCCTTTTCTTATTTTCATCTCTCGAAACTCTACTCAAATAAGTAGTTGAGTCTAACAACGTAAAATTCATATTTTTTCTTTATGTTCATTAAGATTTTGGCCAGCAGTGTATCATTGTAAAATTACTCTTATGCTTAAGCAACAAATAATTGCCTTTATTCCTTATCCAAGTGTATTCAGTTATAATGTTTCACACCATTAAATATAGAACCTCACATGAAGGCAGATGTATCAGTATTATACTTCATGTGAAGACGGAGTTCTCAGATCGATATCTCGACTGAAATCAGATGTATCAACCTAGTATTTCCTATGATAAAAGGATTAATTCCTGTGTTCCAAATATCAAAAACTGAAAGATAACATGTAGCTTTCTACAAAGCAATAAAACAGATCAAAATGAGAGCTAGCTCTTCCACCCACCAAGGATATCTCACAACTGCAGATTTTGAAGCCCAGAGAAATGTAAGCTTCAGAACCACTTTAATTGGATCTCAAGAGAGAGAGAGTCGTATTTAAATTAGTTTACGTACTGTATCGATTACGTGAAACCGAAAGAAAACTGCAAATGTAAGTTATTAATAATAGAAAAGTGTAAAATTCTTTAAGCCTAACGATACCTTGATTTAGTATATTATACATTTTAATTGAATAAATATATTTCTTGCTTTTATGATACACTTTCATATTATACATTGATAATAAAGCATAAAATTTGCTAATTGTATACATATATATATATTTACAGTTTAAACGAATAACCATCATAGAAAAATAACACCTGTTATATTATTTGAGTTCCTCTCTAGAATACTTAATTTCTCCAGTCCTTAAGTAACTTGCATTCAAAGACCATCGAACACACTCAACTAGTTTCTTCAACCGTTACTCACCTTTTCAGACTACTAAACAATAATCATCTAGTTTCTTCAACCTATACAAATATTTATAGGCTATAGAAGAAATCCAACTGGCATCCTTAACTCCTATTTATTATCTTTAACCACACACTTAACTAATTAAATTAATCAGCTAGACACAGTTATTTTCATAAGATATCTCTCAGTTATATAACATAAATATTTTGTTATGTAATAACTATAGCTATATAGTACGTAAGAGGAATTCAGCTAGGTTTTCCAACAGATACACCTTACTAGACTACATAACAAGAATATAACTGTGTTTATTATTCGAAGGTAGTTTTCACAATTAAAGCTACTTTCGTTAGCGCTATTGCAATAGATTAAAACAGTATTTCAATTTACTAGTTATTTTTAATATTGCAGACCAAGAGAAGATGTGGGTTGTTATAAATGTATATAACCATACATAAATTACTTGTGAGAAAAAAGATGGGGTATGACAGACATCAGAGTTTTTAACATATCGTCTAAAGTTGTCATGGTAATTATGTAACACAAAATAAACGGAAGGTACAGCTATTACCCGTGATGTAGATTATAGAAAAATGAAAATAATGCGCTTAACAAAGAAAACACACATTAATAACCACAACCTTAAAAACCATAGCAAGGCAAAATCGAAGATCACCACAACCTGAACAGGTAAAATTCCACTCAAACAAAGCTCAGCCTTACTAAGTAACTACTGCGATGTGCTTTCTATGAGACAGTTAAAATATCAAAAACAAAATGTGCAATAAAAAATACAGTTTATGATAAAATTGAAATTAAACTATATACTACGTAATTCCCTCATCAGCAGTACTGATACTTAATACTCTTGTCGAAAGTATAACTTTTAAAAAGTAAACTTTAGATATCGTATTGAATCAGAATGTTTCCCATACAGTTGCAACAATCTGTAGTGATGTGCAAATAGGTTTAGCTTACTTCAAACTCGTGAAGATAACTTTTGAGATGTATAAAATTAATACTTTTAGCCCAACTTCATATAGTTTGTTTAAAATATTCGTGCAAAGCTAAAAAGCGCTATTTTCACTAGCTGTTCCTAATTTTAACACGTATATTAGACTTGTTGTGAATTTAATGTGTAATACGAATATAAGAAATGTATAAAATATATTTTGTGCAAAACTACCTCTGACGGAAATGTTACCAGACTTCGAATGATACATTTAAATGGTAATACAGTCTGGTACAAGTTAAACAATCGACCAGCCAAGGACGTTTGAAGGTCTCCAATGGATACATGCCAAATCAGGTTGTATATGTTTTTGAATCCTCTATTTATGCTGTCATGACTAACTGCGGTGATTATTATTCGTGTGATGGAACTCACACTTGCTTCTGATCTAGAATTAATTTTGAAAGCAGGTTACAGCAAGGTGATAGTCTAAGTGCAAAGTCTCTAAAAATGGCTGCTCGGTTCACAGCCACGTGACATTTCTCGTTTGAGTTTGGCAAGTTGCTAATATCTTGCCGAACACATTGCATAAAGATCTTTCAGCTAAGACTAGCAAACACCGAAAGTTTTCAGATTGTATGCAGTCATATGAAATACGCAGTTTATAACTTAGGTGATTTTTTGGTCGATGACCAGTTGCCACATCTGTGGAAAACAAGTTTTAGTTTCCGTGTTTTAGTTTTACGCTCGGATGGGTTTTAAAATAAAACAATATTTTCTGTGAACAAGAAAGATTGTGTTGTAGGAAGTGACGATTCTTCACTTATTAACTTAGAGTACAGTGAAACTGTTGTTAATAAGTCAAGTAGTGTTTCTGAACGTCTGACAGGATGTGAACAATATTCCCAACTAGGTTTTAAAATTGATTCTGTTTTCGCAGAGAGTTGAAACTCTACTGGGGAATTATAGAGCTGAAAATGAAATTTGAAGTTCACAGGTAATGGATAACAACGAACATCGCGTTTTGTACGAGAAACTTGAGAATTATGCGGAGAGCTGGACATTATCGAAACCCGAAATCAGAAGGTTTTGAGCCATCTTACGATGTTCACAGTGGTAGGAATAGTGTTGGAGAGCTAAACTTTGAAGAGAATGGTTACACTATATTGGGAAATGTCTATAACTTCAACCAGATGAAAGATAGCGGTATAACCTCTCCGTTTGACGAATATATTGATACACTGGACGCAGTTAATACATCCGACTTTGAAGATCCATTAAATTATTACAGAAGAAATGCCAGCAAGTTACATGATAACTTAGAAATTTGTCTCTTGTCAAAGACAAACATATGAGTTAATATACAGGAAGAAGATAAGTCAGTAGTTGAAAAAAAACGAAATGCTAGGGATTTATTGAATCCCAAGGAAGAAGCCAGAAAATATCAATTGATTAAAGTAGGTGAGATTTCACGGCATTCCAAGCCAGAAACATTATTAGAGCGACAAGAAAAAAGCAGACTCAAAATGGTTTCTTCTTAATTGTAGTAAAGACGAAAACAGACATGGACCAAAGGTCCTTGTTCGCAGTAGTTAAGTCTGTGAGAATCCCTCTCAGAACTCCGCGCATCAAGAAAATTGTGCGTTTCGCCGGTGCATTAGGTCTTGACGTGGAGGTCGTGCGGCATGTAGGACTAGAATATGATTTACCTAATATCCCAGCATCTGCTTTCAGTAATCTTAAAATACCTTCCCAAACAGAGACCTCTAGTGGTTCATCAGCTGGTTTGACTTCTCAGTACATAACACTGAACCCTTTTGCTGATAGAACCAATCTATTTGCCACTTCTCAGAGCAGTCGTATATTAACACCACTATTTTTCCAGTCTATCACATAAAAAAAGTTTTAATGATCGAGTTCGTAACCAAAAGGTCTGTTTTGAGAACATTGTTGTAGTTGATTTAAACATTCATTGTTGTGTGCGAGTTTTCAACACTTCTTTAAAAAAAAAAAGTGCTTGCCCACCACACAACTAATGAGTGGTTATCTCACGAAGATATTCTAGCCAACTACGTTTACGGATCCTGCGATGGGTTTTCAGATAAGTTTTCTTGGAATTTGCCTGTTCCTCTCATGACTGATGGCTAGCGACTGATTTTTGCTATCTGTTATGTGACCACCAATCAAGAATTTTAGGATAATAACAACGGAAAAAATTGTCCTCCACTGTCATGGTAACAATACGAGAACCTTTGGACAATTGGCTGAAGAAAATTCTTCATGGATTCATTAGTTTATGTAAGCTGGTAAACTAGATTGATTCATCAGTTGAACCTAAATACGGTTGAGATCTTCCAAATAAACAAAGACAAATTGCACTCAAAGTATAAATTGTATACATAAAGAGGTCGTAAATATTCGAAAAGTTACTCATTTATGATCTGAATATCTTTGCATTAGCTTCAGTTATTTAAATTTTTATTGGGCTTTCGAATAATCAAAGTGTGATATATAAAAGACATGACAATGATAGTAAGATTATTTTGCAATGAAAAACTTAGAACTCGTGCAATATGAATGGAAAGATCTGAATCCGTGAAGAAGGACGATACATAACAATATAGCAAGAACTTATCACATTCTGTTGTATGAAAATACGAAACCTAAATGGTGTTATAAAATTTATCTTCCTGTCTTAATTTCAAATAAAACAAAATAAATTATTGTATGTTGTAGAAACAGTCAAATAGAGTATTTTCATAAATTAGTAGTTTATTTGGCACTAATGTAATTTGAGTGAAATTATAACTTGACACTTATGTAAGTTAAGTAAGCTTTAAATAAGGTTTTATTTTAATAAACGAGTTTTCTGTGGCTTGAGAAAGTAAGGTTAGTAAAGCTAAGAATAACGAATACCTGTTAGGAGTATATATATTATATATAGCTGAAACACAAGCACTGCTTATATATAGCTGACCACAAACACTGCTTATATATAACTGATCGCACAAACACTGCTTATATATAGCTGATCACACAAGCACTGCTTATATATAGCTGACCACACAAGCACTGCTTATACGTAGCTGATCACACAAGCACTGTTTATACATAGCTGACCACACAAGCACTGCTTATACATAGCTGATCACACAAGCATTGCTTATACATAGCTGATCACACAAGCACTGCTTATATATAGTTGACCACACAAGTACTGCTTATACGTAGCTGATCACACAAGCACTGCTTATTATGTACGTAGCTGACCACACAAGTACTGCCAGCGACCCAAAACTACACTTTAGAAATGACAGCAAAACATAACTGTTATTTAAATGTCATATTCTGCCTACATTTCCTAGAACAAGTTTAAGTACTACAATAAAGTAAAAATTTAGAATAAGAGATATTTAGATTGTTATGTTAGTGATAAATAAATAAATACAAAAGTATAAAGTAATGATAATCTAAATCACACAATTTATTGAGTAAATCCTGTGAAACAACTCTTTAATTTGCCAGTACTTCTACGGAACATTTTATAAACATATACGTTGTAAGACCGATCAAAAGACAGAAGTGATTAGAAGATGCATCATTTCCATCCTCCTAGTAGCTCATTGTAACGACCGAATCTGTCAACAGCGTTTTATGGTTTTCGATAGTTTCATGTATATTGTAATAATAGAATTGGTGGTACAAACTCGTTTCCTTGAGATACTTTATCTACGATATGGACAAGAAGCAGGTTATCCAGCAATGAGATGGATCAAGAGGTAATCTGTTACATGGATCAGACAGAACGTGTTAAGATACGTGATGGATCAAGTAACGTTATCAAACTACGAAGTGGATAAAATGCTGTTTATTAACCTACTAGATTAATGAAGAATAAGCTAATGAAATTACTAGATGGATCAAGAAACAGCTAAAGAAACTACTAGATGAATGAAATACTAGTTTAGAAAGCTATGGATATCAGTGGCCCTCTATGGTCCTTAAATATTTCACACATCTTTTTTAGTCAGACTAGAACGAGAATGTTTCTTTGATAATTAATTTGACAATAGGTATAGTGTTATTTCTCTCTCTGTTAGAACTGACAATAGGTATATTGTTATTTCTGTCTGATAGAACTGACAATAGGAACGAATTTTGTTTTGGGAGAACTAAATTAGAATAAACGTGAACATTTTTGTAAATGTCAAAGTGTTTTAATTTTCTCCCAGTTAATTATTTAATCGTATAATAAAAGCAATTAATTTCACACAAGTTCATTATCTTCAGATGAAAATATAATAAATTATTTATAAATAAAATTAATTTTGCTTTAATTTGTGCAAAAGTATGGAATACAGTTAAAGAACAGAAATTCTGTTTCAAGATACAAATTTAACAGTAAGGACGAACATTTTCAGAGCACATTCGATGCTTTGATCACTGGTTCATCATTTTTAAGTACACCAGTGATCTAAACGTTGTATGTGTTCTAAAAAAATTCCTCCTTACTGTAAAAGCTGTAATAAAATGATACTTGTATTTCATGAGTAAACATAAAACAAGGCACCATTTTTAGTTAAAAAAGAGTTTTGTGAAAGTGTGAAATGTAGTTCAACAATAGACATCTTCTTCACCTGTACGTTTTTACTATATTTCTTTCATGAAGTTTATAGACGTAATACGTGTATTTTAATACATAAACTACATTATTAATGTCTGTATTATATATTATTTTAAAAACAATTGTGAACTACAAATGAACTGCAGTTTATACAAGGCACATAATGTTAAAACATACTAGGTTTGGTGAGATGTTTTATTTTCTACGCATTAGTTAAATAGTTATTTTTAAAGCAAACATTAATCATTTTTTACATCTCATAACACGTGACACGTAGCTTTTGTTTGTTTTGAATTAAGCACAAAATTACACAGTGGACTATATGTTTTCTGTCAGTCACAGGTATCGAAACGTGGTTTCTAGTGGTGTGAGTCTGAAGACATTTAGCTGTGTCACTAGGGGTCCACGCGTAACTTCCTTGAAACAAGAACTTTAGTAACTCTTAGTAGATCTCTACTTTTTCTCATAGTGGACTCACAAAGCGAGAAACCTGTAGTGGGCAGAGCACAGATCGCTCACTGTGTAAGTTTGAGCTTAATTATAACCAAACCAAAGCAGCCATTACTTCACTCACTTACATCATTTTCTAAATCTAACAAAACTCTTCACCCAGATTGGAGTATTAATATTATAGAAACACTAACAATTATACTTCCCTGTCCATAAAACATGGGCCTTGCATAGCCAGGTGGTTAAGACAAACGGCTCATAATCTTATGGTGGTGGATTCGAATTCTTGTCACACTAAACATGCTCGCCCTTTCAGTCGTGGGGGTGTTATAATGTGACGGCGGTAAATCCCACTATTCTTTCATAAAAGAGTAGCCCAACATTTGGCGGTGGGTGGTGATGACAAGCTGCCTTCCCTCTAGTCTTACACTGCTAAATTAGGGACGGCTAGCGCAGATAGCTCATGTGCGCGATATTTCAAAACAAACAAACAATCGTAGAAACTTTGCACGAATATATTTGTTTAGCTATTGTGACAATACTTTCATTGAAACATGCGTAAAGTAAATGTATAAGGAAAGAAAGCAGCGAGCACAAATGAAGAATAAATGAAAATGACAAAAGTATTAGAACATTTCAGTTTGTTCATTAATTACAAAATGCTTTTTGTTTGTCTATGCAGATTATTTCCAATCTGGTTTTAAATTTAATAACTAAACCAATTCATTTCATTTCGATGCTTTAAGAACATTGTTCCAGTTTTGAGAAGATGAGTTGTTAACTGATTAATATTGAGTGTATTTTCCTTTTTTTACTTTTTACGTTTAAAAGACCAGTATCAGTGGTATTGTACAAACATTTACATTTGGTCCTGATAAATATATCTTAGTCTTATACATAAACCTGATAATTACACCATCGTTGTCCTATACATAAACCTGATTATTACACCATCTTAGTCCTCTACATAAACCTGATAATTACACCATCTTAGTCCTCTACATAAATCTGATAATTACACCATCTTAGTCCTATAAAGTTTATACGTCTGTCATCTTATTGCTATAAATGAAATGAAATGAACATTATCTTCACTTTTTACTTAGGATTGGAAATGTTTTAGGTAAAGTTGGTAAGTACATCGCTTTAGTCCTTCAGGTGAAGCAGGTCCTTGCATATTGTTAGTCCTTTAGATTAGTACATCGTCCTAGTTCTTCAATTGAGATTTTGTAGCTGTACCATATCAGTTCTTCAGCTATTATTGGTAGGTATACCATCCTAATTTTTCAAAAAAACACTGTGTTACCAGATTTTACTAATATTGATAATCGACAAAGAGCGTGTCGTTAATTAGGTTGGTGCTAGGAAGGTAACAAGATTTCAAATTACAACCCAAGCAAAACTATATTCATGGTTTTTCTAATTAACCAAAGAGATAACTGTCATATGATACCCGAAAATTGTTTATCTCAGAAGTATATAGGAAAACACACCTTCAGAAGGTTTTTGAGTCAAACCTGTGGACAACGAACAATAGTGATTTGGTCTCATGATTGGCATTTTGCCTTTTTTTTTTCACTGGTTTTTATTGTGAAAATGAGACATTTGATCTTAATTTTATTGTCTCGACATTTTTGTAGGTGCAGCAGTGTGAACAAAGCTTTCCTATGGCAATTATTAAGAAATGTTTTCCTAAATAAGAATAGATGCTATCCAGACTCTACTTCATCATACTTGTTTGCAATGTTGTATTTTTTTCCTAATGATCGTGGAGTTTCCTAGGATGACAATATTTCACTGAAACTATTTACACGTTGATGTAAGTTATATAAATGTAGCTGCTAAATGTAGCAATTATTTTAAATTGCATTTGCTATGAATTAGATGGGGACCATTTTACCCGTCTTGGGCGGCCTTTTTATCACATTCTATAGGAAAATTGTTTGTTTGGTTTTGAATTTTGCCCAAAGCTACATAATGGATATCTGCGTTATCCATCCTTAATTTAGCAGTGTAAGACAAGAGGGAAGGTAGCTAGTCATAACTACCTACCACCAAGGTTACTCTTTTACCAACGAATAGTGGGATTGACTGAACTTTATAACGTCCTCACAGCTGAGAGGGCGAGTATGTTTTGTGTGACGAGGATTCGAACCTGGGGCCCTCAAATTACGAGTCGAGCGCACTAACCACCTGGCCATGCGAAGCACAGGAAGAAATAGACCTCCATCAACAAGAAATGATTTTTTATCAATAAAAAGTCTATTTCTAGTTTTTCTTTTACGTAAAAATTACATGTAATTAGCATTCATTTGAAACTTTTCACCTTTCCATATCTTAAATCTTAATTGGTGAAAACAGCATTCAAATTTAGAGGGACTATCTTAAGTATTTTAACATTCGTAATAAGAAAAGTAAACCGCGACTATAATTGACTTTAAGAAACAAGTTCGAAGTGTTCGTCATATGTACATTTACAATGGTTGAAAGTCGTTGCTTGAAGAAAAATTTAGGAAATATTCATTCATGACTTTGATTATAATGCATGAAATATAAACTTAGTTTTTATGTACTATTGAACTAAAACATAAATGTTCAGTCATGTTTATGGTCAAGTTAAACGTGTTTTACCAACATTTACTCTACTGTCAATTCGTGACTTATTTCCTTTAACATATTCCAGTCTGGAATAGAAAGGCGTTTTCTATAAAGTCAGAGGAAGAGATTTTTCTTTTGTTTTTATTTTGTGAAAAGCTGCTCCAGGGCTATCTTTGTTAGTCGTCACTATTTTTGTAATAATAGACAGTTAGTTAATATCACCCACCGCCAACTTTTAGGTTCATCACGTTATGTGTGTGTTTTCTTATAGTAAAGCCACATCGAGCTATCTGCTGAGCCCACCGAGGGAATCGAAATCCTGATTTTACCGTTGTAAATCCGGAAACATACCGCTGTACTAGCGGGGGCTCATCACGTTATAACATCACCGCATTTTCAGGGACAGGATTCGAGTGCATGACAGTCAGATTGTGAGTGAAGTGCCTTAAACAGCAGGCGTAAAAGACAGAGGAAATTAATATCTACAGATAACATTCTTGTACGATAAAAGTGAATCCAGTAAAATTAGAAACATTATTACGAGTTAAACAGAAGCACAAATCAAGTTATTAATTTTTTTTTTTTTGCAGTGAAAAAGTCAGCCTGCGACAACTGTCAATTTTTATATAGCTTATCGATCATTGCCTACAATTCATCCAACATTTCTAACATTCGATAAGTACACACCATGTGTGTTGAAACATGTTGGCCATTACATATAATTATCAGTATATGCATCTAATTCTCCAAGGTATGATTGTTGATTTGTTTTTGTTGAATTTAGTGTTATTATACGGTTATCTACGTTAGCCGTTCCTAATTTTAAAGGGATAGACTAGGGAGAACACAGGTATTTAACGCCACCTCACAACAACTCGTGAACCACTGTAATCAAATAGTGCCATTTAACTGTTAATTTTATACAATAGTCACAGTCACAAATTGCAAAAGGCGATTTTTGTAGATTATGCACTTACTTAATTTATGTTACAATACGCATTAATCCATAAGGTTTATTAAATAGAACTTCCGAGGCCCTAGTAGACGGTGAACGTGTTTAAACTTAATAACGTTATTTAACATCAGCACGAGTAGAATACAGATTGAAATACATCTAGTGCAATACAAGCTTCAATCAAAAACGAATTTATTCATAACATGAAAGAATGGTTTTGACCATTGTAATTACCTAAAACAATTTTTGTAAGCTCAAAGTTTCTTTCACTTTCTGAATACTTTGGTGGCTAAAATGTGATAGGACAGTACTAACTGAGTCATTTCTACAGATTTCTGGTTCGATTGGAGTCAATCAAGTCCATTTGGCTATAAATTATTCTCTGGACCAATAAATTCCACAATTTTCTCTAAAGCGAATAGTTGTATCATATGGTTGGAAACAAATACATATTATTTTGCATTACGACTTTTGTGTAATGAGAAGAGCTATCGGTTGGATTCAAAAGTAACTTCGCCATAGGGCTTCATCTGAGGCAAAAACTCAAAAACAACAAACGTAATACAAGGGCAGTGATGATGACCACTGTTTTTCCAGATTAAAACATGTTTTAATTCTTACATTTAATCAAAAAAGAATATTCGATAAAAATTGTAAATTAACCAACTCTAGTTAGGTTCTCGAAACCTTGCTGTGAAGTTCTTTGAGGTATCGGATACCTGGCAGACATGACCTACCTGTACATTACGTATCTGTACATCATTACCTACCTGTGCATTATAACCTCACTGTACATTACCTACATTGTACATTATTACCTACCTTTACAGTATCTACCTGTACGTAAATACCTACCTATACAATTCCTACTTGTACATTATCTACGTGTACAATTCCTACCTGTACATTATCTACGTGTACAATTCTTACCTGTACATTACCTTCCTGTACGTTATCTACCTGTACATTTAATCAACTGTTTCATTATAAACTTTATTTTATTTGACTTTAACTACATTTTAAAAATATACACAAATAAAATATTCAAATTCAAAACCGGGGAACCCCTCCCCATTTATTATTGATACATAAGATCGAAAAAAAATTACGTTTACTTAGTTTTATTGTAAAATCATATAAATCAGATGGAATTGCTTTGTAAAATACATATTTCGTTTCAAATATTCATTGGAGTTTTGCCGATATTTACCGTTAGAGCCTTTAATTTCCTTGGTTTCCTTCTCCATAAATTTTAAACTCAAATATCTTTCTACTGCATTTACTTAAGAAAACAGGAAACTCCAGCAAAACCTCGCTGTCTAGCAACATTTTGGAAGGTAAAAATTAAAAAGTATGTCCAACTATTTAATTTCTGTAAAATGTTTTATTCAAAAACAAGTATGTAGTTAAAATGATTTTGCACGATTTCACTAATTAATGAGGTTAATATTTTTCTAATACTATATTTCTAAACATTTTACAACCCTGTTGCTGTCATTATGAGTGGTTTCAAATTGTTTTCCTGCGTAGACATTTCATGGAGACCATTTATTTAAGAACAAAAATGACTGGCTATAAAGTCTAACATTTATTTCAGGTACTTACGTTTATAAAAATTGTGACAAGTCGAGAAAATTGTGGATATTTTGTTAATATGTTACACTTTTCCACTGGTAGGTGGCAGCAGGCCGTTAAATCACTTTCAATTGTTTTACACTTTCTAACACTGAAAGCACTTTTTGTTTTGTATTAAGCTCTAAAATTTACTATCTTTCTCTGCACAGTGAAACATAATGAGCTATTATATCTACTCTCGAAGTAAAACAAATCTGAAATATCTTTAAAAAAACCCTGGTATAATATAACCCCAAATTATGTTCGCACATGCGCTTCAATGGTGGATAGATCAGAGATAATCAACTACGTAGCGTTGTGCTTAATTTCAAAACAAACAGAATCTTTTATTTTTTAGTTGTCGGTGGGTGGTGATGACGAGTTGTTTTCCTTCTAGACTTTTACTACTAAATTATGGACAGCTAGCGCAAATAGTCCTCGTGTAGTTTTGCGGGAAATTAAAACCAAAACTATCACAGCATTAATGCAATATATGTTCCACAATAATTTTTTGAAAGTGTTCTTTTGGCGGAGTTAGATGTAAATCTACCAGGCATGTCTTTGTTTATTTGTTTTGATTTTAGCGAAACCTACTTGAGGGCTATCTGCGCCAGCCGTCCCTAATTTAGCAGTGTAAGAATAGAGGGAAGGCAGTTAGTCATCACCACCCACCGCTAACGAATAGTGGGATTGACATGATAAAACATGTTTGGGCAAACATGTTTAGTGGTATGCGGACTCAAACTTGGGGCTCTCAGATTGTAAATTAATTATTAGACATAATACATGTATTATATTATAACAGTATTTCTAGAGGCTCGTCAGTTACGTTGACCAGGTGGTTAGGACGCTCAAACTCATAATCTGAGAGTCGTGAGTTCGATTCGCCGTCACACCAAATATACTCGCACTTTCAGATATGGGGGCATTTATAATGTGTCGGTCAATCCAACTATTCGTTGGTAAAAGAGTAGCCCAAGAGTTGGCGGTGGGTGGTGATGACTAGCTGCTTTCCATCTAGTCTTACACTGCTAACCCTCGTGTAGTTTTGCATGAAATTCAAAAACAAACAAAATCGCCAGTTACAAAAATATAACAAGAAAAACACACACATACTTTTACCAAATAATTTGTTTAGCATAGAGTCGTAAGCAGTTTGTTGCCCAAAATTCACACTAACTACCACTCTTAGAACGCACTCACATCTTATTTTGGGATTATTTTGTGACATCGTAGGCCATTATTTTTGTAACTTAGCTTTATCAATATATAGTGTAGATATTAACATAAAAAATCGAGATACTGTTTCTGTACCGTTACTTTTTGTTTGTTTTGTTTGCAATCGGGTCCATATGTATGTGTGAGTGTCTGTGTTTCAGCGTGCGTATCTTGAAAACTAACCGACCAATGTACTTAGTAAACATTACACAAGGTGTGAAGTCAGTAAGGGATTGCTGTTTCCATATTTGATCTGGATCCATTGTCAGATATGGACTCTGAATAACTTTGAAACATCTTTTGTAATGCGAAGATAACGCATTTTCGCAGTTTTAGGTTAATAACTCTGTAAAGTATACTTGGATTTGTACCAGATTTGTTGGGCACATTAACGTTGAGACTTTTCACCATACTAAAAAAAGTTTGTCCGGTTCGTTGGTCTTGCTAAAGCAAGCAAGTAACTTTTGTCTCTTAATTAAACAGACATAAAATATAGAGGAAGAATGAAAGTTTATTATAAATTAGGAAGTTATTTACACAGTGATGTTTTATCATTTAATATGCTGGAATCATACCAAGGTTAACTAAAACAGTCATCAATACCCGCGATAGCCTCAAAATGATAATATTGTTGTAAATAATCAAATAAAAAACAGTAAAGGTGATTGTATTACTACATAGCGATGAAAATAATGAAATTTCAAAATATGTGTTAAATGTCTTTGCATCGAAAAGTATTATATTATCAAATATAATAAATAGCAAACATAACAAACTAATTTTCATGTTTGATTTAATAATTTACTATTATTAATTTTAAATTATAACATGCCTTATGTGTTAAGCAGTCAAACCATATTTGTGTTTTTCTTCTAAAAGAATTGTTCATAAACATTTGTAAATTATTGTGAGCCTTTCGAGTTAAATTTCTATAAAACTCCATCTTTAGCAATATGATATTGATTTTCTATTCTAGTGGAATTCTAAACTTTAATAATCCTGTATAAATAATATTAACAATTACTCTTTCAGTATGTTTAGTTAACTGTACTGCTGATTAAGATAACTTTCAGTTTCTTCCGATCATAAGTTAGTTTTAGCAAATTTGGTTTATGAACACTCAAAGATAAACTTTGATCAACTTTAACCTAGTACGTTTTTCAAAACAGTTTCATACTTGTAAATACAAGTAGGCTCCTAGTTTATAACACGTGCATTTTTAATTTAAGAGCACTTAGGTGGCGTTTTACTTATATATATTTTTTAATTTGGTGAAACAGTCATAACCAAAGATATTTAAATTATAATTCAGATGACAATTTTCAGTTTAAAAACTAATGCTCCTAAAGCCCACGATTAAATATTATACAAAATCTTACCTATTGAATTTGAAACGCACCGCCTCCTATTGATAATCACGTTAGCTATTATTTCTCCGATAATACATTTCATAGAAAGAGTATGTAATATACGACACAAATATTGGCATTTTTATTGTTTCTCCAATTCCGATGCCTTTCTTCACTTTCAAACGTCTGAGTTGTGTCAATCGGTTATTATCTTTAATGAGAGCACAACTGTATTTTTGAACTCACGCCTTTAGTAACTAACAAAAAACGGCTCCTCACGTATACCCTGCTCCTCAGCGCGCTCCTCAGCATAACGAGATCGATTTCCAAGCTTCAAGATGATGTAAAATGAAATAAAAAGAGGAGGTAACATTCCAACGATGAACCCTGTCACGTTGAATTGATCAGGTTTCGTCTTTTCGTCTGTAGTTCTAACTGTCATGTTAGAAATTACCCCATCCATATCTGAAGAAGAAGAGAAAAAGCTTTATGAACAAAGCAATATTAAAGTTAGTTCTAGTTTTATATTTTTAACTATTGTATCAGGATATAGCTTAGACAGTCGAAGGTCTGTAAATGAAAAACAACAACAACAACAACAACAAACTTTCTTTGTTCAAATTCGTATTGGAATTATACTTACGTTAACAATAACATGTCAAATGAGCATACTGTCTGAGAGTGTAGAATTGTTTTGGTAAACAAAAGAGGCCTGGCAAAGCAACTCGAGCCGTCCCTAATTTAATAGTGTAAGACTAGAGGGAAGGCAGCTACTCAGTACCACCCACCACCAATTCTTCAGCTACTCTTTTACCTACAAATAGTGGGATTGGCCGTCACATTATAACGCCCCCACAACGGGGATGCGCACCCGCGAACCTCAGATTAGGAGTCGTACATCTTAACCCACTTGGCCATGCCGGGCCGTTTGAAGAGTCATACAAACCCTTTTATCAAGCAGAATGGGTAAGAAATGATTATATATTTCTTTGAAATTTATTTGTAACTATCTAACACACTTTATAACCATCTATAGAGTGGCAGAAGTGTTTTGTGATATATTTTTTAGTAAATTGGAGACTGTAAGGCCCAACGTTTATGATATATCATTTATTTATATAAAATAATTAAACTATTAGGCTTCTAGGTTAAAAAGAACCACATAAGTTTGATAATTATTTTGTTTTTTTTAGAATTTAAAAAAGAGTAAGTAATTATGTAATTACTGTAATACGATTTATCTTTTGTTTTAAGATATCCTATTATAAATAGATTTTGAAAAGGATGAGAAACGTGAAGTAAATATATATTAATTAAACTTCAAAGTTCATAGGATAAACTATTTGGGATTATTTAAGAAGAAATAAGTTTAATATTTTGCTAAATTATTTGCTATTGTTTGCTCGTGATTTTTTATATTTATGTATATGTATATATATAATTAAATACTGCTAGAATATTATATTTTCGTTATTTATCAAGCATATTAAAAATGTTCAAAAATAACGATAATATGTAGATATAAGACTAGCGGTACACAAGTCAAAATGGTTGATTCAGTTTTAAATATAAGACTAGCGGTACACAAGTCAAAATGGTTGATTCAGTTTTAAAACCGTAAGATGTAATTATTCAGTGCCCGCTGGTACAGCGGTAAGTCTACGGATTTACAACCCTAATTTCAGGGATCCGATTCCCCCTGGTGGACTCTGCCGATAGCCTAGTATGGCTTTACTATAAAAACACAATTACTGATTTCTCTGATAACATTTTTGTATTTTTTAATTTTGTTTGTGTATTGTAAAAATATGTGATGTTACATGATTTTTGCAAATGAAGGTAAGAGAAAAAAGTACTAAAAATTAGGTTTGTTTGTAATTAACACATAGCTGTATAATTGATTATTTGTGTTCTTCCCACCACGGGTATCGAAACCCGGATTTTAGCGTTGTAAATGTACAGGCATACAACTGTGTTACCACGGTGCGAAAAAAATTTGGAAAACAGGAAAAGATAGACTCATTTAGTGGTCACATATTAAATTCGAAAGTTTTTAGGTGGCAAGAAACAATAATTATTAATGGAATGTTACGTCCACTTACCAATTAATTGAAGATAGGTGAGAACGGTGCCATATTTATTGGTGGCTTCGCAAGTGTAATTTTCATAAGTGATATTATTTATGGTTTCGGTTGTCAAACTTAAGATTGCTTTTAACGTAACAAATACTGTACAATTTTCGATCTTTTCTATTGACCTATTATAATATGGATATACTTTTTTATCAAATGTAGTATTATCTTTGAACCCCAAAACATCCGGAACAGGAAACCTTTCCACAATGCATTGTAGAATCCAATCTGCTTCAATGGTTACGTTAATTTCACTATTTGGCATTGAGTTCGAAGGCAGAGCTATATCATTAAGAGACCAAAAACAAACAGTAAACAAAACTGTTGAAAACATTTTAAAGTATTGACCAAATTGAGTAATAGCTGAAAACCAGAGAATTTTCATTTAACCTTGATATTATCATGATATAGAATAATTTGCTGAAACATATTTTCATTCCACGACTAATATTAATATTAATATTCTATTTCTGCAAACTTCTGCTGTATTAAAAGAACATTGGCATTCTGTAGATACGTAAAACTAATTTAAAACTAAGCTTAATAATTTATAAAAATATAGAAATGAACTTAGAGTTTTTAAAGCAAACTATTGCATCTTCACTTCATAACATCTAATTTTTGCTTACACTCTAACTTTCTTTTCTGGTTGATTTATCCAAGTTTACACACAATAAATAATGCATTTAAATAAAACTTTTGCAATTATTGTGTGAATGGCAACCGATTAACTAGTGCATTTTTGGCAACCATCAAACTCAGTACAGCGATCCCGGCCTGGTCAGGTGGTTAAGGTGCTCGACTCGTAATCTGAGGGTCGCAGGTTCGAATCCCACCCCCACCAAACGAGCCCCTTTTAGCTGTGGGGGCGTTATAATGTGACGGGCATTCGTTGGAAAAAAAGAGTAGCCCAAGAGTTGGTGGTGGGTGGTGATGACTAGTTGCCTTCCCTCTAGTCTTACAGTGCTAAATTAAGGACGGCTAGCGCAAATAGCCCTCGTCTAGCTTTGTGCGAAATTCAAAAACAAACAGTACAGCGAACTATTTAGTTCAAACTGACATATTATTTAAATTATTGTGCCAAAGACTATAGTCGACAACGATCTATCTTCACTAGTCTTACATGACATAAAGGGTTTCTGATAAGCATTAGGTAGATAAGTTGTTCTTATACACAAAATTACAATGATCTGCGAAAACCTAACTGCTTTCTCACCTCTCTCTTAACTCCAGTCGATATGGATCGATATATACGTGACCTATAGTAACATAGGAAGTTTAAAGTTACAAAGTGCATTGAAAGAAGAAAAAACTGAATCATTTAGAATTTTTACAAAATCCATCGCTGCTTTCGCAGATCATTGTAATTTTGTGTATAAGAACAATTTATCTAGCTAATGCTTATCAGAAACCCTTTATGCCATGTAAGACTAGTGAAGATAGATCGTTGTCGACTATAGTCTTTGGCACAATAATTTAAATAATGTGTCAATTTGAACTAAACAGTTCACTGTACTGTTTGTTTTTGAATTTCGCGCAAAGCTAGACGAGGGCTATTTGCGCTAGCCGTCCTTAATTTAGCACTGTAAGACTAAATGTATGTTGTTATGTGTCAGTGCATGTTGTTATGTGTTCATAAACTCTTCACCTTGCTTTGTAATCTTATATTCGAGTATTTCAGAAAATTTAAATTACTTTTTAAAAACACACTAGATATCAGATGGATATCACTTCCATAACAGGCACTTACTCTGTGCGTTATGTTGCTAGTTGCGACGAAACTAAGATAGTGTAACATAGAATGAACAGATAGAATGAATTTATAGGTTTAACAGAAAAAAAATATGCAGGCTGTCTATACTTATATAATTTACTTTTCTTCTAATTGATGTTTAAATAACAAACAAACAAACTGATAATATCAGGGTCTATTCCTGTAAGTAATTTACAGTCACATAAAACAAACCAAACCTCAATAATTCCATGAAAAGGCTTTCTAAAGCAACTCTGTTGTATATTATCATAAAACGTTTTTGATTTCTCAAGTCAAAAATCAATATTTAATACATAGAAAGTATTCTGGCTGGTTGTTTAAAAGCCTTGAAGTACTTACGAGATCATTCGAATTTATCTCGTATAGCATCATACTTTCGTACGAGTTGAAATGAGTTTTTTACTTAGAGTGTACATGTGATCAGTTGTAATATATATGTACCATCAGAAACAGGGTTTGGGAATTTCCAGAGACATAGTAAGTTGCAGTTTCTCTGGCGGGAGTTAGAGAAAGAATATTTTCTTTTCTGCTGTTATTTGATTTCCAAGTTTGGCATCGAAAGTAAATTTCTACTATGGCTCTTCGAGATCTCCAATAACTAAGTTTTAAAGTGCCGCTCTACAGCAATCAATGCTTTTAGATTAAACAAAATAAAATGTAAAATGAGATAGCTAATTTGTTACATAAATTAATAATACGTAAAATAGCACTTTAAGTAAACAAAAGATTTTACTAAAGAGCATGCTGAAGCGACGTTCAGTCGTAAAAGTCTGACTGTACACCTATTTATGATTAGTAGTTGTTGCAGACTTGATTGAAGTAACAACAAACGCTTTTTAACTGTTGAAATTTACAAGTAAATATGTGTTGTTAAGTTTGTATCTCAGAACGGCTGTTATTGTTATTAATACTGTTATTGATGAGGAGAGAACAGTGTTAAAACCCATAACAGCTGTTCTGAGATACATTTTTATTTCACGTGGATTTCTCGTCATCAGAAAATATTGTTAAGTTTATTTTCTTAATACACAACAAATGAAAAATTAGCAAAACCTTATTAACAACCTATCCATGTAACCTTAACCTTTTATTTATTTGGTTTGGTTTATTTTGAATTTTGCGAAAAGCTACACGAGGGCTATCTGTGCTTGCCGTCCCTACTTTTGCAGTGTAGGACTAGAGGGAAAGCAGCTAGTCATCACCACCCATCGCCAATTCTTCGGCTACTCTTTTACCAACGAATACTGGGATTGACCGTAATATTATAATGCCCCCAAGGCTGGAAGGTCGAGCATGCTTGGTGTGACGAGGATTCGAACCCATGACCCTCGGATTACGAGTCGAGTGTCTTAACCACTTGGCCATGGCAGGGCCCCTTTTGATTATTTCCACGTCCTTTATTTCACAGAAGAGTGCCCGGTACAGAGCCATTGTTGTTCAAACTGTACTTTTAACACGAAATAATTATTTATTCAAGAGATAAGTTTTGAAATTTAACTATTTGACGAAGGTAAAGCTAAAATAACATTTACTAACTGGTTAGTGTATGCGTATTTGGTGAAATATAAACCAACAAACGAAACCTGAGCAGTACAAAATGGAAGACAAACAGTTAAGTGAAACTTAAAAAACAAAAATACGCAACACGATTAATTTTACAAATGTTGGAAAAACAAAGTTTTCAAATTTTAAACTTGACACTAAATTCCAAACCTAAGTAGGGTAGCTCAACTTTAAAACATGATTTATTTTCACCTTTAAAATGGCTAGTTTTCATGAATCAGTTGTCTTTTGCTCACATTTCGCATTTCAAGAGCGCATTTCCTAGTATTTATTTGTTTTGAATTTCGCGCAAAGCTACGCGAGGGCTATCTGCGCTAGTCGTCTCTAATTTAGTAGTGTAAGACTAGAGAGAAGGCAGCTAGTCACCACCACCTACCGCCAACTTTTGGGCTACTCTTTTACCAACGAACAATGAGATTGACGTAACATGATAATGCCCCCACAGCTGAAAGAACGAGCATGTTTGGTACGACGGGGATTCGAACCCGCGACTCTAAAATTACGAGTCGAACGCCTTAACCCACCTGGCCATGCCGGGTCTACATTTCCTGCTGTAGAATGACACTGTCCTCTTTCTAGTTATATTGAGTTCAGTGGTGAACCCTAGTAATGCTGTTAAACATCCTAAAAAAAGAAAGACTGTATTAATACAATGAATTCTGTTGATAATTTACATGTAGAGAAAAGCAATGTATAGACGATAATTAAGATATATTTTATTACCTGTTGAAATAAATATCGTATAAAAGTCTGTACTTCTCTGAATATTGGGTAAGTTCCAATAATACTGATACCAATAATATATATATATATATATATATCTGTATAGTCATACTTCTAGTAAGATTGTTTATAATTAAGCACAAAGCTACACAATAAGAGGTTTAGAAGTGTTTATTTATTTGCCACGGATATTCTCTCAAGCTCACACAAGGAGCCATATGAACGAACATGCCCTAATTTGGGACTGAAAACTATTAAGGAGATTAATGGACACCACCTAAAATGGAACAGTGGGATTTAACAGTCGTTCTTATTAAGCACTCTGTGGTTGAAAGGACGGCGTGTGATTTTGTGGAAACGGAACATGTACCAGGGACTCTCAGGTCCACGGTCCGATCCTTTAGCCAGAAGGCAACTTCCTACCCTTTCATGAAGTGGATATTGTAATACCGATTATTAATTTTGTTGTAATACGAAACTTGTAAGTGTAAAACGTCTCTTAAGTTACGACTCTTTAATGTGAAAATATTGTTGGGTTTTTACATGTAACATGAAGTAGAATTTGCACAGTGTATGTAATATTGTTACCTTCTGTTAGCACACACACTCTAGAGTCTTTCCTCACGATTGAAAAACACAATGAACAACAAGAACCACCCTTTGCTACCACACTTTTGGGATTAGGAAGTAACACGTCTTTGACAGTGCTTCGATGTCTAAGCCATGTTCCCTGTAATAGAAAAACAAGAAAAACAAATTAATAAAACATTCTAATATAGGATATAACTGTATTTTCTACAAAATACTTTCATTTCTACTGATCAATAGGTATCAGGCTTTGTATGATATGTCTCAATGTATCTTAAATGAGAATGGGTACTGATCTGTTAGTCATTTCAACATACTATATGTCAGTACTCGGAACAAATTTCTCGGAACTTGTCTTCCTATTTATTGTAGATATTACTTACATCACGAAAATACACTTGGCGAAAGATTTAATGTTTCGAATTTTTTTCTAAAATCATAATATCATCTTACTGCCAAATTAAATCGGATAGTTAATTAATATTTTTAATTTTACCAATATGTGTTTGTTTTACATTTGTATATGCAAATTCAGAAGATGTTTCATGTTATAAAACATAAACTATAGGTCCTCTATGGTTACATCATACTCTCTATGGTTAATAATGATATTTCAGGACCTCTATAGTTAATAATGGTACTTTTGGAACTCTATGGTTGATAACCATACTTCAGGTCCTCTGCAGTTAATAAAGGTACTTGATGACCTCTTTTATCGCTAATGGTACTTCAGGCTCTCTCTGGTTTTTGCCTGCTTTTTGAATAAATTTGGTATTAACTGGGATGTCACATTTTGTCGCTAGTTTTTGTCAAACGTTGGTTATTTTTCTGCTGATGTCAAGAATATATGGTATGCAGCAGTATATGGTTTCGTAATTTATTAAATCGTGTGGTATATTTACTTTTGTTAGTTGAATTTTGCTTTTTGTCTAAGTATGCGCGTATAATTTTTCTACGGTTTGTGGAGGAAACTTATTGATGTTGATGAAGTATTGTTTTATTTTGTCTAATTCGTCGTTAATTTTATCCGGTGAGCATAGTTTTATGGCTGTGTTTATTTGGTTTCTTAGTATGTTGAGTTTTTGTTTTGTTTCATGTGTTGAGACCCAAGGAATGTATAGTCCAGTATGGGTGAATTTTGGGTGGATTCCTGTTTTAAATTGTGTAACGATTCTTGTAATGTTGAGGTTAAGAAATGATATTTGATTGCTTTCTTCCTGTTCACATGTGAAGTTAATGTTGGGATGTATAGAGTTAATGTATTGAAAAAATTAAGTATGTGTTCTGCAGATTTGAATCCCGCAATCGTGTCATCTACATATCTGTACCAGTATAGTGGTGGACGTAATGCTGTGTTAATTGCTTGTGTTTCAACTTGTGTTGTACAAAAATATATTTTATTAATCGGATATATTCCAAAGCTCAGGTTACTTTGTGTTTTATCAAATAAGATCTTAAGTGGTTTTCTAACAAAAATATTCTACTAATAGAAGGTACATTGAGCTATATAAGTTTTTGTTTTTTTTAAATTCAGCCTGATATGAATTTGAACTAATTATCAAAATATTTCGTTCGATGTTCACTTGATAATACTTCGTAATTGCAACATCATCGGCTTACAAGATCAGGTTTTATTATCCAAGATCAGATTTGTCATTTAATATCAGTTTTTTAACCAAGATCAGATTTGTTACCTACGATCAGTTTTATTAATCCAAGATCAAATTTCTTAATCTTAGACCATATTTGTTATCCAAGATCAAATTTGTTATCTAAGGTCAAGATTTATTAATCCAAAATCAGGTTTGCTAAAAGAAATGTCGATAAATGAGTGATTTAACCAAATAAAAATTATAGTTCCGTCTATACTACATCACTTTTATAATGACATATTGACATAAAAATATTTTATAATTTCCATTTATTTTCTATAGTTATGGTTGTATTTTTGTAATTTAGCACAAAGCTACACAATGGGCTTCTTGAATTTTGGTCATTAATGTATCGAAAACCGGTTTTTATCGTTGTAAATCCGCAGACATACCGCTTTGCCACTGGGGTTGGGGTATGAGATAAATGTCTTAATATGTATGTGTAGAAATAATAGATTATACCTGATGGAATTAAAATTCATGTGTGTTATATTCTGGAGTATTCGACAAACAAGGCTTAAACAAAGTACATCCACTTGGTTTAGATTCATTGAACAAAAGTTAACGTTTATTTTAAAAAAATTGCTTCTCAAAAATATCTTTACGTTAAAAATACGTTTATGGACAGAATGTTCTTTATGATTCTTAGTAGAGTGTTTTAATATTTACATACTAGCTTAAGGGGGAAATCTTACCGAAATAATCCGTTTTCCTTCTTTACAAATGACTTCCGCAAAATCCGGACTTACTGGTTGAGATATAGATGAACTATTGATAGGTAAAGGGCACGACTCTGGTCTCAGAAAAGAAAAAAAAATGTTTAAGTTAGATCATTATAATAACAAGTTATAAACTCATTAAGATATTCATGAAATCATGCTTAAAGCAACTCTTAGGTAAATAAACATAAACATTATGGTTAAGGAGGGCTGTGCCCTCCTACATCTATAACAAACTTAAAATTGTAGGACTAGATGAAATTCACCCTCTGTTTCGTTTGTTCACACAGTATAGTAGGAGTAATTGGAACTTACACTCATAATTTAAAGTTCGTGAACTAAGTACCAATTGTTACACTTCTGAATAACCATGGCTGTCATTTTGGAGATAAAACTTTAAATAGATTGGCTGCTTTCGGATTTCGTTTTTGTAATTAAGCAAAAACCTGCATCATGGATTATCTGTGTTCTACCTACTACGGGTATCTTATTATTTTAGTATCTCAAGCTATTGGTAAATATTTTGTTTGTTTGTTTTTGAATTTCGCACAAAGCTACACGAGGGTTATCTGCGCTAGCCGTCCTTAATTTTGCAGTGTAAGACTAGAGGGAAGGAAGCTAGTCATCACCACCCATCGCCAACTCTTGGGCTACTCTTTTGCTAACGAATAGTGGGATTGACCGTAACATTATAACGCCCCCATGGCTGAAAGGGCGAACATGTTTGGCACGACGGAGATGCAAACCCGCGACCCTCAGATTGCGAGGCGCAAGCCTTAACCCAACTGGCCATACCGGGCCCTGGTAAAGATTTTAAGAAAGGTGCTGTTGCTATTCGTAATGGTTCTTTGATGAAATATAATATTTTGTTTGATATCTACACGTTTAATATTTGTTACTTCAAGAATTACTGCTGCCAAGAAGAGATATACAATACTGTTCCCAACAATAATGCAATGCTAAAGTCAAGTAGATGTATGTATTACAAAACAAAATATAGGCTGGTGCTGTCATGTCGATTAATGTAGATATATGTGGTTTAAACGAACGATTCAGGCTAAAACATTACTCGAGTGTAGCGTAAAAAGATTAGGTTATGGTACCTTTTTAAACGGGAACGTATTCATTATATATAATAACGAGGTTTTTAGCAAGTTGCTCACTAGAGAAGATTGACAAATGAGCTCAATAATCAATACTGATGGCCGACTTTTCATTCCAGTTAAATATTCTTTAATAGAACACAGGAGAAAAGAAAACCAGTGTCAGATGATGTACTTCAGAACAAGACTTAAAACTAATATTTATCCTAAATTCGTATTTGTAATGTTTTTTTATTAACATGAAATATTTTACAGTTATTACTTTTTTGAGCACAGATAGTGAAACCTAGCAATAATGACTACTTCTAATGTCTTGTGGGTATAGCCAAAAGCTGTTAACCAGCAGGATGTGTGTGTATGTGTGTTTTCTTATAGCAAAGCCACATCGGGCTATCTGCTGAGCCCACCGAGGGGAATCGAACCAGCAGGGATGTAATGTTTTTTTATATTTTTACGTTGTTTACTTATTGAACTGCAATAAAACTGTGTTTTGCTCTTTTATATTGGTAGAGATAATTTGAAAACTATATATATCACAAAATACAAGAATATACAATAAAGAACATAGCGAAGCATAACAGAGTACCATAGCAATCTATTTTTGTTGGGTGGAGTTGTTTCCAAGCAAGAATTTGGAAAATTTGACCAATACTTATTGTGTTAGGTTATGAAAACAACAGCATATATTGTAAAAACATACATCATATAAATTAATCATTCTCACTTAACAACGTATAAAAACTAAAAGTTCCAGGAAAGTTTCAAATCTGAGCCTTTAAGGTGTTTGCAGACTCAGGAAAGTAACATTATGAAGAAACTTAAGAATATGAGTAGATTAAAACAAATAATAACTAAATAAAAGTCTTCTTTGGTTGAAGACAGCATATTTGATTTGTTTACTAGTTTTATTCTGCAGTCGAATAATGACAAAATATGTTAACCAGTATTTGCTACATAGGATAGTAGGTGATATTTATAAGAATAAAAACCAGGATAGCCTATTATTTATTTTATAATTATTGTAGGGATTACATTATTATAATAAATAATTAATACTGTACTTCTGCTATGAAGTTTAAATTCTTAAGAGCCCAAAGCCTTTATGTTGTAGCAGCATTTTCAGCCGCGGCATAGTGGCTCATACAACGACTCTGAGTTGTTTTTAACTCAGGCGGTCAAGCCCTTAAGAATAATTTATTTGATCACACTCCAGATCCGAGAGGCTAATCCTGCCTAAATACATTTCAGTTTGAGTGTAAAATGGTATAGAACCTGATAAGTAATAAACATGAATCGTGCCCAAAGTTTGGTACTGCTAGCGCACAAAAATGTGTCTAACAAAGAAGAAAAAAATTTCTTAGCATAATTTACTCTAAGGAATTCAAATGGCGTATAGAATTCCTTCTTGTTTCTTATTGAATTAAATCTTTATTCATATAGCTCCTAAGTAAAACTTAATATTGGAAATTTAAAACACAGAGTTGTTGAAAAGATAGATTTAAAAGCTATTGAAACAAACACAGGAACTAATACGTTTGAATGAACCAGGTTGATATTAAACAGAAATAAAGAAACACGGAAGTCGATATAAATGTATAAATTTGTATTTGGTAAAAAAATATTTTGCCATCTGAAGATATTGTTATTAATTTTAACACATGATAAACGTAAATTTGCAGTCAAGAATGTTAACGGAATAGAGGCTGATACCCTGGGCGACATACTTATGATCTATGTGTAAACAAGTTAACAGGAACATGTTTGTGTTGAAAATATAGACAAATTTGCCTTAGAAAAATTTCTTGTTGCCTGTTCATTTTATTATGCATGCACGCATGAAGAGAGAACCTTCGTGAAAAGTTCTTTAATCCACAACAATTTACAATGTTAGTTATTTCAATTGATTCAGTAACAAAATAAGCAGTGAATAAGAAAGAGGTATCAGACTTTAGAATATCGTAAGTTAGATGTTTAGATTTCGTTTTTATGTCATTTAAGTCCACACGGTGGGTGGCGGAAATGACTCTGACTTCAACTCTAAAGACCAGGGATTGACAGTAGAATAGCTTGGATACTTTACAAACATCGGTACCTACCAGTATCTATAGACATAAGATACTGTTGTGACAAGCACCACTTCTTCTCGTAAAAACGGTTCTTTCAGAGAAATGGTTGAGGATACAGCAGGACCTTATCATCTCTTTAATTTTAAAAATACCACATTGGTATCAGGCTATTTTAATTCTTCATTGTGATCGCATTCCACTCCGACATAAAATGTCAAATTATAAGGTCCACTTATGAGAGCAGACTGAATGACCATGAATTTGCATTTCGCTTTACATGACGAATCATGGAGGACCTTGATTTATATAACAATGCACGAAGAGGGGTAATGAACACAATTATGAAACAATGGCCTCACCTTACAACATAAAAATGTAAAATCTAATTAGCTCGTAATTTACTTCTGGTTTTAACACCCAGTATTCCTTAAACATCTTCTGAACTTATACCTAAACTCAGCTAACCATTATACCTGGAACTTTAAATTGTGAACTTTTGCTTTATCCTAAGGAACGAAAACTTCCTTAACTTACAGTGCTCCAAAAATAAGTGCAATATTTTTTATAGTCCTATATATATATATATTTGATAATAAGACTAAACCATTATCAGCTGTTAATAAAACAAACAAATATAAAAGCCGTATTACGTGTATATACTGTTTTTGTTTTGGTAGGGAGTAATGTGATTCGTTATCAAAACTAATATAAATAAACAAGATAGTAATTCCTCCACTTCTATGAAACAGATCGCAGATAGCACATTGTTTAGCTTTGTGTTTAATAACAAACAACAGTTATGAGATGGTTAAATTACTTATACCTGATGCAGTATGATATATATTTTTATTTTATCATGTTTATCATTAGCATTACAAGTATGTGAAGTTTTGAAAGGATGAACGCTATTAACATAATTAAAGATATTCTTTTGACGTACGTATTCTTAATAAAACTTATCATACTTGGAGAGCAAATAATCATGTGTTACACCATTTAACATAACTACTTTTTGAAGTGCTATTACTGAATAAATCGTACAAAATATACAACTGTGACTGATGGCGTGTGGGGAAGGCTTAAATGGGCAACGAAAAATAATTTATTAATAGTTTAATATAGGGACAGATGTAAAATCTTTATATTATTGTTACTATGTTAAACTTGTAAAAAAAGTTATATGTTATCCATTCAAGCCTTTATTAGTGACTTTCAGTAACTGGCATTGAATGATTATTGTATATTATCAGAACTTGTAGTTGATGTTCTACAATTATATTTAGATAACAAAGAATAATAATATGAAACTCGTAGTTCTGTATCAGAAGAAACATCGAGAAATTATACGATTCTTCTCTTTTTTTGAATTTTGCGCAAAACTACACGAAGGCTATCTACGCTAGCCGTCTCTAATTTAACAGTGTGAGACTAGAGGAAGGCATCCCCACCCGCCGCCAACTCTTGGACTACTATTTTGCCAATGAATAGTGGGATTGACCGTCACATTATAACGTCCCCACGACTGGAAGGGCAAACATGTTTGGTATGATCGGGATTCGAACCCGCGACGATAGGATTCACATATCTTAACCCACTTGACCATGCCGGGCCACACGGTTCTTCTCTAAGTGTTCTTAAAGAATTTTATAAGCAAAGTTTTTAAACCGTCAACCTACAATGATGGAGTATTCTAAAGCTTGAAAAATTGGATGATAAAAGGAAAATTCTTCATTGAAAGCAATAGAAGCTGTTATACCAAACAAGAGGTTTAGAAGAAATAACGTTCTGCAATCCCGCTGATTAAATGTATTAAGATATCAATGACGAGGCCCGGCATGGCCAAGTGTGTTAAGGCGTTCGACTCGTAATCCAAGGGTCGCGGGTTTAAATCCCAGTCACACCAAACATGCTCGACCTCCCAGCCGTGGGGGCGTTATAATGTGATGGGCAATCCTACTATTCGTTGGAAAAAGAGTAGCCCAGAAGTTGGCGGTGGGTTGTGATGACTAACTGCCTTCCCTCTAGTTGTACACTGCTAAATTAAGGACGGCTAGCGCAGATAGCCCTCGAGTAGCTTTGAGCGAAATTCAAAAACAAACAAACATATCAATGACGAATGTCGTAAAAAAATAAATAAATAGAGATGATAATAATGCAGACAAGGTTAGTGTCTCAGAACTGAGGAAAATTTATGTTTTGATGAATTCGGATCTCACGAAACATTCCAGAAATGTAATACATTCCAGAATTCTAGCGGAAACAATTTTCTAAAGTTCAACCTTCCTTTCAACTTCTTGATATAAAAGTGAAACAGGAAGATGATCTGGTTAAAAACTGAAGACGTTTGGAAAAAGAATTTCAAACTCAGAAACGTATTTTCATTGATCGGATAAGAATAAAGTATTTGCAGAAAGTTTTGTGTTGTTGGATTTATTTTCAAAAATAAATTGCTATTTTGTTACTATTTAAGTATTAAAAATGTGAATCTACCTTTTAAATTACGGTGTTATTATTACATTTTATAATTATAAAGTTTTGTCTTGAGAATTTCATATCATGTAGATCATAGATTTAACGATGATATATAAAATGTTGGCCCAGCATGCCCAAATGGTTATTGCGCGCGATTCATAATCTTACGGTCCTGAGTTCGAATACCCGTCACACTAAACATGCTCTTTGTATCAGCTACGGTCAATCCAACTATTCGCTGGTGAAAGAGTAGTCCAAGAACTGGCCATGACGAGCTGCGTTCTCTCTAGTCTTATACTGCTAAATTAAGGACGGCTAGCTCAAATAGCTCCTGTGTAGCTTTCCGTGAAACTAGAAAAGCAAAACCCAAACAATAAAAAGTTTATGAGTACAACTACTTCATATGGACAGAGGTTATGTTTTCAGCCCTGCGTGTATGAGTGTGCCTGTCAGTTAAATTTCTCAAAAGCGGCCGATTGCACTTAATCGAGGGTTGGAAAACATCTAGATTATGATCTAACTTAACAGTGACTAGTTTTTGTAGGGTTAAGGTCACGAAAATACAAAAAAAAAGATATATTAACGTGGGGATCGATTTTTTACGTTATTTTCGCTCTATGAGTCAGAATAGTCACATTTTGATGAATAGTGGTGGGAATTTTTAGAATCTTATTCCTCTTTGTAATATCAAAAATGGTTCTTATCTGGTTATTAAAGACAGACACATGGAGACATTTTCTACTTAGAGTCGAATATGATCAACGCTGCATTGCGGAAGTATTGGTTCTAGTAAGTGCCTCTCTCGTTAGAAATGCATTAAACACATAACCCTTCCCTCAATCAGAAGCGTAGTACTTACTGTTTTGGGGATAGCAGGTAAAGAAAGAAGAAACTCCTGTAACTGACTGCTGTATCAAAATATGCATTCTGTATGATGGTAACACATTTCAGGCAAGACTTGTAAGCAGTCAAAGAGACATAGCATTTCAAAATGTTCTCACCAACTTAAAAGTAATCATAACAAACACACTGACTGTTTATTTTGTTTTTGATCACGTTATACGATCTTTTACTATTATGTGTTCGAGACTCTTTTCCTGACCCTTCTGACTTACAAGAAGTCACCGCCACCTTTTCTAGCACCAATTCATGTTGGGCTTCCATAAATGAATTTGCCTTAACAATAGATCATTAGGTCCATCAGTATTGCATCCATAATAACTGCACGGATTACAAGTTTAACAGCTTGGAGCTATAGACATGTAATCATTGAAGGGTATAATGGCTGTTGTTAATGAAATGTAGAAGAGTGGCTAAGTTACTGTCACGATTTGAAAAAGAGATACAGGGATAGGTGAAGAAGAAAGCTCACGTAGCTAACCCATTAACTTTAGGGTTTCTGATGATGATGGGTCACTTATAAACTCTAAACTTTAACGACATATTTCATAACGAATAAACTTAGTATTCCGAAAATTGTTTAATTTAGAAGCTTAAGTTCAAGAGAGGTCCACTTCAGTCCATACTTTTAAGAGATAAGCTAGACCTATATCCTAGTGATTCTAATTTATTGTAATATCACTGAATTATGAAACATGTTATAAATATTCCATAATTATCCAAGACAAACGATCAGTTTCGACTTGTTTGTGCCCAACATTGTTTAACTCGCCTTAATTATTTCAGTAAAGCTTATCAAACCTCCTCACATCACGTCTTTTTTGTTTCTTTTATCAAGACACACAATAGTGTGTCATGCAGCCAAAACAACCTTATAAAGAGAGATAATTTACGATTTTTCTTTGATAGATGAAACTATGTAGAATGGACGGCAACTGCCTGTTATAAAGACACAAGTGTAGAGGACGACGTTTCAAAAGGCGGAAGACTTTCGAAACGTCGTCCTTTACATTTGTGTCTCCAAAACAGGCAGTTCCTGTCCATTCTACAAAACTTACGATTTTTCAACTTTCTGTAGCACGGACTTTGGTAATTCAAACTATCTAACATTCTCCCTGAACATGTACTTTTGTATTCGTACTTTTTATACCAAATTTCAAGGAAATCTACTAAGAAATTTGCAAGATATAAATCCTTAATTTTGATTAAAGTAGGGAAATTTTTATGGTATAAAAAATTAGTCTAAATATAAGCTACAAATGCAAATGTATTCAACAAAAAACACACAGTTTTTACCATCACTTTTTACACGCCTACGCAAAAATTTACATAATCTATCAGTTCAAAGTTTTACTACAGCTTCACTTTAGAGTAAAGGTAAACCTCTCTTTTATTGTTTTTTGTCATTCGGACTAAGGACGATTAGTTTAAAACAGTAAAGTATAGAGTGAAAGCACGTGCAAATACATAACCAGTGATGTCATTGTTGTTCTTTTTGTTATTGACTATTCATTGCCACTTTTCCAGCACGAATATTCTAGAGTTTATAAACTTATTATAATTAAAGAGTGTTCAGCATCATGTGATATTACCTCAAGTTGTAAATAACGATGGCTGATTCGGCTGTACAAGCAATAAGTGTAAATAACGATGGTTGAATTGGCTGTACAAGTAATGAGTGTAAATTACGATGGTTGATTTGGCTGTACAAGCAATAAGTGTAAATTACGATGGTTGATTTGGCTGTACAAGCAACAAGTATAAATAACGATGGTTGATTTGGCTGTACAAGCAATGAGTGTAAATTACGATGGTTGATTTGGCTGTACAAGCAATGAGTGTAAAGTACGATGGTTGATTTGGCTGTACAAGCAATAAGTGTAAATTACGATGGTTGATTTGGATGTACAAGCAATAAGTGTAAATTACGATGGTTGATTTGGCTGTACACGCAACAAGTGTAAATAACGATGGTTGATTTGGCTGTACAAGCAATAAGTGTAAATTACGATGATGGATTTGGCTGTACCAAAAAACGCGGCCTTGCTAACTAAGGAATTATTATTTTTCACATTTGCTACAGAATCAATGTTTTCAACTACTGCATAATCAGGTATGGTGATTTTTCACAAGTCAGGTTTGTTCGTGTTTTCCCTTAATTCATCAAATACTTAGCACTATATAAACTTAAGATTGTGGTTTAGTTGCCTTGACTATTTGATGTAACCACATCTATCGATGCTAGTACAAACTGATTTGATATGAATACTAATTCCAGTTAAATAAACTATATACACTAAGTGCCAGTGTTACAAGTTCGATCAGATTAAATGTAGTTTTATTTTATAATCATTTAAGTCAATTCTTTGGTTATTTTTTGTTTGTTTGTTTTTGAATTTCGCGCAAAGCTACTCGAGGGCTATCTGCACTAGCCGTCCCTAGTTTAGTAGTGTAAGACTACACGGAAGGCAGCTAGTTATCACCACCCACCGCCAACTCTTGGGCTACTCTTTTACCAACGAATAGTGGGATTGACCGAATATTATAACGCCTCCACGGCTGAAAGGGCGAGCATGTTTGGCGCGACGGGGATGCGAACCCGCGACCTTTAAATTACGAGTCGCATGCCTTAACCCACCTGGCCATGCCGGGCCACATTATTTGGTTAATAATGTTTAATGTTTAATTTTTTTTTTTAATCATTAGTACGTTAGAAACGAACAGTTTCTCCTGTGAATACCCTTGAAAATATTAATACACTAAAGGTCAGTTTCTCAAATATCAGACGTTTGGTAAAATTAACGTATTGTTGCCTTTTTTCTCACGTATCTGCTCTTAATATGTCAACATGTTAGTGGTTGGTAATTCTTTCATCATATATTTTATGATGCGAACACCTTTAATTTCCTCACGCTTACGTATTAAACGCTTGATAATATCAAAACTTTAATGCCTTCTTTCTTCGTAAACAACATTAATAATATAAGCACATTAACGCCTGTTTCCTATACACTATACCTTCGCAACGTCAGCGATTAGGTGTTTGTTTTATAAAATATTAACAATGACATGAGAGAGAACGACTGGAATTTTTGCTAGATGAAACGTTACCTTTGTAACCCACACTTGTACTGACTTACGGAAAACGTCAAACCTATTATTGTCAGTTAATAAGAGTTCTAAACTTGTATAGAGTCACTAGTTAGAATAGGATCCTTAAGTAATGAACACAGTACGTTCACTCTTAGGTTTTCTACATGTATTCTTAAGCCTAGTGTACAAACAATATTCAAGCATTGTCTGATATCAGCTACATTGTTATAATGGGTATATTTACACTGTTCTCACTTGTTGGACAAGGAAAACGAGCTTAGAGATAAAATTAGTACACACTTAAGCTTAGTGAGCTATTACTTTTTAAGTATTGTATAGATAAGAATAACATGAGGTTAATCCTGAAAAGATTGCTAATAGTCACTTTAGAACGTTATACATGTAGGTATATGGAAAATTATGTTTTCTTTCGGGCTTTAAGCTACAGCATTGGAAGTTATTTGTCATGAGTTTTTAAACTTTGAAATTTTAATGTATCCAAAGACAACTACAGTGAATTGTGTAAAGCATAGAAACCTTAGTATCTTTATATAATAACATATATGTTTACAACTTATATACATGTATCAGCTCTTACTGCAAGTTATTCTTATGAAAATATATCACTGTATTCATGTTGTAATTGCGATGTTATAAGTCACATATGCTATGACACTTTCAAATTTTAACACTGTTTTTATCTTTGTAATGTAACCAGTTTAAAGCTAAACGTTTTCATCTTGATTTATTAGAACACTATAATCCGCGATTCGGCGAATCGCGGTGGACAAAGCAGATAGCTCAATGTAACCTTGCTCTAAAACAAATAGTCAAACAACCAAACATATTCATTGTAAAGAAACATTGACGTTAGCAACATCTCTGATTATACAATACAGATTGAGATGAGCAGGAATACTTTATTTCTTTTGAACATGAAGTTAATCATGTGTGTCGAAGCATGATAAAAAATAAAACACCCTAAACCTTTGTACTTTGTATACAGTGTGCCGGTTACAAAGGGGTTAAGAAAAAAAATCTGTATTCTTTTTCTAATAAATCAGAAATTTTTTATCATAGAAGATAAATAGGAAACACTAAAATAAAAACGAATTCAAGAAAATGTGGACATCGCATGTCTCAAGTTGCTGGATAATGACATGAATATCCATGCTATCGAATACAAAAAAGGAGACCGTAGCCTTCGTATACTACTAGATTGTAGAAAGCATTCAGTAAGGAGTAGTGTGCTTTGAACATTTGCAATGAAATTAAGGTGTAGGACTATCGCTAACATTCACAGTCGTTATATAAAGTGTGACTGAACGTGGCGACGTGAACAACAACTATATATTAAGGCTCCCAAATCGCTTTAAAATAACGTATCCAACCTCAGGTAAACCTTTAGATTTAAATGAAAGATTTAGTTAGATGAAACAACCACTGCAATTGGTCATCATATACTGCTAATACACCAATGGAGAGACTAATGTTAAAATAACACCCTCAAAATAACGTTTACTTGATAGTACTGTCTATTAAATATAATCAATACTTTATGACTGTGTGTTATATATCTGATTTTAAATAAAATAAATATGGTGGCATTGTGACTTATTTGTTTTTGTCCTTTGGAATTGTAGTCGGATAGTGCAAGTTTAATATTTTTTTGTTGTGTTCTTGAGCAAGATAATTTATTCAAATTATTTCAGTCATTCATTTGGTTGATGGGTAGAAATTTAACTTATTCGCTTGTGCTCAAACAAATCAGAGTTTACTTAAAAACCGGGGTTTTAACCTTGATCATAGGACTTTTGTAACACACGTACTTGTTTCGAATTACACAACATTAACTACTTATATAGGATGAACCATAATCATTTAAATAACAGTTCTGTGGATTTGTATCTAAAATAAAAATGTGCCGAGTCTATGTGTTTGTTAGAACTATCTTTGCATCATTCAGTAAATTCGTTTTGTCATAACATTTTTTTAACAGTCGGAAACAAACTCCTTCTTAAACGATTTTAGAAAATTTTATACAGATAACGAAAAGAACAGCAATAGTTCACTTTCTAATTTTAATGAACCAAAACTTTTTATATAAGTTTATCCTGAACAGCCTTTGAACTAAACTTTAGTCCTAAGCTTCCCTGCTGGTATTGAAGTTGGCAAAATATCTCATTGTATAAATTTCTGCTGCAGAATAATAATAAAAAATCGTTTTTAAAATATATTTCTTTATTACATTATGTTCAAAATAAGTTAAATATAATCACAAGAGTCTCGAGAGAGAATAATTACTGTCGTATTATATAAATATTAAAATCGTGTGAAGTGAAGGAAAGAACAGTTATGAGACATATACTTGTTTTGTAAGCGTTTTGTAAGTCAGCAATATTGTTTATTAATGTTTATTTATCATTAATTTCTACTAAACAGATGAAAGAGCTATAGTAGTAAACTATAGGTTGTATTCTTAATATAACACGAAGAATAAAAGTAAGCCTCCCAGTGCCACAGCGGTATGTCTACGGACTCACAGCGCTAAAACCGGGTTTCGATACCTGTGGTGGGCAAAGGTCAGATAGCCCACTGTGTAGCTTTTGATTAATTGCAAACAAATAAACCATAAAATAATATTAAGTGTTTCCTTAGAGGTAAAAACTGCGAATCATATTTGTATATCATTTACCCTATAACAGTTTTTAGCCTAATTTTGAATGAATTTTGTTCAAGACTTTCGAAAAATGAGAAACGTAATGATGACGTGTACACATTCTGTTAATAGTTAACCCTACAACCAGTTATAATCTTTGAAAATAATTCACACACAGAATCTTTAAAGCTCTGTTAATTAACTTTAATATGCTTCTCCTATTTTGAAAGTACGCTTAGGGACTGATGCACCATGTAGACTTTAGCTATGGAACTCTACGCCTAACAGTACCGTTTATTCGAAAAAATAACCTAAATATGACAATAATAAATTTAAAATTCCAGTGAAAGAATCAAACCTAATAATGATGATGAACGACTTTGGTGGAACGACTAAAGAATTAATAAAAAACGTCTTGGACGAAACCTAAAATTAAATCAAGTTTTTATGTTGATAGGTAAATGTTCATACTTGAACTCGATTTCAGAAAATAATGCTGTAACATGAACCCTATCAATCCTAGGAATTTCATGCTCATTTGAACAAATTTATTTATACATGTTACATACTGAATAAATTCCTAAAATCTCGTTATGAAACATAACCTGATTGTGTGTTTAGAGTTTAGTCTATGTTATCTATATATGAAATGTAATATGGTTAAGATCCATACGTTAATTTCTATCTTACTCTATTCAAGTAGAAAGTACAATAATAATTATATTTTGACCGATTTATGCATTTTAATATGTTAGTAGCAATATCCTTTTCCTAAATTTATTTAGCTATGTTCCTATCCACTTATTTGTACGGAGTTTTCCATCAAAAGTTAATGTGTAAAATTAAACCTTAGAGAAAAATTTGTTATAAAAGCATATTAAATGAATATTTAACATCCATGTTTACTCGAAAATTATGGTTTTACTGCAGTATCGCTTTTAAGTTTTAGTTTGAGAACTTCTTTTTTAATATTTGCCGCATTTAAGCCTTTGGTTTGTCTTTGGAACACCATTAAGTTCACTGACAGTAATTAACTTAGGAAGTTTATAACTTTAAGAGAAGAAAACGTTTTTGCGCTCAATCTCTTGATATAAACGCTAAGTACTTTAAGATACGTCTTTCTGCGAAAAGACAAACAAACTAAACTTAAAATAGAGAGGGACTTTCCTCTTTTTTCTAAAAAATAAAAGGAAATAATTAAACTTGAAATACGACTGAAAGAACCTTTTTCTATTATTTGAACTACAAAGCAATACATTGAGAGTACTTAAAGCTTTTTCTTATGTTTTGGAAAAGGAATATCTACACATTAGGAACGTTTTTCTCAAATATGAAATACTTTCATGTCACGTAATGTTATATAAAAATATTAGTTTTGTTGAAATAATATAATAAATATTAGTATTGTTGAAATAATATAGTAAATATTAGTATTGTTTGAATAATATAGTAAATATTAGCATTGTTTGAATAATATAATAAATATTAGCATTGTTAAAATAATATTGTAAATATTAGTTTTGTTTAAATAATATAGTAAGTATTAGTATTGTTTAAACGTTACTAGCTGAAGTTTAAAAAAAAATCTTAAGAGTGAAAAGTTATTATTTTTTGCCACCGTTTAAGCACAGATTTGCTCAATTTTATAAAATTGTCCTAATTATAGAACAATAAGCGTAAATGACGCTGTTTGGTACGGTTGTACCGAGTACATACGGTTTATGACAATAAATTATTAATCTGTATTCTATGGCGTTACTATAAAGGAAGTCATTAACACTGTTATAAAAGAGAAACATTATCCCTATATATTTTAAAGAAATTGGTTGGTTCTGTAAAATATAAATTTCTTCCATATAATAGGGTTGCGATTCTAAAGTTATAAAGTGTCACTCTCTAATTTGGTGTGGTTCGTTAGTGTATATTGATATCCAATCAAACACACCTTAGGTGTGAAAAGAAGGTGCGGTTGAAAAGTATTAAATAAAGTCACCAGTGGCGGATAAACTTGTAGGTACATTTACATCATTGATAACAATTTTACAGCCAACATACATTCATTAGTTAGCCATTCTGCGATTTTCGTTCAGCTTTGGGCGTGATGGTGAGTAAAACAAAACACATAAAATATAATACGCGGCCAAACTGACTAACGAACGAATATTAGCTGTAAAATTATTATTCAATGGCATAAATGTAGCTACAAATTTGGCCTCCAAATTTGATTTGATTTCTTTAATTCGCACGCTCAATCCATTTTTGGCTACACCTTTTTTTCCCACTTAAGGTGTTTTTTATTAGATTTTAAAGTAAACACGAATTATTTAAAACCTTTGAATAAAGATACACTTTGAAAAGATTATTTATTCGTGGACTAATTAATATAAAAGTTTTTGAACAACGTTGTTGATAATTTAATCAAGAAATATGATTAATTAGCCTCGTTGCATATCAACAACTTTGGAGATTTTAATTAGTTAATTCTAAGTCAGTTATAAGGACAGCATAATTATTTACTTTTATATTTATTATATTATCTATACAGGACAGTTTAATTTTGAACTTTTTTTCTGAGCCAGCAAAACATGAGTTTAATTAAATATATTGGTCGCAAGACGGTAGTATTAGGCCTAACGTACTTTTAATATTACATCTTTTGTGAAGAGTGCGTTTAATTAAATTCACACTTTGCTAGATTAGAAAAGACACTTACGTCCTAACAGTCAGAGAATAAACAATATCATATAACACATATCATGTATTATTTGCATTTAGATTCTGAAAACCTTTAAAAATTTAACTCTGAGTTTGTGATTTCTGCTTAATTATAAAAATAATTAACCTCAAGAAAGGATAAAAGAAAAACTGAAAGTTTACTTTGAATGTATTCAGTAAGAAAAAATAAATATTTACTTATGAAACGTCATTTTCTTCAGGATGTGTATTGAAAATGTTTCAGAACATATTACTTTTACACGATAGGACTACTGTTTGCTTATGCTCTGACCACCACGGATATCGAAAACCGGTTTCAGGACGGCTGGTATGGTGTTAACACTTTTACCAAAATAAAGCGGAGAACAACGTTTCGACTTTCTTACATTTTAACTTCAAGTGGGTTTCTTGCCACTACAAAAACCGATTTATTATCGGTCTGAGTCCACAGACATATAGGACTACTGAAGACAGACTAGAAAAACAAAGAATGAGAGACAAAAAGGAAGTGGATAAAATCCTTATTCCTTTTATACGATACAGTTACTGAAGGCAGATTACAGGAACAAAATATGAAGGACTAAAAGGAAATGGGTTCATTACCCTTTTGTTTGTTACTGTTTATAATTAACACTAAAAATCGCTCTTTTTCTTACAATAAATGATAAACTAGTTTATATTTGTTGTTACAAATGCTACATCATTCATAATTACATTAAAAGTTTCCATCCTATTTATTTTGAAAAAAAATGTCTTTTTTTATCGTGTTATGATCCAGAATATCATAAAGTAAAACAAAATCTGAATAAATGCATAACACAAAAGTTCAGTTAGATATGTATTTTTATCTAAATATGAAAACCTAAGAATATTAATATTTGTATGCACTCAGTATTGGAAGGAAATTGAATTAATTTTAACAGACATTTAAACAATTACACGTGTTATGCACAAACATACAAAACTTACAGCTTCCATGCTTTTCTGTTTCACAAGTACAAACGTTAGCCACAAAGATTCCTTTTGGCTGTATATTCCTCAGAAGCTTAGACAGATGCCTGATTGTTTACATGTTATGTTGGTTTTATGAACCTAATGACCGAAGTTACCTTAGCACTTAACCAGAAGTACAAAATAACTTGATATTTATTAAAAATATTTACGTTTTAATATGCACCTTTATTTTAGCGAATGAGGTCATTGCTTAATTTGCCTTAACTCAATTAAAAACTTATTGTTAAATGTTGATATTTAAATTACCGCTAAGTGTCATTCCGAAAGCATGAAATAAAAAAATTAATAGTGTTAATAAGCATGTAATTACATAAGATTTAAGTAATTCGTAAAAAGAGTGTTAGTTTACTTACGTGGAACCTGCAGGGTTGCCAAAAACAACAGAAATATCCAGTCATACATACAAGATGTTAAAGTCAGTCACGATATAATAAGATTTGGAATGTGAAAGTTTCACCGTGTATTTTCTCGTTATTGAAGGTTGTAGAGCAGTTTACGCGTCAATGACGTCAAGCCACGTGGGACGATAGCTTCAGCAAAAGTTTAAACAGTAAAATATTGTTTTTTAAAAAAAATTGACTGCTCTTATAAATGTTGGTTCATTCATCGATCCGTCAGGTGAAGTCTATGTTGTCCAGGTGTGATAATAAAGAACTAGCTTCTAGCACTTTCATTTTGTTGTGCGATTCCAATCTATCATTGGTAGACTCAGTCACGTGCTCTAGTTCCTATCTATTCATTGGGTTTGTAAGTGAGTTTAATTATTTACCATTTTATGTAGAAACCCATCTTTCTCGTCATAATTTAGCCAGAGAATCAATTCAAAATGTAATTAACCAAAACGCCGCTCAACTGGGGTAAAATAACAACATTTTATTAAATTATAACAACAGATAACCAGAACAACTAGCATCCGAATTTTATTGTCTACAAAACAACAGTTAGTAAGCCAGTATCTGGCCAGGTCTAGGTGTATATATGTCTGTTAGATTAATATCAACAAATATCAAAGGAATTAGAAGAAGAAAACAAAAGTAAAAAGAACCAGAGAATAACATAATCCCCAAAATGAACCATTTCTTATATCAGTAATAATATTTAGCAATAATTCTTTTCAACTATCTCGTTTAGCTATTTCTATCTACTGATTAGACCACGAAGTTGCATCTCATGTGATTAGTTATTACCATAAATCGACATAACCTTTCACAACATTAATATCTGTACGTCACCGCTAGGGGAACTTGTCATAATACATGCAAACTCAAAATTAACGTGCTGTATCTAGAAAGTGAGTTAGCACTTTAACTTAACTAAAAATTCATAGTTTAACTACACGATAGAAAAAGTACAAAATTAATGGTAACCAAAACGTAACAAAATAAAACTACAATCTGCTATATCAAAGTAATTATACAACATTATCGACTTTTCAAAATGTTGGGTGTATTTTTTCTTATAGCAAAGCCACATCAGGCTATCTGCTTAGCCCACCCAGGGGAATCGAACCCCTGATTTTAGCGTTGTAAATCGAGAGACATACCGCTGTACTAGCGGGGGGCCAAAATGTTGAGACCAGATTTAATTCTAGAGTAAACAATGATTGTTTTAAGTTGTTTGACCAACAGATTTTCAACTTGCTTTAAAGTGTAATGACTCAGAAGTTATAGATTTATTCTAAAGACTGGTGAAGGTAATGTTAGGTTCAATTGTTTTTTTTTTTAATTTCATGCAAAGCTACTCGAGGGCTATCTGCGCTAGCTGTTCCTAATTTAGCAGTGTAAGACCAGAGGGAAGGCAGCTAGTCATCACCACCTACCGCCAACTCTTGGGCTACTCTTTTACCAACAAATAGTGGGATTGACTGTCACATTATAACGCCTCCACGGCTGGGAGGGCGAGCATGTTTGGGGCGACCGGGATTCGAACCCGCGACCCTCGGATTACGAGTCGAACGCCTTAACACGCTTTGCCATGCCGGGCCTAAAGATAGACGTAAAACACTGTAAACATTTTATTTTTTATTTGAATTTTTGCAGTAAAACTAAAATATTATCTAAAATTTTAAACTAAAATGAAATGACTAGAGCTGACAGAAACATTTCATATGTTACATTGTTTAATTACACATTTTGTTTGACTTGCGAAGCAAAATTCGCCAAGAAATTCATTACCAACTTAACTATATAAGCAAGAATTATTTAAACACATACACACACGAACAACAGAGAAATATTATGACACGGGATTCATGGTTTCATAGTAGGGTGAATTCGGTTTGTCGGTTGGTGGTATTAACTTCTGCTGGTACATTTGGATTGTGAGTAGCTTCAGTTCGTGTTCCGAGCCAACTAGCTGCTTTCCGGGTTTATGATCTCGGCTCGCCTGACGATAAAATCGCAGGCTATTGCATATAGATCTCGTTTTTGGTGCCCATTTTGGTCATTTTCCAGCTTTCATCGTCGCACGAAGAATGATGAAGCACGAAAGAATGACAACATAAAAGGGAAGTCCGGCCTCATTTGCTGGTGACAATAATAGTTTTTGTGTTTTTGACACCCTAACAGTGTCTCCCACTTATAATATCGTAAGCTGGTGTTTTCCGTATCCAGAATTGTGCAAGTTCACACACATCTCCAATAACACGGACCAAAGGCTAGAATCTTTAAGTTACGATAGCATGAATTAAGTAAATTAATTTGGCGTACTTGTTTTTCCGTTATGTTACCAAATATTAACACAGTTAACAGACCTTCAAACCGTACATGTTGTGATCGTCTGTAAGTTAAAAAGTACCTCAACCATTTTACTCAAACCCTATTATATTGATATCTGATGGATTAACTAACACATTGATGGCTAAATGTGGTAAGTACATGTGTTTATATAAAATATGTGTAATTTTTAGAATAATTAATTTATAATAATTTGAGGAATTACATCAAGAAACAATGCAAAACATGAACAATATCTGGAGCAAACAAATGTAATAAAATAACAACTGAGGCTGACGGTGGGAAGTATACTAAAATCTATTAAATGTTTTACATACATATATACTATTGATAAATTATAAATAAAGTTGAACCTCAATGAAAAACAAAATCATTGTTTATTACAACCCTTGTCTTTTCAGAAAGTTCATTTGGCTCGGAACATTAAAGAACATTGAAAAGGCAATAAGCTAACAGAACGTATCGCCAAACTCTTAGACTACTCTTGACTGATCTGTTGATGTATTTAACTGTCATACTTAGTGTAGCCACGGCTACATGAAGAAATTATAAACATATTTTTTTAAAACGTAACGTATGAAAATAATTAGTTTTTGAAACTGCTAAAATAGAGCCAGAATACAAAAAGAACAAATTCCAGTAAATTACTTCCAAGTATTCCACCATCTGATCACTCTTTGCAGCACGATATAAATTATCTTGGAACATCACAACCTTCTCTAACACAATTTCAAACTTTCATTCTTAAAATACTGTTTTCCTGTTTCTTTATGAGGTGTTTCTCCAATAATGCATTTGTCGTTTTTAATTTTGTTTTACGTCAAAGTTGTATGACAGTAAAACAAACTCGAACCGTATTAAAGCCAATAGCTTTATTATTTACATTTTGATATTCATTTCTTACCACTGATACGTCTACGTCTCATACTTCTATTACTTAATTTTATATTGTCATCTTCACTTTTTTTCTCGATCTGGTAGAGCGTGTACTACAAATTATCATTGTTTAAGTATTGGATTACCAACTATAGCTAGGTGGCAACTAGCACTACTAATAATATACAAACGTATATTTTATTTGTCTCTTTTGGATATGTGAAAAACTACACAAGAGGTATCTGTGCTTGCAATTTTGAGTTGTTAGATTAAAAAAAAACGCAACAACAACAAAAACCAGCACTCACTGGAAACTCTTGGATTTCTTTAATCGAATAATGAAATTTAAGTGTTATTTCAAGGGCCCGGCCTGGCCAAGCGCGTTAAGGCGAGCGCTTCATAATCTGCGGGTTCGCGCCCGAGTCGCGCCAAACATGCTCGCCCCCCCCCCCCGAGCCATGTGGGCGTTATAATGTGACGGTCAATCTCACTATCCGTTGGTACAAAAGTATCCCTATATATATAACGTGGAAACGTAGCTACAGTTATTATAATATTACCGTACCTATGAAACTAAACGATAGATAGTAATGCTGCTAATCAAATGTGTTTGTAACTACAATGCGTATTTATGGAAAAAGAAATTGTGAATTTACCATAATAAAATTCAGTGATCTGTTTTCTAAGTCTGATGTGTAAAATCGGGTCACATTTACTACTATGGAATCAATATTAATTTCTGCACAAAGTATGGTTACGTATCTTGTTGTCATGGTTTCACATCTAATAAACTTTCATACAATTTAATCGATAATTTCAGTAAATATAACTTTCATCACTCTGTGCCCCTAGTGGGGCTACGGTAAGCTAACGTGCAGATTGCTAGCTTATTCTATAACAAGATCGTATATATACAGTATCGATACTGTGTCGTATAGCTACCATGGAAGTTTATGGTTAAGTTAAATTCCTGAAGCTAAAGATAATTTTATATTGTATAGAATGTATAGAAAATCAAATAAATATCAGGATATTACTTTGATACTATTTGAATGGTGACTGCTTTACTCGGGTTATAAAAAATATTCATCTAATAATTAACATTTTTTATTATTTTATTGTTTTATCTATTATTTTCTTGAGTGGTAACCGATTTTTTCTCTCTTCTGTATCTTTTTTCTAAACGATTTTATAGTTTTAAATGTTTACAAAATTCTTTCATAATAACGATATTTTAAAGTAGTTAATGTGTGTGGTTTAAACTGGTAATTGATAAATTTATCCTCATAGCAGTGTCCAAATATACTAGGGTTCTGCGTACTGTTAACGTTTCTGAGACTTGTAGCTCCAAAATCGCCAAAGAAAGAAAATATAGCTTCAAGAGCTGGTGGTAGGTGGTGCAGACTAACTGTCTTTCTTCTAAGTTGCCACCTGCAGATTCATACCGCTAAAAACCGGGTTTCGATACTCGTGGTGGGCATAGCTTTGTGCTGAATTCTAAAAACACGACCTTCTGAGTTCTAGTTTACCGGACAAAATTATAGATGGCTGATTTACGATGAAAAACGTAAAGTAGAGAAATCACATTCATTGTATAGAGCTTGTTATAGAAACAAGTGTTCGCGATTTTGCTTAAATTTCTTACCAGTTTCTACGCAGCTTTGGGAAGCATACAAGTAACAAATATAAAATGAAAAATGTAATCGCTACTAGTAAATATTTCACTGTCGGTATTAAAAGGTTTCAAGCAAAAAAAAATTAAAAAAGTGAATATTGTACGAATGAAATAAAGTTTTTTATAATAAACGAGTTATTTAGTGTTACATTATCGGAAAATGCCAGTAACATTGTTGGTCCATATTCAGCTGAAAAGATATAAGATTATATCTAATCGGTAAGTTAAACTTATGGCTATGATTTCGAAATACACTTATCATTATATCACAACTCGTAACCGATAAGATAAAGAATAGCTAATCTTATATTCTAGGATTCGTTTAGAACGACGGTATCAAGTTGTGCTTTTGTTCATTCTTCATTTGAATTTTCTTAAGCAGCAGTAAACATCTAAGATATGTATATACTGCAGCGAAGTTCATGTTCGAAAATATATACGAAACATTGAATGTTAATAAGAAAGCATTATGAAAACTACATATAACGTTACAATGCATGGAATCAACACTTAAATGGCCTAATTTAAGCTTAATATCTTATTGATTACCATAGATATTTTAAACTAATAATGAGGTAGGTTTTAATGGAATATCCTTATTTATTATCCAATTAGGTTTAACTTTATGAAATAAAGAGGACATAATATATAAGGTTTTGCATATAATAAAATAAACACCTGCCTCAGGCCAGTTTGACAGTTTACACAAAATTAAAATAAAACTTCTATATATAGAAACTCTGCTTAGCTTTATTCGCATTACACCGCCCTACAGGTCAAAATATAGCAGACAGTATTCAAACATTGACGCCTTCAAATGACTGTCGACCCTCTCGGCTGAATCGAAGCGGAAGAGTCACTCGTAAGGCCTGGGCTACAAACTAAGGCTCATTCTGAAACACTAATAGAACCTTTTAAGATGGTTCTTGAATCTGGTCCAGCAACTCCAATATATTGCACTTGTTTTCTTATTATCCTGAAAGTACACTTTCTAGCACAAAGTGCAGGTTTCATTTAGTTCAGCTTTCTACAAGAAATAGCTTCCATAAAAACCGAATCTATAATAACTTTTACGCAAACATAGGCCATTGGTTAAAGTTCACTCTAATAAATTATTGATACTAATGATTCACATTGGGAACCTTAATGTATTATTATAGTTTTCATCTCTAACTCTCAAATTATCAATTTTATTTGAAACCTATCATTATGGGCGGTGGTTCACGAACTGACTAAGGAACTGAGTCATTATTGTTCTAGGTGAACTAAGGATATCAGTGACATTAATTAACAGTTTATGTTATTTTCTCGTGTGTGTTATCCAAATGCTATTGTGGACCCGTAAACAACAAGGTCATGGACGTATAAAGAACTTTAGTACGTTAAGTGAAACAGAACGTGAAACTTCATTTACCTAAACAATTAAAATATGATGTTATTGTTACAAAGATTTAGAAGCAGACGTGTCTTTTGTGATGTTATAATTCAAACAAGCGAAATAACCTCGACTCAGTTTAGTATTCTTAACCCATCGCACGTGTTTTGAAAACTGAATAAAATGGAAACTCAGGTGCCGAAAAATCCAAGTAACAAAAACCTGACAAAATAACACGTTACGTTGGAAAAATCACACAAGTAGAGAAAAAAAGACATTATTTAGAGTGATACAACATTTCTTAAATTAACAGCAATGCTTACAGAAAGTTAAAAAGAGCATAATTTACTTATTCAAGGAGAATACGTAGGTATTAGGCATGAGTATCAAGGAGTATCTACAGATTTTTACTTAACGTGTTCTAAAAAACAAATTACCTCAGAAAAATAACTGTCATAAGAACACCCGTAGCATACCTAATCTGTAATCTCGTACACTTCGTTTCAACTTCGTAAAGCGTATATTTCGAAAATTCTCTCAAAATTATGTAAAGTTATGTGCTTTAATTCTGGTCGACCATTTCAAAATTAGGGAAAACATACAATGAGCAGAACTCACCGCCAACGCTTGGGTTACTCTAGTGAAATAATGGACTTAGACAACATGCTTTAGTCTAATACGCTAACCGTTAGGCCATTTTTATAGCAGTCGGTGCTTGCTTAAGGTTCTACTAAATTCTACTGCTGTTCATTTGACAGTTGACATATGACTGCCAGTGCATTTTTACTACCGGCAAAAATATGCCATAATAATCATTCCATTATAAGGGTTTTTGTAAATATAGGAATGATATTATGGGAATATTATGAAAGCAACTATTATCTTGTCAAAAACCTTGAACAAGAAAATTACGTCATAAAATTGCTACCCCTACAAACGTAACTAACAATAGTGTACGTAAATAATAAGTGTACGTAAATAATAATAGTGTATGTAAATAATAAGTGTACGTAAATAATAATAGTGTACGTAAATAACAATAGTGTACGTAAATAATAAGTGTACGTAAATAATAATAGTGTACGTAAATAATAATAGTGTACGTAAATAACAATATTGTACGTAAATAATAATAGTATACGTAAATAAAAGTGTACGTAAATAATAATAGTGTACGTAAATAACAATATTGTACGTCAATAATAATAGTGTATGTAAATAATAAGTGTACGTAAATAATAATAGTGTACGTAAATAATAATAGTGTACGTAAATAACAATAGTGTACGTAAATAATAAGTGTACGTAAATAATAATAGTGTACGTAAATAATAATAGTGTACGTAAATAACAATATTGTACGTAAATAATAATAGTATACGTAAATAAAAGTGTACGTAAATAATAATAGTGTACGTAAATAACAATATTGTACGTAAATAATAATAGTATACGTAAATAATAATAGTGTACGTAAATAAAAGTGTAAGTAAATAATAATAGTGTACTTACTTGTCATAGATCGATAGACTTGTTTTGCCAGCAGTATTACTCAGTTACTTTATTTATTCAATTACATTTTTGTAATTTTTTTTAGAATAAACTCGTTTGTTGTACAAGAAAGTGTTTTGTTTTCAGAACATAATTATTTGCACCGGCAGTCATTTATTATGACAGAGAAATATCGTGACACCTTTCTATGACATTTGTTACACATGTTGGTTCAGGTAGAGGTGTTAGTCTTAATTTATCTTGCAATGTTGGAAGGTAAACGTAACAGAAGAAAACACAGCAGTAAGTCTATGGACTTATAACGTTAAAATCGGGTTTCGATACCCGTACTGAGAACAACATTGTGAAGCTTTGTGTTTAGCTACAAACAAACAAAGTAAAGAAAAATAGATAATTGTGACTTGTAAATTTCTAAAGGTTCTGCAGATGAAACCGATTGCATAAACTTCAGAAATTAGATAATTTTGGTGGCTTGTTTGTAGTTAAGCACAGAGCTATAAAAGGAGATATTTGTAGTTTGCCCACCACCTATATTGATACTCACTATCTAGTGTTTCAAAGCTGTAGACATACTGTCCTCTGAATAATTTAATAATATTTTTAATACTAATTTCTACTACCTAGAATGATAATTTCAGACTTTACTTGACTGTATTATCACCTTATAACTGATGGCTTTTATGAAGTGGAACTATTGATACCATATGACAAACTTATTTATGAATTGAGATATCGACATTTAAATTTTCTTAAAATTAAATATGTCGCTCCAACTTTTGGTTAAAGACAAGATATATAATCCTTATTAAAACTTACTGAGAAATTGATTATTCATATAAAACTACCTTTTAACATAGAATTTTTGAAACTATCTTAGCTTTAACAGTTTATTACAAGTTTTATTTACATATACTATTATTTTAATCAAGAATTATTCCATCTACAACTTTTACAGCAGAATAATAATTTCTTAATAATGGAAAAAAAAAATCTATTTATTTACTTAGTTGAATTCTTGTTCTATTATTGTAAATGGCTAACCTAAATGTGTCATTTAAATCTTATATAGTTGACTGCAATAAAGGTATATTTTATGTTTATGGCAATAATTATGATCAAATTGATGGAATGAGTGTCTGATCAAACTATGTGATCAAATTCACCTTCATATAACCAAAAAACAGTAGTTAGACATTATCAAATTCATTTTATGCCAATAGGTTAAACATGTATGCAGATGTCAATTTTACAACTTTTAAGTATTTTTAAAATAAATTTAGGATCTAGAAGAATTTTTATTTAAATTTTAAAACTTCGATCAGCTCTAACTCATCAAAACACTTGTCACTGAACATTAACTTAGTACTAGTTTGATCCGCCCACTGTTAGTAAGGCTTTGCTTAGTATTTCAATTAACATCTTGCCTTTTTAAAACACATAATTTGTTTGTTTGATGTTAACTTCAAATCTACACAGTAAACCGTCTTTACTCTGTCTATCGAGGGCATCGAAACCCGAATATAGAATTATAAGCGTTTAGACTTGTCACTAAACCATTGGATGGGAGGGAACTGTTCAACATGAAACTACATTTATCTGATTTCATGACTGAAACTTTTAACAACCTAACGAGGAAAACGTCTGAAAATAAATCAAAATATGTTTACCTTTTCCTCTTTTTCATCACATGTCGGTGTTCGACTTGTTAACTTATCCAGTTAAACAGTGCAGATAGTAAAAGTGGAAAAGTGGACAAAAACATGTGAAGGAGTTCATTACTGAAGTTAATCATTGTTATAATACAAATTGTAAGTAGTTATAGTGTTTTTTTCTTAATTAAAGAAGAAAATGTTACGTTGATTATCTTTTAAACAAGTGTAATGTCTCTGTTAAACATGTTTACATGTGCTAAATGATACTCTTACACACGTTTACATATAATGGATGATTCTCTTATACATGTTTACATGTGGTAAATGATCCTCTAATGTGTGTTGGTATACGGTAAATGATCATGTTACACATGTTTATATGTGGTAAATAATTCTTGTAGAAAATGTTTATCTTGTTTATATGAAGTTATGCATATCTATAAATATTAATAAATATCAAACAAATTTAAAAATAATTCTCGTTTTCGACTAAAGAAATAAGGTTAATTCTTTATAAACTATGATATGACATGACTACTAATAACACTTCGGGCCAATACATTTTGGGTTAAAAATATCTAGAAATTCATTATGCTTCTACGAATTTAGTTGTGTTCAAGGAAGAAATATTTGTAAAAATATCATGAAATATTCTATCAAATTCAAATTTGACTAATTTGCTACTAATGTTTTGACTTTGCATTTTGATTTTGGAAACGAAAAAACAAAACAAAAGTCTACCTTAACCTGTAGAACAAATAAAAGTTACAATAAGAAAGCATATTTCGAGTCATATCTAAACATCTGAGGTCCATAAAAACGAAACTAAATTTGTGGAGGATCGTATCATAAGCTCATAACATTTAATAATTTAGACGATTTGATTTTTTTTATTATAGTTGGGACCCGGCATGGCCAAGCGTGTTAAGGCGTGTGACTCGTAATCCAAGAGTCGCGCGTTTGTATCCCCGTCGCACTAAACATGCTCGCCTTTTGAGGCGTGGGGGCATTATAATGTTACGGTCAATCCCACTATCTGTTGGTAAAAGAGTAGCCCAAGAGCTGGGGGTGATAACTAGCTGCCTTCCCTCGAGTAGCTTTGCACGAAGTACAAAAACAAACATGAGTTAAAAGACTTAACGTTGTTTTATTTGACTAGTATGATTTACATTATTAGAACAACTGTCCTAAAGGATAGGAAAATAATAAAGAAACAAATATGACAATTTGGAACGACATCTCTTTCTGCTTTGTGTACCTAAAATTAACATTTCACTTTTTAAAGTGCAGGATATTAGTTTTCGATTAAAATGTTTCTGATTCATCTTAAAAATTAGATCATCTGACGGAAGTTTCATATTCAACGCAAAATTGCGTTTAATTCTAAGTTTCTGAGAAAATATACCACAAAAAAATGACACATTTCATAATACTTAGCCCTAGTTTGCTATCACCACTCACATTAAAATTACTTTATTGAAAGAAGAGACAACAATAGGAGTTTAATTCCAATAAGATTTTCAGAATGTTTTCCGTGAAGAGAAGAACACTTACACTGTATATAGACTAATAATGTAAAAATAACATACAACCATGAGTTTTAGTACGTAAAACACTAAAATCCGGGGGCAGATTCCCTGCAGAGGACGCTGCAAGCAGCCCAATGTGATTTTGATTTAAAACAAACGTATTCATTTAGACTAATATACAATAACATATCTCAACTCACAACCTTTGAAATACGAATTGAATAAGTAAGCAAATAAGTAATTGGGTTTAAGAGCACTCAAAATTCATGACAAGCACCTTTAAAGATTGGTTATTATTTTAATAGTTGTTTATTTGTTTTTTGAATTTCGCCAAAGCTACACGCTATTCGTTCGTAATATAGCAGTGTAAGACTAGAGGGAAGGTAGCTAGTCATCACTACCACCATAAACTTTTGTGCTACTCTTTTACCAATAAATAGGGGGATTGATCGTCACGTTATAACGCCCATATATTTGGTGTGACGGGAATTCAGACCAGCAACTTTTGATGTACGTTAACGTCAACTATATTCATAGATGGCGCCACGTCTTATATATAACCAAATACAAAATAAAGAATATTAAATTTTCTATAACACATCATACATGCAGTGTATGGAAGGCCGTATAAACGTCTTATATGTCTCGGACAGTGCTCTAGCATCATCTGTGGAGGAATTAAATGGAAAAAAATGGCCATCGTTATCACAATAATACGTGAACTGAACTGAAATTTCTGCTTGAACAGCCACAACAATGCTGATAAGAATAGCCTTTGAGGTATATTACCGTGTTTCTCCGATAATAAGACCTACCCATAAAATACGACCTAGTGTGATTTTTGGGGATAGTTTTAATACAAGCCCTACCCTTAAAATAAGCCCTAGTTAAGAGTGGCAGGAAGAGGAAAGAAATAAAAAAAGATAATTTATTAATTAGTTTAATAGTTAGTTAATTAGTTTGTTTAAGTATTAATCAGTTAGTTTAATAGTTTAATAATAGTTTATTTTAAATGGTTAGTTTAATAGTTTTACTTTGTAACTTCATTTTTTTAATATATCAAAATAAGACATCCCCCGAAAATAAGCCCTAGTGTCATATTTTGGAGTGAAAATTAATATAAGCCCTGTCTTATTTTTGGAGAAACACGGTAACTACCTTTTTTGATCCGTGACCTTTCAACTTCGGTCCGTAAGACACTTCTTCAGCCAATGACCTGTACTAATTAATTACATGAAACACTGTGAAAGAACATTGAGGTCTCGGTGTTGAAAGAAACCGCACCTACCGGCAAAACTTTGGCCACTACTTCCTACAAAGTCACACTGACTATCGCACAGTGTATACCTTGTTTAAAGATACACATATTGAGTTATCATAGCTTATAGACAGTTTTGGTGAGATTATAAAGGGAAATGTAATAATATCTTATGTTATAAATAAATTGTGTGAATGTTTGGCCTTGTCTGTTGTTTATTATAGCATCAACTCACGCATTTTATTTCTAAGTTCATAATCTGGACAAAGGACGGGTACCTCAGCTTGTATAAAATAAATCACATAAAACTTTTCTCCTTTCTCTTTATTTAATAACGTTTTCAAATTAAAAACAAAACAAAACATTATTTTTCAAAAGTCTTAAAGAACAAAATTTATTCAAAATTAGGCTTAAAAACTATTAAAGGGTGAATGATATACAAATATGATTCGCAAGTTTTACCTCTAAGCAAACACTTGAAATTATTTTATGGTTTATTTGTTTGCAATTAAGCACAAAGCTACACAATGGGCTACCTGTGCTCTGCCTACCACGGGTATTTAAACCTGGATTCTAGAGGTGTGAGTCCGCAGACATCCAGCTGTGCCACTAGGGGGCTTATTTCATATCTCTTTGAGAGTTAGCGTAAACGAATGAGTTATATTATCATATTAAATTATTATGGTGCTATAATTCATGTCTTAGAAATTTAATTTGATAAACAAAATATTCATTTTAGTAGATTAACAAGTAGCTTTGGAAATTTACTGCTTGAGTTTTGTTTTTCTTCATTTTGAGGTCTTTCGTTTTGTTTGACCTTCTTCGAATATTTACACAAACACTGCATAGCGTATGCGTACTATTCGACCCTAATATTGATGGGAAAAACTAGAAAGAAGACAGCTAATAAATGAACTTCAACGTTAGCACTTCTAAAACCCTTGGTTTACTCTAATCAAATAGGAGGATTTGACTGTCACTCTTTTAATGTATCCATGAACTTAAAGTGAGGAACACGATTCATTTTAATTTGTTTTTAAACGGGGGACGATTAACTGACCCCTGAGTGGACAATGAGAGACGTTACAGGATATAACACTCGATAATAATTTTAACGGGCAGTGATAAATATCAGTTTATATCGAAATTTCACTAACTTGAATAGCAATAGATACAAAAAAATATTTTATATCGAAACAGCAAACACTATTCAAGACGATGTCATTAACATATGTTACGTTTTTTGATTATTGTATTTGATAAATAACTGCTACTCATAATACATGACTCATGTGCTCAACTTCAAACAAACATGCTTGGAGAAACAACTGCCATCTATCGGTATATTTTAGATACTATCTTTGCAATGTCAAAAGTTGGTTTAAGTTAAATAAGCAATTTATTTTGTGTAATGACGACTATGAATTAGACGGACAACCAATACTGAAAAACACTAGAAACGATTATTCCCTATCATTTTGTAAAAAACAACAACTGTAAACTATAGTGTGTTTAACATATTATATTTGTCATTTCGATCAATTAAACATATATATAATGTGAAATTTGATTGAACGAAACTACATTCTATCGCTAAATTACGTTGAATGCTTAGTTTTAATTACACCAGGGGCGCCCCGGTTTTTTATCATTCAATTTTGGCACTCTACTTTTTCAAATCGGTTAAAACTACCAAAATTCACAGCTTTTACGTTTAAGGGTAAGTGTAACTTAAAAACAACAACAACGTAATTTTACTTGTACAATTATTTGACTACTCGGTTTACAAAACTTTTTTTCTTTTCAACTTAAAGGTTTCAAAACATTTAAAAGTAGAAATATTAACTCTGGAGAAAAATAAAACCAAAGAAAATAATTATTAATCCTACTGAGTGTATAACAATCAAATTTGAACATTTCGTGTTTTTTTTATGTGCCACATCGGATCGTCTATAATTAGGCAACAGTGAATAAGTAATAGAACCGTATAAGTAACAACGTGTTGAGCATTTGAGTCACGAGAGGTCAGTCCAGAAAAACCGAAACGGTGGACGTAGCTTAGTGCGTCTAGCAAGCCAGAATATTAATACACCAGCTTAATACTCGAATCCCTTTGTCGTAAAATTACGTTATGACTTTGGAGTGATGACAGTAAGACCGACAATCGAATCCTACGATTCGTTTAAATTAACCTAATAGCTGGAGGTGTGTGTTGCCGATCAGCTGCCTTCACTCTAGTGTATCAGTTGAATATTATCGATAACGTTAACGCAGATAACTCTAGATTAACTTTATGCTAATATCTAAACATTTCAGTAAAATAATTTTTAAAATGTAAAATGTAAAATTTATGGATGTTAAAAAATAAAGTTCAGGGTCTAAATTCTCCATCTTTTCTTTATGACCAGCACCTTTTGAAATTATAAGAGAAAGCTTGTGAAAAAAAAAATAATAATTTCAACAATCGTACCTAGTGATATATGTATAACAGCGTGATATCCCTCTCATGAGCATATATTTATTTCTGATATATTTTGCTTATTCCTGTTTCTTCTTCAAAGTTTGTTTTGTTCATATTGGTTTCACTTAAGTGGACTGCAAAACGTAAAATATTGAAATCATTTTAATGTAAACTGTAAGTAGAACTATTAATACTAGAAATATTTATGGAAATTAAAATAAATCTTAATAAAGAATTCTTTAATCCTTAATCCTACCGATCCAGTTATTATTTTCTTGCACTTTGCATAATGAGAAACGTCCGAAAATAAGCATTTCTTGAACAGCAAGATAAATATGTTGACATTATTCATATTACGAGATGTGCATAACATATGGCAGCACGTGTGAGAGATAAGCTCGCTTAACGTTTGTCGATTTATCTGGAATTAAACACTAGCTACCCAACGGGTAAGCTGTGCTCTGCCCACCACGGAAATCGAACCCCCTGTTTCTAGAGGTGTGAGTCCACAGACATACCGCTATGTCGCTGGGGTCATGTTGGTTAATTGTCAAGCCCAAAGCAATGTAGTGGACGAACCATTTGCACTTTTTCCTACTAAGGGGATTCGAAACACAAATTTTAGCATTATAAACCGTCAACCCACCGGAGGATGAAACTCGTTTGATGTATGTGTAAGTCTATGAAAAGTTAAGGTATGAACAACACGAGTGTCAAAGAAATAAATAAGAGAGTAATCGATTTAATAAAAGTTGTAATTTTTTTGTCTTAATAACATGTATTTCTTTATTTATCAAACCTAATACACCCATATAATTCATTAATACTATGATGTACAATAGCTTAACGTCTAAGTAAAATTTGTTTAATAACCATTTTTGATACCTCCGAGATTTGAATTTGTATCTTACAATAAAAGGTCAATAAGAACACTGAGAAGACATTAGAGTAGAGCCCATTTCATAAAAGTTAGTGTTTTAACCGCTGTGAGACTGTGGGTATACAACAACCTTAGGCATCTTAAAAAATATTCATATCACTAATGAAGTAAAAAACCAACATAAGAAATACACGTTTTAGTTTTTTTTAAACAATGAGAGAAAAATATGTCTAGAAATAATGTATTTTCTGTTGCCAATTGTGTACTTATTGTGTTGTGGCTTGTACAACATGCTTCCAATGTATCTGCATCTTTAATTATGTCTATTTAAAATTGAATTAATTGCATTCAACAAACTTAAGCACATAAATGGATAATTTATTATGACTTTCATAAGCTCATGAAGAATATAATCTTTATGGAGAAATAACATAATGCTTCAGGAAACTGTTTGATCTCTAAAACCCGGATTATGATTCTATTACGATAATATCAAAATCAGTGAAAAACTTTATTAGAATAATTTAGTATCTAACAATTAATCTTAGATTCAGTCAAAAAGGTTTCACTCTGTTCTGTATTCACAATAGAGTGAAACTGTCGAGAAATTCACACAAGACACTGTAACTTGTGTCAATTGTTTCATCAATTCTAACCTGTGAGGACAAGTTATTGAAAAATCTGTCTTTTTGTGCTTCGTCAATTTCATTTTAGCCTCAGAAGGTAGATGGCGTATTTCCCTGATCCGATTTACCCAGCATCTAATCCAGAAGGATAAAGGCTATTTTGAGACATTTTTTATATTACCAAATGAGTCATGATTGGAAGACACACCAGTTGCCGCCATTTTGGGTCAGTATAAACTGTTGCCCCATTGCACTAAACGTACTAAAGTAGTTTTTGTCCTCACTGGTGAACATTAACATTAATTTGTAAACGTCGAGAAGAAATACGTTTGCCAACCATGTTGATAACCATAAATCTGATATTGTAATGTTTAAAATGGAGATGATATGTTTCTTTAACTAATGCCTATAAAATTCCTGTAACTGGATGTGTAGATATTTAATCTAAAAATAAGTTATCAGTAGTAGACTTTATGTTTTGAAGTGGAACGGAAAATGATTTAAGTTATATGTATGTAAATAGTTATCTAACCAGATCTTCCTGAAATACTTTGTCATGACCAGAATAATGCAAAGACTGGTGTTTACATACACAGAAAAAATACTTTGAATTTGGTTTAATCATCGGGCGTAATGCAGAATAAATCTTTACATCAAACTATCAGGTAATAAATTATTCTGCAAAAATATTATACATATGAGAACAGACAACCGATTTTTTTTATTGTGTGGATATCCCTTGTTTCTATGTATCAGTGTTTGATCCTTTCCTTCTCTAATTAATTACAGCTAGGATCATCCTTAACCACAGAGAAGAGCTTACATCTCTTAGCTTCAATACTGAAACTTAAGTTTCTACGTAGGCTTTGTATTTATACAGATGCCGATATAATAACAATAAACGAATTTATCATTTACACGGAAGACCAAAGGATGAAGAAAGAAACTTATATATCCTCCTCCTTCGTATATCATTTCCATCAGTCTGGACAGTTTTTGTACGTAGCTATTTAAAAGACGTAAGTATTCATTCTCCACATTAATATAGGAAATTAATAGTTATTTTGTCAGTCACTGAAGTTAATGTGCAGTATTTAGTCTGTTGTTCACTTTATATCACGGTCTGTGTTTATTGAAGAGAATGTAGGTCAAGCTCGGAGTCAATGATCTGAATTGACTTTTCGTAAAAGTCAAGATTTTATATTTTGAGGTTTTGGGATATTTTATTTCTTTTCCTAGGATGAACAGAACGTTTCACAACCTGTTTAACATCATGAACAAAACCCTAGTCACCTTATATGACTCGTGCTTTCCAGCTTCGACAAATGATATTCTATATATATCTTGGATGTTAAATTTATACCAGAGTAAAAAAAAAACCAACTTTTTGTTGAGAGATAAAACTCCTCATATCAAAATTAAATAGTTGAACAAAACAAATGAATCAACACATTGCCTATTTTACTGCCTTGTTGTCGCAGACTTTTAATACAGGGTGTTCGGAAAATGGCCCGGCATGGCCTAGCGCGTAAGGCGTGCGACTCGTAATCCGAGGGTCGCGGGTTCGCGCCCGCGTCGCGCTAAACATGCTCGCCCTCCCAGCCGTGGGGGCGTATAATGTGACGGTCAATCCCACTATTCGTTGGTAAAAGAGTAGCCCAAGAGTTTTGGTGGGTGGTGATGACTAGCTGCCTTCCCTCTAGTCTTACACTGCTAAATTAGGGACGGCTAGCACAGATAGCCCTCGAGTAGCTTTGTGCGAAATTCCCAAAAAAAAACAGTGTTCGGAAAGTCACTGTGCAGATTTGTCTGTTAATAAATATAAAAGTGCATAGTGACTTTCCGAACACACTTTATAATAAAATAATTTATGTCCCAATGTATAGACGTAGTATTTGTTGTAGACGACTGAAACAACATATGATACTCTGATACTGATACTTTTGACAATGAAACTCAGTCAGAATAAGTAATTTCTATATTAATCCTAACTTATTCATGTTCACACTGACTTTTCTGTTTAATGAATCGTAAAAACGTAGGTTTGTTGTGACCTTAGGAAGTATGTATTCTACTGTATTTAGGTGCCAAATTACATCTTCAGGGTTGTTTGATTACTATAGTAAATTGAGAGTTTCAGAAGAAAGAATTCCACATTACGCAAGTTATGTGATTACTGTATTTCATCCAAGGACATTTCCTGCGAATTATTAAGGTCGATACTTTTCGGAAGCTGAATGACACAATTCCTTATATTACTACTTGGTGGCGTTACAGACGATTCATCCACGATAAGTTAATAAAGATTAGACGAGTTATACTATAAACTTAATGTTTATAAACTACTCGTATCTACTTATGATACGTAGTTGTTAAACTTGAATAGAAAACTTTTATATTCTATAAAATACTGGGTTTTAGCCCTTCTTTCATAACAAACATTTCGTTGTGGCCTTTGGCTACTAGTTGTGGTTTAGCTTCAGCAAGTGTTCCACTTAAAATGTTTCCAAGATATTTTTGCACAAGGAACTTTCTATCAGTTCTCTGGTGAATGGTAAATATTTCACCAGTCCATTCAGGCATATGTCCTTCCGTAATGTGCTGCATTATGGAATTTAAAGATTAATAGAATGAATCTCCATAAGTTTCATTTTATTAGTACGACAAGAGTGATGACTACGTTTTGTAATTCAGACACTTGTGCTCTATGACGTGTAGAATAACGTCACCATTTAATTTTTAACACCACGATTACATGTTTTCAGAAGTTTCTGTTTCATTGCATGTAGCAAAAAATAACTTTCAAAAAAGGTTGGGACAGTAAATTCTGTTTTAGAATTCGTCATGAGTTTACGGAGTTTTAGGTCTTATCTTATAGTGTTATTTATTATCTCTAAGTGGAAGAATTTAAAGATAATTAGAAAATAACTTCATACCAGTAAGTAAATACTTCATCTAATTACTGTAGGATTAGTTATATCGGCTATGCCCATTCTTTGTTATGTCTGAGAGGATCACTCGGTTTCTTGAAAATGTCTATCTCACAGTTTGTACAGTGAAACCGTATTTTGTCGACGTAACGAGTCTTTGTATAGGATTTACTTAAAGTTTTTATTGATTTGAATAAAGACTGCAATTCACCATAGTTGGCACGAAATTGTTTAAATATTTGTTTCAATAGATAACTTTAAGTTATTGTTACTTAGAAGTTTAATATCAACCCATGGCGATATTAATCACACAAATTAATATATAATTTAATACTATAATATATAATCTATACTACCGATAACGTAATGCTCCAGCTGAGCACATTCAGTTATAATTATCATCAGTAATAAAAGTCCTTTTGTCACGAGACATGATGGTTAAGCGATTAACTCGCAATCTGATGGTCGTGGGTTTGAATCCAGGTCATCAAATGTGTTCATTAAGACGTTATAACGTTAGGGTCAATTCCATTATTTGCAGGTAGAAAAGTGGGTCAACGGTCTGTCATTAGGGTCAGGTAGTGCAGATACTCCTCGTGCAAATCAGCCATTAGCCAAATTCCTAAGATTAACCTACGTTTCTAAATTAACGTTGGCTAAACATATAAATAATATCCTAGCAACGTACGTACTATGTTAAGATCCTAACGGGCAAAACAACGGAACTTAAACCTACAAACTTTACAAAATATAAACACGTTCGCTGACTGGATAGGCATGCCGGTGGTGGATTATAACAGCACCAAAGTTTATCGATAAATTATAAGCAAAACAAAATTCGTTACTAACTACAACCCACAAAATACCCAGATCTACTTCAACCAAAGTTATGCCCAAATCTGTAAATATGTAAACACTATACGATAGATTCCCATATAATTCACTAAATTATTTCGCGCAAAATTAGGAAAACAAAGACCTACTATTTGAATTAAATTGTTACTAAATATATGATGAGGATATTTCTAAGTATCTCTTTTTTAAAAATAAACATTTAATAGGGTCACACACCGATAGACGAATAAACCTATATTAGTATAGTTTTAAGTAACTGTGACAGCTCTAATAGGGTATTTATGTGAAATGTTCTCGAGGAGTTTAGAAATTAGTGACAAGAATAAATACACGTGGAACTGTTCGTCATGCGTAGAGCTTTCACGAGAAGGAATGAAGAGACAATAAGTTTATAAAAAAGAATGTTATACTAATTACCTATAAGGACATTGCCTTAAAAAGGAGTCGAAGTAAGTAGTGGATATTCTGGTCCTTGTATAGTAATTCAATTAATATTCTTCAGAAATCAGGTACCAGTTTAGGAGGAAGAAGTCAAATGTACCTGACACATCCCACGTCTATAAGGCCTAAATACCGACAATGAAAAAATGTAAAGGGGAACTGATACCTTGCAGGTTATAAGACACGAATTTAGAGTGCCACTTGATTCATGTTGAGAATGCTAAACTTCAAACAAAAAACGAACTAGTATTATTTACTAGATAGCTATATCATATATAATAGAAAATAATTCATCTTCCCTGTCAATACGTACTATAAGTATAGCAAACATCAACCTACTGGTAGTCTTACTTAACTATATCATTTGTATGATGTATTCACGATGTATTACACTGCACAACAATTTGTTGAAAAGTTTTGCTTCCTGAAAAGTTTTTGCTGATTATGACAGATATCTGGTGAATATGCAGAAATATAGTTTTGGTTTTGCTTCATCACATAGGAACTCTGAGAAATAGACAGTTAACTGTTTACCGGCAATAACGTATTTAATTGCGTTTATGTTTCTAATACGCTATTAAGTTCAACACAATTAAAAGTGTTTTGCTCCTGATTTTCGTTCGTATTCAATGTCCAGTGCATCACGTTGCAGTGTCCAACAGTAGCCAGCAAGTATTGATTTCAGTTGCCCTGATATTGTTTTTCCATTGTAGCGATGTCCTGGTGAAACCTTTTACCGTGTCCAAGTGTGAGTGGAGTAAATAAATCTTGAGTGACATGTTGCACTTCATTGTTTTGTATGGCTTGAGAAGTTTGTCTACCAGCTGAATGTAATGTGGGGCTCTGTAATTGTCAAGAAAATTGTCAACAACGTCTTTGAAAGCTTTCCAGGCAATCTTTTTCAGCCCAACTAACAGATCTTCGAACCCCTTGTCACTCATAACATGTCTGATCTAAGGGCCAACAAAAATGCCCTCTTTGGTCTTGACCTCAGTTATTCTTGGGAACATCTGTCTTAAATAACGAAAACCTTCGCCTTATTTGTTCATTGTTTTCACGAAATTCTTCGTAAGTCCCGATTTTATGTGAAGAGGAGGCAAAAAAAAAATCTTTGGTGGTTCGAGAAGCGGTTCACGCACCATATTTTTCTATCCTGGAACTAACTTTTTACGGAGTTGCCAGCTCTGTATAGAATAACGTGACTCTTTGGCACGACTGTCCCATTCAGAGATGAAACAACAGCACTTTGTATAACCGAGCTGCAGTCCCAGTAACAGAGCAATGACTTTCAGATCTCCACAGATATTCCAGTTGTACTTGCTGTACTGGATGCTCTTCAGCAACATTTCCATGTTCTCGTAGGTTTCTTTTATGTGTGCTGCAGGTATTGAAGGGTGAACGTTGTCATTGTGTAACAGAACAGTTTTGAGGCTTAACATTGATGAATCAATAAATAGACGCCACTCTTGCGGGCCATAGTCACAACTCAAAGCAGAGAACAATCCTTCGATGTCAACACAGAAACAGAAACTGTCAACTTGTGCAAAGAATTTGATTATATCATCTTGGTGGCTTCGAAAAACAGAAATTTTTGTACCTGGTGACAGGAAACAGTGAAACTGATCCGGATTTTGAACCGTGCTCCTCAGGCGATCCACCTGTTATATTTAATCTCTCATCCAGTAGGATATAACAATCTATATTACATTTAGTCTTGCATCCAGTAGGATATAATAATCTATATTACATTCAATCTTTTGTGCAGTAGGATATAACAATGTATATTATTACATTTAATGTTGTATCCAGTAGGATATAACAATGTATATTATTATATTTAATCTTGCATCCAGTAGGATATAACAATGTGTATTATTACATTTAATGTTGTATCCAGTAGGATATCATAATGCATATTATTATGTTTAATATCTCATCCAGAAGGAGATAAATATGTATACTGTTACATTTAACCTCTCATCCAGTAGGATATAACAATCTATAACACATTTAATTTTGTATTTATTAGGATATAACAATGTATATTATTACTCCTAATCTCTCATCTAGTAGGATATAACAATGAATATTATTACATTTAATCTTTTATCCAGTAGGATATAACAACCTATATTACATTTAATCTTATATCCAATATAATACAACAATGTATATTATTGCATTTCATGTTGTATGCAGTAAAATATAACAATGTAAATAATTAGGCAAAAACTAGTAACAAAATATGATATTCCAGTTAATACCAGATTTATTCAAAAAACAGGCACAAAACTAAGGTCTTTACTGTGTTAAACCTACACTAACAAACACCACACAAACATTATTTATAAAATAGAATGTGATAACTGCCACGACTTCTACATTGGAAAAAACAAGTATAAAAATGGAAACCAGATTCAAAGAACACAAAAAGTCATCTTCACACGTTTTCGAACACTGCAAATCAAATATCACAACATAATCATAGAAAACATTCAAACACTAAATAAAGAAACAAACATAAACAAACGCAAAATTAAAGAAGCCTTACTTGTACAACAACTCAAACTCAAATTAAACCAATACATAAGAACATCTTTATATCCCTTTTAATAAATATAATCCAACATTTAAGCACACCCTCTACATTCCTACACTCAATTACACAACCGCCTTAAAACATGTGATCAACTGGATGAGAGATGAAATGTAATAATATACATTGTTACATCCAACTGGATACAAGATTGAATGTAATATAGATCGTTATATCCTACTGGATGAGAGATTAAATCTAATGGTATACACTGTTTTATTCTACTGGAATAAAAAATAATTGAAATAACACATATTGTTATATCCTACTGGATGCAAGATTAAATGTAAAAATATACATTGATATATCCTACTGGATGAATGATTCAGTGTAATAATATATATTGTTATATCCTATTAGATGGATGATTAAATGTAATAATATACATTGTTATATCCTACTGGATACTAGTTTAAATGTAATATAGGTTGTTATATCTTACTGAATGCAAGATTAAAAGTAATAACATATATTGTTATATTCCACTGGATGAGATATTAAATGTAGTAACATACATTGTTATATCCTACTGGATACAAGATTAAACCTAATAATATACATTGTTACACCCTACTGGATGAGAGATTTTGTAGATCAAGAATTTTATATGAATATTTCTCAAAAGACTGCACAAAGCACAGACAGATGGCACTATGAATACTCATTTTGTTTGAGATGAGGATCCTTTTCGGGATCTTGGACGCTCAGGTGCTACTTAGACACTAATATTTTAGTGATCCCTTGTCCAGTTAAGTTAACATAAATTTTTAATGTTAAACATTACATGATGTGGGCTTTGTATTTATCTGACGTCACAATTTTTAAAGTTCAAAGCTGAGCACTGAGACACACTTTGGTTCACTTAAAATGTGACAGTCTTAAGTTACACATATAGTCCCTCACAATCTAAAGCTGGTTCATTCGGTGACAGTATTAACATCAATACCCTAATAATACATCGTGAATACATCACACAGTGCTATAGTTAAGTAAGACTACCAGTAGGTAGTAAATATATTATTATATTTAATTTTTTATAAAGTAAGATATAACAATGTATATTATTAAATTGAATGTTGTATCCGGTAGAATATACCAATGTATATTGTTACTTTCAATCATGCGTCCAATAAAATATAACAATTTATATTATTATATTTCATATTTTATCCAGTAGGGTATACCAACCTATAATACATTTAATCTTGAATCCAGAAGGATATATCAATGCATATTATTACATTTAATCTTATATCCAGTAGGATATAACAAAGTATATTATTACATTTAATCTTGAATACAGTAGAATGCAACAATCTATATTGCATTTAATCTTGTATGCAGTAGGATATAGCTATAAATATTTTACTTTTAATCTCTCTTCTAGTAGGAAATGAAAATATATATGACTACATTTAATCTTGCATACGGTAGGCCGTAACAACCTATATTACATTTACTCTTGTATCCCGTAGGATATAACGGAGTATGTTATTTCACTTAATCTCTCACCCAGTACGATACAACAATCTATAGCATATTTAAAACGTATCCAGTAGGATATAACAATGTATATTATTACATTTAATATTTTTTTCCAGTAGAATGTAACAATGTATATTATTATATTTAATCTCTCATCCACTAGGATAAAACATTGTATATTATTATATTTAATCTCTCATTCAGTAGGATAAAACAATCTATATTACATTTAAACTTGTGTCCAGTAGGATATAACAATGTATATTATAACATTTAATCTTGTATCCAGTAGGATATAAAACTGTATATTATTACATTTAATCTTGTATTCAGTAGGATATAAGAATGCATATTATTACATTTAATCTTGCATTAAGTAGGATATTACAAAGTATGGTATTACAATTAATCGTCAATACAGTTGGATATAAAAATATATACTACTACATTTAATCTTGTATTCAATAGGATATACCAATGTATATTATTACATTAAATCTTGTATCTCGAAGGAAATAACAATGTTTATTATTACATTTATTCTCTCATCCAGTAGGATAAGAGATAAGAATAGGATAAAAATTCAAAACAAACAAACCAAAGTAATAAACCTTGGAAGATCTAATCGTTAAAAACGCTTATTAATCGGAAACTGCAGGAACGTTTAAATATTTTGATTATTATAAGCCATTTAGCTTCAGTGAATTAACTTCGGACGTAAGAATTTCTACGAGAGCATTAGATGTTTTCGTCGGAAAAAATGTCAGCTTTTAAATGGCGTGAAAGTGGCCATTAAGCGAAGTGTAAACATATCAACATAAAATTAATTCGTTCTTCGTGAACCGTCGATAAGATATGAAAGAAGTTCAAGATCAGACAGAAGGCTCAGTACTGTTTATAAGTTTGCAAAACTTTTGTATATAAATAATGATTTATTACAACTAATGAGTTGTAATAAGTATTTGTAATAACTCTTATTATAAGTTTTATTGTTGTTTGTGTTAAGAAAGAAAATTGTGGGTAACAATATTGTTGGTAAATATCATAAATTTCATACATATCGATATGCAATTAACTTCTCAATTAAAATAAAATTTCCGGCTATTTGAAATAGCAGTACGTTACAAAATAAATCGGAGACTCGTCTAGGATTATTATAACACGTAGCAACAGACTGAGACATGCTGACATCTGGGACTCCCTCTGGTGGCATTCTACATAACAAATTTACATTCATATAGGATGCTGGACGTTGATTAGTGAATCAAGTAACATTACTTGTGACATCATAGTGAAATAACTTTAATGTGTGCCACTAGGTGTGAATAGTTCTAACAACGCTGTTAGTGTGTTTGTTTGTTTTTGAATTTCGCACAAAGCTATTCGAGGGCTATCTGTGCTAGCCGTCCCTAATTTAGCAGTGTAAGACTAGAGGGAAGGCAGCTAGTCATCACCACCCACCGCCAACTCTTGGGCTACTCTTTTACCAACGAATAGTGGGATTGACCGTAACATTATAACGCCCCCACGGCTGAAAGGGCGAGCAAGTTTGGCGCGACGGGGATGCGAACCCGCGACCCTCAGATTACGAGGCGCACGCCTTAACACGCTTGGCCATGCCGGGCCTCTGTTAGTGAGAGATTACTGTTCTTGTCGCCGACTCATTCTCCTCTTCACTCATGGTTGATCTTATGTTCCATGAGGGTGTGTTATTGACACTGTTTATTCCTATGCACTCGATGGTGGATGGTGTTAAATAGATGACTTCCCTCTAGTTTATCACTTTAAAGTTGGGGATTGCAAGAGCAGATAGTCCTGGAGTATCTTTGAAATAAATGAAATTCAACAAATAACCACAACAACAAACAACTTAATAGCTTGTGTTTTTATTACCATAATTATCTTCTTTTGACGCTATAAAATTGAGATAGAATTAGTAACAGTTTCAAAATTTCCTTAAATAAAGAACTTGTATTACCAGCGCAGATAGCTCTCGTGTAGTTTTGCGCGAAATTCGAAAACAAACAAACAATCATCAACTTATGTACATGTTTTTACGGTGGTACCATTCACCCCCCCCCCTTCCCAGTGGCTCAGCTGTGTGTCTGCGGACTTACAACGCTAAAATCTGGGTTTCGATGCCCTGTGTGGGCAGAGCACAGATATCCCATTGTGTAACTTTGTGCTTAATTTGAAACAACAACAACTACAACAACGATTTAAAAAAAAATGATTTCCATGACTCCATGGCCTAAATCTTTGTTTTGTTAATTATGTTTTTAACAATTTCTAAGGATTGTCATATGTTTAGTTCATCTCTTTCAATTACCTGTTTAAGTATTTTTACAATATCTCAGTCAATAACATGTGTACGAGTAATCGAGAAAGTTTGTTCCTGAATCCAAGATACTGTGGATTATTGGACGAAATGTTTGTATTGTAATACAACGTAGAGAAGGTTATATATGTAAAAAGCGGCTGGTATGGGTAGAGAACAAGAGTTGGCGGTGGGTGGTGGTGATGTCTAGCTGCCTTCCCTCTAGTCTTACGTTGCTAAATTAGAGACGGATAGCACAGATAGTCCTCGAGTAGCTTTGTGCGAAATTCCCAAACAAACAAAATAATATAGGTATAAAGGTGTTCCTTTGTATACGTTTATTTTGGGCTTGAATTGTTGTATATGTAAGGCTTTTTTAATTTTACGTTTGTTTCTTTATTTATTATTTGGTTGTTTTTTATAGTTGTGTTGTGTTTATTTGATTTGCAGTGTTCTAAAACGTGTGAAGGTGACTTTTTGTGTTCTTTTTTGAATATATATATTTCTCTACAAGTGGGTTTTCTTGTCATCACGAATTAAAGTAGAGACGGGTTGTTACTGTTGTTTTGTTGGCAACTTTGAACCAATGATATTTCGTTAGACCAATTCTTCATGTTCAACTTCAAGGATTCAATGTGTACGAGTAAGATGCAATACAACTTCCAAAGTATATATGTAAAAACGGCTGGTTTGAGTTGAGAAAATTCTTATGTAGAGGAGGGAACAAAGTTTTGACCTTCTTCGGTCATCGTCAGATTCACAAACCTACATAAAAATTTTCTCAACCCAAACCAGCCGTTTTTACATATATATTTTTCTCTACAAATGGGTATTCTCGTTATCACTGATTACAACTTCCAAAATGCTATTTTGATGCTGATAAAATTTTCCAAGAGTAAGGCTACTTTTACTGAGGACAATTATATGTCAACCTTGAATTGCACTGTATGAATGGTTTTTCAATATCCTCATAACATCTATGATGATTTGTGAACCTAGTAAAAACCAATAATAAATGATCTTCAACTGTTTCTTACGACTTTCCTTATTTTAGGTGTAATCACGATCTAAGACAACGAAATTGTGTCAAGTAGGATGAATATATAATATTTTTGTTATTATTGTTTGTACGTTGACCTCTTTTGATTAGGATCTAATGTTTCTTGTTAACCTCCCTTTGTAACCGGTTTAACTGGAAAACCTTTGGTCTTGAACCCCTAATGCTTGTATTGCTTGTAAAACTTACACCCTCTAAAGTCTCGGACAACCATGACTTCTACATAATTTTTGCCAGTTGGTATTGACTTTAGTTTAACTTTCACCGGTCTTCTTGAAATCAATAATTTTAGAGAAGGTTATGATCTTTCACCAAAATCTTCACACAAGTTGGAGAAAAACTCATTTAAGAATACAGCTTTCTCTATAAGAGGAAAACACAAAGCCTTCATTGTTCTAACACCAAACATCGTTTAAATGTAATGTTTCTGCTTCTTATTGTTACCGTGATGAACAAAACAATCACTAATTTCTTTACGATCGATCTCCCAACTTAGGATCACTTTTCATTTATTTAACCATCACTCTTTGATAAACATGTTCTTCATGAATTAAATCTTATCTAGATACAATATATCTTATTAATTTTTAATAAATTACAAAATGTCTTCTCTAAGATATACCAATTAATCGAGAACTATGCTGTCTACCTGAAATACAAAAAGAAAACACCCGACGAAGATCAATAGTAAACATTATTGAAAGCACCAAAACATGTAGCCATGCTATTGATATTTTTAGCTTGTTTAAAATTAAGCACATAGCTACATAATGGGCTATCTGTGAGCTGCCCGCCACGGACATCGAAACCCGTTTTCTAGCGTTGGGATTCCGCAGAGAGAGCCAGATTTTTAGATATAATGAAACTAATAAGAATATCAATAACCCTATAAACGTTAAGCACAGGACCAATCAAGTAGGATCATAAAAACAAATCTGCTAATTATTTTAGAAATCTTTTATAGATTTATTCGTCTATTTCGGTGAATTTCTGTCAACTAGGATGTGTATTCCCTTCTGATGGGGAATACATGAGAGTGTTGAAAGCTTGTTTCAGATATTCTATATGTGAATTAACAAGTATCTTGAAAATATATTGTTTTACTTTAGTGTTTAACTGTTTTTATGACACGAAATAAGTGTAAATTTGCTGAGGTGATCCACAGGTGAATACGATGATTCATGGTTCGCGTCCTATTATTGTAGAAATGCTCTCTCGTGTCGTTGTACTACTAAAAATTTCTAAGTAAAAATATCTTATGATTTTATTTCTTTAGGGGTTGTGTGATTCTCACGAGAAGAGGATATATTCCAACATTATCAAACTATACTTTATGAATTATGATGTTTGTTTATTCTCACAAAAACACCGATTTACGTTTCACGTTCTAATACGTGTTTTTACATCATCTGAGAAATTACGAAAAATGTACAGTTACTGGAAACGTTTATAAAGTCGTTAAAAGTAATTAATTCTGGAGGAGAAACTCTGCAAATAAAATTACAAATAGTCTATTATTAAACCGAGTTCACTTCGGGTTTTCCTTCCTAATTTCTCTTACTTCTTCTGTTACTACTAGAAATCAGAGTGGTAATAATAAAAATATAAAAAAGGTCTGTGAAAAGAAGTGTGCAGCGGACATGCTGTGTAACAAATTTTAGGCCTATTGGTATTTCTAATGTTTCGACAGCTTTGGACCTTTAAGCTATAATCTTGGAAGTAATCTCTATGTAAGAAGATCAACCAAACACAGCTGTTTATATTGTTGATTTACATAATCTCTATGTAAGAAGATCAACCAAACACAGCTGTTTATATTGTTGATTTACATAATCTCTATGTAAGAAGATCAACCAAATACAGCTGTTTATATTGTTGATTTACATAATCTCTATGTAAGAAGATCAACCAAACACAGCTGTTTATATTGTTGATTTACATAATCTCTATGTAAGAAGATCAACCAAACACAGCTGTTTATATTGTTGATTTATATATGTATATATTAATGTTACATGGTAGTTTAAAACGGTAGAGAATGGTTCTAAAACTGGTTTGTTTTACAATTTAGTGAACTAAAACATGAATACAAATAAGCAACATTAAATAAAAATAATATGTTTAGCTGAAATGAGTACTGTGAATTTTTAAGAGTCGGAAAGGGTTCTTTACCGGACAAACAGTATTTAAATGAAAGTTCCATATCTTGTTTAGTAGTAGTTGGCATGGCGAGATAGTTAGGGCTCGCAACACCTAATTTGAGGATAGCGGGCTAAAATCATCGTCACATACAACAAGTTCCCATTTTTTGCCACGGAGGGTTATAATATTACTGTCAATCCTACCTTTAGTTAATAAAAGAGTAACCCAAAAAAAAGCAGTGGGTGGTGATGACTATCTTGCCTTCCTTCTAGGCTTATAATCCAAAACTAGAGACGTATAGTGCAAACAGTACTCGTGCAGCTTTGCACAAATATTCAAAGAAATAAACAATTAGCAGTAGTTAAAGTAATCAACAATTAGACAAAGTGGCCTCAGTTGTTTTTATATTGCCTGTATTTACGTAATGAAAATACTCAGTGACTGCTACGTTGGGTTTTAATTTTTCTAGGGTTTCGTTATTAATACCGTATTTTATGATGACGTTTTCCTACATACAGTAAGTGACATCACACTATCTGACCATATATGATACTGAAATACTGAAAACAGGTTTCGTTACTGAAAGGAAAACCGTTTTTAACAGTACAACTTGTATAAAAACAAGTTTAAAAGCAGTGTTGATTAAGGACGCTCTGTAATTGTTGTCATGTTGTGACAAAAAATCAAAACGATTAATCTCTCATACTGCGTGAAAAGGTCAGTTATACAAACACACATACCTGACATACAAAAGTAGAGAGCTTAGTGAAATTATGGTTTACTTTAATGTAAAAAAAACAACACAAGAATAACAAAACAAAAAAGACGTGTTTTTTTACTTCATTTTCACAGATAAAAGTTATAGAAGATTTGAAACTGTACTTTTCAAGTAAGTCAGATCCACCATTTTATATATATTATACGTCATACGACTTTCCAGTTATTCACAAATCAAACAGACGTCTCTTTCGAAGTAATTTATCCTTTTTGGTCAAGACGCCACAACTTATTAACATTCCTGGTCACATTCCCACTGTGTCTCTTGAACTACCAGTTACATTTGTGACTCTTTTCTCAATTTGCTTGTGAAATTATCTTCTTAGCATAAACTTTAACCTGTTCATTGCCGTAGACGAGATAACTCATCCAAGCCAATCGGTAACACAGTGCCACGGACGAGTTAATTCGTTGCTAATAATACCTAACTTCATCGCTAGATGTTAGCACCATACATGCATTTGACCTACTTACAAATTGTTTCACTTTCGATCTAAAATGGCGTCACGAAAGAGTTACAAGATGAAAAAGCATTAGAGTTGTATTTTGAACTTGGTTCGGAGTTAATGTAGCAGCTGAAATACTTGGCAGTCAACAGGTTAAGCCAGTTTTCATATCTACATATCGATATCTCTATATGCGAAATGATTAGCCCTTTAAACATTTCCTTAATATTCGAATTAATGACTTAGCAAGACAACTTTGAGAAAACTGTCGAAATCCTTCATGAAGAAATATATGGGGTTGGTATGGGCAGCCCACTAGGACTCATGTTGGCTGACTCTTCCGTCTATCGTCAGAAACACGGATCCACAATTCTAGGTAAACAACAAAACCAATCAACTGTCCTTCAGAGTGTTAATACAAAACGCTAAACCCAGTCATCAGTTGTTCTTTTTTTCAATAGTATCAGGGCTTACACTAGAACAGCGGTAAGTCTACGGATTTGCAACGCTAAAATCAGGGGATCGATTCCCCTCGGTGGGCTCAACAGATTGCCCGATGTGGCTTTGCTAAAAGAAAACGCACACAAACACACACACACACACACACGCAATATCATCATATTACAGCTCCCAGATAAAACTTACAAACTGCTTTATATCCATCCCAGTCCTCGGTCTTTAAAGCCCATTGATTTTGTTGGTACCTGAGGAGTATCTATTGTCTCGAACAAGGACGAAGTATCTACGTGTATTCTGCTTGTTAGTATTCCTAGCGGAAACTATCTAAAGACACATTCCATTCGCGTAGAATTTTCTCTCCAAACAATTTCATCTAAAATTCAAACAGCTACCATGCATTTCAACAATGACGATATAAAAAAAAGCGACTACTTCCAAACTAGAAAATACAAACTCACTGGTGAATGAAAGTTTATCGAAAGCCATTTGTTTGATATTTTGACACGTAGGGTGCATCTGAATACATCTGTTTTCGACAGTCGATGTTTGTCCTTATTTATATAAACCAATTTTTATTTAGATTTCGAAAAAATAATGATTTTTTAAAAGTCATGAGTTGTTTGGATTTTTAGCACTTCTTAGGAACCAGTAAAACTAAAAGAATATCGTTGCTTTATTAACGTTAATTTCATTATTTGGGTAGAAATACGCTGAGAAAATCAATAATAGGGTTATTTAATCAAAAGTTGAGCTCAAAATTTTGAATACGTATTAGAAAAAAACAATATGTATTTTTGTTCGTTGTTGGTAAGCTGCACAATAGCCCATTTGCGCTATTTTTATCTCAAGTATCAAAACAATGTTTTTAATATTAGTAGCTTACGACTGAACCACTGGGGTATGGAAGAAATGTATTTATTTCAGACTCATTTAAAAAAGGTTACATTCATGTGAAGCTAGTTACCAACAAATGAAATATCACACAATCGTTCACAGAGAGGCCCGGCATGGCCAAGTGTGTTAAGGCGTTCGACTCGTTATCCGAGGGTCGCGGGTTCGAATCCAGGTCACACCAAACATGCTCGCCCTTTCAGCCGTGGGGCGTTATAATCCCACTATTCGTTGGTAAAAGAGTATCCCAAGAGTTGGCGGTGGGTGGTGATGACTAGCTGCCTTCTCTCTAGTCTTACACTGCTTATTTAGGGACAGCTAGCGCAGATAGCCCTCGAGTAGCTATGCGCGAAATTCAACACAAACAAACAAACGTTCACAGAGATTGTAGCTTAGTGTCAGTTTTAGGTTGTGTTCTTAGACATTTCCAGTATCCGACTTTTGAATGTGATCCTTCTAGCTAGCTTGGTTTAATCCCTTAAACCTGAATTAGAAACAAACAAAAACATTTTGTGTTCTTAATTTAAACTTTTAAACTTAAATTATCATTTAATTTGTCTAATGTACTGTTTGTTTTTCTTTCTTTTAATATAACAAAAAAATGGAAAATATTTGAAAGAGGTACAAATAAGTTGTCAAAGTAAAGAGAGTGAATATATGTTCACATAATACTTTTCTCGTTTCGTGAATAACTTAAAGAATGAACCAGACTGAGTGAATACCGAAGACCTCCTTTTATGTCGTCCGACGTTTTAATGACAAAACACCGCTAAAGAATTTTCAAAATAATGTCTCACTGCTAGTATTTCACAGTGACAGATGTATCAAATTTTTTTTTTACTTCCACAACGAGCGATAGAATATATATTTTACTTTAACAGCAAAAAATGTGAAAGATAGACAATATATATTTTTCTTGCTTTTGAAGGTCATATGTCATGCCGTGTTGTAGCCTACAGGGCATAATTCTTCTCATGATTCATGGCATACGTATCTTTTGTTGATGTCACAACAACACATTTTTTTTTTAATTTCGCGCAAAGTTACACGAGGGTTATCTGCGCTGGCCGTCCCTAATTTTGTAGATTAAGACTAGAGGAAAGGTAGCTACTCATCACCATCCACCGCCAACTCTTGGGCTACTCTTTTAACAACGAATACTGGGATTGACCGTAACATTATAACGCCCCCACGGCTGAAAGGGCGAGCGTGTAGGTGGGACGGGGATTCGAAACCGCGACACTCAGATTACGAGTCGAACGCCTTAACCCACCTGGCCATGCCGGGCCTGGACAGTACAAATTGCAGCGTTAAGTGTCCTTTTTGTAATGTCATTTTATGACATACTGACTGACAGAAAACACATTACTGTAAAGTTGTGAGAGTGGTTAAATAGGTGATCCTCTTTAGATGGTTTTATGTCTCCTTTTGGTGAAATTATCAAAGGAAAGATGTTAGAAATCATCATGTGACAAAAATAAGTACAATTTTAACTTTATTGAGGAAACGCGTTTTCAATTTGGAATATTTTAGTCATATTGAAATGAATGTCTAGGATTTTTTTCACAACATAAAAGAACGTTTCGAAATATGTTTGACTTTTAGTAGAGCTGTAAGAAAGAACGTTGGTGATTTATTGGCATATTTGTTGGACAATGTGCAAAATGTGAGTTTATATCCCTCTTATATACCTTTATATACATATATATATATTATTTTTCAGATAAAGAGGTCTCAAGGCACAAAGCGACACACGTAAAGAAAAGAAGATAAAAACATTTGAAGATAGGGTGTGGCCTGCACGTGGGACAAGCAAAATCTAATCATCTGGTATTTGTAAGTTTGTTCCGGATGATCACGCAAAGGTACCCATGCGCTGATAGGTAACTACGTATTCTTCAGGTTAATTATCTTTGAAGATGACCTGAGAAGGTCGAAACGTTGTTCTGTACTTTATTTTGATTAAAGTGTTAATACCCATACCAGCTGTCTTGAGAATATGTTTTTACTTCAAGTAGGTTTCTCGTCATCACGAATGATAGGTAACTAACTTCTCAATAACACCTATCGTCATCTCTTGGGCTGTTCTAATGGAGTAATACGAGTTGATTGTTATTTATAGTACTTGTCCATGGCTAATAGATGGATACTAGCCATGATTTCTTGTTCGTTACGACACCACGGACCACGACTGGCCTAACAAACTACTAAAATTAATTATTTCTATAATGATTTACATAAGTGTGAATGTTTAACAATAAATAAACAAACAGAATCTCGGACTGGTATAGCTTAATATTTATGGTGCTCGCTCGCACTCTGAGGGTCGCGGTTTCGAATCCTCTTCTCTCAGTTGCAGGAAATATACAATCTGACGACCACTTGCACTTTTCGATTAGAATATCCCACGAGATAACGGTGCATGGTGTTGACCAACCTATTACCTCAAAATTTAGTCCTGTTGTAATTAGGGACGGCTAGAGAGAACAAGTATTTCTACGCAAAATTCAGTAGATTATCAATCAAATTTCCTCTTATGGAAAGGAAATAATTCTAAGTCTTTCTCTACATCTCTTGATTTTATCAAGATATCTACATCATAATAAATTATATTACTCCTGAATTGTTCAGTTTAATTAAGAACATTGTACTGTTTTTATAAAGAACATTATTTCTGTTTAAGTCACACTCTAGTTTTTTATATTATTCACTTTTCCCATATTTTATTCGTTTTCAACTTGCCCATCAATTGTTTAGAGATAAGTTTTAGGACTCGTAATACTAAAATCTGGGGCTCAATCAATGCCTTGGCCATCACGTAGTTACCCCATTTTATAGTTTAAACGTTATATTAGTATTTAGGGATATAGTGTTAATTTTAGAGCAAAAACTTTTTTCTTATAAATATTTAGATTTGTCGTTTTTATTGACGTTCCCTAATGTTGAAATCATACTTTTAGTTGGTATATATTTTATTGTTAAATGACAGGTATAGTTGGTTAGTTATTTATAACAAAGAAACACAAGCTTCTGTGTACCTTTATTCATTTGGTAATTGTGTTGTTTGTTTGTTTTTTGAATTTCGCGCAAAGCTACTCGAGGGCTTTCTGCGCTAGCCGTCCCTAATTTAGCAGTGTAAGACTAGAGGAAAGGCAACTAGTCATCACCATCCACCGCCTACTCTTGGGCTACTTTTTTACTAACGATTAGTGGAATTGACCGTCACATTATAACGCCCCCACGGCATGTTTATTACGAATTACGAGCCGAACGCCTTAACACACTAGGCCATGCCGGGTCCTCGTAAGTCCAGTTTTATGAATATAGAACAACGAAATTTAGAAGAATTCCAGTGCAGACAGCTTATTTGATATTCACTTAGTACTTTTGTTTGTTGATTGGTTGGTTTATTGACAGCTAAGCACAATGTGCTATCTGTTGTAAGCTATTAAGTATTGTTGAAATAGCAAAGTTGAAAATAGAGAATCAAAATTCTTGTATGAATGAAAATAAAAATTTTAAGAATGAAAATTTCCGAACATAAATATGAAACATTGTAATTTCTAACGTTCTTAAAATTGATAATATAACTGTTTCTGTCATTCTGAATTGACTTTGTTTGATAACATGGTATTTTTGAAAGCATATAATGATTAGAATTTGTGAAAGAACAGTAAAGATTGTTTTCTCAAAAATAAAACTTATTACAAAATAAATTTTAAATAACTCTGAAATTCTAGAATGATTCAAATTTTTCTACCACTGAAACAAATGTACAACTTTCCTTAGTTCTGGCAAGGTGGACATGCACTAATTGACCACTTTTTCAAGATCAAAGTTTAATATCTGGTTGACCACCTTTATGTTAACTTATTAGAAATTATATGGAATCCGAATTCAAAGGGGTAAGAGAGTATTTTGATTTCTTTACGTAGAGCTGGAGGTTAGAGAGAGAAGGTTAGCAGCTGGTTTTCATGTCAGGTTCTTAGATTTAGAACTTACTATTTGATTAAAGAAGAAACCATCTTAGTGTGGTATGGTGTTATATATGCTTATGACTCAATAAAGAAAGCAATATGTATTAAGCACATCAATCTACGCCAACATGGTTTTTTTTGCAGCTAAATATTTGTGTGATAAAAGTTCCAACTGAAAAAGGAAATAAAACAAAAACTCGCTTTTCTTATACTGCTAGGATTCGTTGAAAGGAACGATGACAGCATTTACATACCACTAGCTAATTTATTCAGAAAATTTCTCTAGACTACAATGAAAATACATGGAATTTGAAAGATTAATTGTTAACTGACTTAATGAACAAAGATTTATTATTTTAAACGGCTCATGTTCCTCCTTTACCCACAAACGAAGTTCCTTTCTGATTAACGATCCTTCGTAACGTTTTTGACGGTACAGAACTATTGACGTGACACTGATCTTCATTCGTCGTCGATGAAACTGTTAGAGAGCTTCTGGCTGAAGAGATGCAACCCTCGAAAGCCAACGAAAACATGATACAAGAAAAAAAAAAAGATAATTTTAGAAAGTGATGAGAAAAAATATAATCCATAACGTTTTTTTATTTCGTTTGTAAAAAATTCTATCTTCTCTATCAAAATTAATATTTCTAAATATACGAGGAAGCTTTTTTGTTTGTTTTGGAATTTCGCACAAAGCTACTCGAGGGCTACCTGTGCTAGCCGTCCCTAATTTAGCAGTGTAAGACTAGAGAGAAGGCATCTAGTCATCACCACCCACCGCCAACTCTTGGGCTACTCTTTTACCAACGAATAGTGGAATTGACCGTAACATTATACGCTCCCACGGCTGAAAGGGCGAGCATGTTTAGCGCGATGGGGATGCGAACCCGCGACCCTCAGATTACGGGTCGCACGCCTTACGCGCTTGGCCATGCCAGGCCACGAGGAAGCAGTTGCTCATATAATTCAATCGCGACTTTCACATGCCAGTGAATTTTATGGTGAAACATCAGTCGGTAACTGTTAAAGATTAAAGCAGGAGTGTTATGATTTAATTACTTCAATGCTCTCAAACAAATTCTAAGATTATATCAGTTTCCACCCATTTGAAAAGTAAAAACGAAATAATTTTTCAGCGATTGTTCAAGTTGTTTGTTTTTTGAAATTTCGCGCAAAGATACACGGAGACTCTCTGCGTTAGCCGTCCCTAATTTAGGAGTGTAAGACTATAGGAAAGACAGCCACCCACCGCTAACTCTTGGCCTACTTTTTTACCTATGAATAGCGGGATTGACCGTTACCACCACGGCTGAAAGGGCGAACGTGTTTGGTGCGACGGGGATTCTAACTCGCGACTTCCTGATAACGAGTCAAGCTACCTTACCATCTGGCAATATCGGGCCTTAAGGGGTTCAGATTCACAGCGAACCAAGCATACAGTATACATATTTAAGTTTTGTATTCTTTCATAAAGCGTGGGTGTGTGTTTTTCTTATATAAAACAACATTGGGCTATCTGCTTTAGCCCACTGAGAGAGGAATCGAACTTCTGATTTTAGTGTTGTAAATTTGTAGACTTACTCCGATACCAGCGGGAGACTTTCACAAAGCAAGTCAAATAAAATGAACTTTAAAGTTGTTTTCTTGTTCATTTCATTAAAAATAAATCATTAATATAATTAATTCTACCAGAAGTGCTTCTAAGAATTCTACAACCGTACTTAAAGTTCTTTTTTTGAGTTATAATTATTATTCTCTCTTTTCGAAAAATTGTAATAAAGTTTGAAGTTTAATCGAAAAATCTTCCCATTCACCGAATTTTCTTTTCGTCTCAGATTTGTTTCATTCATAGATAAAGAAGAGTCTTATCGTGAATACTGTGGTACATAATTTGAGCTTTTCTATAGAATAACAACAAAATATTTAAGAATTATTGCCGGGAGCATATACTTATCTTTTCTCTTCCTAGCTGCAGTTAATATTTTCTAAAGTATTCTATCAATTCTTATTTTAACGAATATATCTAATAAGTGTGACATAACTTCGGAAACTTTATGTCGACTAAATTTTATGAGTTGTCTGTTTTTAATATATTTTCTTTCGACACTATATTTCAAACGTAAGTGGAATAAAACCAACAACTTCTTTTCTATTCCATTATTTGTTGCATTTTTTAGTATTCGTTTATTTGGTATGTGTTTCTATGGTGATTTTCTCTATCAGTAAAACTTATACATAATTTTTGGAACATTTTATATCAGAATTACGTGGATTAAAAATTATTTGGTTTGTCAACTTCTACAGGTTAAGTTTAAAGTCCTTCTACGATTTGATCTGGTTCTTGTGCTCATTTTGCAATCTATGGATCGCAAAATCAAAACTTTTCATCGAACATTCTCGCTCTTTCAACCGTTTGGGCATTATAATGTGATGATCAATCGCACTATACGTTAGTAAAGAGAAGCCCAGAAATTGAAGGTGGTGGTGTTGACAAGCTACATCCCATCTAGTCTATCACTTGAAAGTAGTGTTGTTCAAAATTTAATACAAACTAAGATTTTGCGCTTGAAGGAAACCAGTTAGAAGCAGTTATCATTAATACACTTTTAGTCCAGACGTTAAGTGACCAAGTACTTCTTCTAATATTAACGTCAACACTACTGCTTACACAAGTTTCTTCAGACCAATGTACTGTCGAAACATGTAGCATATTTTACAGTTAGTTGTTATATTAAGGTGCTTCCATACTTGCGTTTTGTGGTATGAATATTTGAAACTGGTTAGAAGGCCTAGTGTCTTTTGTGAATAGTACTAAAATTATATATAAATAAGTGCTGTTTACGGACTTGAGTCAAATTTATATTTTCGTGATACATATGTGTATTACGTATTTTGTATTGTAAATTTGCAAGTATAAGTTCAGGTTTTTTGTCGCTTTTGCTTAGTTTTCTTTATATTTATTATGTATAAGCAGTTGTTTTGTCCGTGTAGGGCTCACAAAAACGATTAGCCTCTGGGCTCACACAACCTGAAATACGCCCCTGTCAATGTGAATTATTACTAAAGGAAGTTTCAAATTATATAAGTGATGTAAAATGAGACAAAAAGTAAAGAAGCATTGACATATGAATTATATCGTAAAATAATAATTTAAAAGCTTTTTATCTTCTATTACAATGGCTTCATTGTACTTCTTTCAGCTACGGTATCACAGTAACGTATAAAATTGCTTGTTGAAGCAGAAAAACACGCAATTCCACCTTCACTGTAACGAACGATTTCCAATTAGGTTATTAGCTAGAAACGCACAACGACAGCAGAAATAAATGGTTTTTAATGACAGTTTTTACCCAACACTTACAACTTGAATTTGATATTGTGATAAAAGATAAAAAACCTATACTGATACCAAAAGCTTCCAACCTTTCATTGGTTTGCTTTCTATAACTCTAGATTTAACATTCCTGCTCAGATAAAACTTAAAACACCCAAATAATTAAAAACAAAACTAAATGATAGTTATTAAAAATTACGTTTTTTTTAAACGTAGTAGCAGTTAAGAAAGTGCGTTTTATATTATCTGAAGTTAAATATAGAGAAATATACTACATTTCAAATACAAATATGGTATTGAATAACACAAAGTACCACTGCTAAAAAATCTTTAACGTCACTTTACAGCTAAAGTCGACTGTATATAAATACACTACATTTCAAATACACATAGAGCACGGAATAATACAAAGAACCATAGTTCTAACATGTGAAATACCCATCGAAAATTGAAAAATGTCGTAATTGAGAAATGCTTGGTCACATATTCTCAACCAGATACAACTGCACTAAATGGTTGTACACGCGTTAAAACAAAGAACGGAACCGGCCATAAGCTAGTGGTTAGTGTCGAATTTGTGTTGTTCTAACCCAATTGTCATGAAAAATAATAAAAAAATGCGTTTCCTATTTTAGCCTGCAGCTGCGTTACGTTTATGTTACATATTGTTGTCTACGTCATGCAGACTTTACGGATAGTCTGTTCTGTAGCTTCGTAATTAATAACAAGTAAATAAACATAACTCATTGCATAGGTTTAAATACTGAAGTAAAGAGAAAGTTACGTTTCATGGTATGAGAAAAAAAAAAAAGAATTTTAATGCAAGTATAACTAATTTTTCCAAATTGTCTTCTTCACAAGATTATTCCGTTTTAAACCACACCGTTCGAGTGAATATCAAATATAACTGCGGTTATTTCATGTGGTTTGTAATAACAGTACAACACCAAAGGAGAATCATCTCCCCTAACTTAGTAATACAATTTTAGTGCAGAAGTACTGTCCCAAATATAGTACAATATTTATCATACTAACATAAACTTACATTAATACCCCAGCAATTATCACACCACAAAAATGCCGAGTATAATATTTTCTCTGGGCATTTTTATGTACTGAATTTGAAACCTAAACCAGTTTATCGTTACTTGCTGCTTCTCAGTTAAATCGGATCTAAATTCGGGAACATTCTACATAGGAAATTTCTACCATGCTTACTAGAAAGGAAAGTTATCCGGGGGTAAAATTCGACGTATTTTGTTATGCAAGTTGAACGCTGGATTCCTTGTTTGTTTTGAATTTCGCGCAAAGCTAATCGAGGGCTATCTGCGTTAGCCGTCCCTAATTTTGCAGTGTAAGACTAGAGGGAAGGCAGCTAGTCATCACCACCCACCGCCAACTCTTGGGCTACTCTTTTACCAACTAATAGTGGGATTGACTGTCACATTATAACGCCCCTACGGCTGAAAGGGCGAGCATGTTTGGTACAACCGGGATTCGAACCCGCGACCCTCAGGTTACGAGTCGAACGCTTTAACCCACCTGTCCATACCGAGCCCGCTGGATTTCTACTTGGGTCAAAGGATACTTTTATGGATATTTTGATAAGGCTTTGGACAGAACGTATCGTATATACTGAATAGAATATTTTTTCATATTTTCCATTAAGTTATATACCAAATTTTAACACATTGTCTATGAAATATTATAACGAAGCAGATATGGTTCGTGCTTTTTATAAGAAAATAAGCCAGCTTTATAAAGTGCGGAACCCTTACTATTTAACGTATGTACATATAGATATTTACATTTAATGTTAGATCATCACTATTAAACAATAAAGAATTTATTGTAAAGTAATTTAATGCATTTCAGCTTTTTTCTTTATTTAATTATGATTTCTTTTTTTGTTGTATACTGACTTGTTCGTCTGGCTAGCTATTTGTCGGGTTTCGAACTGGTCACTTATATTCAAAAACGTTCACTTGTAACAGTTATAGATGTTTAATGTGTCCTGCTGCCATGGATATTCAAAACGTACGACAAGATACAGTACTTTGTAAAATGTCTTATATATGTAAGGCTAAATTCTAATCCTTTATACATTAAGATTAACTTACAAAGTAAAAAGTGTTTTTATCTTAAAATAGAAATATATCATTTTAACAAACATTCGTTCAATAATGTTATAATAACCATTTTAAATGACCAATATTTAACACAAAATTATTAACAGAGAGAGAAGAATATTATATTTTAAAAGAAAACATCCTTTATCCCTACAAACTAAATCAGGACTTTTACTATAAAAAGTATGAAACATCAAGTAAAAATATTTGTATAAAAATTTTATTTTAAATTTATACCTGTAATTCTTAGCACAAGGGGTAAAAGGAAAAATAAATAGTAAATTGATCATTTTTGAAAAGTTTTGTAGAAACCTAGACACTGCTTTTGATAAACCTGATAATTTAATAAAATTCGTAACTAAACACCTACATGAAATTAAAAAATAAGAAAATTAGATGTTTTTCAAAGTATGTGTTAAATTTTGATCTTAATAATAGTTATATCGAATATTTAGTATTTGATGTAATAAAATATAAATTAAAATGTAATCAAGTAATATTATTTTGTAACATGAAATATAAAATACATGATTTTTCTAAATAAAAGAATTTAGTCCTTCAGATATAGATCATTTACATTGTATTTGTAGTAACAATGAACTTAGGAACAATTTTTTCAATCATATAGCAACAGGTACTTTAGAAATAATATAACACAAATAATTAAATATTTTTTTTAAATGATACTAAACTTCAAATAAAATATACATATAACTCTGAATCTTAAAGAAATAAAAATAATATTAATAATTATATTATTAAAATAAATAAAAACTCTTCCTACCGTGTTTCTCTTTTCAGCGGAGACTTTATATTATTAAATGCATAACAATTTAATTAATAACCTTACATTTATTTAGATACGAAAAGATTGGCTCTTTAATCTATTTAAAGGAATTAAAAAGTTCAAGATAATTTTTGTTACACCTATTGATAAAGCTGAGTGGAATGTAAGGTGTAATGTTGACTTTGTATGTAAAATTATAGTCCGAAATTTTGTCTATTGAAATCAGTACCTCAATTACTTTAAAAAACTGCTTTAAAAAGATATTATTATAACAAATATAAAGAAAGCTGTTAAATATGAAACATAAATAGAAATTATTATAGTTTACCATTTTATATGCTATACCTTAAACAAGAATGCTTTAAAATTTAGATATTATAATTTATTCAAGAACTATTATCACATATAATTACATATACTTACTAAATTTTAGACATTTTGTTTGAAAATATAAAAACAGTGTTATCAAAAACTTCAGACATTATTTTTTAGATTATATTAAAAATATTCAAATTATAGAATGCCTAAATAATTTAGATTATTTAAAAACAGCCAACTTTATTACCACCTACGATTTTACGATACTATATACTAGAATAAATGTAAAAGGCCTTGTTAGAGTGTTTAATATCTTGTTTGATAACATAAGTGGGTATTAAAAAATAAACAGATCAAATGCAAAAAAATAGCGTAGTTCTGCATTTATAACAGTTATACAACTTTTAATAAAATGGTCTATAAATAAATGGTGGGTATTCCAACGAGTGCTAATTTGTTCTTCAATTTATGCTATTTTACAAGCGTTTATTTTCCAAAAAAATGTCTTATTCTCAATTCATTTACATTCATAACTTAATTTCAACAAATAAATTAATTTTCGCCCAAAATACACTACATCCTAAGGAAGTGCATTTATCTTGTAGAAGGCAGAGTTCAGTTGAACATTCTTCATAAAAGAAGAAAAATTAATTTTCCCATAGTTAGTTTACCTACTCCCCAAAATATTATCCCCAACTTATTTTTAAAAAGGATTATTGTGATTATTATATGACAAATGAAACGATTCTTAATTATATGCGATACTAATAAATATTTTATGGATAATGTTTCCTTATTCATAAGTAAACTAAAAGATAATGGATACATATACAACAAACAATTGTTTACTATTTTCATAATAGATATACATTTAGTTTAAGTAATAAACCGTAAATTATGAAAAACGCATTATTTAGAAGTCATTAGATTATCAAAGGTGACCTTTAATAATTAATTTAGTTTATAAAAAAGTTTTTATTCAGTATTCCAGTTCTGGAATATATGTACTGATATACCTCTTCACACAAGTGTTGAGTGCTACTAATATTGTTGACAAAATCTTTTAATACTTAATATTTTATTTATAAAATGTATATCTGTTGAGAATTCTGATTTCGTTAACTACAAATATTCAAATGAATTACAATGTAAGAGACGAAGATGGATTTCTGAGAATAAACACACATAATACTGATAAATTTTGTTCATAAAAATATTTAAAACTGTGCTCTCAATACGAACTTAAGTATTCTAAAAAACTTTAATTTAACTGTTCATATATTAAAGTCCCGCCCACCATTGATCAAGCTGTAAGTCTCCATGAACAGGGATTTGAAACCCGCTTTAAGTAGAGTACATATAGCCTACTGTGTATATATTCTCCAGGTTTAAAGCGCTTACTCGTAATCTGAGGGTCGCGGGTTCGAATCCCCGTCATACCAAACATGCTCGCTCTTTCAGCCGTGGGGGCGTTATAATGTGACAATTAATCGTTTGTAAAAGAGTAGCCCCAAAGTTGGCGATGGATGGTGATGACTAGCTGCCTTCCCTCTAGTCTTACACTGCTAAATTAGGGACGGCTGGTACAGATAGCCCCCGTGTAGCTTTGCGCAAAATTCAAAAACAAGCAAACAAACAATAACAGACATGCAATCACAAATAAACAAAACCATGCCTGCACGTAGTATTATGTTCGTGGTATTGTAACCAAAAAGTGTACAACTTTCTAAATCCGAATGGAGCCGCAAGTATAGAAATTACCTATATTAAAATTAACGATATAAGGGAAAAGGTTGCATGTGTATATATTATTCTCTTCCGACACCTCCTCTTTTGTTGATTAATATGTTTTTTCTTTCTCTTAAATCACGTATTTTATCCACTGCTAGACTTTTTATACTAGAATGCGTAAACCAAAACAACAAAAGTTATAGGTTCTAACAATGAAACCGAATACGGTCCTCTCAACACTCACACTGTGTGGAAGTATTCCTCACTGACACTAATGTGCTTAATTTTCTGTAACAAGGAAATTTTAAATGCGTTCTTTTTAAGCCTCATGCTTTCTCATGTTCAACTGATATATATGTACATAAGGGAACAGTCATTTAAAAATGTCTAAACATTAAAGGCTACTTTAGTGAGTAAATCGGGATGACTGGACCTTTATCACTGTATTTTCATTAATTGTACTTGTTTTTTACGTAAAATTTCAACTGTAACCTAGCCAACAAGTGTATTAAGTCTTCATCTCAAGTAAGTATTGGTAACCACGTAGTCAACAGTTTTGTTTGTAACAATCTCTTTACAATCCTGATTTTAACAATGTTACAAATTGTATTCTTACCGTTTCTTTTAAACTAGCTTATAGTTTGACATCATGAATTTTATTTTCTCTTTGTAAGCTCTCTATATTCTTGGTAATTAACTTTTGTTTAACGGTTCGAGAAAACACGAAAATTCTGATAAAAAATCTGTGTTTATCTTGCTTGGAATGGAGAATAATATTAAGTAAGTTCAAATAAATAAAATTCAAAATATTAAAGTGTCGTAATGAATACTGCATGTAGTTTTACTTTTCATTTTTCGTCATGTTACTAAGAGATGTAAGATGTAAAGATGGAAGGAAAACTAATAAAACTGTTATTATTGGAAGCATTTTTTAAATTTCGCAATAAACAACTCAAGGGCAACCTGTGTTAGCCATCCTCTAGTCCTGAAGTGGTAGAACAGAGAGAAGGCAGCTAGTCAACACCATCATCTCTTGTGTTGCTTTAAACGAATAATGAAATCCGACAGTCACATTTATAACGCGCCCACTGTCTCTAAAAGCGGACCTCGATTTTGTTTTTCAATGGTAACGGAACGCGAACTTTGGAAACCTGGTTCCATAGGACGGCCAATTACCCATTAGGCTTCACTATGGTTTGGACCACAACTTGTATAAGTTACTTTAGAGATAAGAAACAGTTTGTTTGTTTGTTTTTGTTTTTTTGCACAAAGCTACTTGAGGGCTATCTGTGCTAGCCGTCCCTAATTTAGCAGTGTAAGACTAGAGGGAAGGCAGCTAGTCATCACCACCCACCGCCAACTCTTGGGCTACTCTTTTACCAACGAATAGTGGGATTGACCGGCACATTATAACGCCCCCACGGCTGGGAGGGCGAGCATGTTTGGCGCGACGCGGGCGCGAACCCGCGACCCTCGGATTACGAGTCGCACGCCTTATGCGCTTGGCCATGCCAGGCCGATAAGAAACAGAAGGACAACTGTTTTAGCGTTTGTAAAGTGTACACTTAATCTTAAACATTAGCCATAAATTATTGATTAGTATTAAATTGTGACCAAAATAACTACGTGCTCAGTAAATAAAAAAATTGAACCTAATATTGAATATATGTTGTTCTCATTCCTTTTCTTCTACAGATTACAATGCGAAGTTTCTTTAATCGTTTTCGTGCCAATAATCAGCCAGAAAATATGTATTTTAGCATCATTCTATTAACTAACAACGTGTGTTACCATACGACTGTTTAGTGTTAAAAGTGGTTCATACCAAGCTCGTCTCTGTATAGTAAATGAGAAATTATCTACGTTTGCTTTCTATTGTACTTTAACCAAGTTTTCTTTGGCGAAATATAGGCAGAATCCAAACAGCTTTGTTCATTTTTATTTAATGTTAAAATATTTAATAAACATCTGGGGGATGATTATTCGTTTGTTTCTTGAATTTAGAATAAAGCAACTCGAGATCTATGTTTGCTAGTTATCCCTAAGTTTGAAGTGATGGACGAGAGGGAAGGAAGGTATTCAACGTCATCCGCCGTCAAATCTTTGACTAATCTTATCTAACCAAACAGGGGAATTTGGCTATTTTTGATGTTACGCACTCGTATCCTAAACGCACGGAGCTTGACTTATATATGATGTATGTATGATATTTATTTGTAGGACATGAATATTCAAGGAAATAGTGTGTATACTCGTACGACATGCTAAACAAATAATAGTTTTATTAATATTAATTAAGTAATGTAATCTCAACCACTCCAACATTTAATATCTCAGAAGACTTTTCAACTTAATATGCACATTCACATTAAAAAAATATAAATATTGTTTTACTACAATGAAAAATATAAATATTGTTTTACCACAATGAAAAATATAAATATTGTTTTACCACAATGAAAAATATAAATATTGTTTTACTACAATCAAATATAAATATAAGTTTACTAGGATAAAATATCATTAAATTGACTATTATTATCGATTAAATATTTTTCAAATAAACCTTCAAGTTTATTATTAATATTGGCAAAACCTAATGTGTATGATTAACGTTAGTTAGACATAATAACTTAATGGTAAGAGATACTCACTGTATTTAAATATGTATAATTCTCGACAGATTCAGAAGTTTCATTAGGAATACTACATGTGTTTGTTTTTGTTGTGGAATGTCTTCCAAGGAACAAACTTTCTTCGTTGCTTTTCTCCTCACCATCTGCTGACATTTCGCTTTCTGCGAAACAAAGAATCATGCTGGTTTGTTATTAACGGTGTGAAAGATATTGGAAAACATATCCATACGATCTATAAAGCTACTGGAATGGTATTAAGAAATACAAGAGCAGAACAAAAAAACATCTGTTTAAAAACATCTTTATTGTTCCTCGGATGTTAAATGGACTAAACCTTTAATTCTGGATGAATTTGTTATTCTAGTGGCATATGAGCTATATTAGTAAAACACATGTTGTTAAACAACAAGCAATATGGGCAAACTGTGCGATTTCAGTGACTTTGTAAAACGACAATTAGGTGCGTTAGGGACTCAAAGCGCAATAACTTTTAGAAGGTAGCAGTTGTTACAAGATTTATGTAAATCAAGGAGGTCAAAGAATGAAACCTAGTTCCTCAATCTACCTTTGTAAGACCTGTCAGATAGGTTAATACTTTCAATGTGTGTCTCTGCTCATTTAAACCCTTATATATTCACTTTATAATTCTTCGACATATTTATATTATAAATAAAAACAATGCTTATATTTTGGTCAGAAATTTTGATCTTTCATTCTAGGGACCCGATTTCATTAGCTTCATTCACAGCGAAGTGTTTCTAGGACCTTTTAACACTTTGAACACGAATACCAGTGAAACGTTTATACTAAATATTGAATAGAAAAACTGAATTAACAGTCATGTTTCTCTTACGTGTAAAATAATAAAGATTTTCGTCAGAACTTAATTGTTTGTTTTTTGGAATTTCGCACAAAGCTACTCGAGGGCTATCTGTGCTAGCCGTCCCTAATTTAGCAGTGTAAGACTAGAGGGAAGGCAGCTAGTCATCACCACCCACCGCCAACTCTTGGGCTACTCTTTTACCAACGAATAGTGGGATTGACCGTCACATTATACACCCCCACGGCTGGGAGGGCGAGCATGTTTAGCGCGACGCGGGCGAACTTAATTGTTAGGAATGAAATACTAACTATCTGAATGAATATTTATGCTTAAGGCTTTTACAATAGACAAACACATTATCCGTGGTATGGATTAGCTAGACTAAATAATTTAATAACGAGGTATACTTAAAGTTATGGCCGTTATTTCTCATATGGTAAATGCACTATATCCTGAAGTGACGTATTAATTTGTTATAACAATGACCTCGTTGACAAACCATCCGCATTGTTTCAACATGTGTACGATATTAGCGTTATTCTACTTTAGTTGTCAGGCGTAATAAACAATTGGTATCAGTAGAATTATTCGAATAATTAAGATGCTATATTGCCGTCATGTCTACTTCTATTGTAATGCAATTAAAGCTTTTACGATCGAGCGTATCGTCGTTCCTCAAGTATGGACTCGTGCTTCATTTCCAATACATTTCACTGAGTTGGAACAGTGGATTCCAAACTGTGTATCGCGACACACTAGTGTGTCCCGGGAAGTTGTTAGGGATTGCGTAAATATGACCAAACAAAGAATAATTTAGAAGATAAAAAATACTGTTAAAAATATTACATGTGGCAGCGGGGTTGTTTCGCAAATCAAGATAAAGGGTTTAGGACATCATCAATGAAAAAGTTTGAAAACCATTGATTTAGAGTGATAGGCGGTTGTAGGTCTCTAGATAAAATTACTTGTTTTGTACCACGTATTATGAATGTTTTTAAGGTAAATAAAAATGGAATTTTACTTGTAGAAATAATAATTATGTGTAATGAGACTTGTTTTAATCGTATCTATTTTTTCATGGTCTGATAGTATTAAAAATATAAACTATTGATTAATCAAAGACCTACAAGCTTAAAGTTCAAAAGCTTCGAAATTAATAGCTCTTTTCATGAGCAGATTTAGCCAAATAAGCTCGAATGAGAACAATCCCGTTCGACTTAATATCCTCTACTTACGATCCCTGGTATAAATCCAACGATCTTTAGTGCTTAAGCTGTCTTGGAAACTGATAGCTAAACAAAGAAAAAGGTTTGTGGAAAGATCGTCTACAGATGTGTTTTTAAAGTTTAGTGTTGTTTTTCTTAGCAACAACCAATTACAATAAAAAATTAGACCTCGAGCTAATGATGCGTAGTTATGGACCAGAATGAGCTAAATAAAAATTAGTGTTTCTAAAGACAGCACAGACCAGTCTTGTAATTATTTTTCTACGGTACAAGCCTTAAGTTTCGTATAGTTCCGATTTTTTTAGTGACTTAAAGCTTAACTTATCGATAGTTTTACATTTAATCAAATTTAGGAAAACTTAGGCGCTACGTTTCTGGTCTCGATATCCGTGACAGGCAGGCCGAGCACAGATGGCCGATACTAAAAGCAATGAATCTGGACCGGCATGATGAGGTGGTTAGAGTGCTCGAGTTGTAATCTAAGGGTCGCGAGATCGAATCGTCGTTACACCAAACACTGTTGCCCTTTCAGTCGTGGAGGTGTTATAATGGTACGGCAAATCCCACTGTTCGTTGTTAAAAGAATAGCTTAAGCGTTGGCGGTGGGTGGTGATGACTAGCTGCCTTTGCTATAGTCTTACACTGCTAAATTAAGGACGGCTAGCGCTGATAGCCCTCGTGTAGCTTTGCGCAAAATTCAAAACAAACAGCAATGAACTGAAAACGTACAGTGTCTTAAATATAAATTTACAAAAGCCTCGCAACTATTACTGAATGTAATTCAGAATTGTGTGTACCCAGATAAATATCAAATATTAAATTCAAGGTTTTTAAATTTCAAAAACAGAGGATAATTTTGTCGAAGATCATCAGGTCATGAATAATTTCATGTATACAATATATCATTATTAGGTTATACTAGTTTAGGAGAATTCAACTCCTCATCAGTAACCCTGTACACAATTTATTTAAACAAAGATAAGCTGGACATATTTTAATAAAGTGTTTCAGACACACTGTTGGTATGAACGTGTTTTTTATTCACTAGGACTCATTATCTTTGATTAACTTGTGTTTAGGGTTGTCGATGAGGAATGCACTTTTCCGAAACGTTCATCAAAATGAAGATTGAACTGGTCCTCCCTTCAAGATTAAACATTTTTCGTAATACTAAGTTTATTTATTACCCATTTTCTTAGCCCAACAAACAATCTTAAGAAACGGTTATTTTAAATATGTGCCCTAAATGTGGGGCTGTACCAACTTAAACTGCTGAACAAGTCATTTCAGGAAGGTAACTGAGTCACTGAAGGGGAATTGAAGTAATTATTCCAGCTGAACAAAGTTTCGATAGAGAGAAGTTAAATGCTTAGCTAAAAGCGCTACTGACCTCGTCCAACCGAATCAGTCTACATTATACCTCAGGAGGAAGGAATGTAAGAATGGTCCTTTTAAAAGCAACGCAGTTCAACAAACAACGTATTTACTTTTTAGCTGTTAAGTATTTATATTTTAAATATTTAATATTGGAAATCCTACTGTTATTATTTTTACTTTTACTGTAAGAACAAGATTACAGATATGCTATTAATAGTTTTCTTTCAAAATTAAATATTAAATAAAAAACATATATATTTAAGCTATAGCCGCTAGGTGACGTGTTCTAATTTTAATATTCTAGTTTTTTACACAAGTAAACATCGAATACAAATTCACTTACACACGTAAGGAAAATCACAACGTGTGTTATCATCACGTGTTTGTTTGATTCACTTACACATGACTAAAAGAATTATATGTGTATATGAAATTAAATTTTATCATTTTTTTAGAAATGTACTGAACTGGCATTCGTTTGCTTTACCTTGATGTAAACTCATTGGTATAATATCAGGACACGTTTCATCTTCCAAACGTGATGTGGTTCGTTTAAATTCATCGGTGTTGTTTTTAAGAACGAATCTCTCCTCTGAACTTTATAAGGTAAATAAATAAGATACGTTAATCAGTAGAATGATAATAAAATTGTAATTCAATGCCTGAAGTTCAATATGGTTAAAAATCTCTAAGAAGTAGCTTGTTAATTAGGTTAACTGAAGTATTTTTGGTGTAACAAATATATTAATCAATAATAATAATTAAATACATTATATACATGTTGAGTTGGACATACTTCACAGCATGTATTACGTTAAACATTGTTACAATTTCGTTAGAGAACCAATAGTTACTTTACGATTCACGTATCAATTTAATTTATTATTTATTCGCCAGCTTCTTATTTATTAATATGTATTTTATTAAACACTGATTTCTAGCCTTACATGACTCTACGCCTAAACAAATAGTAACATTCGTATCAGTAATCTCAGACGTCACACTCTCTTAGTTACACTGTCGATGTTGTTTATTTGGTTTTCATTGGTCACGTTTCTAAAAAGGGTTGTGGAAAGTTTAGCTTGTTTACATTTATGCTGATGTTACTTTGTTCAAAGAATATTAAATCTACATCAGTATTTGAAGACAACAGCTGGTAAGGTGTTACGTTCATTACCATCACTTTTGCTCAATTTATGTATTTAGGTTTGTTTTGTTTTCTATATTGTAATAAAGTGATATTCAGTCTGTAAAAAAGCATAAACCTAAAAGCGTAAATTAGACCTCATTTTTCAACATAATTTTCGATAATGTCCTTATAGTATATTTTAATAATTCATAAAACACTACTCGTATTTTCAAATTATTTTTATGAGAAATTATTATTTTATTATATTGGAATTAAATTTATACATCACAATGTAACTTTCAAAGTATATAAAAAGGAAAATTAACCTTTCCTTTTATAATTAAGTAGTAAATAATGTACGTTTTATAACTATGCTAGATTCAGTTTGTATTATAACTATTCACATAACACTTCGCTTATATTTCATTTATTTATGAGATATAAGTATGAGGAACATCAATGTTCAAACTTTTGTACTTTCTAAACATCAGAGTCACATTAAAACCTTAAAAAATCATAATCTGTTATCAGATGTAATTCAAATATGCTTATTTCTACTTATTACAATATTAGTTAATGCTTATAAATAAATCAACATAGTAAGTTAACCTCCTAGTATAACCTTGCTGTCGTCTAAAATACCTTTAGAAATCTGATGGTAAAATATTTTAATGTAATCCTCTCTTCATACAACAACAAACATTAAAATAAGATAGCGAGAGTGCATGGCCTGGTGGTTAAGGCACTCAACTCGAAACATAAGGGTCGCGGGTTCGAATTCTCCTCACACCAAACATGTTCGCCTTTTATAGTGTGATGGTCAATCTCACTATTCGTTGGTAAAAAAGTAGCCCTGAGTTGGTGGTGATGATTAGCTGCCTTTTCTCTAGTCTTACACTGCTAAAGTAGGGACGTCTAGCGTAGATAGCTCTCGTATAGTTTTGAGCGAAATTCAAAAACAAACAAACAAACCTCTTCCCAATGGCGAGTAAACTTAATTCAAGTAAATAATAATAATGCATAATTAGTGATAAAATGAATCAGTAATAATGCATTATGAGTTATGACCCTGATTCTGATTTGTAAATGAGTTAAAAATTGTAACACTAACTTAACCTGCTTTACATCATAAAGATTGTTACACGTACAATTTGATAATTTAGAAATAGCACCTCAACCATTATTGTACCTATCGTATCCCAACCAGCCTGATAAAAACCTTGGTATTATGCGTAATGCCTCGTCGATACTGGTATATCAGATGTAGATCTGTTGACATATTGTTATATTTTCTTCATTGCTTTCACTCACAAATCAGTGTTATGTTTGTTAAGAAAATAGTGATAACTAACCTTCGTTCACAATATTACTTTGAAACTATGTACTGATTCACTCACTGTTGTTAAACCAAAGTTACATAATTAAAGGCTGTTTATATCTTCAAAGACTTGGTAACGAGAAACAGTTATTAAATTTATAAATTCAGATGTCTCATTTCGAGCTGTTAGAAACATAACACGTCGTAAATGTTGATAAAATTATGCATTACTATGACAAACAAAAACTTCAGTAACTTATCTAAGAATGGTTTGGTTATGTTAAATGCAATCTATTTCACACGTCCCCCTGTAAGACAACAATAAGTTTACGGGCTAACAACATTAAAACCCAGAGTTTTATTTTTCGCAGTGAACACAACAGAGAGTCCAAAGTATTTTGCTGTAAAATAAACACAATTATCATAAACGCAGCGTGCTCGTGATAAAATTAAAGTTCAGGGTAAATAAAGATAACACACCCATTTTTAGCTTACCCAGTGGAGACACCTCTTTGGAGGCTGTCTAGAAAAGGAATAAAACGTATATGATTTTATACTGAAGAAAAGATATATCACTTGTTTAAACTTTTAAATATATTAATGAAATTTAAGTAGAAGAAGTTTTATACTTTAGACGTCAGAGTTATAGAATTTACTTCTAATTTATAGAGAGCGAAGAAACAGAAATTAATATATTTGAATAACATGTATATATACGTAATATTGAGATAAAAGTTTTTCTTATATGGTTATTCAAGTGACTGTTTAAGTTTTAACATTAGATCATGAAAAGTAAATAGAATATTAAATAACAAAGTTTAAGACTTGCCAGATATTGAAAAATTCTAATTAAATAAGTAGCTTTTCCGACTCTACAGAGAATACACAAAGTTTCTGAGAATTTCCAGATTAACAAAGAATCGCAGCTAAAATTTCAGAGCAAACACCAAAAGTCTTACTTGGTTTCCTCCGGGACTGGCGTATGTGGATAACAATAATTATAACGAAAACAACCACTGTTACGGAAACAAAACTTAATCCAATAATTACAAATAGTGGCCCGAACGGAAAACTCCTCTGGGATTCTAACAAAGTAAAATAAGATAGAACGAGTTCAGTTCACATTTTCATCAATGAAATAGGATGTGTATAACAAGGGATAGATAATAAATATGGTTATGAGTTGTATAATATGGAATGCTTTTGTTATTAAGCTAATAAAAACAACATTCAAAACTTATATCTAAACAAGAGATCTTAAAGAACATATATATATATTCTGTTGTAAAACGTATTTTAATAAAATGTAGGTTATCATTCAGCATGTTTGTTATGATAAGGGAAGAAGGAAACGTTTTATAATTATTTTATACTTGGTGTAATTGTTAAAAAAACTTTACCAGTGAAATACCTTGTTACTGCAATTTTACAAATACGATTTAGTTGCTTGATTTAAAGTTTGTTTTATAACTAATTAAAGATCTGTGTTTGATGGGTTTGTTTATAAACTTTATATTATACATAATGTCAAAGAACAAAAAGAAACTTTGTGCTTTTTTTCCATTTATAAGTTCTAACTTCATCACTTCACACATTCCCTTAAGAATATGTATATTCATTTGAAAGTTTCTCAATTTTCTCAAAACATTTCTATAATAAAGAAAAAAATATAGTCCGGTGAAAATATTTCGGTTATGTAATAAACTGTTTTCAATGCATCTTATACATATAGTGACAAGAATTATACAGTTCAGATTCAGATAACGTTCCCCCAAAAAAAAAACAAAATAATTTTGTTAACACCAATGTTTGCAATGAAAAGATAGTTTAACGATTAGTTTCAGATCAATAACACGAACATAAATAAAACAATACAAACCTTTATAGTGTACATATGTTTATATTTACACTTTCTAAGTACAACATGTTGAAGTTATTTGTAAATAAACAATCGCTTACTGAATTAGTTGCTGACTGCTCCTTAATAGTTTCAGGAATATTTTGAATTTTAAAATTTGTTGTGCGTACTGGAGGGATTTAATCATTTATATAAAAAGATCAGAAAAATCGACCTATGACACGTACTCCAGTACTCCAGTTATATATAAAACTTTATTTTTATTCTTTTAACCAACATTTCGCCTTTGCGGCTTCATCAAAACCATTCTACGAGGGGTTCTGTATATTACCCTTGATAAAACCGCAAAAGCAAAATGTTAATTGAAAACAACTATTATATATACATAGCTGGAGTATAAAGATAGTTTTTTCTAAACGTTTTATAGAAATATTTTGACCTTGTTCTTCTCCATGACCTGCTCGTAACTTAAACGCCTTGTTCAATCAAATTGCACCTACATGAAAATAAAATAAAGTGTTTATTGTTTTCGAAAAAATCAAATATAAAATAAAAGAATTAGGTTTCCCTTTAAAAGCTTAATCACGTCACTTTAAAAGCAGTTTGTTATAGTGTCAGATCAATATAAATGGCATACTTACAGGCTTAACCTTATAGAAGACATTAAAAAATGCTTTTTTTTTCTCTGTTCAACGTAAATTGAAAAGCGTATTATTTTTCACAGAATGTATATGAAATTGCTTTTCCAGTATTTCCATATCGTAAACTTCATCAGTCTACGTACATACTTAATCTGTTGATTGTAGGTATTTCTGTATTCCGTATATAATTTATTTTACTCCATAACAATCAAAAACACTTGACTAACAAAGACAATAAAACAAAATAATATTACTTTAAAATATGACTTCTAATTAAATGTTTTTGTCGATTATAATATTGAAAATGTATTTTATGAATGAACAAATAGCATACGTAGGCGTTATTATATTGGTATAGAAATTACTGGTCGTGCTTGTAAATGACAAATTTCGTTTTTATTAAAATATTGTAAACGTTCATGTTGTATATAAAAACTCTAAAGGTGAAACTACAACTATCGGGAACATAAAACTCTCACATGCCCTGAAAGCGCTCATTTTTTATAATGTGAATACATACAAAAACTGTATCTTTTAACTAAGAACTAAAGTTTACGTTTATATAGAAACTCTAAATGTGAAGATATAACTTCCGCAGAACATAAAACTTTCCTATGCTCTGAAAACGCTCAGTTTTTGAAATAAAAACTGTGGCTTTTAACTAATAACCCTGTTGGCTCAGTAGTAAGTTCGAAGGCTTATAATGTTAAAAAATAGATGTTCGATACCCGCAATGTCTCGTAGCTTTCTGTTTATAAATAAACTGGGTTATTATATTAAACATATCATTTTATTGATATTTAGCTGTTTTCATCAAAAGCTGGTTCTAGCTTGGTGGTAACACTTCCTAGAGGTAGGTTCGAGAAGCAAAATGTTACAATGTTTTGATGGGTCCAGAATACTGATAAATTGGTTTTCCTTCTCTCGGTGAGCAGTTTTAAATTAAAGAAGTGTTGTTTAATTAAGAAAATTCCAATGATATTGTAATGAATTATTAGACATTACTTAATCTTGCCTGCAGTGGAAAATGTGCTTGTTGGTATAAAAGCTAACAAGATGTGATTGATATAAACCTTTTAGTCTATAAAAACTACTCACTCCTTCTCTTTTATGTATCGTGAAACCTGGATAATTATAGCACATGGGGGTTTACGAAGATAATTCATCATTAATATATTGTGTTTTAAATGCCATGCAATAAACTATCTGTGTGACAGGGAAATTTTTAAGATACATGAAAAAAAAAGAATTAAATTAAAACTGTCTTAAGCAGAACAATGTTGTTACACTAAAACTGTCTTAAGTTGAATAGTGTTGTTACACTAAAACTGTCTTAAACAGAACAATGTTGTTACACTAAAACTGTCTTAAGCAGAACAGTGTTGTTACACTAAAACTGTCTTAAGCAGAACAATGTTGTTACACTAAAACTGTCTTAAGTTGAATAGTGTTGTTACACTAAAACTGTCTTAAACAGAACAATGTTGTTACACTAAAACTGTCTTAAGCAGAACAACGTTGTCACACTAAAACTGTCTTAAGCAGAACAGTGTTGTTACACTAAAACTGTCTTAAGCAGAACAATGTTGTTACACTAAAACTGTCTTAAGCAGAACAATGTTGTTACATTAAAACTGTCTTAAACAGAACAAAAATATATTCAAATAAATATACTCTTCTCTTTTAAAGTATTACCACTCATCTGATATTACGGTTAAATGATAGCAACACTGGCGTACACTCTAGAATGACTGGAAAATAAAAATTATCGTTGGTCTAAGGATGGAAATAAATAATTATTCAAATAATCGATTTCTTCTTGTAATGAACTAAGATGTGATAAAGGGAGGTGTGATGACTACGACTCAGAAACTGGGAAGTTTAAGAACTGTTTAAAATACGAATTACTCGAATGTAACGTAAAGTTTGTTTACGTTCTCTGTTAGTTTAGAAAGTCAACTGGGAAATCCAAGATGTTCACAATAATCTTATAGTTAATTAAACGTACGAGTTAAAATTCTATAAAATCTTATATAATTGTCAAATTCTAAAGATATCCAAAGAAATAATGGTAAGTAAACGTACGCACACACACAAAAAGGAATAAAAATTATCCAAACTGGGATAAAAGGAGTTACCTTTTAATCTTCAAAACTGACGTACCAGAAACAAAGATGTGCAAGGTTTGCCGAAACGATTTAGTACAATGAAACACTTTTATTTGCAATGTTAGAAGTTTGAATAGTTGTATGTATCAGGTCATCCCTTAAGTAATGTCCAATTTTAGGTACTGAAAAAGAGAAAGGATTTCAAACGCTTTTAATGTTATTTACTCAATAATGTATGTTCAGTTATTATTAATTACTTCCTGTCAACGATTCACAAGCTTCTGAATGCCACTTCTACAATATTCTTGGAGTTTGGAGGAAAAGAATGTAAAGAAGGTAGTTTTGACATCTTCATGTGTTCCAAGCTCTTTTCCATCAAGATAGTTCTGCAAACTTCGGAATAGATGATAATCAGATGGGGCAGAGTCTGGAGAATAAGGAGGATGTGGAAGTTTTTCCCAGTCTACCGCTTCAATCTTTGCAGATGTGATCCTTGCTGTATGGGACTGTGCATTATCATGGTGTAACACAACACCTTTACGAATTATCAAAGTAGGCCTCTTTTTCCTTTAGTGCAACATTCAAGCACTCTAACTGTTGACAATAGAAGTCTGATGTAATTATTACATTCAGCAGCAGCAACTCAAAGTGGATCACACCAACTATATCCCACCAAACGTTTATCAAGACTTTCCTAGGGTGAAAGCCCATTTTGAGCTGTGCTTTGACCAGATTATCTGCACTGAGCCGTTGTCTGCGGCGCTTAACATTTTAAAAATATCCGTTTTTCATCTTCAGTCATTAACCTGTCCAAAAGAGGTGAGTTAAGTTCACTAGAGTGCAGAGAAGTGCAAATGTTCACTCTTGCTCTAAGGTTGATTTCTTTCAAATCATAGAGGACCCATTTTCCAAGTTTTGACACATTTCCAAGCTATTGCAGATGACGGTGAACTGTTGAATGGGTTGAATTAAGCTTCTCTGCTTCAACTGTTACAGAATAATCTTCATCAAGTGCAGCCAGCAGCAAGTCATCATTAAACTCAATAGGACGACCTGAACGTGTTGCATCACTTAAGATGTAATCTCCAGATCTGAACTTCTGAAACCACCTTCGACATTTATTTTTCGTTGAGAGACTCCGCACCATAAACGCTTTGAATGTTTCGTGCAGTTTCTGATGCACTATTGCCTTTTTTGAGCTCATAAAGCGTTATATGCCTAATGTGCTCCTCAGACACATCCGTCTTCATAAGAGTTTATTTGATTAATAACCTGAAAAAGTGGAGTTGGGTTAGTTTCGTTCATTTGTCTGTCATTAAAGCCTTTTACAAAGACAGAGATGATAATGCACTTTCTGTATTAAATTTTCGGACATTACTTATGGGATGACCTAATATTGGAAGCATATTGTACTGCTCTGCATCCAAGAATGAACTGACTATACCAAAATGTACCCCCTTTCCACAACTGTCTGCAGGCAGTGAAAGGTGATATAGATCTGCGATGTTGTGGGCTTCAGCAGCCACATCTCTTTCCCCTAATTTCTATTTTTCTTATATGAGACTAGTGAACTGGAGGTTAAGACTGATAGACGGTGTATCCCCACAGCAGTGTTGGTCCTACATCCGCAGTAACCTCCAAAACCTAGGATAATTTTATAATCCTTATAATCCAAACTAAATCCTTCAGATACCTTATTTCATGATAATAAATTCAAGATGATAGCTTCATTAGATCGTAACAGTAATTTTTGCCTGGCCGTATGTGTGACGTTAGAAGTCCCTGTTACCCATCAAATGGTATGTGAAGTATCATACTATAAGTACACGATATGTATGATGTTAAAAGTCCCTGTTACCCATCAAAGGGTATGTGAAGTATCATACTATAAGTCCTTTTTATCAATTAAATTGTATGTGGAGCATGATACGGTAAGGATTTCTGTCATTGCAATAGCAATTATTTAATTTCTCCAAAGGCAGGAAAATATTGTTAATTTTGAAAATTCTAAGCTAAGAGTCACAACTCTTACCAATGGTAAATCATTTTTTCCCATTAAGCTAAATGTAAGTTTTATGTATAGTTTCAATTTCGATGATATGATAGAATATTTACTTTCTAGTTCAAAACATCAAAATAGGAAAGAAAAATATTTGAAGCTGTGTACTTTTACGTTTATAAAATATAAATATTAAAGAAAGAACATTTGTTGCTTTGGAGCTATTAAAGTAACTACTACGTCATCTCTGACTTCCTCGTCTATAGGTCTGGTAGGCCCGACATGGCCAAGCGTGTTAAGGCGTTCAACTCATAATCCGAGGGTCGCGGGTTCGAATCCCGGTCGCACCAAACATGTTCGCCCTTTCAACCGTGGAGGCATTATAATGTGACCGTCATTCCTACTATTCGTTGGTAAAAGAGTAGCCCAAGAGTTGGCGGTGGGTGTTGATGACCAGCTGCTTTCCCTCTAGTCTTACACTGCTAAATTAGGAACGGCTAGCGCAGATAGCCCTCGAGTAGCTTTGCGCAAAATACAAAAAACAAAAATCTATAGGTCTGACCTCACCTGGTGGTGGTTAAGAAAGTAAATTTGCAACCTGTGGGTCTCGGGATTGAATCCCGTCTCCGAGCATGCATCTCCCTTTCTTCCTTATGAGACTATACTAAGAAAGTAGTGTTTATAAATGTAATGCAATAGGTCTAATATAATTGTAATCAATTTTCACGCTTTGTAAGAGGCATACCCACCCTAACAATAGCTTGTTAGTTTTTGGGGTCATTTCTAAGATAGCAATGCAAGTAATATCTACTATATAGCGTGAAAAAGTTAAACAAAAGTATGACTGTTTAATTTTATTTAAGCAGAAAATTATGTAGTTTTATTGATGTTTAGTTTAGCAAAATGTATAATTTAAAGTACGCCCCAATTATGCAACCATATAAATTTTATTTCATTGTTCAAAATATTTTCTTAAAAATCAATAATATTATGATTTAATTTTGTTCCAAATTCAAAAAAATAACAAGTAATATTGCACTTCCAATCCTAAAGTAGTGAATTAGACAACAGCTAAGAAATTGTGCTTTTCAGTTTGAAAATACCTGAAATCAACAAAAAAGAAAATCGCGAAACTAAAGATGTAAATCAAGCGTAGAAAAGACAAACTATTTTGTTACTTTCTAGCAAAAGTAAATTTGTAATTTTTTACAAACCGGTATAGTCATGAGAGAATGTAGGGGAAGAATTCAGAGGATACAGTCGACTAAAAAAAACAATAAAATAAGGAACCAAAAATTTCCCAACATTCTATAATATTCGGTAAAAAAACAAACTAATTTCGGATATGAAACTTATCATAATAGTATCACACCTATGTTAGGTGTTGTCTCATTTTTCATAAAGTTAACAGCCAGAGAGACTTTAGAGTCTTTCACAACATAGAAATCACGTAAAGAAAGCAAGTTACTTCCAACTAGAACAAACAAATATTCTCGCCATTCAGTCGTGTGGGCGTTATAATGTGACGATCAATCCTACTATTCGTTGGTAAAATAGTAGCCCAAGAGTTGTCGGTTGGTGGTGATGACTAGCTGTCTTCCCTTTAGTGCTACCCTGTTAAATTAGGAACGGCTGGCCCAGATAACCTTTATGTAGCTTTGCGCGAAATTTAAACCAAACCAAAGAAATAAATGTTTAAAATATTGTAAAGTTAGTAACTATCTGACTTCAGTTTAATTATTTCAAATGGACTAATAACTTTTACAAAATGTTAAATAACACTTTACTAGGTTCACCTCACTTTTACTTTAGTAGCAGGAATATTCTGGAATTTTCCTCTTGCAGTATCCCTCAATAATAATACAGATGTTTCTTTAACAACCATGTATCTGGGTAAAATGGATTGACGATCTATTTGTTTTATTGACATATGGGGAAGATTTCTAAAACTAAATAAATTAGAGCTGTTGACGTAAATAAAAACCTTTTAGGTGCAACTTGATGTGCTTATTAACAATGCCACGAATTTACTACGAACTGTAAGTGTTACACACAAAATCAAAGAGATAAACAGATACATTTTCGTTCATTGCACTTGCTTTCTGTCCAAACTGGAACCATTCAAAACACTCATTTTTAGAACCAGTACTGAGATTTCGTGAGAACGTTTCAAAAAGAACAGTTATCTCAAGAAGACGATACAGTGCACTCTCTATAAAAACAAAACTTTTACTTTGGATAAATCATATGCACTAAACAGTAATTTCAAAAACAGAAGAAATGCTTTTTCCACTGTATACGTGACTTCGGGGAAAACCGTAGATAAGTATTATATAAATTCTCTTACCTAACTAGGTATTCTTACCATAGCGAAACGGCAAATCTTCAAATCTCTAACGAAACATCTTATGTAGAACACACATTGTGAGTGTAATACACAGCAACTCAGAGAGACACAGCAACCACTACAGTTTGGACACTGAGTTGCAAACCTAGGATTTGTGCCAAGAGGCAATGACCCGCATCAGGAGACCTGCTACTTTGCTACAGGTAAAAAAAAATGGGTTTTCCTATTGATTTCCCATTATTTGGCTTTGCCACGTGGTACTTTTGTCCAACAGGCTACTTTACTCTGAATGTTGATTTATGACTTCCATCTTTGCTTCTTTCGCCTTACAAGTGCAGATATGGTCGAACGTTGTGTTGGCTTTAATTTATGGGTTTTTTTTTTTACTGATCTGTTTATATGGATGGCGCTCAGCTGGCGTTGTATCAAAGCCAGGAGGCAGCCATCTTATGAAACCCAGTTAATGACACTCATAGAATGGTTGAATAGTGATGTATGCATACTTTCTATTAACGTATGATTTTATTCACTAGTTGTTGTAGATAAAGTGTGGTTTTACAAACACGTAACAAAAGAAGACCCACTACTAGTTCTTATAATTAATTTAACAAAAACAATGTAGTCTGGATCACAAAAACCCGTTATAAACTTCTCTGGAATATCGCAGTGATGTTTTGTTGGACAATGATTAAATTATAACAAGGGTAGTCCTACTTAGATTAGGATAAAAATTGGATAAAAGCATCTGTCTGTATTTCAGTGATGCCTGTTGTGGCTCTTCCACGTTGATACTTCGACAATAATTTCATCAAATTGGCTTTTATGAGATTTTTAAAGATGAAAATTATTACACCATCAATACCAAGATACCCATCTTCAAATTACTTCAAGTTACTTTTAACTCAATATCTACCTCTAGTTGTAACTTAAATAAGGGACGATGTTACTTGAGACTATAATTAATTTGGAAACATATTAACACATGAATGCTTTACCTAAGCTTTAATCTTTATGGAATGGAATCCGATACTCATTACGAATGACTAACATCATTACGTTTTTTGTTCCTGCGCTATTCATAGACAAATGGAAGTACCGAAATGAATAATGACACTGCTGCACAGATTATTTCAGATAAGGTCCTTTGAAATCCGATAATCTGTAAGAAGGACAGGCACAATTCCATGTATTTCTTGCTTCCTTTGACAGAGTTATTGCATGCTTTATTTGCACGAACACAATCTAAACTTGGTTGTGGGATTTCCAGGTTTTACCAGTAATATAATTCCAACATTATGGATGTTAGTTTCACAGAAATAGAATGATTGACTTTATTCAATGTTAGTTTATATTTAGTTTTACAGAAATAGAAGGATTAACTTTATTCAATGTTAGTTTATATTTAGTTGCGCAGAAGTAGTATATTGACTTTATTCAATGTTAGTTTATATTTAGTTTCACAGAAATAGAATGATTGACTTTATTCAATGTTAGTTTATATTTAGTTTCATACCACTCTCATTATTCATCCTTACAATGTGATCATTACAAACACCATAGCCTTTATGAAATATAGAAATAACATTCAGAGATTTTTATTGGTTACTGTTTTTACAGACATCTTAGGTTATTCAGGTAGGACAATATATCATAAAACAGAGAGAACTTTTTGACACACTCTGCTATTGCACTATGCTCACTTGTTACAAGATAATACGCAACAAGGATAATATCCTGCATGAGGACAGCGTCTCATTAGTAGGAGAGCAGTTTATACTAGACAGGATAACGTGTGCCCTTCTGAAGAATGGCATTCTCATTTCTTATTGGCAACTAGTCCTTGTTCATTTGTCTGTGTTGTTAGAGTGGACAGTGGTAGGAGGTGTTCTGAACAGTAAACAGTTAATTTTTTGCATATAGTTGAAAATACTCTACAGCAGATAACCCGATGTAGCTTTGCTATAAGAAAAACACACAAACACACTCACTATGTTTGGAATTTAAGACGCTCTTGAAGTAGAAAGAGATCTTGACTCCAGTGAGAAAAGGTAAAAAACAAGAAAGCCAAGGAGGAAATATCAAAGTGGTAAACAACTAATCAGTAAATAGCACACCAGATTCACATTATGATATCTTACTGTAATGTAAGATGAATCAGAGGAAGTAGCTGCTAATTTAACAGTGTAACACTAGAGGGTTGTTGTTGTTAGTTTTTGAGTTAAGCACAAAGCTATACAATGGGCTATTTGTGCTCTGCCCACCACGGGTATCGAAACCCGAATTTTAGCGTTGTAAGTCCGCAGACATACCGCTGAGCCACTGGGAGGCAACACTAGAGGGAAAGCAGTTACTCATCACCACCCACCGCCAACTCTTGGGCTACTATTTTACCAACGAATAGTGCGACTGACCGTCAGTTTATAACACCCCTGCGGCTGGAAGGGCGAGCATGTTTGGTAAGACGGGAGTAGAACCCGCTATCCTTAGATTACGAGTCGAGTGCTCCTTAATCACGTGGCCAGATGCTTTATTACTTGATTACGTCAAAGTACTCTTTAAAGTTGATAATATCTGAGATGCAACAGAATTAATTTTTTTGAATTTTACTCCAAAATTTAAAAAAACATAATTGATTTTAAGACATATTAAACAGCAGAGTATCATCTCTATTGCTACACGAATGAAAGATAGTTTAAACATTAATAAAATTAGTTGTTAATTTTCTGCTTCAATACAAGTAAACACTTTTGGTCATGTTTAGTATTTTGATCATCAGGTAATCCGTAATGACGAGAAAACCCACTTGTAGAGAAAATTATATAGCTGGTAGTATTTATAATACTGCTATTATACGTGTTTTACAGTTGTTATCTGAACCTTAACAAATTATTCTTCAATTGTCCTACTAAAGCTACGAATAAAAGTAAGCTCGGAAATATAAAACAATTATTAGCGAAGTAAATGTCCATAGAACGCACTTAATCAATTGTAAATAAATGTGCTCTGACATTACAACGATTGTTAGATAATTCTCAATATTCGTTCATATATCGTATTTTTATTGTTGTCATTCGCCGAACGTTACACTTATGCAACTAAATTAATCATATATAGAACATTGCCTTAAACGTAGCTTTGTGGTTGTATAAAATATTAAGTTGGATCTAAATGTATTTATAAATAATTACCATGTGTATTTATAGGAAACCTAATTTTAAACACTTTGTGTTTCACATACATCAGTGGAGGCTTTTCGAACTATCTTTATAACGAGAACCAGAGAAAATCAAATTGTTGCAATATAAATTTATTACTAAGTTTTATTCTAAAAGCATGACGTTCATTTAAACGACGAATATTAAGTTATCTGACGTTTTAGTTAAGACAACTTATAAAATTATCACGTTTTTAACCGAAAAACCTTTCTTCACCGACTGGGATTAGTCATTCAATATGCTCCTAATGTTATTGAAGAAAAACAAACTTAAAAACCTTTATGAAATAGATGCAAGAATAGTAGAAAGAAACATTATGAAACCGAAACGCCTTACCATCATGTCCTACAACGTTGGAAAGCGTACCGATTGTCATGACCCAGTTTTCACTCTTACCTTCCGAGTTCATAGCGTAAACTATGACTTCGAAAGTCGTTTCATAAGACAAATCTTGAATAAGAAACACGGGTATCTCTGAAGTTACATTTATTTCACTCGTTTCCAAGTTTTTGTCATATATTTCTAAAACAAAGTGTTGCTTTAAACCACCGTTAAAGCCTTCCTTACATGCGATTTGGATAGAGTACATGGTGACATTTCGCACCATACAATCACGTGGTTTTTCTGGTTGTCCTGAAACAGAAGTCAGTAACTCAGTAATTTCTTATTTGTTACTAAAGACTTTTCTCTTTTTTTAGAAACAAGTAATAAAAAAAACAAGCCAAACAAGTGCTTTACTTAATCTAATCTAATAAATATATTTTTTCCAATGTATATTTTTGTCAAACACTTAGGATAATAATGAATGCAAAGAGAATATAAAATCCATTGAGGAAATACTGAAGAATATAAGTCAAGATTTTATTAAAAACACGACCTTTAACTAGAAATCAAAAATAGTAACTTTGTGATTTACTTCAGTATGCTTAGTTTCCCTAAGTATGCGGATTTACAACGTTAAAATCAGGGGCTCGATTTCCTTGGTTGGACACGGCAGATAACCCGATAGCTATGCTATAACAAAAACACACTCACTATGTTTGGAATTTAAGACGCTGAGAAACGGAAGAAATGAGACCAAATAGTGTGGTAAAACATACCTACTGGCGTAATGGTGAACAAACATGGCGACACCTGAGGTCCGACTTCATTCTCGGCTGAACAAAGTAAGATGCCATAGTCCTCATTACTTCGAGGAGTAAACGTTACCCGACTCCTCGTTAAGTGATTTTCATAGTCCACCACGTCGAACGTTTCCTGTGTATTATTGAAAATCCATCGAAAAGTAACGTCAAGCGGTTCAGCATCTACTTGGCAGTCAATTCGAACAGACTCGTGGACTGGAACTCCGAAAGTTCCAATCTGCTTAGTTTTACACACGGGAGCGTCTGAAGTTCATGAAAGTAAAATTATGACATTAAAGTAACCTTTTAGTGGATGACAAACATATATTGAAACAGCTTCTAAAGACTAAGCTATTCTTTTAGTATGTTACGTTATTTAGTATCATAAAGTATATAAACTGGGAAAGTTATGACTTATTATTTTAATTCCATGTATTGTGGAGTAGCACTGATATTAAGCAAAAGAAGTATTCGGAAACCCATACAACGTTCTTTTTAATATTAATCAAAGGATTTACTTTGCAAACATTTTTCTGGAAATAATTCCCATGTGCATTGAATAGATAAAACACGTATATTTATCGATTATAATACGAAGTCTTTAAAACTCAAGCGAATACCATTTAGTGTGATTTTAATACGTTATTATATTATATTTCAGTTAGTGTGAGTTTAATACGTTATTATATTATATTTCATTTAGTGTGAGTTTAATACGTTATTATATTATATTTCATTTAGTGTGAGTTTAATACGTTATTATATGATATTTCATTTAGTGTGAGTTTAATACGTTATTATATTATATTTCATTTAGTGTGAGTTTAATACGTTATTATATGATATTTCATTTAGTGTGAGTTTAATACGTTATTATATTATATTTCATTTAATGCGAATTTTATGTGTATTATATTTCACTTAGTGTGAGTTTAATACGTTATTATATTATATTTCATTTAGTGTGAGTTTAATACGTTATTATATTATATTTCATTTAGTGTGAGTTTAATACGTTATTATATTATATTTCATTTAGTGTGAGTTTAATACGTTATTATATTATATTTCATTTAATGTGAATTTTATGTGTTATTATATTATATTTCAAAACGATAGGTGTTAAGATAAGACTTAATACTACTTCATTATGGACAAGAACAAAATACAAAATCTTATAGTCTTGAAATCAAATAAAAAACAAGGATTTTTACACTCATTTCATTACATTATTTGCTTTCTGTCCTGAATATATTTAATGTAATACTATCTAACCAACTCAATGAATACAAAATACATAAAGTTCCCCGAGCGTGACAGAGTGGGTCAGATTCGCTCCCCAATACCGAGGGGAGTGTGGTTTTAACGATACGGTGAGGATCGATAGTCGTTTCAATGTAATGTACTTAACATCAGTATACATGTACTGTTTACTTGTATATGTTACATGTTCGCAAAGTAATGAAGAAAGCAAATCTGTATCATTTCAAAAAAATAGGATGATATCAAGGGTCGCTGTTAAGGAAGCTATGATGAAAGAATATTTATGGATTTCATTAGCAAACTTTGTTGATTTATTTGTTGATATGCAAGATACGCATCTTATCTGAATGATAAAGAGGAAAAAAAAACACGTTCATGTGACTTCGAAAGTGGAACTGAGAGTGAAACTTATTTTTGATATGCAAATTATCGAAAATTAGGAAATATATAATTTTTCTCAATATGTTCCTTTTTCACAGTGAGCAAAAATTATTACAGCGTAATTAGTTTTTAAATTAACATATGAATAGTTGTTTAGTTTAAGGGCAAATTCCATTGATATCTATATGTATAAAGATGTGTGCTCTAAGCTTTATACATTTTTTTGTAAAATAAATAGGATTTCAAACTTACTATATGTTATCAGTAAAACACGCAACAACATTCTTATTAAAACGCACTGCCCGACATGGCCAGATGGTTAAGGCACTCGACTCGTAATTGCGGGTTCGAATCCCACTCACACCAAACATGCTCGCCCTTTCGGCCGTGTGGGCGTTATAATGTAACAGCCAATCCCATTATTCATTGGTAAAAGAGTAGCCCAACAGTTGGCTGTGCGTGTTGACGAATAGCTGCCTTCCCTCTAGCACAGATAGTCCTTGTGCAACTTTGCGCGAAATTCGAAACAAACCAATTTAAACGCCCTATTACATTCATAGAAATGATATGATACAATATTATATGCTCTAAAGCATTTTGGCAATGAAACATTATAATAATTTTTTGTGATCGTAATGGTAAAATATTTTCAGACAGTAATACCTTACCAATGTCTAACACAAAATAAAAAATAAAATTTTCAGTTAATTAATATCTAATTGAATTCTGTAAAACGTTTTAAAATATGACAAAATACGGTCTAAAACTACAGGAATTTCGTATTTTACAACCAATATATATGTATGTAAACAACTCGAGTTGCGATTCGAGGAATTAGAAAAAATAATAATAAAAAAGTCGATTTTATCATATATAATACTTCTTGAATTTTTCATTCAGAACAAGAAAACTAACATTTATAGATATTTTTCTGTAAATATTTTGAAGTGCAGTATTTAATAAAACAAAATGATAAAATATGTTAATTAAATTAAATTAATATTTAATGAAATAAAATTATAAAAACATATTCATTTAAGTACATTGTACTCGTAGAAAAAATATGCCACTTTCCCCCTTTCCTTCACTATTGAGTGCCGTGCAGCTGTAACGCCCTCTATTGGAACGGCTTACTTCTTTCACATTTAATGTATAATTGTGAATTACAACTTTCATTGAGTTATTGGTTTGAAGCTCCTTTCCTTCAAACATCCAGGAAATCCTTACAGGATCGGGATTGGATTGAACTAGACATTCAAAGTAAACGTCAGATCCTTCCCTTACTGATCCAGATTTTCTATTTCCAGAAAACCATAGACTTGCTAGTGGAGCATCTGCATGGATAAAATGAGAAAATATAATGATAACCAATGGATCAAATGACCCATCTTGGTAATGATTCATCTAGATAAGTGAAACAAAAACTAATTTAAATAACATAAGAATCTGCATTGCTTAATTACTTAAACATTAACGTAAATTCAAATTTCAGTGTCAATTAAGCATAAAAAATATTTAATACGACTTCGCCATCGTGGATGTTATATAAAATACCAGACACTTATATCGATACTCAATTGAATGATAAGTGTTTGCTTTACACACTTTCCAGAAAGTTACTAAATTCTCACAAAATGCTTGGACAACGTTCAGCCAACCATGTGATTTTTGTTGAATATATTAGGATTAAAAATAATCAGATGAAATACATACTTATCTTTACATTCTGTAACAATACAAAAGAACATGTCTGATCCAATCACATAAAACACATTATGAATTAAGATTATTTTCGACGTGTTGTTTTTTGTTATCAGTACTTTGTGGTTTATCTAATATAAATTCTATATTCTTAGTGATAGGTGAGAAAGACCTGACTCCTATGGCACTTTAATTTTGATATATTTATATTAGAATAACTTACTAGAATATTTTTAGTCACATATGTTTGTAAGAGAAACACGATTTGATAATACTAAGACACACATTTATTAAATGATATATTTCAAGAACAAGTATATTGCACGAAGAAAGAAATAGTTATTTTAAATCCTCAATTAAAAACACGAAATAAAATTAGTATTATTGAGTTTTGCAAATTAGTTATTTTTTCTTAAGTTCTACAATGTTAACGTTTTTCTTTATGAACATGCGCAAATAATAGAAGTATTTAACACTGCAGAAAACCTCAACACAGGTCGGTTTACGACGGGTTTGCGTTTCTTTATCAACTCAACAGTTCCATGTATGAACACCGTGGTAGCAAAATTTCCGGAAAGTTTATTTTAAATTCACTGATATTATACCGTTTGGATTAAATTTTATAATTTTCTATGTACAAAAACAATAAAATACGAAAGTTTGTCTCAGGTATTCAAATTAATTTACAATGAAGAAGAAAGTATGTGGAGATAATTTCTTAAGTTGAAAATTTTCGACATGTTCTGGTTATCCAGTAAGATTTCAGTTAAAACAAGGAATTTTTCAATCTTCTCGAAGTAAACCTAGAACGCCTAACGTAGATTACATGTTTGTTTTCCTACAGTAGGAACAGTAAATAGGTTGCTACTTATATTGAATATAGGAACATGTATTCTATGTTGTAGTATTAAAAGACAAACACTTCCAACATTAAACAGAAAAGAAATGTGCTTGGGGTGGTTTCTGCTGAGGAATTGATAATTTAGTTCAGTTTATGGCCACTAGAGTTTATTGAGTGATATATATATATATATAATAAATTTTAAGTAATAAATATAAATGCTTACAATGAATATTTAGTTTCCGCTCTTCTCTCAATGCAGTCCCAGACATTAATTTGTTTTCAGCAACGCAGGCTAAGATTTGATTATCATCTTCAACAGTTGGTGTAAATATGAGAGTGCTGATGGTTGAGTTACCATGACTGGACACTGTAGTCCTAGCTGTTCTGAGCTCCTTGAACCTTTTCCACCAGGTAATAACAACCGGTGGTCGTGACCCGACACTATGACAGTTTACCTTGGTTGGAGTCCCTGCTGATAATGGATGTTGACCTCCTTCCATTTCGAGTAGTAAAGGTCTGACTGAGAAATCCAAATATTTCATAAGCTTAACGAAACTATACAAAGTGTTCTTTAGAGCAAAAAGTGGTAAAAATATTACGATCTCTGTCATGGCTGTATTTAATTTGTTGGATCTGAAATTTTCGCAAAGATACACGAGAGTTATCTGTGGTAGCCATCCCTAAATTAGCAGTGTAAGACTAGAGGGAAGACAACTAGTCATCACCATCCACCGACAACTCTTAGGCTATTCTTTTACCATCGAATAGTAACAGTGAAAGTTATATTATAAGAGAGGCCCTCAAATTACAAGTCAAATGCCCTAACAACCTGGTCGTGTAAGGCCCAATATGTTTTATAAAAATAACATTTATTCCTTTAAATTATCAAACAAAATGCTTGTTATGCCCCTAGTGGTATATCTGCAGACTTATATTTCTGGAAATCGAATCGGATTTTGACACCTATGGTTGGCAGAGTACAAAGAGCCTTTTGTGTAGAGTTATGCTTAATAACAAACAAACGCACATATTGTTGTTTAGTGTTTTATTTATGTGTTTTAAGCTAAACGTTCGCAGAATACACACCCACAAAAATATTCCATATGAATTTATTTTTAAACAATTGATTTGTCTAGGTATCTATCCATATATATATATATATACACAGCAGCTTAAAATATTTAAATGTAATGTTTGTTCTTAGGTAAAATTTGGATGTTTAATAGAATACTTTAATGATGCAATTCTTATAAATTAAATTACGTGAAAACTGATGTATTTTTTCAAGTTGGGGCTATTTTATTTGTTTCTTTTTATCTTATCTTTAAGAAATAACATAAACGTGTTTAAAATTCCATAAATATATAAAAGTGTTTTATTAATATTATTAATACCAAAACTTCCTCATACTTATCTCAGAAGTAGGTTTTGCGTAAAATGTTTAGATATGGGATCATATGAAAGAAAAATCTAGTGTGTATTTTCTAATGTTTGCAGTACACCAGCTGAAATAATAAAATATCTGTAATACCATAATATGAACATTTTAAAATAACACATGGTTAGCATTTATTTTTTAAATATCTTAAAGATATTATATATCTTTATTATTTAAATATCTTATGGTTGCATTTTAAGAGTTGACCAGACAAACATTTCAGCAATAAGATATTTAAATAACATATATATAAATAAATATGACACTTACAGTTCATATCCAGTGTTACTGTTGATGAAATGGAAGTGGAAAAGTTGCTATTCGAGGCACAGCACGTAAAATCTGCCATCAGATCGTTTCTACGGAGTCTAGGAATTACCAGCTCATTGACAGTAAAACCATCATTTCTCAAGCTGTAGTTGTCGTCCAATAACACAGATTCTCTCCACCAAGTAACAGAAGGCATTGGACTACCTGTAAGAAGAAATCCCAGTTAGTTTGTAAAATGAATAAAGCAAAAAAAAATCCCACTCTCATAGATATATTTAACTTTATATTGCATTATTAGATATGTTTTTACCGAGAATTTTTTAAAATAATATTTCTTTAATATTATCAAATTTAGAATGAGCTCGAACAGGATTGCATGGGTGTGAAACAACTATCCATGGACAGTAGTGTAGCTAGTCCACGATCAAGTCAAAAATAAAGTAATGGTTTATGACTAGATTTTGAGAAAATATATTGTATGTGACTTGATGAAGAAAATCTGAATTTAAAGATTTATTTCACGGTCGAAAACATAATTTAATAACACAATATCCTGTTAAATAATTAAAGTTAGTTTTAGTTTTAATATTTTTTTTTCTGTGGGACTTGGTGACGTGTTATATTTTAATCTCACGGTGGATTGCTAATATATTAACTAACTGTGACCCACAAAGTTCACTAACAACAACAACAACAAAAAGCAACATATGAGAATACTTTAAAGGTTTAATACTGTGAGGTTTAATATATTTTTTTCTGTGGGACTTGGTGACGTGTTATATTTTAATCTCACGGTGGATTGCTAATATATTAACTAACTGTGACCCGCAAAGCTCACTAACAACAACAACAACAAAAAGCAACATATAAGAATACTTTAAAGGTTTAATACTGTACAACCAGTCAAAATAAAAGGGAAAGGAATATCTTCTTTTGTGATATATTCTTATATATACAGTTAATGCAGACTGTAATTAGTTACATACTTCTACAGTAGGAGATGCTAATGCTTTACTTGGTCGATCTGTTGGAAATCGCACCTTAAAACAAAATTAAAACTAACGGGTGACTCATCATACAAAGATTTTATATTTCACCATCCTTACGTAAAAGCAATATAATGCATTTTACAAAGAAAAAAAATCGTATCACGGAAGGACATATACGAAGCTATTAGTTCATGGTTAGGGTTTTTTTTTCAGGGATTAGTTCAAAAATATATTAATTATTTAATAACTTTTTAAATATTAAAATAATGTAAGTAAAACAATGTTGTTTAAACAAGAAAGGACAACCATAGATAAATACAATATACCGTATAAAGTAATCTAAAATACAGCTTAAATATGCTATTACTGAGCAACACCAAATTTATAGAGATATAAGTTTCGACATTGTCTTGTGTTTTCGAGTCCAGCTACTGATTTTAAATTCAATTGAGTACATGGAAAAGATATTGTCAAGCCGACTTTGGCTTCTCTTAGAGTAAAATTAACCATTTATTCTAAGCTGGTAACCTGTAGCTTTGTGATATTATACATTAAATAAATCAGTATTGAAATTACAAAATGTTTACTTTCTACATTAAAACAAATCAGTATTAAACACAAAATGTTTACCTCTACATTAAAAAATCAGTACCAAACACACAAAATGTTTACCTTCCACATAAAAAAACAGTATTAAGCACACAAAATGTTTACCTTCCGCATTAAAAAATCAGTATTAAACACACAAAATGTTTACCTACCACATTAAAAAAATCAATATCAAACAAACAAAATGTGTACTTTTTACATTAAAATCAGTATTAAACACACCAAATGTTTAACTTCCACATTAAAAAAACAGCATTAAACACACAAAATGTTTACCTTCTACATTAAAAAACCAGTATTAAACACACAAAACGTTTACCTCCTTGCACTTCACACATCAAAAACAAAGGTTCTCCTTCGTTGTATGGACCAATCAAGCTTTTTAGAGGTCGTCTCCTATGATCCTTTATAATAAGTTTTGACGGGGGAACTAGAATCAAACATTTCACTTGTTAATTGTGTGTTGACCAATCTGTATTTTGCACGTGCTGTTACAATAAAGAATATGCTAGTATTTTCAAGAACTGAATTACAATTCTATATTTCATTATATTTTATTTCCTTTTAATATAATAACTTAATACCTATTAAGGAATGAGTTGTACACTCTAAGAACTATATAACGTTTATTAAATTTATAAAAAAAAACCTCTTATGGAGTCTACGTGGATTAGTGGTTAAGGATGCTGAGCTATGAATCCACTGTTCGCATCTCGTTACCTGGAGTTCACTATTTTATTAAGTAAACTATCCCTCTAGTCAATTAACTTGAAGTTAGGGACAATAAGTTGCGTGTAGTTGTTCTGCACTTTTTCCCGTATATTCGAAACAAACAAACAAATTTGACATTAAAGGCACCCCAAAACAAAAACAGTTTGGCGTTTTCAGTAAAAGTGCCAACCATACTAATGATTACTAAATGTTAAGTCACATCTTTTTTAGTCATAATTTGAACATTTAACATATGTTGTTAAATATAGCGGTATTGTAAAATTAGTTACGTGTTTTTCATTTCGTATTGTAGCTGTTATTCAGAAGTAAAAAATATCTTGCTAATTTTATGTAAATATGCGTACGCACGTGTATTATGCATTGTTGACGAAAATATGTTGATATGCAAATAACTGAAAAGTATTTAAAACAGAGAAGAAATACTCGGCGAAAACATGAAATATGAAGATATGAAAATAAGTTAAAAGGCTGTAACAGAGGGAAGGAAGTAAACAATCGTTTTGTGAAATATATTTTAGCTGAGGTTTTGATTTTTTCCAAACTACAATATATTTTATTTTGATTTAAACGCTTTCAGCAGTTATTACTTTGGAATATATCAACGAGTAATCATGATTGATTCTCATGTAATTTTACGCAAAATACACATTATACCTTAATTCGTAGAAATCATTACTTCGCTATTTCAGTAACAGATAAAGTATGATAGGAAATGAGATTTATCCCTGATAATATAATATGAAAATAATAATAACATTATTGTTATTTATAAAAACATAAACGATTTTTAAATAATAACCTTGGGCTACTGCTTTGTAATCAAATCACTTGTTATTATACACAACAGCTAAGGTATTTTTATATGATCTCATTACAGTTCATATAAAAGTCAACTACATTTGAAATTTAGAGTAATCATTTTACTTAACATATAACATTTTTTTCGAACATTATTACAATACTGTTAAGTTTGGCTTAGTTAATGTGTTGAAAATCAGTTAATAAATATAATATGAATTAACTAATAACAAGTCTATTTTCATTTGGTTTCTTTCAAGTTGAACAAAAAGGTACATAATGGTCTATCTGTACTCTGTCCACTACGGGTATCGAAACCCCATTTCTAGGCGTTATTAATGTGTAATAAATAACATAAGTTAATGTAGTTTTCTCACCATTTCAAAGCTTCTTTATTATTTAATGTAAGCACGAAAGATTCTTTCTTTAATGGTTTAAGTATGATAGAAGGGAAAAGATGTCATGTTAAAGTTTTCACACGTTGACCTATTAACAAATTGAAGGATTACATATTTTGAATCGTAAGAAGTTATTCAAATATATCGAAATTAATGTTTGAAAGCAACTGTTTCAAACTACCTTCATTCACAGAAACGCACGACTTTTTTGAAATGTGATTATTGATTATAAATTAAACACTAATTAAATTAAAATATTTACAAAACTCAGTTATGAAACTTGATGCTGAGTATATCTATCAGAAAGATAGAACATATTTATAAAAAAGATAGAACATAAGGAATCTTGTTAGAAACACCCATCGCCAGCTGTTGGTTACTCTAATCGAATACTAGCATTTGTCTGTCGCTTTTATAATGTTTCCACGGCTCTAATGTAAAGAACGTATTTTTGTATCAACAGGACACAAACCTTTGACCCTCACGTTTACAGTCTAGTACGCTAGCCATTAGGCCACGACTGACAGTGATAAGTTTTATATTGTTACTTAATATTTAATTCAAAAGTCTTAATAAGTTATGTTAATGAAAATATGTTTTTATCATTTTTCATACGTATTGTTTGTTTTTGAATTTCACGCAAAGCTAAATGAGGACTATCTGGGCTAACCGTCCCTAGTTTAGCAGTGTAAGACTAGAGAAAAGGCAGCTATTCAATATCACCCAACGCCAACTCTTGGGCTATTCTTTCACCAAAGAATAGTGGGGTTGATCATCACATTATAACGCTCACACGACTAAAAGGGCGAGCATGTTTGGTGTGACGGTAATTCTAAACCGCAACCTTCAGATTACGATTCGAGTGCCTTAATCACCTGACCATGCCGGGCCTTTCCATATGTAGATAGTATTACAAAAATATTGAAATACTTTGTAGTTTCAAATGCTAAAATAGCCCGTACTGTGCATGAGACAATTCCCAGCTTTTCTAGTACAACATTACGAAAAATGAATAGCCTAGGAAGTTAGATTTTTGTCTGTTGCATTTAATAGAATGGATAAGCCTAAATTTCTGTCTATTTGTTTTAGTTTTCTAATAGAATTATCACTTTAGAAAATATTAAACAAGCTCTTTTGTATAACACTGTGTAAACTTCTAATACAAATAACTAAACATCAACCTTAAACACTGACCACTGACCAATAACCGTTAAAACGCTGTCCGTGTAGCGTGTTCTGGCTCTGTTGAAATCCACTCTACAACGATATGACCCTTCGTCTTCTTTCGTCACCTGGTCAATTACAAGTGTGGCAGGTCTATTAACAGTTGTCAGATATGCCCTGGGAGCCAACCCATCGCTGGATGAATGACGGGCTTGCCACAGGGGGCCTATTCTGCTATCCAGGGTATAAATTGGAGTTGGTAATTTGTCTTTGTACCACAGGACAAGAGCCGGTTTGTCGTGAGGTAAAGTAGCTGTGATGTTACAGGGAAGTTTCACTTCTTCACCGACCAGACCAGATATAACTGCGAAAAACAAACAACTCACACACACATCAAAACATATACAAACAACTGAAATATATATATATATATATACGTAATAAAGCTGTTGAATTTGTACTAGACTACGGTCAATATACAAAGGTTTTTCTCAATTGATTTTAGCAATTTGAAACTACTAAATGAAAATTTTACTGCAAAAAATAACGAAAAGCCGTGAAATATTAGGTACAGTCGCATAATTTTTATATATGCTATTAAGAAATACCAAAAACCCAAGAACAAGTTTTTAAAAACATGATGTCAAAACCACATAGGCATATACATATCACTGGTAAATAAGGACGGTTAGCGTAGATAGTCCTCGAGTAGCTTTACGCGAAAACTCAAAAACAAACAAATATTATGTTATTATTTTATTAGAAGATTCAGGTAGTGAGATACCCTGAAGAAATATTAACGTGCGTCTATGAATGTTCATATACAGGTGTATATAATATAATATTTAAACTACAATGAAATATATGTTTCTAATGTTTCACTATGATATTTTATATTAAAGTTTTAAACTGTCTATAAATAAATAATAAGTTTGTTTGTTTGTTTTTGAATTTCGCACAAAGCAACTCGAGGGCTATCTGTACTAGCCGTCCCTAATTTAGCAGTGTAAGACTAGAGGGAAGGCAGCTAGTCATCACCACCCACCGCCAACTCTTGGGCTACTCTTTTACCAACGAATAGTGGGATTGATCGTAACATTATAACGCCCCCACGGCTGGGAGGGCAAGCATATTTGGCGCGACGCGAGCGCAAACCCGCGACCCTCGGATTACGAGTCGCACGCCTTATGCGCTAGGCCATGCCAGGCCATAAATAATAAAATAAACCGCCTCCTAGTGACACAGCGCTAAATTCTTTCGGTCTTAAACGTTAGAAATTTGATTTCGTTGCACATGGCTGGCAGAACACAGGTAGCTTTGTGCTTATTTACAGAGAAATTAACAAAATATAAGTAAACTCTGAAAAACTGGTAAATGTGTTATAGGATTTTCATTTATTTATGATTAACACGTGTTTTACGGACCGAGAGAGCACATGGGTAATAGAAGTACTGATGCACCTCATTGCGATTTAAGAAATTACACCAAACCTCCCTTCCTGTGACATTATATTTTTTAATTGAACCATTTGTAGTAACTATTGACATATCCAGTCCATCCAATCAGATAAGTAAAATAAATTAGATCACATTTTACTAATGAAATTCTAATTCAGACCCAAATCTTGTATATTTGAATGAAGGCACTAGAAATTTCTTAATAAAAATCATCGTTGAGCTATCCAAGCCAGGGGGAATTATCATGAGAAATGAGCACTTAGGTACTTGATTGTGTTCTTTGAAATTGGACTTATTCTAAGAGAAAGGTTTGTTTCTGTCACTTTTAATGAGGACATTATCTATCATAGTTTCTGATTATGTTTGGATTATATGTTACTCTAATCAAATCACAATATCAATGTGTCTTAGAGTTAAAAATTACATTATGAAATATGGCTTACAATCAAACACATTTAATATCATTAGGTCTTGCAACTAAAACCATCTCAATATCAAAATGTCTTAAAATTAAAAATACCCATAATCTTAATAAGACTTATAATTAAGAACAACACAATATGAATATATCTTACGATTGAAACATCACAGTGCAATACGTCTTAAAATACAAAATCACAATATGAATATGTTTTACGATTGAAACATTACAATACTAATACGTCTTAAAATAAAAAATCACAATATGTCTTACGCCTATTAGAGAGGACAAGATTTTCCTTCAACCATAATGTCTCCTGTTGGAAGAGAGGTAATTTATCGGATATACAATTCTAGAATTAAAGGGGGATTCAGAACAAACTTCTCATTAGTATAGCAGTAAATTTACTCAATGTGCTATCTGAGTTACTTCTACCAAGGTTTCGAAATACGATTTGTGTTATAAGCTTTCTTTTATTGGACAGTTTCCTCTGGCCAGCTTCTTGTTACAGTATTACATATTCCCCTGAAATAAGACGTTTAAACAAACAAACCGAAATGAAATATTGTCTTTTGGAATATTGATCACATTATAGTCAATGAAATATTTGTTTTGTGCTGTTTAGATATCATTTTCTCTGCAACATTGTTTATTTGGTTTGGGTTTAGCGCAAATCTACACAATAGGCTATCTGTGCTGTATTCACCAAGAGAGCCAAAACTCAGGTTTTAGCGTGGAAAGTCTGTAAGTTCAAAGCCGTCCCACTTGGAGACAGTGTTTCATTGTTTATATATCACCAATAAAAGAGTTAATCTGTTCAGTGCCGTAGACGAGATAACTCGTCCAAGCCGATCGGTAACACAGTGCCACGGACGAGTTAATTCGTTCTCAATAATACCTAACTTCAACTCTAGATGTCAGCACCATACATAACTTTGACCTACTTACAAATTGTTTTACTTTCGATCCAAAATGGCGTCACGAAAAAGTTACAAAATGAAGAAGCATTAGAGTTGTATTGTAGCAGCTGAAATATTTGGCAGTCAACAGGTTAAGGCTATCTGCTATAGAATGTCTTGGGCTATGACTTTGAAACATAATAAATTAATTTAGTGATAATGCTAACTTAGTGACTATGTGTTAAAATTTGTCCATGGTAACCAGATGCAACTTTAACTACCTCTAGTGCTTCTTTGATTTCATTCCAATTTTGAAATTGCATCAAGACGACAACGGCATATTCAGCATACATTATTAGACCGTAATTGCGACTGTACCAGATGAATATGAAAAGTTTGCAAAACCATACTTATAGAGCATCCACTGAAGTTCGTAATATTATCCACTATTGAAGGAAACATCTTACCATAAGATACAAAACATCTGATGTTTGATATTACATAAATACACCAAGAAAAATATATTCTGGATTGATCCTATTTCGCCGGCTGTTAAGGCCCGGCATGCGACTCGTAATGCGAGGGTCGCGGGTTCGCATCCCCATCGCGACAACCCCTCAGGTTAAACTAAGATACGTTTTCAAGCCTGTATGCAGATTGCAGTATTTCTTTAGGAATAAAGATCGAAATTATTTTCAAAATCGATTACTTTTTAGGAAAACTAATTCAAAATTAAAACAAAACACGAGTGTAATTATACGAAGCATTTATTTCAACGTCTCGGAATCTTCAAAATTCCATCTTCAGTAATCTTGAAGTTCACAACAAACGTAACAATAATTACCTCAGAAATGTGATTTGTAATAAAAAATAAGTAAACAAAGTGAATACACAAATTATAACATGCGAAAATGAAAAGTAAGTAGCCAGAATAATACAGTTGAATTAAAATGGATTTAAATCAAATGGAAACTTTGTATTATTTCGTGACGGAAGATATTTCTTATTTCTCTTTTATTAGAAGTTCAGTATCATGTGTTTGGCTGTTGAGAGAATTTTAAAGTTTAAGAGAGACAACAAATGACCTTTTTTTTTTTTATTGTGTTCCTAGAGGTGAAGAGTGTTTGTGTGTGTGTTTTCTTATAACAAAGCCATATCGGGCTATCTGCTGAGCCCACCGAAGGAAATCAAACCCTTAATTTTAGCGTTGTAAATCCATAGACTTACCGCTGTATTGGCGGGGGGTTCGTAGATGTGGAAGGGTTTAATATATTACCCTAGTTTCTATAGACGTATTCATATGTTCCAATGCTCGCATCTTTAGGAGATGAATAGTTTGAATCTCTGTATAATTTTTTGTTTTGTTTTTTTGGAATTTCGCACAAAGCTACTCGAGGGCTATCTGTGCTAGCCGTCCCTAATTTAGCAGTGTAAGACTAGAGGGAAGGCAGCTAGTCATCACCACCCACCGCCAACTCTTGGGCTACTCTTTTACCAACGAATAGTTGGATTGACCGTCACATTATACACCCCCACGGCTGGGAGGGCGAGCATGTTTAGCGCGACGCGGGCGCGAACCCGCGACCCTCGGATTACGAGTCGCACGCCTTACGCGCTCGGCCATGCCAGGCCCTCTGTATAAAACTAATTCATTTGAAACCATTTTAATTTACTTTTAGTTTTCGCATTCAGACTCTTTACTCACTATTTATTACAAATTATACTTGTGGTGTAGTTTCTGTAATATTTATTTTGTATGTATGGATTACTGAAGATGGTAATTCGATGATTCCGAGACATTCAAACAATTGATACATATTGCTGTCTTATATCTTATATACCACATTTTATAATATGGTATATGAATATAGAGATTCTAAGCGTTATTTAAGTTATAGTGAATTCACCACAAGGTGGTCAAGAATATAAATATTTAAGATTCGCGTCATTTCCAAGCATCGTCACTGGCCCGTCATGGCCAGGTGGGTTAAGGCGTTCGACTCGTAATCCGAGGGTCGAGGGTTCGCATCCCCGTCGCGCCAAACATGTCCACCCTTCCAGCCTTAGGGGCGTTATAATGCGACGATCAATCCCACTATTCGTTGGTAAAAGAGTAGCCCAAGAGTTGGCGATGGGTGGTGATGACTAGCTGCCTTCCCTCTAGTCTTACACTGCAAAATTAGAGATGGCTAGCGCAGATAGCAAAATTCAAAAACAAACAATCCAAGCATCGAGAAAGAATCATGCGCTTAGTAAGTGTAATGAACTTATAAATAAACAACTTTAAAATTTTCGCAAAGGCCAGCAAGTAAAAGTAACTGCGTATTAGAAAGTCTATTGATCACTAGATCTGATCCTGTTTGATTATTGTTAAACTTCATTCAAAACACCTTAATTTTATCCACTCATTCTAAATAAAGTGTCACGCCAATGTAAATGTAAGTTTTTTTTTTTTAAATACACTTTGATGTTATCTATTATTTTTTAAATATATCAGTTTATTCACTGATCCCATATTGATTAGTACAATAACCTTATGCGCTAACACTTGCCAAAGAATTAAACACTTCAAATTAATGATATTTAATAAGTATGAACGTTTCTATGACATACACTGCTGGCCAAATTCTCAAGGCCAATAAACATAAAGAAAAAACATGCAGAATAAACTGGGAGAAAACTAGAATAATCGATACAGACAAATTCTGGAAGACAAAAAAATCAAATAATCATTTTATATTAACACTATTAAACCTTCACTAAACAGATTCCTGATCAGAAGTGAATAACTGTGACTGCCATTGGTTGAATCTACAGGAAATCTCTCCTCCAATCAGAAACAGTGATAATCCAACCAACCACAACACGCTCTCCACAAACCACCAGAACACTAAAAAAGACAGTCAGCACCTACATACATACTGGTTTATCAAATTATATATCTTTCGAAATAAAAAAAAGGCCAGGTAGGTTAATGCGTTCGACTTGTAGTCTGAGGGTCACAGGTTCGAATCCCTGTCACACCAAACACGCTTGTTCTTTCAGCTTTGGGGTGTTATAATGTGACGGTCAATCCCACTATTCGTTAATAAAAGAGTAGCCTAGGAATTGAATCCCACTATTTATTGGAAAAAGGAAGCCCTGAGTTGGCGATGGGTGGTGATGACTAGCTGCCTTCCCTCTAGTCTTACACTGCTAAATTAGGGACGGCTAGCGCAGATAGCCATCGTGTAGCTTTGCGCGAAATTCGAAAACAATCTAACAATTATTAAGGAGACAGTCACAGTCGGCTAGTCACCGAGCAAGCAAAACGTGCTGATACACTGCTGGCCAAAATCTTAAGGCCAATGAACATAAAGAAAAAATATTCATTTTGCGTTGTTAGACTCAACCACTTATTTGAGTAATGCTTCGAAAGATGAAAATAAGAAAAGGTAAAATAAAAAACAACTTTTTTTGCATTTAATAGGGAAAATATGAACACTATTAAATTAGCCTAAATACTAGCTGATCAAAAGTTTAAGACCATACCAAAAAGAAGTCCTAAACATGGTAGGAAATGCCCAACAAGAAGTCTCAGCAGTGAGTTGCACGGCTGTCATTGCAAATAACTTCAAACGTTCGCTTTGACATGGTCAATATAAGCGTTTGCAGAAGGCTGGCTGGAATGTTATTCCAAGTGGAGAAGATGGCTTCACGAAGATCATGCACTGTTTGGAATTGACATCCATTTCTATAGACTTCCTTTGCCATCCACTCCCAGACATTTTTAATGGGGTTCAGTTCGAGCAAACACGCTGAATGGTCCAAAAGAATCACGTTATTCGCCATTAAAAAGTCTTTTGTCCTGCGGGCATTGTAGATTGCAGCGTTGTCCTGCTGAAAGATCCAGTCATTTCCACACAAGCGAGGGCCTTCAGTCAATAAGGATGCTCTCTACAACATGCCAATGCAGCCAGCTGCTGTTTGACACCCCTGTATAACCTGAAGATCCATTGTTCCATGAAAGGAAAAAGCACCCCAGATCATGATCGAACCTCCTCCACTGTGTCGTGTAGAAAATATCTCCGGTGGGACATCCTTATTGTGCTAGCAATGTTGAAAGCCATCTAAACCATCCAGGTTAAACTTTTTCTCATCAGAGCACAAAACCTTCTTCCACTTTTCTACATCCCATGTTTAATGCTTCTCAGCAAAGTTTAACTGAGTTGTTTCGTGGTGTGGAAGGAGGCATGGTCTTTGAAGACGTATACTGTTTTTAAAGCCTTTCTCTCTTAGATGCCGTCTTATTGTTTTTGAGCTGCATTCTGCGTCCGTAAGAGCCTTAATCTGGTTCGACGATCGGCTAGTGTCTTGCCCGATAACCCGTCGAATCCTCCTGCTCAACGCCGGCGAAATTTTCTTGGGCCGACCACTTGAAATTCTCGTTCCGTATCCCTCAGGGTCCTTTAAGAAATTTGCAACAGCTGTTTTACTACACCTAATCTCACGAGCGATGGCACGTTGAGAGAGACCATGCTTTTGCAGCTCGACAATTCTGCCACGTTCAAACTGTTTACAACGCTAATGTTTGAACACAAACGACTAAATTTCATTACGTGTTTACCGATTATCGCTTCGTTTCAGTATGGTCTTAAACTTTCGACCAGGTAGTATTTAGGCTAATATCATAGTGTTCACATTTTTCCTATTAAATGCTAAAATAGTTTTCTATTTTCCCTTTTCTTATTTTCATCTTTCGAAGCTCTACCCAAATAAGTGGTTGAGTCTAACAACGCAAAATGCATATTTTTTAGTTATGTTCATTGGCCTTACGATTTTGGCCAGCAGTGTATAAACATGTCTAACATGATCATTTACCATATACCAACACACATGTATCTCTGCCATTATGTTGTTCAAGACGTAAGGATCAACTACACAAGTTATACCGACGGTATCGCCGGTAATTGTCGACGGTCTACCGTCACACCTTACGTCACTACAAATCGCCATGTTCATAAACCAAACCAAGCCATGATCAACCATCGAACCTTCCAGGATTCGAATCCTTCGCTGGGGCGAAATTTTCATCCAGCCCGCTAATCCCACTGATCATGTCAACCATGGAACACTAAAATTAAAGCAAGTTGTTCCCCAACTAAAAGTCCTGTCAGCCTTTTCTCTGCATTCCTCAGGGGCGTCGACCCAACCACCCAACCAGAAGAAATAAAAAAGACATAGAATCTCAAATCCAGACCAATATACATGCCGTACATCGAATTTTCTCCAAACACACCAACATACTTCATGAAGATAGTGACAGCATCAAAGTACAGTGCTGACTGTATTTTACGTAACGGGTGTTACTATTACATATTTCACTTCAGAGCCGAACGCCCGCATTGCCAATCTTTTAACTGGTGGTCAAACAAAGTGCCCGGACAACACAGACAATCAACTGACAACTTTCAACAGAAAACTACAGAAATACTGCCGAGTCCAGAACCAGCCATAAAAAACACGAAAACAGATTGAGACAACTCAACTTCGACGACAACAGCTTCCACTGCTAACAACGTGTCAAGACTTAACAATCCAAGGAAGACAAGTGATAGTTCCTGCCAGACCTCAGTTCCAGTTTCACAGAATACAACCACCAGCCAGACTCAGACCATTCACATGACAACTATCGACGCGTCAGTTCAAACAGAGAACCGGACTACAATCACTCAGAAGACACAAACGAAAATTACAAGAAAAAACAAATCATCCCAGACTGATAAAGAACAATTCACCGAAGAAGAACAGCCAGTCGATTCACCACCAAGCTCACGTTTTTCTCCATCACCACTGGGCGTCAGGTGTGAACGCAAGTTCAACCTGAAGTTCCTGCCTGTTCTACAAGACCGCAGCTAGCAGTTTTCCTAGTTACCAGCCAACCAGCCATATGTATACTATTGCCGTAATCCAGAAGTTTTCTTTTTCACTCCAGTATGTAATAACCATGATATTCTTTCCAGCTACTTCCGGGCACGGTCTGGGTAGATTTTTCGGCACCCAGGCCGTGAAAGTGGGTTTTCTCTGGGTACTCCCGTTTCCCCCACACATCTAAATCTCTGGCATTGGATCTCTAGATCTCAACCTAGGCAACATGCTTGCCTGGTTCTGAAAGGAGCCGTTCAAATTAATGTTTTGTAATCGTCAGCCGTCAGGCTATTCTGATCACGGGTTCTGGTCTGGCTTACTTTCCTTATGTCCATCTTATCACGCGTCAATTTCATACTCTACGCCACACTTCTTCATCTTTAACAAGTTAAAACAAAATAAAGACAAACTCCCAAGTAAAGTTAAATAATCTTTCACGAGAGGGGACGAAAAGGAACCACAACGTTCCTGACCACCCCTGTTGGGGAGAGAATTATTCAGATTTCTCTCTCTCTGAACTAAACCCCTGCCAAATTAGTTTACGTTTGCACACACTAACCTGAAGACGAAAGGCGGGAAACTTTCGAAACGTCGTCCTCTACACTTGTGTCTGCACAACAGGCAGTTGCCGTCGATTCTACAAAGTTTCATCATTACAGAACATGTTCATCTAATTAGTCATCATATGAGAATTTACAAGTCAAACAGAGTAGAAGTTTTTCGTTTTATTATTCTTAAGCACAAATCTACACCACGGGCTATGTGGGCTTTGCCCACTACGTGTATCAAAAGCCGATTTTTAACGTCGCAAGTCAGAAAACTTGTCGCTAAATCACGGGGTAGAGGTACTAAAAGATCTAAAGAACAAAATCATGTTTAATGCCAAAGGCAAAGACAGAAGCTAAAACAAAAATTATTTTTAGTCGGTGATATTTGATGTTTTAGAATATACAGAGCCAAAACAATTTACGTTTGGGTACAAACAAAATTGGTTGGAAAAAGTACACGTACTTATAGACGATGTAATTGATACGTGACATACTGAAGACACTTACGAAAAAAACAATCATAAGTGGAATCCAGCATGGTCGGGTGGTCAGGGTGCTTGACTCGTAATCGGAGGGTCGGGACTGGCTCCTTGTCAACAAATCATGCTCATTCTTTTTGCCGTGTGGCGGTGTAATTTTTTCGATCAATCCCATCATTCGTTGATAAAAGAGTAGACTAAGAGTTGGCGGTGAGTACTGATGACTAGCTGGCTGTGTTCCCTCTAATCTTTCACTGTTAAATGAGGGACAAGTAGTGCGTATAAACCTCGTGTAGCTTTTCACAAAACTCAAAAACAAACAACCATATCCAGTGCTGAATGACATCTTGGAACTTTATTTGTTGATCACATGATGTGTTTAAAAATTGCAGTTAAAATGTGAGTTCAATGTCAGATATCATTCATTCATTTATCCATGAGAACGATTGTTACAACTAACCTAGGTTAACACTTAAACAAAAGAGAACACGTCGTGTTCAGTTTTACTCGTTACTCAAACCGCTTATTGTTGCTCTTTGTCATGCTGTACCTCATATGGAAACTGTTGATAACATGAACGGAAGACATATTGAAAACTTATGAGTTGTGTTGATGTTACTGGATTCTTAAATTGAAATAAAACATACCATATTTTCTCCTCGCCTTGCGGCATGTTATATTGACATTTTTCTCTTGCCATAGACGTGTTTTTATACAGATGTGTCAACGGGTAAAACTATAGGTTTTATTTTTGTTTTTTATACCTCAAATCATTTTATGTCATGTCCGTTGTTTTGCCATTATACACAAAGTGTAAAAATGAAACATGTGAAGATAATTTAGTGGAGATTAGACAAAATTCGAAATAACATTTTAAAGTACTATATTTTAAAGTACTACATTTTAAAGCACTAGATATATGTATTTATAACGTTAGAAAACAACGTGTACTTAAAGAGTTTAAAATGTAAAATTTTATCCATATGTTAATTAAAATTATGGATTAAATAGAACCAACTTTATAATTATTTCCCAAAATACGAATTTAAGTATTTCCATGGAGATACACATGGCGATTATATTGGTGTTTTTCAATTCCCTGGGGCTTTCTTTGAACAAAAGGTTAAGGCCTCAACATTGTGTAGTAATGGTAAAGGTTTGAATATCTACTTGTAATGCTAATAAAAGCCTGAAGACCTGCTGGTAAAAATATTATTAAACCTGAAGCTTCTCATTAAAAGAAGATCTACAAATCTTCTAATACCAAATTGATGAAAATAATCTTAAACCACCAACAATATTCTTTAGCTTGTAGCTAGAGGCGGTCAGTATCATGTGTCGAAGTTCAACCACAGTTTATTAATTTACCTGTTTTTAAGCGTTAAGGTTTAGAAGTTTGATTTGTGACATTTCTTCTATAGAACTTTTGTACTAACAATTATTACTGTTTTTGATCAATCAGTTTGAACATGTATTCAATTTTATAATACTACACTTACGTTAAGACTAAGTTGTGTATACCTAACTGCTGAGCTTCTTTTATATAGAACTGCTTTACATTGGTTGAGTAAAGAGAGAAGCGTACTGTTTCCTTTGCGAATATTTGGATTTTGAAGCGATACTTATGGATGATAATCGAATATTTTACACTGAGATAGACATGACATAACATATCCAAATAAATACGCTGAACTAGTTCAACAGATGTACTATATTTTAATTTGGCCAATGATATAAAACTTCTTCAAACCAGCCTGATCAAATATAAAACTACATTATTATTTATTGTAGGTATTATAGACGTTTATGCTAGGTGCTGGTATGGCCAAGTGTGTCAAGGCGTTCGACTCGTAATCCAAGGTTCGCGGGTTCGAATCTCGGTCGGACGAAACATACTCCCCCTCTTAGCCGTGGGGACGTTATAATATTACGGTCACTCCCACTATGCGTTGGTAAAAGAGTAGTTCGAAAGTTGATAACTAGCTGGCTTCTTACAGTGGTAAATTATGGACGGCTAACGCAGACAGCCCTCGAGTAGCTTTGCGCGGAATGAATACAAAATAATCTGGTTTATATAGAAGGTTATTCATGTTGGTATAATGTAGTTCATTGTGTTTCACAGTTGAGACATAATGGCTAATTTGTGTCGTGACTGTAACATCAGCCAATTAATAACATCACAATAATATACACTTTTTACAGCAGTAATAGCTTACAGTCTAAAACGCCGCGTTGTTGCGAAATGTGATGAAAAAATATTAAGTTAAAACGAAAACTAAAAAAAAAGCGACGTTTGTTCCTGTAAAATGATACTAAAACCATTTATATTCTTTAGAATAACGTGAAATAGTTTGTTTTCTTATAAAAAAGTGTTAACATAGAAAAACAATCGAGTGTAACTTTTTTTTACTACTGACGTATCGTCGTATAGTTCTACTATAACACGAACCGAGAAATTTACCAATGAAGTAGTTTTGTTATTAGTTTGTTTCTACCTGGAAGGAACACATGCTCTGAAATTATCCAAGTAATATTGTTAGTTTCTATACTACAAACAAACAAGTGTTTTGAACAGTAGGTAATGCTAAAACAGTATTTGTATTTATGGCACAACTACCATGGTTATCTACCGCCTTCCTTAATTCTAATCAACAACCAGAGGAATGGCAGACAGACAGCAGCATCATACTATCAGACATTCATCCTAATGGATTGACAATCACTATTTTTTGTAGCTTCACACGTACTCGAACCCAGGACCCTAGCTGCAAATTTCAGAGCTTTACAGAGTAAAAAAACCATACTTTTGATACATATAATACAAATTGAACTTCATAAAACTTGCTAGTTATTAAACTACTTAGTTGATGTCATAAATTACAAACGCATGCTAATGAACCGAATATACTGAAAATTTGTTTTTTATGTATCATGATTTCTAATCGAGCAGTGTTTATCTTTGCCCTAAACACTTTATATGAACAGACTACGAGATTATCAAAACGAGATTCCACATTCTTGGATGTTCAATAAATCTAACTACAATTCCCAGGTAATTTAAGCACTTAATTATAGGAAAGAGAACATTCCAAGTGAAAGGGTCATAAAAGAGAAGCGTTATTTACTCTGTTGATAACAAAGATCTACTTGAATCAATCTAAGGTTTTCCCTAGTAGTAGAATATACTTTGTGTTATTATGCTGGCCTTCATAAATAAAATTAATAAGCTGTTAACATAATATTTCATTTATGATTGACATAATTCTTAAAGGTGTAATATAAATAAGCCCAAACAATCACATGCTACAAGAAATTCTAATAAGTTCACCCAGTTATTTTGCCTCTTGTGTCAGAATACTGCAGTTTTCGTATTTATTGTGTAAATTTTGTGAAAAACAGAACAGACAAACTTTTGTTTTACCAAATATAGACGTATTAGCTTTTTGGCCTATAGCATTTACATCAATTCATTTTTACTCTAACTTTTATTGTATTAAAATGATACATGTAGTACCAGTTTTAGTATATACCAGCTCAATAAATCTCGTTAAGAGAGACGTGATCGAATGCGGGCCTTTTATAGGGTTTTAGTTGTTGGCCGTTATTTAAGTAAATCAGTTTTTAACAATACTCGTTTCTAGACCTTCGACAACATGTATGATTCAGATTATATAAAGATATATTCAACGAGTAAAGAAAGTTTACTTTCGAGCGCTTTCTCAGCAAATTTTAAAAAAATTCGCAAAAAATATGTTTGATAAATTTATTATAGAAAATAAAGCTAGTCCAGAATGGTATATATTCAATGTCAACTTTTTGAATCTAATGAGAATTGTTGTATTACTGTGTTTACTAATTCTGTTTACAGCTTATTATCTTACCTTGTGAATAAATAATCTCTTACTTTTTACACAATCTTTAATTTTTTTAGTGATGCGTATAACTCACGTAATCTTATAAATATTCATATGGAACAGAAATAGTTCTTTATTATATGACCTATTATTGCTCGTGTAACTCAGCGGTGAACTTAAAGACTTATATACAACGTTCAGTGCTCAATATATATGACAGGAACAACACAAATACGTCATTGTACAACTTTGTGTTTAAAACAAGAAAGAAATTACCTGGAGGAGTTTTATAGAACATTTAACGGTATGTCTTACACATATATATACCGAAAGATATATTGTATTATAATGGGGTGTATTTACTTTTATCTAATGTAATTTTCGAACGACAAGAATCGTATAGTAATCAATTTTTCAACTGTAAAAGAACTTCAGAAACGTGTTGAAAAATGTTATCATAACACTAAACGAAGCTGTTTGTCGTTTTCCACGTTTGTGGCTCCGGATACTATCAGTAAGACTGCACATCTACTGGTCTCAGTAGAATTGAAATCCCACTTCATATAATGGAGTGTAGTCAAACCGAGATATTGTTTACCCCCACTGTGTTCTTTTGGTTGATACTGAGCATAAATCACGCAAAACGCTTTTTTTTGGTGTGCTCAGTACAAGTATCGAAACTCAAATTTCAGATTTGACACTGAGATACCAGATGATTTATTTTGTGACATTAATTATATTTACGAACTTTTATTGTTCCTCTTACATATGTATATATTATTAGGCAAACATTGATTTTCAATGTTACATTGCGAATCTGATAATCGTAAATTACTTTGTTTTTTGTAAATGTTCTACTTAGAGTCTTAGACGTCATCATTAGACAGTCAATCTTTCACATGTAACTATTTAACTGTCAGCATTTTAACATTTTTAAAATTAATATTATTATTTTAATACTTAAATGATGATATTTTAGAATGGATGTTAAATAAACACGTGCATATAGTAACGTTTTTAACATATAAACACATAGCACCATTTTAGTAACAATAAAACAAATCAAACGCTTTTTTCTATATATTTAGGAACAATTTTAACCCACATAAACATAAAAAGTACTTACACAAACATGTCAAAACAATCGGTTTTAAGCTGCTACAATAGAAATCATTAATAAATGAAACAGAATAAAATTTAAACAGAAAGTTTAATAAAGTATTGCAAAAATGTGGAAATGTTTTAAGTTAAACGTGTTTTAACTACAAATTATATCGTATTATATTCATTAAAGATACACCTGTTTTTATTATGTATTATTGTATTAGTCTACTGGTATAATTATGTTACACTTTATAGATTTATATTGTGTTTTAAAGCACAGTTTTTTAAAACCATATTATTAACACTTTTTTCTCATGTAGTTTAGCTGGTTGTTTACTTATATTCTGTTCCTTTGCACTCTTTTAATAATATTTTATACGTTATAAACGTTACGAACAAAGAAAATACTTAACGTGCGATATCCAATGGAACGGAAATGATCTACGAAAATACTTACTTGTTCTGGTGGCAAATAAACTGGAAAATAGTTGTACAAACATGAAAAGAAAATCCACTTGCTGTGACATAATAAACGTTAGTTTGGGTATAAGCGATGAGTTACATCATTGATTCATTCAACAATGAGATACTACTAAGTGTTCGTTAGAAAAAAAACAACATAAATTGAAAGTCTTTCGATTGTTGTTTAACTTGATTTTTCTCAAAAGCCAAGAGGAAATCTTAACCATAGAACGTGTGCTCCGTGCGACCACTGGCTCCAAGTAAAGTAAGCAGAAGATATGGATGGAAGGAGTTTCATTTGAAAATGATCATTTGCTGACAGTCTGGCGGAATGCCAGTAGATGCAACCAGGGCGACATCTATGAAAATTCTGAAGAAAGCTCAGAGATTGTATCATCGCTTAAGAAGATTCGTGCGACATGGCTCAGATATTTACCATATATATATATCACTGTATATGAAATTGTTTTTTAAAGTATTTTTATTGTTTTATTTTGTCAAATCTTTAATAAACTAGCTATTGTAATGACAATAAGTCAATTTACATTTTCATTGTGTTTCAACATAGGCTCAACAATTTGGAGATCGGACAGTTTGTTCAGACAGGCGATAAGTGACAAAAGAACCGGGTAATTGCCTTAGACTATTTTCGTTTATGCGCTGCCAGCATTTATGTAAAAGTAAATATTTGTGTTTATATACTGTAACCTATATACCTCATATATATATCTGTAAGATATCACACTGTTACTTTCCATTAATAATTTTAATTACATAAAGGGCATGAGCGTAGAGAGTTGTGTGAATAATAGTAGTACGTATTGGTCTTTTACATAAAATTTCTACTTAACATCATATATAATTTTGTAATAGAATGAATAATAGTAGTATTTCATGGTTTGTAACATAAAAATCTGCACAGCAGAATTTTGAATATAATTTTTTATATTAAAGACGACCTTAATTTCTTTGAAAAAGATTCAAAATAGTATAATTACAGATGTGTAGAGGTCTAAAAATGTTATTTGAACTATTACAATTTATATAAAGAAATACACTCTTTCATAACCTTTAATATTAAACACATTATTTCTAGACATTCTACGCTTTGTGGTATATATGCTCATTTTAGTTTCAGATGACCGTGTGAACTCATAGATTCAGTAAGATTGAATATATTCCACTCACGCAAGCTAATTACACAGGAAATATGATTCGAGTTAATGCTTGTGTTTAAATTACTCTTAACGAGTATGTTTCATACTTTTTAGTAGCCACCTTACACAATTAGGGGAAAATAAGAATTATAATGCCATTACTATTGAAACCATATAGTCACTGTTAAGACGATAACTATATATTAGCTTCTGTGCTCGAATAACAAAATTTTTAATTACTACGTGTTAGACGTGTTCAAATTAATCAACATTCAGAGTATTGCTTCAACATTTAACACACAAGTACGCAATTGTAAGGACTTGAATTACGTCTAGTGTTTCTGACTCATAGAAAGTACAGCTATTGTAAATATACTATTACTAATTTCTGACTTACAGAAAGTAAAGATTCAGTAAATACACTATTACTAGCTTCTGACTTATAGAAAGTACAAATACACTAAATATATTATTATCAGCTTCTCAAATAATTGTATTTTTTCAACAGTGTACAGAACATCGTTGTTCACATTCAAATATCCAATGGAAGAACATATTTGTCAGTAACAAAAAGTTTTGCTTCCCAGATTTTGTTAGTTTATTTTTAAGTTTAGGGCTTTATGTTCTCTGCCCACCTCGTGTATGGAAAGTCGATTCGATGCGTTGTAAGTCCACAGAGATACCACTGTGCCACTCAGGTGAGTGGAAGAGCTGAATTTATTAACGTATATAAAAATAAATACCACGGGGATTTGTAACTTTGATAATATGCTACAAACTCAAGCAGACATTTCACTGGGAAGAGCTGGAGAAAACATTCTATTAAGATCTTATAACAGCTCTTAATCCGATCTTTAAACACTAAAATTCGGCTTCGTCTTTTCTCCTTATATATTTGTCATATATATTATTATTATTATTGTATATTATTATATATTATATATTTGTTATTATAATTATTATAATAATTTATTTCGCTTGTTTATAGGCTTTCGTAAAGCATACTTGATAATGAATTTCTAAGAACCGAAAATGTTTCATTTTTAACGTAGTTATAGGAGTAGGTTGTGAGTGGACTAACAACCTGCTCACTTAAATACTTGTTGAAGAATCCGCAAGCGATTGCGGCCCTATGTTCCTAGATGGAATCTAATGGTGATAATTAACTAAACTAACTATAGGAGTAGGTTAGAAAACGTACCCTATACAAAAGGAAGAAAATATACATTATCACTTAATTCAGTTATGCATGGTGTTATTTGTACTTTAAGGGTTTAGTTGTTTTACTTTGGTTAGTGGCTTTAGAACTGTACTGTGTTTTTCGAAGGTTTTATGAAGGTTAAAATATTTTGATCAATTCAAATGGCGACTCCCTTTAGATTTAATTGTGAAATAAGGGGTTCCTATTTCAATTTGTATGTACTCATATATATACATACATACATAATTTGATTCCACCAATTAAATGCATGCGTTCAAAACTTACGAACAACAGATTTATTGAACAGACTTTAAGCAATATATTTAAGGCACGTTTTATTACATTTTAAGATAATTGAGCAACAATTATATCTCCACATAATAATAGCTTTAATTTACACGTTGTAAGTATTATGTGTGGTTTGAATTTATTCCCGATTTATTTTAAAGTTTAATTTTATACAAATTTTCAATCCACGCCTCAACAGAGAAAAACAATCACAGTTTATAAATAATCGAATTAAATATGAGAATGATTTTCTAAAGGCCTTCAATTCCACAAATAATTACATCATTTACTTCTTCATAAAACTCCGTTTATTTTGTTAATATGTTTAATCAACATAATAATGGGTTAACTCAGTATTGTGCTGAAAAGGTTTTTGGAATAAGACTACTATCAACTGAATAATCTTGTAGAAAAGAATTTCAGCTTATAATTTAACGTTAATTTAGCCCCCACTCTTTCATTTATTATTATTTAATAGTTGTTTATTAATATTTGAAAAGTTGTAGAAATAATTAAAATACTGTATTTTTCAATACCCTGTGAACTTGTGTCAACGGGCTTACCGTTATTATATGTTTATAAATTTTGGAATAATATTACAGAACCTGCACGTTGGACAACATAGATACCTTCCTGATCTCAGTAGAAATATCTAAACCAGATGGAAGAGTGGTATAGCTGTTTACGAAAAGTTATTGTATTAACAAAGTAAATTATGTTATAAGATATTGTAAGATATTTCTTAAGTTCAATTAAACTTCAATCCATTACAAAAAAAGACTATGATATTGACTCCAGGGGTGAGTCCTAAGTTTGCCGACTTAGAGTGTTAAAATTTGAGGTTTGATTCTCAGTCATAGACACAGAGCAGATAGCCTAATGTGTAAACCTGAATTTAAAAGCATTAGAGGTGTGTTATTCATCTGAATACAGAAGTTTCATCAGACATACTGACTTGTGTTATTTATCTGAATACAGTAGTTTCATCAGACAATATTGACGTGTTGGTGATGACGAGAAAACTAACTTATAGAGAAAATTGTACACGTAAAATCGGTTGGTATGAGTAGAGAATGCTCTATGTAGAGCTGACGATGACCGGAAAAGGTCGAAACGTTGTTCGCTCCTCTTCATAGAACTTTCTATACTCATATCAGCCGTTCTTACATACATAATATTGACGAGTGTTATTTATCCAAATACAGTAGTTTCATCAGACAATACTGACGTTTAATATGAAGTTTATCGTTTAAAAAAGAAGCTAATAATATATCTAAACACGTGTATGTTGATATTTACATGTCACATTTTAAGTGTATTGAAAGAATTTACGATAAAATGAGCCGGATTCTCAAGTCATTTAAGTTTGCTTCGTCTAAAATTCACTTATTTTTACTTCATCATCAAAAACGGTAGTTTCAAGTATTATTTTTACTTTATCAGTAAAAACAGTCGCTTCACGAATCGTTAACTTATTTTAAACAACTTCATTATACACGTTCCATTAGTCTTCATTATTAAGAATGTGTACATACATTTCAACATTAAAAACACGTTTCAAAGTTGTCATTTCTAGATACTTTAATGTACTACGCACAAACATATAAATGTATACTCAAAAATATTGTTTTAATTATTAATACAGGTTCTGCTCAGAGAAAAAGAACCGAAAATTAATATATGTAATTATATTTGCTTTTACACGTATTTACATTAAAATATTGTTTCATCAATTGGGTATCATCGCTACAAATGATAATTTCGATAGAAGTCCAATAATAGGTCAAGAGGTCCACGGAGTTGAGGAGGAGATTTAGATAAATCGTTAATCCATATGTGAAGATAATGATGCAAAACAATTTTTATAATAAAATTACTTACGTTAAATATTATAGCCAATGGTTTTAATGAAAGTAATTCAACATAATTTACTTACGGAAAGTATTAACATTTAACATTAGTTGGAAGCTTGAAGTAATGTCGTACGTTTAATGTTCGTTGAACGATTTGACATCATTGTAGCCATGTACAAAAAAAAAAAAAAAATCCACAGTCCACTCTCGTCACGTTCTGTGACCAATAAAAATCCATTAGTAGGCTCCGACCGTGTAACGTTAGACATCTAAGATGAATTACTACGTCATATGTTTAGAGCCCACCTATCAATGAGCTATTTGCAGGAAACGTTTAGGTTTCAGGAATTACACGATGTTACATCACGCAACTTCTAAAAGCAACCGATACATTATGGGTGATATTAAAGCCTCGCAAGCGTCCTGGCAATTCTATTCAATTAGTTTCCTTTTTTAATAATGAGGGTTCCGACTAGCCCCAACATTATTATTAATTAGATTGAATTCAGGGCATATTTTGCCAGGACTACACAATGCAGCGTGAAATGTGACCATTATTGTACATGACATTATTGGTTCCATTCATCCAATCCTATATATGTGTCACTTTTCTGTATCAAACTGGTTTCACATTCTCACCCAAATTATCACACTCCTGTTGTGTGGGTGCAGGTGAAGGTGAACTTATATATACAAAAACATTATCCAACCAGGCTTTTTAATTCATCTAATATAGTAGTGGTAGCGTTGCAGTAGAACTGTTTTGGTAAGCAGTGATTTTAATGAAGTCTATTGCTAACCTTCTGTACATCAATACGGTTGTGGTTGCGGAAGTCTTGTCCAGTCTATTTTTATGGCAAACTAAAGTCAACAGGTGGCGCCTCTTTGTGTTGTTGTTAACTGCTTGCGTTCATTTAGAGACTAGAAAACAGTATCAATTTGATGACACTGTTTGAGGTACCATTTGAGGTGCGCGATTCTATATTCTACTAATGATATTTGTAGGGAAATTGTAACAGCCAGCTGACACTGTACAGGCGAAACTGTTCTAATTGCTCTATAAAATAAGTGATCTGCAGTGGAAAAGCGGAATGTCTTCGGATATACAATGGACTATCCGTGCTTGTCCTAACAAATGTATCGAAACCAGATTTCTCGTGTTGCAAGTCCGGAGACATATCGCTGTGCCACTGGGGGCGGTAAGTAGAACTGATTATGAGGTATAAAAGGATTTAAGAGAATATTAAAGTTAGTCCTCAGCCATTATAATTCACTTATATTAATTTGAAGTTAGTCCTCATCCATTATAATTCAACATATTAATTTAAAGTTAGTTCTCAGCCATTATAATTCACTTATATTAATTTGAAGTTAGTCCTTAGCCATTATAATTCAACTTATATTAATTTGAAGTTAGTCCTCAGCCATTATAATTCAACTTATATTAATTTAAAGTTAGTTCTCAGCCATTATAATTCAGCTTATATTAATTTGAAGTTAGTCCTCAGCTAGTATAATTCAACATATTAATTTAAAGATAATTCTCAGCCATTATAATTCACTTATATTAATTTGAAGTTAGTCCTTAGCCATTATAATTCAACTTATATTAATTTGAAGTTAGTCCCCAGCCATTATAATTCAACTTATATTAATTTGAAGTTAGTCCTCAGCCATTATAATTTAACTTATATTAATATGAAGTTAGTTCTCAGCCATTATAATTCATCTTACACTCTTCACCTAACCCTATAAGCCTGTTCTTTTGTTATTATAGATAATTTCTTCAGATGATGGTTTGTTTTCCGTGCAATACTACACAATGGACCATCTGTGCTGAGCAAATTAAAATCCCAAATTTTTAGCAATTTAAGTCCGTAGACTTACTGTTGACCCACAGAGGGACGACCAACAGTGGAAACATCTGTTCCAAAATGCCTGGGGGCATCCCAAAATATCTACATCTTTCGTTTGAAAACAGCTATGAATTATCTCTGCTTTATATCCGGAATGGCGGATGGATTTTCGTATCACTTTACCTTATTACACTCAATAAGAATATTTTGAAGCTCTGGAATGAACTTCCTTTGGTATGAACGCTTTTACTTTATCGAAGTCAAGTTTTCTGACACATTTCATGAATCTAACACAGTAAGTAAAGATTAATAATTTTTATTTCCATACTTGTAACTACGTTATCACATAAATCTGGCTTATAATAAACTAAAATCGTTAACTATTAATGAATGAAACACGAGAGACGAACGAAAAAGTAAACATAGAGTATATCATAGCTAGATTAAAATGTTTGTATTCTATTTTAGTATTTATGAAATTTATCACTTTTGATCCTTTCGAAGTCCAAGCACTGTAGCTCGGCCCTGTGAAAATAGTATCTTATATACACATGAATTTATGTCTGTAGCCATAGAATTATAGAGTGGATTTGGTACGGTTTAACAATATATATAACGCGGCCATAAAAGTTGGTGATGATTTAAAAATTCGCTTTGAAAATGGAACGATTTTAAGAAAATTATAGTTGTATATTAAAAATAACAAATCCAACAAATGTCAAAGAAAAGAAAACAGTTCGGAAAAAAAAAATGCTTGTGTTACGTAGATTTCTTTCTTTCGATCATGATGTATGTTTTTCTCAGACATACGAAGTTTTAAAAAGTCTATCAACATGATGGAAATTCAGCACACGATGTGACATCACAAAATATTATTGAAATATTTGATTTTATGCAATATGGTAATAAGATATAGAGAGAGATATATGTAAAAACGGCTGGTATGGGTTGAGCTTTTTTATGTAGAGGAGCAAACAACGTTTCGTCCTTCTTCGGTCATCATAAGGTTCACAAAGAAAGAAAGAGGTAACTGACCGTTAGCTGACCACATGTTTGAAGGCGGTTGTGTAATTGTGTGTAGGAATGTAGAGGGCGTGCTTAGATGTTTGATTATATTTATTAATATAGGTATAAAGGTGTTCCTTTGCGTTGGTTTATTTCGGGCTTGAGTTGTTGTATAAGTAAGGCTTCTTTAATATTGCGTTTGTTTATATTTGTTTCTTTGTTTAGTATTCGGGTGTTTTCTATGGTTATGTTGTGCTTATTTGATTTGCAGTGTTCGGAAACGTGTGAAGATGACTTTTTGTGTTTTTTTTAATCTGGTTTCCATTTTTCTACTTGTTTCTTCAATATAGAAGTCGTGGCAGTTATCACATTGTGTTTTATAAATAATGTTTGTGTGGTGTTTGTCAGTGTAGTTTTTACATAATATAGACCTTAGTTTTGGCTAATAGTTTTGCGAAATGTTGGCTATTTTTCTGCTGATGTCGGGAATATATGGTATGCGGTATATGATTTCGTGTTTTTATAAATCGTGGGATATATTTACTTTTGTTAGTCGATTTTGCTTTTTGTCTAGGCGTAGCGTATAATGTTTTCTACTGTTTGTGGAGGAAACTTGTTGATGTTGATGAAGTATTGTTTTATTTTATCTAATTCGTCGTTAATTTTATCTGGTGAGCAAAGTTTTATGTCTGTGTTTATTTGGTTTCTTAGTATGTTTAACTTTTGTTTTGTTTCATGTGCTGAATCCCAAGGAATGTACAGTCCAGTATGGGTGGTTTTTCGGTGGATTTCTGTTTTAAATTGATGTGTAGAGTTAATGTGATTGAAAAAATTACGCGTGTGTTTTGTAGATGTGAATTCCGCAAATGTGTCGTCTACATATCTGTACCAGTATAGTGGTGGATGTAATGCTGTGTTAATTGCTTGTGTTTCAACTTGTGTCATAAAAATACTGAGAAACCAAATAAACACAGCCATAAAACTATGCTCACCAGATCAGACAAAATAAAACAATACTTCATCAACATCAACAAGTTTCCTCCACAAACAGTAGAAAACATTAAACGCACACACCTAGACATAAAGCAAAATCAACTAACAAAAATAAATATAAAAACACGAAATCATATACTGCTGCAAACTATATATTCCCGACATCAACAGAAAAATAGCCAACATTTCGCAAAAATTAGTAACAAAACATGACATTCCAGTTAATACCAAATTTATTCAAAAACCAGGCAGAAACCTAAGGTCTATACTATGTAAAAACTACACTGACAAACACCACACAAACATTATTTATAAAATACAATGTGATAACTGCCACGACTTCTATATTGAAGAAACAAGTAGAAAAATGGAAACCAGATAAAAAAAAACCACAAAAAGTCACCTTCACATGTTTCCGAACACTGCAAATCAAATAAACACAACATAACCATAAAGAACATCCAAATACTAAATAAAGAAACAAACGCAAACTTAAAGAAGCCTTACTTATACAACAACTCAAGCCCAAAATAAACCAATACAAAGGAACACCCTTATACCTACATTAATAAATATAATCAAACATCTAAGCACGCCCTGTACATTCCTACACTGTTACACAACCCCCTTCAAACATGTGGTCAGCTATCAGCCAGTTACCTCTCTCTTTCTTTGTGAACCTAACGATGACCGAAGAAGGTCGAAAAGTTGTTCGCTCCTCTACATAAACAAAATTCTCAACCCATACCAGCCGTTTTTACATGCATATTTTTCTCTACAAGTGGGTTTTCTCGTCATCATAGATCATAGATATAAAAAGGTTTTTCTTAAAAAGTGAATTACATTTCTTGTAATTTTACCAGTAAAAGTGAAAAAAACGACAACAAACTAGATCAACATCTACAAGTATTTACATTAACAGAATAGACATATGTTTAGGTACAAACAATTCACACAAACTCTTTTTTTCAAAGCCTTTACACCTGTCCCTGAGTTTATCTTATAAATCAGAATGACACTTTTTTCTGTTGCTTTGCGGCTTTATTTCTTAAAAACATATATATATATATATAGTTCCTGGAAAAAATTATACTTTTTCAAAGCCATCACTAATAATATTAATTATACGATCAAATTAACGTATATTAATTTTTCAAAGCAATTGAGAAATGGGAGCTTAATAATGTATTTAGAAGATTAGAATTCATGTTTTTATTTGTGTTGTAATAGTATTAAAGTATTTTATAACACTATACGTTAACTTTATCTTCTGGAATTGTACGTTAATGATATTCCTATATCAACTCTATTTAAAAAAGTAATAACAGGCTATATTGGAGAAGTAAAAATACATCGAAATTAGTCGGAGTTAAGTTTATTTTTGTTCAACATCTGTGTGTTTTGTTTCTATCCGGGTGATATATAATTTCTCTTTATTTGTTAAAGTGTGTGGTTTGTGCCTATGTTGTTGTTAGAATTTCGCACAAAGCTACTCGAGGGCTATCTGTGCTAGCCGTCCCTAATTTAGCAGTGTAAGAATAGAGGGAAGGCAGCTAGTCATCACCACCCACCGCCAATTCTCGGGCAACTCTTTTACCAACGAATAGTGGGATTGACCGTCACATTATAACGCCCCCACGGCTGGGAGGGCGAGCATGTTTTGGCACGACTCGGGCGCGAACCCGCAACCCTCAAATTACAAAGCGCACGCTTTAACGCGCTAGGCCATGCCAGGCCCCAGTTTGTGCCTATCTGAGTTATATATATATAATTTCTCTTTTAAAGCCATTATCCACAACGTTTTATATGATTACAATATATACGTCCTACACTGTAATTATTGAGTAGTGTAATGATGTTACGTATTGTAATTTATTTCATACAAGTCTCTGATCTATGTTACGCACGTTACGTATTACGATTTTAAATAACTGGAAACTTGAATTTAAATTTAGAAGTTAATCAAATGTCTAGATGTATTGAACTTATGACATTTGCCAACAATATTAAAACACACAATTTTTTTCTTAACACAATATGTTTTTTGTGTTTTTCTCATAGCAAAGCCACATCGGGCTATTTGCTAAGCCTACCGAGGGAAATCGAACCCCTCATTTTAGCGTTGTAAATCCGTAGACTTACCACTGTACTAGCGGGGGGCAATCTTAACACAAATATATTTTAATGAGCAAACAACAATACAATTTCTAGTAATTGTTATTACAGATAATTATTTATATACAAAAAAAAAATACACTTACAAACAATATTCAATATTATATCTGGTCTTGAACTGAATATTTTATATACGATCCAGGACCAGCGACGAGCGAATTAATTCTGAGTTAATACTGTTATACTTCTCTTGGCGGGAGAAACTAGCTAGTTCTAGCTCGAGTGTTGGGCCTGGCATGGCCAAGCGCGTAAGGCGTGCGACTCGTAATCCGAGGGTCGCGGGTTTGCGCCCGCGTCGCGCTAAACATGCTCGCCCTCCCAGCCGTGGGGGCGTATAATGTGACGGTCAATCCCACTATTCGTTGGTAAAAGAGTAGCCCAAGAGTTGGCGGTGGGTGGTGATGACTAGCTGCCTTCCCTCTAGTCTTACACTGCTAAATTAGGGACGGCTAGCACAGATAGCCCTCGAGTAGCTTTGTGCGAAATTCCAAAAACAAAAAACAAACAAACAAGTTCGAGTGTTTATTTCATACGGTTTATAAACTCACACTTTATCTAGGAAAATATCGTATATTCTCGTAAAAAACGCTAACGTCCGAAGTTAATTCTCTGAAGATGAATACTTTGTAATGTTCGAAATCTATAAACGTCCCAGGTCAAATTCTGTGATTTTACGATTAAGAAGGGTTAATCACAATTATAACTTCCGAGACTTATAGTATGCTCACTGTAGCAAACCAACAGTGTTCTAAAACTGTCTCCTCGTGAGTTTCGATTGCTAACATTTATACTCACTTAGCGAGATTATCGAAAAATCATTTTGCCTAAAAATATGCTCGTGTTTTTGTAATATACATAAGTATATGGATAATTCTTACTCTCGAGAACAGGTTGGACTTGCGCAATACACATGTAACAACATACGTTACATGCATTAAAATGAAACAAACGTAGATACAAGAACAAATGTATAACAGTAAATTTGTTGAATATGAATTGAGGGGGTTTAATTCCACAGTACATGTTTTAATGATAATACACTTAATTTCCTGTATGATTTGAATCACAGATATGTTGTTTTAAATGAGTTAAATGAAGATAGATACAATTGAAGGTAAAATATTGTCCAAAGATTTCCAATTGTTTAAATAAATAAAAACAGGAAGCAGTATAAATAAAAGAAAGGAATAAACAGTCTATGTTACTCAAAAAGTACTATTTTGGAAATATTAGAGAAATTTTTGTTGCGGTTAATTGTTTAAATAAGAAAACTCCAAGAAAGACAATGAAATAAAAAATACAATTATTCCAGGAATTCAAAACTTTGAAGTAATCGAAACTGATGCCAGTAATAAATATTCAGGAACTTGGATCATCAAATTTTAGAAAGTGGTTATAAAAATATGAACATGGTCAAGTTTAAAACTGTTCAAATCATCAAATATTTGGATAAAACGAACTGCAAATTTTTATGAACTTACAAAAAATCGACTCAACATTTCAAACAATCTTGAGTAATTTTTGGACAGAAACATGACGAGAAGTAAGAGCGTGTAGCCGAACGTTGGCGAGTTTAGAACGGTGTAAGAATTTGTATTTTAGAATTAAGCACAAAGCTACACAATGGGCCATCTGTGATCTGCCCACCACCGATTACGAATCCCAGTTTTTACGGGTGGAAGTAATTAAAAACATTATAAAAAACACTGATGGGACTATTGAAGAACTGGTAGTATCACGAAATTCCGATAATTTAAGCAAAAATTCTCAGTAGATGGCGTTCAACTGGTCTTCTGAATGTGTGCGTTTGTGTGATTTTTTTCTTACAGCAATGTTACAATGGGCTATCATCTGCTGAGTCCACCGAGGGGAATCGAGCTCCTGATTTTAGCGTTGTAAATCCGTAGACTTACCGCGGGGAACTTATGAATGTCAGCAGGACAATTATCTGGCAACTAACATTAAACGATAATACGATGATAAAATAAGTTTTAAAAATAACGCAGTGAAGAAAACGTAAGACTATTATATCCTATCTGGGGTAAAGTGTAATCAAACTAGTTTACCTAAAATGGATAAAGGTAAACTAGTTTGATTACACTTTACCCATTCTAGTTTTACAGCGCCGCAAGTCATTAAAATGAGGATAATTATTTTACACTTATACTTTTATTGAAAAGTTGTTTTAAAAGAAAACATTATTAACAATAGAGAAATCCAAATTGCAGTGAATAACCCACTAATCAACAACTAAGACATTTTAATTGAAGTAAAGTGTGATATAACAATAACATTAAAGCTCGCCTTACACTATTAGTGACAAACAATTTCGTCATATCAATCATCAAACAGTATTTTTCAAATATAATTAAGAACGTGACGAACAGATGAAAATCATTTCTGGTGTATTATAAAGTTACTTGCTATTTAAAGGATTCATGTGCATGAAATAAATAACAACTATTTAAAATAATCTTGAGAAACAGCAATTACATCATCTCCAGTTGTAAACAGGGTAAACATAAATGTTACTTGCGACTAATCGTGTGTTTGTTTTGAATTTTCAAACGAAGCTACAAGAGAGCTATCTGCGTTAGCCATCCCTAATTTAGCAGTATTAATGGGACTGTAGCTAGTCTTCACCACCCACCGCCATCTCTTGTGCTACTCCTTTACCCAAGAATAGAAGAATTGACCGTCACATTATAACGCCCCCACAGTCGAAATTCGAAGATGTTTGGTATGACTAGGGTTCAAACCCGTGATCCTCAGATTACGAGTCGAGTGTCCTAATTACCTGGCCATAACGAGTTATATGTGATTAAACAAATATTTATAAAACTTCGAAAATAACATTATGATGAATAAGGAATGTCAAACGTTGCAAATGTTTCTCTAACGATTACTTTTTATTTACATTTCAGAAACGTTGTTTTCGAAATTTGCTGTTCAATGATAATAATATAAGAATTGAACACAGTGACAAGTGTGTAAAGAAACACATTTTTTATCAAATTCTTGATAATCATTCCAGAAGTGTTTTTTTAGATATTCTGTAGCTGGCCATTTTTCAGATAATTTTGATCATGTTATGCTGATACTAATTACATTCGAATGAAAAATGTACCTAAGTCGATGATAAACGTTTTTAAGGGTGGAGAACAAATTTTGGAAAAATTTTATTTTAGCAAGAGAAGCACTTTTTTTGTGTGCAAAATATGACAAAAATCATATAAAAACCAAAACTGGCTGATACCGCTAGTCCACCTATTTTGCTTTTAAACACTGATAGGATGTAGCCAAATGATATAGTGTATCTGGTTACGGGATAAAAGTCAGCTCTGTAAGTGTTTTCTTATATCAAAGCCACATCGGGCTATCTGCTGAGTTCACCAAGGTGAATCGAATCCCTGACTTTAGCGTTGTAAATCCGTAGACTTGCCGTTGTACCAGCAGGGAACAGAGGCGACAGTCAGTTACATTATTCATTTAAATCTATCAGAGTAGATGGCAGAAGCTGTTGACTGACTGCTCATTGTTTGATAAGCAGCTAAAATTAATGGAGGAGTAATTTGAACCTTGGACTCCTGATATTTAGATAATTCATCGTATGAGATACAGTTCAGGTTGAAAATACGAAATGCTTATCAATATATGAGATTATTACGTAAAATTTTATTTACTGTGATGTATAGTTTAAGTTTTAAAATATTTATCTTAATACTAAATGGTGACTAAAATTATTAAAGCAAATTCGACTCACTCAGGCAATGATAATTTACCTAAAATTATCAACGGTTTCCTCGTTTCTCAGAAAAAAAATATCCTTTAATTTAGGCTGGTTAGTAATTCATAGTCTTCATTAGTTAAATGACTACACGATTGACTGCGAAACGAGTTCAGTTTCCCATTAACATATAATTTGTTGTAATCAACTTTAAATAAATGTAGCAAAAAGGTTTTAAGTCTCAACAATGATTATTTTATAACTTCAATCTTCTGGTACAGATCGTAAAAAGTTATAACAAAAAATACAACTTCTTCTAGACAAAGTTCATTTAAACGGAAACTCAAAACAGAACTTGAAAATATATGTAAGAATCATTACTTATGGGACCAGATAAAATTTCAAGATACAGTAATCATATTTAAATAACAAAAAATTGTAAACAAAACAAATCTATGCCGTTGAAATGCCTATTTTTAATCAAACTGACGCCTAGTATCTATGACTTAAATTGCTCTCACTCCATAATACCTCAGAATAGTAAAATAAATTTTGTATGGGTTATATAGTTTGTTTCCTTGTAACATCTCACAAGCATGTTTTTTGTTCACTACCACTATAATAATAATAAACGTAAAATAAATAAAGTTCGAGGAATACGGAGTTACAAAGACTGGTCGAGTGTATAACTTTATTATTTCGGACTTTAAGTCCTATGGCTCAGAGCTTGAATCTCTTTGCCACAATTTGGTTTGTAGGTTTGTTATAAAAGTGACAGTGAAATAAAACTGATGATGGGTACTGTCCAGTTACTGCCTTACTTATGATATAGTAGTTACAAAGTGAAGAATACTGTGGTAGAAAATACGAAACTAATTTTGTAGTTTTGCGCCAAAAATTCTAAACAAATATAAGAAGTCAACGTTCAAAAGTTCAATCATTTTTTTAATAATGTTTTTAGTGAAATGAAGTGAAAATTGACAAAAAATATTTTAAAGTGTTGTTTCAATGGTGTTATAAGCATTATGTCCATTGAATCACTCGTTCTTCTTACTGTAATGAACTTATCCGAATAAAAGGACTCGATATAGAAGCCGAAATGTTGAAAGTGAATTGAAGCCAAAAAATTCTAGTGCTCTTAGAAGTAGCTTTATCCTTTCTGGAGTAGTGAACATTAATATTTGAATAATTTAAGTTAAATGTGTGTAATTACTGCATTTTTATTTTATGGTAAAATAATTAAGGAGGATGGAATTGTGTTGCTTTGTTTTACAAAACACTATAATACACTTCACGAAGGCGAAGGCGTGGTTTTCGAATTTCGCGCAAAGCTAGCTGTCTCTAATTTAGCAGTTAACGACTAGAGAAGGCAGCTTTCCTTCAACACCCACCGCCAACTCTAGAGCTACTCTTTTAGCAATGAATAGTGGGATTGCTCGTGATTTTACAACGCCACCACGGCTGAAAGGACGAAGATATTTGATGAAACAAGGAATCAAACCTGCGACCTCCAGATTGCGAGCTGAACGCCCTAACCACTTGGCCATGTACGGGCCACTTCACGAAAGAAAGAACAATTATTGCCAAGTTGGGTCCCAAGAGCTCCAAGTATTCTTATAATAAAATCTTTACAAGATATGGAAATGCATTCTTTTTCCAATGAGATATGAGTTTTTGGAATAGACATTAAGACGTTAGAAAGATATTTGTTTTAAATTACGTCATATAGTTCACATAGTTAAGGCCATTAAATTAAAGTATTTATATCTTAAACTGGGTTTTGTTTGTTTTGAATTTCGAGCAAAGCTACTCGAGGGCTACCTGCGATAGCCGTCCCTAATTTAGCAATGTAAGACTAGAGGAAAAGCAGCTAGTCACCACCACCCACCGCCAACTCTTGGACCAGTCTTTACCAACGAAGAGTGATATTGATCGTCACATTATAATGTCCTCACGCTGAAATAGTGAGCATGTTTGGTGTAACGGTGATTCGAATCCGCGACCTTGAATTACGAGTCGAGTGCTTTAACCACCTTGCCATGCCGGGCTCTCTTAAACAGGGAACCAATGTCCAGTATCATCTAGATTTTTAACAAAAGAAGGCGGTTAACATGGATTGAAATCATTTGTGTACGAACATATAATGTATGTTCCCCTCGGTGGGCTGAGCAGATAGCCCTTTGTGGCTTTGCTATACGAAAAACACACAAACACACATATAATGTATGCTTTGAACTACGTTCATTAACTGAAAATTAGGCTTCGGAACAACTGTTAAAATTTTGTGAAGAAATAATCAAACGAAAAAAGAGTGATATGAAATAAGTTTAAATGTTTAATTTAATACAAAAGCTATATTCGATTCGTTTAAAAAACTCAGACATTTATTGATGAGTGTAGCTGTGGTATAGCTTTCGAATTCCTGGACATACGTTTTCAATTTTGCGTTCACGTTAGATGAGACATAAAACAGAAATTGTAAAGACGTCGTTCAAACTTTGAGTTTTAAGATTTGTGACATTTGTCTTGTCGGAGATTCTAGTCAACTACTAGGTTGCAACGATATGGTTTACCTTACAATGTTGCAACACGTGAACATTGTTTTATACAATAATAATAATATTAATACATTGAACTATTTAGTTTAATTATTTTCTAACGTTATTTTGGTTTAAAGATACAATGTAGAACTATTATTACGTTTGTTATCGCACTAATTCGTTGAGTTTGTACGTCTATGCAAATCTGTATGCGTTTTTTGATAGATGGCTTCAGGTTTCACTTTATTGTACAAATCATAGGAATTTATCATTATAACTATCAATACGTTTGTAATATATGTTAAAGAAAGAAAACTGGAATAGCTACGTAAAAACATACAGTTACTCAATATTTTGTATATATTATGTTACAAGAAGCTATCAGAGTGCTACGTCATCATGTGGGATTTAATGTTTATATTATGTTATAAGTTGGTAGCACAGTGTTGTACCAATATGTGAGACATAGAGTGTATATTATACTGTAAACTGGTAACGCGTAAATATTTCTACTTCTTTCTAGTCACAACAGTAAGTGTTTATCAACAAGCTACTGGATTAATACCACTAGTGGACTACATGACGGCTCAGTCTTAGAACCTTTGCTCTTTTTGATTTATATCGATGATATAGATAAAGTAATAGTCAATAAATTACTTAAATTTACTAATGATGTCAAGGTTTTGGGTGTTGCTGACTGTGAAGAGGACGTTACCGATTTATAAAATGATTTAGATCATTTACTGAATTGAACAAATAAATAGCACATGGGTTTTAGTCATAATAAATGCAATTCAATACATGTGGTTATTATTTGAATTATAAATACAATTTTGATTTAACATTGTTATGAAGAAAATAGTCGACCAGTCTCCAAAGCCATCCAAGAAGTGTTCTGTTGCTAGTAGTAGGTCTTGTTTTGAATTTCGCGCAAAGCTACTCGAGGGCCATCTGCGCTAGCCGTCCCTAATTTAGCAGTGTAAGACTAGAGGGAAGGCAGCTAGTCATCACCACCCACCGCCAACACTTAGGATACTCTTTTACCAACGAATTGTGGGATTGACCGTAACATTATAACGCCCCAACGGCTGGGAGGGCGAGCATGTTTGATGCGACCGAAATTCGAACCCGCGACTCTTGGATTCCGAGTCGAACGCCTTAACACGATTGGCCATGCAGAACCCAGTGGTAGGTCAAATACAATTTTAAGTCGTATCCACATAAAATTGAATACAAGTCTGAAGAAATTATAATTTCATTGTAAATGTCACTTGTTAGGCCACATTTGGAGTATTTTGTCTCAGTTCTGTCATACACACACACATACAATAAGATTAAATAAAGCAAAATGTGTTTAAATTACCAGTGAACAATACCTGACAATACTTATCGATGTTTTAACAATGAAAGTGACACACAATTTCAGATAAATGAGTGTCAAAGGTTAGAAAACTAATTTTATATAATAGTAACCGAAAAGAATGTAAAACTACGAGAATGTAATTAAACAGTGTGTAATGAAGCGAGCTAAATGTATTCTTGAATGATTTAGTGTTGCTGTTTATAAACTTTAACGTCAAAAATAAAATGAACAATAATTATGATAATATTACGGGACCCAAACCTTGTATTTGTTAATGGAAGGTCGTTTGAATTGAATCAAAAGTCATTCTTTAAATTTTCTGAGTTTGAGTAATAAACTTAACAAATAGATAGGATTAGAAGCTTACGAGTATATTATATTAGAAGCTCGTATTGACTAAACCAATAAATATAAAGTAATTCTCATTTATAATTTTCTCAGTTTTGCAAAATATAAGACAAAATGTTACCAACTTTGATCAAAATATACGTTTAGAAGTCAATTTTAATTTAGAATTTAGAAAAAAATCTGAGATTTCCAATAATCCCTTTATATAATATCATCGCACACAAAATTATATAGTATGAACTTTAAATAGGTCAATAAATGTTAAAGGTCACCCTCTTTGTCCTTTATGCTGTTTTAAAATATAGCATTTAAATTTTTATTGCATCATAGATTATTTTATTATATTCATAAAAGTTATTAGAATTAAAAATATATTCTGTTTTTCTGTCTTTATCTTAATATAAAAATAACCACTTGAGGCATGAACAAAAACAACATTGTATATAATCAAAATCGACAATACATAAATCAATATACATTCATGCAAACTACACACGTGCTCACTAATCAAATTAGGTTCTTCATCCTACTTTATTATCTTCTGGATAAAATGTCTTCTAAATTTATTTTGTTCCCCGAAGACAGGAATGTGTCAGGATAAGTGTCTTCTTGTTTATTTTGTTCACCGAAGACAGGTATAAGTAGGTAGAAATGTCTTCTACGTTTGTTTGGTTGAGAGAACAACCTAATAAATAAATGTTTCGTTTCACCTTTACCAGGCTAAGCTACGTTGTTGTTATTTTTTAGGTTTAGCGAGATTACTTTGGCACAGTGGTCCCCAACCAGGGGTGCGAGATAACATTTGTTTTAGCCACCTTCACCTTTATTCTTAACTAAATAATTACTGTGAGGGGTGCGAGAACATATTAAATTTTTTTAAGGGTGCGGGGCATAAAAAAGGTTGGGAACCACTGCTTTAGCATATCAGGTATGTGGTAGCACTGTCTATATAGAGATGACTCGGATGCTTCATGGAAATGGTATTTTAAATATCTCCTCTGTTTGTTTGTTTGTTTTGGAATTTCGCACAAAGCTACTCGAGGGCTATCTGTGCTAGCCGTCCCTAATTTAGCAGTGTAAGACTAGAGGGAAGGCAGCTAGTCATCACCACCCACCGCCAACTCTTGGGCTACTCTTTTACCAACGAATAGTGGGATTGACCGTCACATTATACACCCCCACGGCTGGGAGGGCGAGCATGTTTAGCACGACGGGGGCGCGAACCCGCGACCCTCGGATTACGAGTCGCACGCCTTACGCGCTAGGCCATGCCGGGCCTTAAATATCTCCTCAATCGGTCTTCAGAATCTTACAACGTTATAAGATGTTTCCTCTTATAAAATATCCATGTATTGACTGTGTCACAACTTCTAGTAACGTCTGTAAATATCATAGCTAAAAGTGTGAATCTCTTGTTCTTCGTTTTCTTTACCTGATAATCGAAAAATAATGGTGTCAAACAATTTCACTGAAGCGACAGTTTGAAATGAAGTATCCGCTTTTATAAGTGTTGTTAATAATTAGCAGTAGTTTTTCTTAATCACAATTCTAGTGTAAACAATGCTATCATCACCCCTTAGTGATCACAATCCTAGTGTAAACAATGCTATCATCACCCTTTAGTGATCACAATCCTAGTGTAAACAATGCTATCATCACCCCTTAGTGATCACAATTCTAGTGTAAACAATGCTATCATCACCCCTTAGTAATCACAATTCTAGTGTAAACAATGCTATCATCATCCCTTAGTGATCACAATTCTAGTGTAAACAATGCTATCATCACCCCTTAGTGATCACAATTCTAGTGTAAACAATGCCATCATCACCCCTCAGTGTTTGCTTTATTACAAATAATCTGTATTTTTCTTTTTTTAACAACTTAAATAAAGTTGTTGTTGTTGGTTTGAATTAAGCACAAAGCTACACAAAGGGCTATCTGTGCTCTGCCCATCTTGGGTATAGAAACCCTATTTTTAGCGTTGTAAGTCTGCAGATATACCACTGAGCCACTGGGGGCCTTAAATAAAGAGTGAAATTGGAAGAACCAACCAATAATTGGTAAAAATAAATATTACTCTTGAAACTTAATTGTTTTCCGTTCCTAGTCTGTTTCACTCGGTTTTAGCCTCTTTCTGGACATAATGCAGGATATTTCATACTTGCCTAACAATAACTGCCTCTCCATTCAGTATAAATCTTTTTAGAGGTGGTTAGCCAAACCCATGCAGGAAGAGGCGATCTTTTCTCTGTCGAAATTTCATCATAATTGTCATTTCTGTCAACCATCGTTTGGCATGTCCTACATATTGATGTAGTGAAGGAGCCATGGTTTTCCGCACATTGTTGTTCAAGTGGTGTTATCTTCTGATTTCATATTTTATTGAAGCGCGAGAGAAGCGCTATTTTCGTCTTTAGCTGTTTGAATCCGTGGGGTTTCGCGCTGTCACTTCTCTTTGCTATTGCCTTGTTGGGAAACATCTTGGTATGAAGATTTTTTTTGGATAATTAAATTCGCAACATAAGCAGGCTTGACACTACGCTAAGCCTGTTGCAATTTATGATGAGACATATCTGTTACCTTCTAACATAACCCGGCATGGCCAGGTGGGTTAAGGCGTGCGACTCGTAATCTGAGGGTCGCGGGCTCGCATCCCCGTCGCACCAAACATGCTCGCCTTTCCAGCCTTGGGAGCGTTATAATGTGACAGTCATTCCCACTATTCGTTGCTAAAAGAGTAGCCCAAGAGTTGGAGGTAGATGGTGATGACTAGCTGCCTTCCCTCTAGTCTTACACTGCTATATTAGGGACGGTTAGCACAGATAGCCCTATAGTAGCTTTGCGCGAAATTCAAAACAAACAAACAAAATCTTCTGATATTGTGGAGTGTCTTGGTTTCACAAATAAACAGTTTTTGAAACTTCTTTCCATTTCTACAAAGTTAAACCATTACATTGTTATTGATGTAATTTATGACCAGACTGATGGAATTCCCACTGGTCCAACTCTAGTCAATAGTCTTCTTTGCTACCATGTATAAAACTGCTAGAAAACTATCCATGTGACATTAAACTTGCCCGTTATAAATGATATATTAAGGAGTATGCTGATTGAAACTGCTGTCAGTGTACAAAATTTAATATATTGTAAGCAATGCAACAATGTAAAAAGGGTTATTTCTTAGGGTCCAGTAATATTTCAAACAAAGTAACAATTCCTTTGTGGGAGGAAGATGTCAACGTTGAATCCGACCATCCCTGATGACGTCCACTCGGGATTTCCTTTATTTAATGATAGAGTGTAATGGCTTTAGCCTCTGAAACTACGTGACAATAAGTTAACCAGAAGATGATGCTAAATGTTTGGGGGCCAACATACCACAGTGTGACTTTAATATAAAATGTTTTTAATCCATTTAGTATTTGTAAATATAACATGAAACATGATATTATTGGAGTACTTGTTTATTTATTTTATTATTTTAGAGTGAAAACTCGTTGGGCTATAATCTGTCTACTGTCAACTGTCTACTGTAAACTGTCTAACTGCCAACTGTCAACTGCCTAACTATCTACTATCAACTGTCTAATATCAAATGTCTGAAGTGTCCTCTGCAGGGAACTGAGCCCTGAATTTTAGCATTTTATATCAGTAAATTTCCGTTTTCCTTACTGGTGGTCAGTTTAAAGTAACTTAAATCTTTTTTCAAAATTTGACTGAAAGTGATATAAAAAAGGAAGAATATATTATTAATAATTTTATTGGATTTGTTTTTACAAAATCTTAATTTTTTTCGTCGCATTTGAATGTAACATATAGATAAGCTATAGCCAGAATATGTAAATATTCATAAGTGGGAAGATACGACTGTAGTTAGTGAAGACAAATCACAGACAATAATAATAACACTTCTCACGAAAATCAACGGAATATTCATTAATCATTCTAATAACACAAACGACACATAATTATAAATGATTAAACAGTGATAACAGCAAGTGTTGTAACTATAAATCAGAAGATATAAAGAAAGTCTCTGTGCACCATTTCACTGTACACTAGATTTCCCGTCTTTGTCACTCACTGGACCAGACTGGACAGCATTTAGCTGTATATACCAAGAGGAAATCTACACCAGATCTACCCTTATGTAGCGAACACAAAAAAGACATTACAGCTTTTTAGCCAATCCAATCACATTAAGGGCCTGTAGGATGTTTTATCTTCCTATGTGAGAATGTCAGGATATGATTCACTAGTAGCAACTTGCTTGGCAACAAAGCCCAAGCGGAGAATGACTGGATAAGCTGCACTGTTTTCTTCGTTTAACTGAGATTGCAGATTGCTGATTAACAGTTTGTACTTTATGTACGTTATTTGTTCTTGCAGGAACTTCAAATAGCGTTTTACTTCTTTGTTCATTAGAATATGATTATTAAGTCTGAAATGTGATTTGATTTTCAAATTTGCGAGTTAGAAGCTAACTGGTAGTGGATCTAATGTAACCTCAGCCTTTGTGATATTTGTACATTGAAGTTTTAGATATAGCCGTTCGATTTTCACACGAACGTTTTAAAACTATATTCGTGTTTAAACATACAGCGTAGCTAAACGTGTGGTTTCGCTATGTAACCTAGGCTTTTTTGACATTTGTACATTGAAGTTTTGGATATAGCCATTCGATTTCTACACGTTAACAAAATATGTTTTAATCTAAAGCACATCCTACATTTTCGATTTCTAAAACAAAAATGTTTGTCTGTCTATTTATAGTAACGCTCACGAGTTTCTTGTTTGTTAAAATATTAATTTACCTACTTAGAAGCTTAAAACACTTATATTGTCATTATAAATAATATTATTTACAATGCATATTGAAAAATATTTGTTTAGTTAAGACCTTTTGATATTTTCAAGTACTGTATGTAATACGTATATATATACATACTGGTTAATTTGTATGCTCGATCAATTGGTGTTTTCACGACATTCCTCTTAGGTGAAAGACGTATAAAACTTTCAATGGTAAAATACGAACTTTTTGAGATAGTTCAAGTTTAAACTTTCCGATTATATTACGAATGAAAGATTTTACGATAATTTTGATGTTCCAAACCTTTGTTAATAATTAATCACAATACTATACAATGGACTATCTGTACTCTGAACACAACGAGTATCGAAATCCCATTTCTAGCATTCCAAGTCCGCAGACTTGCCCCTGTACCTCTGGAGAGCCGTTCAAAACAACCTTGATAATAGTATATTAATTATATAGATGAAGTATAAAGATGGAAATTTATGGTGTTGTTGGGTTCATTACGGATTTGGTAATAGCAGTATGTAACACAAATTTTGTTCCTGGATTGTATATGTTATTTCTTCGTTGCTTATGTTGTAAAATTACAGAAAATGACAATTATTCCTTTGAAACTTTGCTTTTACGACCTTGATAATGAAATTTAGAAATTAACCTATTTTCCAGGTAACAACGAGCAAATTTGCAAATTTTCATTTACATAAGGTCTCAATAAAACAACATATGAATCATTTATACTAAAGTTATACAAAAATGTTTACAAATGTAGTTTTTTGAGATTTGCGACTGTAATGTAAATCCCTTTCACGTATCAGCCCCCAAATATAGTCTCCCATAATGTTTTTGTTATACACTCCCAGGTCACAAAAGCAAAGTTTGAAGAGAAAAATAGGTATTTTCCATTTCTTTAGGCATAAGCAATTGGGAAATAACACTTTCTGCCCAGGAACAAGAAAGAGTAACAATTTGTTTTACATACTATAGTATATTAATTATATAGATGAAGTATAAAGATGGAAATTCATGGTACTAAAGTTACAAGTACCTTAGGTAAACTATGAACAATGTATACTAAAGTTACAAGTACGTAAGGTAAACTAAGGAAGAATGTACACTACATTTACAAGTACGTAAAGTAAACTAATAAACAATGTATACTTCAATAACAAGTACGTATACTAAACTAAGGAACATTGTACACTACTATTATAAGTACGTAAATTAAATTAAAGAACAATGTACACTAAAGCTACAAGTACGTAAAATAAACTAAGGAGAAATGTACACTACATTAACATGTACGTAAAGTAAACTAAGGAAGAATGTGCTCTAAAGGTACAAGTACGTAAGGTAAGCTAAGGGACAATGTGCACTAACTTCACAAGTACATAAAGTAAACTGAGGAACAATGTACACTAAACGTACAAGTACGTAAAGTAAACTAAAGAGCAATCTACAAGAAAGTTACAAATACGTAAGTTAAACTGAGAAACAATGTACACTACAATAAAAAATACGTAAACTAAACTAAGGAATAATGTACACTAAAGTTACAGTTACGTAAGGTAAACTATGAAACGATGTACACTACAATTACAAGTACGTAAGGTAAACTGAAGAACTATGTACCGTAGAATAAATTTTGAAATATTAATCACATTTTACTCATTCAATACGATAATGTTGTATGAAATATGTACGCTAGTTACGGGTACATAATAATTCAATAGAAAAATCCCTTATTCGTTGTCTCCTTGTAACATAGCAATATTTCTGTAAACTTACAACGTTAGAAACCAGATTTCTTAACTCTTGGTGGGCAGAGCAAGGATAGCCGGTTGTGCGGCTTTTGTTTAACTTATAAAGAAACAAACACACTTTATTTCATGTTAAGCACAGGTTATTTTTATTATGACTACTACGTGTATCGAAATCCAAATTTTAGTGTCGTAAACCCACAGACTTACTGATGGAGAGGGAATCACACTTCAGACCTAAACATTTAAAACAATTTTCTTTTTTTATTCAAATTACTATTGTGCTTATGAATATATTGTTGGAGAAAGTTTTCAACGCTTTTTTATAGTTGTTATTGAAAATTATTGGCACCAAATAAAAGCATATTTTCCTAAAATTGAAACTGAAACCTAGGAGACTCACTTAGGCTACTAATTTATTACAAAACCGGTGACAGACTTTGAAAGGAGCTCTGATAAACGTTAGTATGTATTAAAATATTAAAGGTATATACCACTCTCGTGTAGAAATATTTTATTCGCGTGACCGTAAGTATGCTATTTACTCACCCAACGCATTGCTAATTTCATTTTAACAGCAACGACCGATTTAACCATTGTTTACAAGTTTTTTCAACTTTGAAACAATGGTTTAGATATGAAGCCCTATACCCTGAAGTGTTCGTTTCCACTGTTTGTTTAAACTGTAAACAATGGTTTAGATGTGAAGCCTTATAACCTGAAGTGTTCTCTTCCACTGTTCCTTCAAAATGTAAGCGATTGTTTTGCATGTTAACCCATGTAGCCTAAACTGTAAATGATGGTTTAGATGTGAAACCTTATAGTATAAAATGTTCACTTCTACTATTAGTTCAAATAGTAAAAAATGGTTTAGATATGAAACCATGTAGCCAAAAGTGTCCACATTTCCCTGTAATGTTAATTTTTGTTTTCATTCAAATATGTTCTTGAATCAAATATATAAAGTCAAAGAGAACGAGTTTCATCTTTATTCTTGTAGGAAATGCTCCCCAAGTTTTATTACAGCCTTATAGTGATAACTCTGCTAGTTAAAGTATAGTTTTACCATTTTTGTCTTTACTGTCTACACGTAATTAATTTATTTAACTTCAAGAGTTAAAGGCAACACTTGTTAACATGCCAATTTAACACTTATTTTAACTAGATTATGTCCGAAAACTTTTATACCAGGAACCTATCAAATCAAAAACCTGGATCAATATTTTATAATAACAATAATAAGCTTATGATTGTTCCAAGCCGTTTATTTATATAGTGGGATAGACAAAGTCACCACAAGAGTATATAGTGGGATAGACCAAGTCACCACAAGACTATATAGTGGGATAGACCAAGTCACCACAAGACTATATAGTGTGATAGACCAAGTCACCACAAGACTATATAGTGGGACAGACCAAGTCACCACAAGACTATATAGTGGGACAGACCAAGTCACCACAAGACTATATAGTGGGATAGACCAAGTCACCACAAGACTATATAGTGTGATAGACCAAGTCACTACAAGACTATATAGTGTGATAGACCAAGTCACTACAAGACTATATAGTGGGACAGACCAAGTCACCACAAGACTATATAGTGGGACAGACCAAGTCACCACAAGACTATATAGTGGGATAGACCAAGTCACCACAAAACTATATAGTGGGATAGACCAAGTCACCACAAGACTATATAGTGGGATAGACCAAGTCACCACAAGACTATATAGTGGGATAGACCAAGTCACCACTAAACCTCATTATATTTATTATTCAAATGTAGTAATGGTGGAGATATAAATTTTACACCGAAGAAAATAACGTAAATGACTGACTATAAAGTAGGTTTTTCACAAACATTTCTTTCCAGTGGTGTAGTGGTAGCCCTAAAAGCTCATAATGATAAAACTCTGGTTTTGATAACCATGGTGGGCGCAACACAGATAGTCCACTGTGTAGCTTTGTACTTAAATACAAACAAACAGATTTGATTATTTTATGAGTATTTTAAACAAAGTATATCTTGCTATTTACTATACCTTTTCTCATTTATTATTTTAATATATTTTCAAAGTCAGCAAAACCATAGCATATTCCATTACTAAGCCTCTTTGTTATTGCTTAGGTAAACATCGAACTACAGACATTTGTGTAGCAAGTGCGGAATAGAAGTTGTATAGTTACAAGAACGAGAAAGTTACCCTAGGAATTAATGTGTTTAATACCTTACAGCTTTCTTTGATTACATTATCGATTTACTATAATGTTTCTTCGGAACCAGTAATTTAAAGCTGAGTTACTATATTTATTTTAAATATTCTAAAATTATGTTGTTTTTGTCTTTTATGTTTCTATAATGTTCTAGAATGTGTATTCATTACGCAAAACCAGCGCATACGATTTTTTTTTAACTATTCGGTCTAAAGATTGAAAAGAAACCTGGAAAGCTATAGCAAGCTTTTATCTTTATGAAAGCAGCTTACATTAAAATAATGACACAGAGACCATCGTAAGATCAATGTGCTTTGATTTGTCTTGATAACAAATACAAGCAATTGATACCAGAGTTTCGTCGTGTATTCAATATATAAGGAATTTTTATCACTGCCAATGTTCAAATACCACGTGTTCTTTTTCTTATTTATCCAGTTCGTCAGATTAGCTAGTTGTTTGTTCATTTACATTTGAAAAAGGAAACATATTCCGAAATGTGAATATGTTTATGGACTGAAATATACAGTCTATATTTTATCATAGAATATACAGCAAAAGACTTGTTTGTTTGATTGGAATTAGGCCCAAAGCTACACAATGGGCTATCTGTGTTCTGCTCACCACGGGTATCGAAAATTGGTTTCTAGCAGTTGAATACGCAGACATATCGCTGGACCACTGGAAGGCACAGTAAAATATTTTATGGTTGTTTATTTGTTTTATAACAAAATCCCTATATTAACAGTGAGGAAGAGATCCTGGATTTTTAACGACATTAGTGCCCAGACGAACCTCTGTCCCACCGAGAAACTACATAATGCAAAACAAACATCATTGTACTTTTACATAAACACACACAACGTGTGTAATCAAAATAATAGACTAAAATCTTTGAAATAGTTTCATAATTTTCTGTCTGAATACTTTAACAGTTTAATATCAATGATCGTATACGCAAACGGAGAAATATCAAATACATTTTATATTATTTATTTTTTTCGGAAAGCATGCGTTCGTTTTAAAACTAGAAAGCATTGGAAGAATAGGTATAAAAATAAAAATAACAAACATGAATGTCATGTGTGTTTTATGAGATATCACTGTCCTTTATTAGGTTGGACGACAGTGAACCGCTGGGGAAAGTTCGTCAATGATGTATTGATTATTGTTAGCTTCGTAGATAGAATTTGTACTTCGGTGTGCTGTCCTTCACAATATTCATGATAAATTTCTTAATGCACTTGATGAAAGAGAAAAGAAGACATGTGCACTTTTACTTAACTCTGTTTTGCTACGCAAATAAAATTAAGCATCAACTGTCCACGAAACTACTGATAACCATCTAGTAAGACCTTTTTCAGATTTTCGGACATATTTGTTTCGTTTGTGTTTTTTAAAAATAAACATAACCACCAATTCTCCACAAACTGAATCATAACCATCTAGTGAGACTTTTTTTCAGATCTCCAGGCGTATTTGTTATTTTAGTTATTTCTTACTAACCACAGCCATAAACTCTTCGTGAAACTCATTATAACATGGGTATCGAAACCCGGTTTCTAGCGGGGTTCGTCCGCAGACGTTCCGCTGCGCTACTGAGGGAAAGGGGCAAACTCACAATAGTTTTAGTGTGAAGGAAGTACGAACTAGTAGGACTGATGAAAGCTTCCATTATGAGAATGTTTACAGTCTTGTAATATGATACAGCAAGACAATGTTACAGGTAATACCTTTACGTCAGAGATTACTTATTCTGCTATTGTTACACTAGAAGTAAGAAAGTTGATTAACGTAATTTTAAAAAACCCGATTCATCGACTATTAAAAAAAAAGTATTTGACTCTGCCAGTAATTTAAAGAGACGCACAAAAAAAACAAATATTATGATGTGACTGTGCCATTTTTGCATCAAGCTTTATAAGCCTCTGAACTGTAAAAACAGGATGGTAGTTTATTCTGAATTCGAGACAAAAAACGATCAGGTCTTTTAGAAATTCTGAGATAATGAAGGTTTATTGTTAAAAGTTAAAAATAAGGTTGTAAAAATTCATGTGGCAACGTTAAGTTTATGTTGCATTTAAAAATAATGCATGGTTGCACAATATTATATACAATTACTTATTTTGTCGGCATTCTTTAATATTAAAATTTATATAGTTCCATATATATGTCTTTCTATATATGGTTTGTCAAATATATTATGTATAATATCTAATTTTTTTATATATGTCGCTGCAGTATGTATTCGTACGGACGGTATGAGACTTATTTTCTGTTCCTTTGTGAGAATTTTTTTTTGTGAATCAACGTATACGGTTCTCTTTTGTTAAACCTCGTCTCCAGTTCTAGTGTGAGTTTTTCGTGATGATCAGAAACCCACTTGAGATGAAAAATGTATCTTAAGGCGGCTGGTATGGGTATTAAAATTTTTATTAAAATAAAGTAGAGAACTAGGAAGGTTGAAACGCTATTCCCTACATTATTTTAATGAAAGTTTTAATACCCATACCAGCCGTCTTGAAATACATAGTGTGAGTTTTGGGTCAGTTAAAACTGCTATTGATTAAATCACATTTAGTAGTTTTGGTGCTAGTATCGTAGTTTAGATAAGCAGTGATTTATAGCTCCATGTATTACTTTAACTGGACTTTATGAAATATATTTATCAAAATGATGCTACAGATAAATAATTGAAAACTTTGAACTCGTGAGTCCATCTGGAGAACTTGTCCAACTGATTGCGTATATACATATATAAACGTATATACGTAAATAAGTTAATAATTTGAGTTAACAGTTTAGGGATAGAAGACAAACAAACAGAAACATATTAAAAATGTGTTTAAATATTGTAATGATTTTATTTACGTACTAGCATTTTCTATACATAACATAAACATTTTCTGTTTAGTATATCATTACCAGCTGAGAATCTACACCTAACTTTCTTTAATAGCTCTAGTATGAGCTATTAGTCTAATCACATTAAAGTGGGATTAAAGTTTTAAATACATTGTTGACATAATATTTACCTGATAACTAATTTTTGTTGCACATATTTACCAGTGATATTATGTACACGTCTTAATGTCTGTAGTTAACGAATACTATGATATTCAATTTTAACTATTAATTTATATTATATTATTTGTAGTACTATGTATCCCATACAACTATCCTAAAATTCAGTTGTGTCTATTGATTGTTTATCTTGTTTAGGTGAACTACTTACATATTTTAAAATCCATCACTTCTATATTATAACTTTTACTTGCTCAATTTTGGTGAAGATTAATCCAAACTTTGTGAAATAGTTACATGGCCATACAACAGATAACATATGGTACAATTAGATTTATACAGATTTCAATACATTAAGATGTTTTATAATTCTTTGTTCTCTAAATATATGTCATTTTATATATATACACAGTCACAGCGGTTTAGCAATAGGTCTGAAGTCTTTATAACGTTAAAAACAAGATACGATACTTGTCGTATGTACAACACAGATAAATGTGTACATTTGTGGTTAACAACGGATAAAAAATAAAAATAGCTTTCACATAACAGATAATACAATACATTTGCATTACCCAATACTCATTTATTTTGAATAAAGTACGTGTCAATGCTATTTCGGGTTGTTCTCCCAATCACTGCTTCCTAGTTGGTCTACTTCTAACGTCTGATTTTTATTGTAGTAGTTGCTTTTCGAATAGGAAATTTTTAGAGGACTTCACAAATGAAATCAAATGTTGGTTAAACCTAATTGATAAGCCATTAGAGTCTGTGTTGTTTGCAGGTTAAAGACTTGTAAAAGTTTAGTGTTAAATCACACCAGAGTTTTGTACCTGGGTAAAAAACACTGTATTCTCTGTTGTGATACTTATGTTACCTAAAAGCTGTAGCTGAGAAGATTTCTTCCTGAGTATAAAATACCACAGTCTATGTTTTGTACTTATATCAACAACATGTGCATATTCATGTAAAATCTAGGTCTCAAAGTTTCTCTTTGTAAAGTAAAAATGAATTTAAATTATTTGAAATAACACCTATTGGAAACCTTACTGTACCTTTTAAAAGCATATCAAATTAAGCAAGCATGACATGGGTATGTTATCACCACATTTAGTACAGTAGAATAAATATACATGATCATTTTAAGTATTAAAACAGAGCTCAGTATTAGTGGTATTTAAAACACACTTTACATCTTCTGTTCTCAGACTATTTCACTCCAAACAATACAATCTGCGACAATTTCCCTTTAAAATCACCGCTATAACTGATGGTTACCCCAGTTGTAGCCAGAGCTTTAAATAATGTTTTCTTTTTGTCAAAGTCCACACATTCTTGTTCAATTACTTTAAAACACAATTGACAAGACAGATTATTTCTTCTTACTCTGTTATTATGATATATTCTGTGACAATTTCACTTTAAAAATCGCCACTATATGATCTTTATAGCTACGTTTTAACAATATTGTAGTTTTGTATAATAATGAAGTTTCAATAATACTGTAGTTTATGCATAATAATGAAGTAAGTTTCAGTAATACTGTAGTTTTGTAAAATAATGAAGTAGCTTTCAGGAATATTGTAGTTTTTGTATAATAATGAAGTAAGTTTCAGCAATACTGTAGTTTTGTAAAATAATGAAGTAGCTTTCAGCAATACTGTAATTTTTGTATAGTAATGAAGTAAGTTTCAGCAATACTGTAGGTTTTCTAGTGTAAGGTTTAACAGTCGTATCATTCATATCTTGTGCGCTTATAGTATATGAAAATTTGGAAACTAATTTCATAAAACACCACTGCTATATTGTGAGACATATTCTTAATTTCATATTAAATATTAGAAAAAATCCTACCAATAACTTAGCGGCATGGTTACTTTACTACAATCCCAAAATTCGAGATTCGATTCACCGTGTTGAGGAGAACACAGATAACCTATTGTATAGCTTCGAGCTTAAACATACAAACAAACTAATATAACACAGTTTTCTACTTCATGTTGACAGCATATGGCTTATTGTACTAATGGGAAAATCGCATCACAAAAGTGGAAATATAGAATTATTAATAATTAAAACCATTCAAGATCAAGATTTTCGTTCTTATTTTGGGTTAAATTTATTTCTGTTCTTAAACACGTTTAAAAGTCTTTGTCTTAGTGTTTGTTTTTATTTTAGTACTACGTTTTCTTAAACATCAAAAACAAGCCTATAATGCATTTATTGCTAATACTTTGTATTAAGATAAAACAAAAATTCAAGCTCCACATCTCTGAGAAACATGTTTATGAGATTCCTATCATGAACATATTTTGCAAACAAGCTCTTTATGAAGATTAGCTTGCTTATACTTCAGTATGCTGAACTGTTTATCCTTGGAACCACGGTTTCCATCCGTTGTTGCAATATTGTTCTCCTCATGTTAAAGCTTTGGGTGCGTTATTATTTCATTAGAGTAGCCTAAGAGTTGGTGGTGGGTGATGTTGAAATGCTACTTTTCTTCTAGTCTATCAGCTCAAATGGAGAGACTTTTAACTTAGGCATATCTTACAAAGCCTTACGGAAATATCCAAAACGAATTCCTCGAAGTTAAGCCTTTTCATGGAGTAGAATAACTCAATTATGAACTGAGGTCTCCAAAAACTGATTAAAGTCTCAACAGAAAACAAGTTTTTAATTATTCAATTTCCCTTTAATAACTTCAAAGATTTCACATGTTCCAAGGTCTGCAGAAGCACTAGTAACCACCCTGTGAAAGTAATGACTTTATTAAATTGGTTTTGTGTGTCGCTAATGTTATATGTGTAGTTACAAACATGTTGATAAAAATCAACAGATTTTAAATTGATTAGCAATTGATTATATTGATTTCATATGTTTTAAACAATAAAACCATTTCTTAATCTAAATTTTAATTTATTAAATTAAATTTATTAGACCATTAGTCTTCGCTATAAACTTATGGGTCCAAATTTGTTTTTCAACAATTATAGTAAAGTGTATCTCCTATTCGCTTATTACAGAAATACATGTTTTATCTAGCTGTATACTACAATACGTTTGCATTGCTTCGGACAAATAACATTAGATAAAAAAAATAACCTGAAAGATAAATACTGGCTTAGAGAATATACACATCAGACGCTATGTGAAACGCTTTTTGTCTCTTAAAGTCTTTGTCTAGTGAGTCTGAATGGTCCTCCTCTGGCGCTTTTATTTTTGGTTTTTTTCTTTGAGATTCCGTGTCCGTGGTTAAAATAAACGTCCCATCAAACATTTAGTATACGTAATACCACTGAAGCGTCAGAAAAAACCCCCCCAACAAAATCCAGTCTTTTTTTTTTTTCAATGATCTATTTGTTCAGAGTAAACGTTCACCGAATCTGTCTCTGCAGTGATTAGATGATCCTAAATTTTGTCCATGCCTAGTTTTACATTGCGTATTGCTGTAATGTGATTGTTTCGTGTGTTTCAATGATGATCTTTGTAGGAGCAGCCTTGGTTCTTTCTTGATCTATTTTCTTCTTTATCTTCATTTATTAGCAGTAGGTTCTATATCTTATAAAAGTTACAGGAACCAGAAAGTTGCCATAGTAGACAAAGCATCTTCCTCAGGGGACATCTGCTACTCTGTTTTGTTGTTTTTTACCATGTGTTACAACTGTGTGTAAAGTACTGAAAAACTACAGAGAGTAACCTCGTAGCAGTGTAATTTTACTCTCAAGTATTTTCAGTATAACATTTTAATTGAAAACAAAATTTAGAGGTATTCAGTGTTAAGTCGTATTTATGTTTAGGAAGACTTAATAAATACTCATTTCAATAAACACAGTCGTGCCGTTGTTTATTTCTCAGCACATAATCATACAGTGGGCTATATGTGCTGTGTCCTACGCGATTAACAAGACCTGATATCTAGTATTATGAACCCGTAGACTAAGCCCTGATTCATCGGAAAGCTAGAAAACTTGTAGGATATATTATGTGAAATTAATGCATGGCGATTTTCAAAGTGAAACAAGAATTATACTGAATCATAAATTACCAAATATTTATTTATAGTGCTTTCGTCAAATAAATGGTGACCAGAAATCTACAATTGCAGATTTTATATTTAAACCTTAATAGTACTATTTCCCGCTAGACTCTTGTATCTGTCGAGGTGTTATAAAAGTGGCAGTCCATCCCATTATTTAGTTGAAACACCAAATAAAGCCGCAGATAGTGTTGACTGTGTGCTCTCTTTATGATATAGCTCAAAATTCAGGGGTATGTAACATTGTCTTTTCATTTTTAAGTAACAAATATACGTAATAGCATGTCCTCAAAGTATAATTTTAAGTCTGATGCATGATAGTTGAGAAATACATGAATTTTTGTGCAAGAAAGATACTCCACGTGACGGATAAAACACCTCTGAGAGCAATATGTCAATTTCACTGTTAAATAATTTGAACAAGCTTTATCGGCAATATCCTGTAGCCTTTGAGCAAACTCTTAATTTGTTAATTTGCTGTGTTTTTGCCTGAATTATTAATACATTATAAGATACAGTCTAATAATGACTCAAAAACAAACAGAAGGGTGAAACGGATACTGTGATTATAATAGCTAGATCGTAAACAATTGAAAAATGTATACTTTTGTACTTAATATATATAACGGGTGATTTTTGCTGTTTCTAGTATAGAAATCCGTTTTCTAGCGTCATGAGCCCTTAGTCTTGCCGCTGAATCACTGCGTAGCGTGAAATAATGGTAATATATTCTAATATAATCGCAAATAACAATTAAGTCTTGTTATAATGCTTTGTTTTTTATTTAACTCTTTAGGAGGGATATTGACAGAGTTTTAATTTACGTCTACCGCAACTCTTACTGTTATGTTTGAAGAAATACATAACACTCGAATTTAGTGTGTTTTTCTCTTGCATTTGTGTTACAAATAAGCTTTGCATATAAATATATAGCGTCGCAACGCTGAAATCCGATGCTAGGGTCCCTACGATGAACAGAGCGCAGGTATTTCACTGTGAAACTCTGAGTTGAAAAGAAGCAAATAGACTGCAAGCATGGTAACCCATAATTACTTGTATACACGTGCAGACCAATTACTGACTCATTATTAGAAACCAACAATACCCGTAGCGTTTGAATGCCACAGAAGAGCGTCAAGATAAAATGATCAGTCGATGTATTTTTATCGATTGTTCTAGAAACGAATGTAAAAGAATTATAAACAAAGTTACTATTTTGCTGATTCACAAAGAAGCATATATCTAGCTGGAGTGCCTGTTTCCTGGACAGAGATTCATGATTAACGAAACGTTAGCTTAGAACATGAAAAATGTCAGTTGTAACTAAAACAAACAAGCAAGCAAACCCAAAACATCTATAAAAACCACAAAATCTAAAACTGAAAATATATATGTTTTCCCGCGTGAACCTTATGAACCTACATATTAATGTTGGTGAAGAATCTGCCCTCCCCATCCTGTGGCGTAATGACATGGACAGACAACAGACAGTGTTACTATATTAACATAGATAAATGTGACGCCTAACTTATCATCTTATCTGTTGTATCGCTATTTGATACTGTTTATAAAGGGCCTGACATGGCCAAGCGTGTAAGGCGTGCGACTCGTAATCTACGGGTCGTGGATTCGCGCCCGCGTCGCGCCTAACTTGCTCGCCCTCCCAGCCATGGGGGCGTTATAATGTGACGGTCATTCCCACTCTTCATTGATAAAAGAGTAACCCCAGAGTTGCAGGTGAGTTGTGATGGCTAGCTGCCTTCTCATTAGTTCTACACTGCTAAATTAGGGACGGCTAGCGTAGATAGCCCTCGAGTAGCTTTGTGCGAAATTCAAAAACAAACAAATTTTGTTTACTGTCAAACAAAGAGCTGCACAATTCTGTGCTGTGCTAACTGCGAGTATCGGAACCTGATTTTAACGTTATAAACCCTTTGGTCCTTTGTTGAGCCACGAAGGGCTTTTTAAGTCAGTTGATGGCTTATAAAAATCTATGTGAACATTCCTGTATCCCTAAGCGTTAAACACAATCACAACATAATCTAAATACATTATCAACTATGAGGTGTGTTTAACATATTCGTGAACTTATTCTTTAAAATAGTATTTCAGCCCGCCATGGCCAGGTCATTCGGCCACTCAACTCGTAATCTGAGGGTCGCGGGTTCAAATCTTCGTCACACCAAATTTGTTCACTCTTTCAGTTGTGGGGGCGTTATAAAAGGTAATGGTCAATCCCACTCTTCGTTGATAAAAGAGTAACCCCAGAGTTGCAGGTGAGTGGTGATGGCTAGCTGCCTTCCCTCTAGTCTTACACTGCTAAATTAGGGACGGCTAATGCAGATAGCCCTCGTGTAACTTTGTGTGAAATTTAAAATAAACAAACAAATTGAATTACTTTTATAATCGATGAAATATATTTATAAAGTAAAAGGATTCATAAGTCTGTCGTTAATTTCCATAAGCATTCTGTAATATCATTTCTCACTGATCAAACGAAACAATATTCATGTAGTAGTAATACCCAGCGGTTAATCAAAGAAATTATCCGTGTCACCTTGATAAGACGTTAAGATCATTTACAGCCAAAATTTTAGTTATTTTAACAAAATTTAAAATGTGTAAGGAAATAAAAACATTATTTGGCACTATTTTGACAACTTTATGAAAGTTAAATTATAAGGAAAGCCCGTTAGGATGAAAGATAAGAAAATAGAACACCTCTTGAACCTCGTAATAATAATCTCTTCCAGAAAACTAGTTATATGTTAACTATTAAATTCACTATTAGATTTGTTAGCAACAGAAAAAAGTTAAATTCTTAGTTAATTTAATCAAGAAAGCGATAACGAAATCGATTAAGAAGAAAAACAAAACGTATTGAACATGAAGTAAGAAATAAAATGTATTGTTACTGAACACGTATCTCTCACATTAACCAGGAAAGTAAGAAATAAAAGGTATTGTTCCTGAACACTTGACGCTAAGACCTAATACAACAGTTTCCTTTTCTTCATTTAATATTGGCAAGAAAAGCATAATAACACAGTATAACAAAATTTTTACTTTTTCTTGTTCCTGGGCAGAAAGTGTTATTTCTCAATTGCTTATGCTTAAAGTAAATGGAAAAGACCTATTTTCTCTTCAAACTTTGTTTTTGTGACCTGGAAGCGTATAACAAAAACGTTATGGGAGACTATATTTAGCAAAATACGTGAAAGTGATTTACATTACAGTCGCAAATCTCGAAAAACTACTCACTTCTAAATATTTTTGTATAACGTTAGTATAAATACATGTAAATCTTGATTCATATGCTGTTTTATTGAGACTTTACGTTAATGTAAATATGCAAATTTGTCCGTTTTTGCATAGAAAATATGTTAATTTCTAGATTTCATTATGCAGGTCACAAAAGAAAAGTTTGAAAGGAATAATGGCCATTTTCTGTAATTTTACAACATAAGCAATTATGAAATAACATATATTGTCCAGGAACAAAATTTGTGTTACATAGTGTTATCACACAGTCTATAAAGCTAAAATAGCTTGTCAATTTCCATTAGAAGTTAAATATCATACGTGGAATTATGAACTCAGTCCAATCAGTTATTATGCCTATTTTTTATATTAGAAGACTCTTTCTTTGTAAATTTGGTATTTCCATTGTATAAGTGCCTATTTTAGTGCCTGAATAAATGTCATTTTGTAAGATATGAAAATGAAAACCTGGATAAAAGATAGAAAATAATATAATAACACGTTTAAACAAAACCTTCTATCGTTTTACTTTGTGTAATATTTCGGGCAAACGCCCTCTGTCGAGCAGTAAATGTCATGTTATAATGTTATTAGGTTCAGAGAGAATCGTTAAAAAGTAAGAATACACCGATGATCTCATTGGCTTATTTTATCCAGTAAACATTTTGTTGTAAGCAAAGATAGTTCTAAAAGAATTAAGTATATGTCAAAGTACCAGTTAAACACGAAAGAAACAGAAAAACACAAATGACGTTGAAACTTAAGTTGCTATAATAATATGTTATAACAATCGTAGTTGTAATGAAGAACAAGAAGCAAGGTTTATTTGTATCTGAAAGTATTTGTATTGCAACTGTAATTCTACATTCGGTAAAACTATCACGTGTCTTACAAATACGATGAAAACATGAAAATACAATTAAGAAAACATAATCCGTCAAATGGTTAGAGTGCTCTTCTTGTAACCTGAGGATCGCGTGCACGTCTCACCATACATGTTTGTTCTTTCAGTCTTAGAGGCTTTATAATATGTATATACCACTATTCGTTAGTAAGAGTATAGCCCAAAGCAATGTGCCTAAATTAGAGACGGCTATTGCAGATAGCCCTCGTGTAGTTTTGCGCAAAATTAAACAAAATATAATTAGTAATTTATTATTTGGGGGAAGATTTACTTATAAAATATTTGATATAATTAAAGTGTAATATAATCGCTGGTACGAAAAGAAATAAAAAACAAATATTGTAGATAATATTGTTCCCGTTCTATCTAGATTGAGCTGGCTTTCCCTTTTCAAGAGAGGCTATAACTACAAAATAAAATACAATTTCCTCCTTGTGTTATAGAACGAGAAACATTAGGAAAAGAAAAACATCAAATGACCCTCCCTGTGGAGGAACTAAGGTTAATATTTTAGTTTCGGTTTTCGCCAATCAACATAAGAAATTGCTTTCAAACAAGTCGGCGGTGAGGGCCTGGCATGGCCTAGCGCGTTAAGGCGTGCGCTTCGTAATCTGAGGGTCGCGGGTTCGCGCCCGAGTCGCGCCAAAACATGCTCGCCCTCCCAGCCGTGGGGGCGTTATAATGTGACGGTCAATCCCACTATTCGTTGATAAAAGAGTAGCCCAAGAGTTGGCGGTGGGTGGTGATGACTAGCTGCCATCCCTCTAGTCTTACACTGCTAAATTAGGGACGGCTAGCACAGGTAGCCCTCGAGTAGCTTTGTGCGAAATTCTAAAAACTTAACCTAACCTAAGTCGGCGGTGATACGACCAACATCTGTGGCATAAGCAGGCAATAATCAGATTTACTATAGACAGAACGTGGTGTACTGGTACTTTAACTATTACAGTAAAAGCATCGCTAATGGATAAAATGGTAGATAAAGAGAAATTTCCTCTTCCTGGTAAAACGAATGAGAAGTTCTCCTGAAAACATTTAAATAGTCTCCAAATTTCGTATTTTGTGGATACGTTAGATTTTAATACTTTGTGTTATCTTAAAGTAATCTGACACTTAGCTTTCAAATTAGGTGTACTTCTGCTTTAAAGAGAACTCAGTTTTGTGGTTAAGGATGTAACCGCGTATTCCAACCAAGAAATAAATTTGTAATATTACTCGGAAAATCTGTCAATATTGTAAAATTAGGTTAAAAACAACTGAATAAATTGACGATAGTTACGTATTTTCTAAATTTTTCAATTAGTGTTAGCTGTTTCAATATGTTTTACTAATTTTTAAGTTAAACTCTTCGTAAACAAGGGCCCGAAATTGCTAGGTGGTTAGAGCGCAAGACTCGTAATCAGATGGTGGCGAGTTCGAATGCATGTCACACTAAATATTCTCGCTTCTCCCAGCCGTAGGGCGTTATAAAGTACGGTCACTTTCACTATTCGTTAGTGAAAAGAGTAGCCTAATAGTTAGCGGTGGGTGGTGATGAATATGTCTCTTCCTTCTAGTCTTAAACTGCTAAATTAGGGAGAACTATTGCAGATAACCTTCGTGTATCTTAGCGCGAAATTTAAAAAACAAAAACAAATAAACAAACAAAATAAAACTTCATAAACAGCATTTTGTGTCAATAACGATGGAAAATAATAACTATAAATCTTTAGGAAATTATCAGTAAGATTACAGTGGACATAACCGGTACATATTAGAATGTTTATAAGCATATATAACCGGTACATTGCTAGAATGTTTATTGTTGTTGCTGTTTTTTTTTAAATTCGCACAAAGCTACTCGAGGGCTATCTGCAATAGCCGTCCCTAATTTAGCAGTGTAAAACTAGAGGGAAGGCAGCTAGTCATCACCACCCACAGCCAACATTTGCGCTACTCTTTTATCATCGAATAGTGAGATTGACCGTCACATTATAACGCCCCCGTGGCTGAAAGGGCGATCATGTTTGGTGCGACGGGATTTAGAACTTGCGATAGAATGTTTGTAAGCATATATAATCAGTACATTATTAGAATGTTTACAAGCATAAATATTTCTGCTTTTGTCATGTGCAGGTACCTATAGTCAAATTACATAGGACAACAAATGTGAGTTTATAGCACAAAGTATAAAAATACCTTGAGCTGCTGAGCGTCACCTAGCGGAGAGTATAACAGACAGCGGATCCGAATGCTCAACGTTCAAGGCGCATTGTTGTTGCGTGAATACGTTCCACAATTTTAGCACTCAGCGTGTTTTTTACAAGTTACAGTCAAAACAGACAAAGCCTTGGAAGCGACAGACGGTACTGGTTGTTCGTAATCCTTGTAATTAATAGTTCGAAATTAAAAATAGTTTTAGCTAAGTACTAAGGATTTATGAAGTCGTGAGTATCTGACCTATGTGAATAAGATGCCGTTCAGTTTAAACATACGAACACGGATCACTAGCATTACTGAAACTTAAAGGACTGATTAGACATGGACAAGTCAAAAGTGAAATGTTTTTAGAAGACGTTTGACACGAAGCTAAAAGAATTGATATAAAATAAACATAAAAGTTATTTTTCAGGAAAATAGAACGAGGTTCTTGAGATAAAAATTGAGGCGTGGCTTTTATAAATACAAATATCTAGTTTATCATAAATATTTAGTTTAATGTAAAATATTCCTTGTACTTTAAGCTGTGACTGCGTGACAAGAGTGACAGTCAATCCCTTAGCATGAATAGTGGAGGGTAAGATGCTGTTGGTTGGCTACTGTTTTTCTACTTTGAAGTTCAAAATTAGAGACAGCGATAAATAGCCTTATTAGCTTTGCAAAATAGAAATATAACTATAATAAATAATAATAGGACACACAGTTGGATTTATCAAAAATATTAACAAGCAAATAGTTAATGACACATAAAAGCATATATATATATATATCTTAAAGTATATATCAAAATTGTTTACTCTTAACCCTGTCCTAATAACGATTAATAAATATATTATTGCCTTTTGAAGCATAAAAGCAAATAAACTGAAATATTTTGGAGTAGACAACACGAAACGCTAGTAGAGAAAACATTTTATTTGTAGTTAAACACAAAGCTACGCAATAAGTTATCTCTATTCTGCCTACCAAGGGTATTAAAACCAGGTTCCTAGGGTTGTAAGTCCGCATACACTCAGTTGTGCCAGATCTTGGATTGAAATTCAACCAGTTCTAAAATAAATAAGACTATCTGCGCTAACAGTTCCTAATTTAGCAGTGGGAGACTAGAGGGAAGGCAGTTAGTCATCACCACCCACCGCCAACTCTTGGACTACTCTTTTACTAACGAATATTGGGATTGATAGTCACATTATAACCCCCTCACGGCTGAAAGAGCAAGCATGTTTGGTGTGAAGAGGATTCGAAACCTACTCTCTCAGATTACGAGTCGAACGCCCTTAACCAACTATCATGTCGGCCCGCAAAAGCAAACCACTCAGAAAATAGGCAAGAGGTTACATGTTAATATTTTGCTATTCTGGTCTTTATTGAAACATATAAATGTACTTTATATTTCACAATATGGGTTGAAAAATATAAAACGAGATAGCGCGAGCTAACGCTCGAGGAACGTGAGATTATTTGACACTCATGGAAATGAAAGACATAATATTTTTTTTAGATTTAGTTTTTTAAATACATACATCCACATATATTTTTGTGTAACAATCTAACATGTTGCATGTCGTAATTCTCGGATTTATCTGAAGTTTCGACCAAAATTCTAACACTTAAGTGACATGTGGAGCAAACCATCATTAATCGATGTTGACAGATATTCTAAGAATGTCAAGAGATTTCTGACTTATAAAACAAGTTTAAAGTTTTATTAATTTTAAAATGACATACATGTCACCGGTTTCGATACTGCTTTCAAGTAAAAAAAAAGGAAAGTACATATGTTTATTTCTGTTACTTCCGCTCCACGACGATACTTCACATGAATGAACAATTTTTAGTTAAATATATAATCTGTTTTTAATACGTTTTTTTTTTTTTTCTGCAGAATTCTGCAGAGCTAACCTAAACTTTATATAGAACATACTTTACGTCAGAAGATAATCCTTGATTTTGGTTACGGAATGTCAAATTTTAGTACAAGATTTCGTTAGAGTGCCGACAGCAAAGCGTATCAGATTGTTTTTTTTTCATTACTAGTTTTTCGTTGTTGTTTTGTTTTTCAAATGAAGTGCGAATGTTGATCATAATTTATGAAGGTACTTATGAAATACCTTTGAGAGTTCCGGTTTTGTAACGCACATTTTCCTCGACCGTCGTATTTAACACAGTATAAATGTTTGTTTTTGAATTTCGCGCAAAGCTACTCGAGGGCTATCTGCGCTAACCGTCCCTAATTTAGCAGCGTAAGACTAGAGAGAAGGCAACTAGTCCTCACCACCCACCGCCAACTCTTGGGCTACTCTTTCACCAACGAAAAGTGAAATTGATCTCACATTATAATGCTCCCACAGCTGAAAGGACGAGCATGTTTGGTGCGATCGGTTTACGAGTAGAACGCCTTAACACACTTGGCCATGCCGAGCCCATAGTATAAATAGGGTGCTCTTCGGTGGCACAGTGGTATGTCTGCGGACTTACACGCTAAAAACCGGGTTTCCATACCCGTGGCGGGCAGAGCACAGATAGCCCATTGTGTAGCTTTGTGCTTAATTCAAAACAAGCAAACAAAAACAAACAATAAATAGGGCATTTGGGACGGATTTTCGCTACAAATAAAACACCCGATAAAATAAAGATAAAAATTAGTGTTACGTACAATATGTTTCTGAGCCCGGCATGGCAAAGTGGATTAAGGCGTTCGACTCGTAATATGAGGGTCGCGGATTCGAATCCTCGTTGCCCCAAACATTTTCGCCCTTTTAGCCGTGAGAGCGTTATATTGTGACGGTCAATCCCACTATTCGTTGGTAAAAGAGTAGCTCAAGAGTTGGCGATGGGGGGTGATGACTAGCTGCCTTCCCTCTAGTCTTACAGTGCGAAATTAGGGACGGTTAGCACAGATAGCCCTTGTGTAGCTTTGCACGAAATCAAAACAAATCAAATCAATTTGTTTCTCTACTTTATTCATCCAAGTCTACATATATATGTTGCACTAACTTGACCGAAGAGTTGAATAATTACGAAAAATGTTTATACGTAGCTTAGAATAGAAAAAAAAAATCTAACTTAATAATTGGAAAAAAAATATTAAGTACTGCTCATGTTAGGTTTTAATAATTTCATGTATCTCAAATATTCTTACAATTGCCACAAAAATAAAATAAATAATTTATGTTTTAGTGGCATAATTTGAAATACATAAAAATACAGAACGCTTATTGAGCTTTTGACGGAATATAATAACACTTTTAATGTCATTGGTACATCTTCAAGTCATGCAATAAACTAGTAAAAATATTTTAAAATGACACCATTTTTAACTGACCCTTTCTTAATAGTGCAACGATGATTTTTTCACGTTTTAAGATATTTAACTGAACTCGAACCTCGACGGATAACGTAAACGCCCCAATTTGTAGTAACTTTTAAATAATATAACAGTGGAAAGTTGTGGCCTACGAATTAACGTACTAGGCTGCGAAACTGAAGATTAATAGTTTGATATATCACTGAAAACACTGTGACATTCAGTATCACTATTCGATTGACAGTAGTAATTGTTGGTAGCAGTTGCTGCTAATTAATTATCCTTACACTAATTAGTAGTTAAGTATTAGGAATGACAATACACGTAACGAGCTTCTAGTCTAACTGCTTTTTCCAATTTTCGCAATAGGTGCCACTCAGGTTGAAAATACAAACACCAGATGGGTGAAAATCACAATAAAATCGATAATACATTAAAACCAGTTCTTAACCGGCTCAGTTTGGGTTTTCATCTTTGGATTTTATACGTCAAGACTTGTCGATTGCCATTAATTTACGTTTCAAACTAAGCCTTTTATCCGATATAACCCAGCAATCTCAGTGAGTTATGTTATTAGTTAAAGACATCGTCAACAGAACAATACAATACGCAGTTCACTGTTGTAATATATATATATATATGTGCTTCTCATTGAAAACCATACTGTACTAATAACCCCTCATATGATATACATTGCTTCGTCATAATGTTGTGTAATATCGCACACGTATCACCATTAAGTACGAAGCTTTACTGCCTTAAACGATGTAAAATAAACGTTTCATTTTATTACAATTTACAGCTTTTACAGTTAAATTTTGCTTTAGAACAGTACCTGTTCTAAAAATTAATCTTAATCAGTGTAAAAAGCTGTAACTTGTAATAAGATATACTTTATAAATATACTTTACTCGCAAGTAAGCTCATAGCGAAACTATTAAACATTTTATTGTTTATCGAAACTTCTTGAAAATATATTTATATTCATCTTGACGACAGTTTGTTTGAATAACTACACGCTGACTTAAATAAACAGAATATAGTTAACAGACCACTGGCTCCATTAACTATAGAATTTCTTTGCGTGAACAGTTTTGATGTATTTACTTTTCCAACAGTCTTTTGAGTAGGCTTTCTGTAATGAAGTAGTGCATATATAGCTTTCCAGTCTTATTTTCTGTAATAAAGTAGTGCACATATAGCTTTTCAGTCTTATTTTCTGTAATCAAGTAGTGCATATATAGCTTTTCAGTCTTATTTTCTGTAATAAAGTAGTGCCATATATAACTTTCCAGTCTTATTTTCTGTAATAAAGTAGTGCATATATAGCTTTTCAGTCTTATTTTCTGTAATAAAGTAGTGCCATATATAGCTTTCCAGTCTTATTTTCTGTAATAAAGTAGTGCCATATATAGCTTTTCAGTCTTATTTTCTGTAATAAAGTAGTGCCATATATAACTTTCCATTCTTATTTTCTGTAATAAAGTAGTACCATAGATCGTTGTCATTGAATAGAGAAAATTTATCTTAGTTTAGATAGCGTTCGGTTGTAGTAGATTTTTTAGCTTAGGATCTGTAACGCTGTTGACGTGTTTAGTGAAGCGAGTATACATAACTTTTCCGCTACTTCAACGAGAGTCTCTACACATATTCTGTTTTCAGTTTCTCAGAAAACACTTTTTACTTTTTTGTTCAAGTCTGTTATCTCTGGAGAAGTAGATGTTTACATCTTATATACTTAGGGTGAACTTGATGTGAACCAACAATATACACTGATGGTTTCATCTCTCAACAAGATCATACAGTCTATGTCAAAAATATTTAATAAAAATAGAAACTTTTAAAATTATAATACCGCAAAACAAAATATTTAAATCGATACAGATTTAAATAGTTTAGTGGAATATATTCATTCTGTGCTACAAAAGTATGTTTGGCGAATTATATCTTTTATGAAAAGAAACGAAATCTTAACCGTGTAGAAAAAAAGGACGTACACAAAACCGTACTGTGATTTTATGGATGTACTAATACGGTATTTGCGAGCTGATTTCATTCTCTTTGTTCTAAATGTGTTTTTTGTTTTCAGTAATGTTTTTGTTGATTTTTCGTTTTGTTAAAAACAACAAACTATTTATTGTAAGACTTTTTGTGTTGATGTCAACAATACTTTTAAACAAATTACACTATGTAACAAAATGTTAACTTTTTCTTGTTCCTGGACAGAAAGTGTTATTTCCCAATTGCTTATGTCCAAAGTAAATGGAAAAGACCTATTTTTCTCTTCAAACTTTGCTTTTGTGACCTATAACGAAAACATGATGGGAGACTATATGTGGGGGCTGATACGTGAAAATGATCTACATTACAGTCGCAAATCTCGAAAAACTACTCACTTCTAAACATTCTTGTTCACTGTTGTATAACTTTAGTATAAATACATGCAAATATCGATTCATATGTTGTTTTATTACGACTTCATGTGAATGAAAATGTGCAAATTTGTCCGTTTTTACATAGAAAATAGGCTAATTTCTAAATTTAATTATCCAGGTCACCAAAGCAAAGTTTTAAGGGAATAATGGCCATTTTCTGTACTTTTACAATATAAGCAATTAAGAAATAACACAAACAATCCAGGAACAAAATTTATGTTACACAGTGTTATAGGTACTATTATGTATACAGAGTATACAATATAATTCCATATTTTGTTCTCTCTTTTTTTGTTTGTTTTTTTTAATTTCGCGCAGAGCTACACGAGGGCTATCTCCGCTAGGCGTCCCTAATTTTACTGCGTAAGACAAGAGAGAAGGCAGCTAGTCTTCACCACCCACCGCCAACTCTCGGGCTACTCTTTTACCAACGAATAGTGGGATTGACTGTCACTTATAATGCCTTCACGGCTGAAAGGGCAAGCATGTTTGGTGTAATGGGGATTCGAACCCGCGACCCTTAGATTATGAGTCGATTGCCTTAACCACATGGTCATGTCGGGTTCGCGCCCGCGTCGCGCCTAACTTGCTCGCCCTCCCAGCCATGGGGGCGTTATAATGTGACGGTCATTCCCACTCTTCATTGATAAAAGAGTAACCCCAGAGTTGCAGGTGAGTTGTGATGGCTAGCTGCCTTCTCATTAGTTCTACACTGCTAAATTAGGGACGGCTAGCGTAGATAGCCCTCGAGTAGCTTTGTGCGAAATTCAAAAACAAACAAATTTTGTTTACTGTCAAACAAAGAGCTACACAATTCTGTGCTGTGCTAACTGCGAGTATCGGAACCTGATTTTAACGTTATAAACCCTTTGGTCCTTTGTTGAGCCACGAAGGGCTTTTTAAGTCAGTTGATGGCTTATAAAAATCTATGTGAACATTCCTGTATCCCTAAGCGTTAAACACAATCACAACATAATCTAAACACATTATCAACTATGAGGTGTGTTTAACATATTCGTGAACTTATTCTTTAAAATAGTATTTCAGCCCGCCATGGCCAAGTCGTTCGGCCACTCAACTCGTAATCTGAGGGTCGCGGGTTCGAATCTTCGTCACACCAAATTTGTTCACTCTTTCAGTTGTGGGGGCGTTATAAAAGGTGATGGTCAATCCCACTCTTCGTTGATAAAAGAGTAACCCCAGAGTTGCAGGTGAGTGGTGATGGCTAGCTGCCTTCCCTCTAGTCTTACACTGCTAAATTAGGGACGGCTAATGCAGATAGCCCTCGTGTAACTTTGTGTGAAATTTAAAATAAACAAATTGAATTACTTTTATAATCGATGAAATATATTTATAAAGTAAAAGGATTTATAAGTCTGTCGTTAATTTCCATAAGCATTCTGTAATATCATTTCTCACTGATCAAACGAAACAATATTCATGTAGTAGTAATACCCAGCAGTTAATCAAAGAAATTATCCGTGTCACCTTGATAAGACGTTAAGATCATTTACAGCCAAAATTTTAGTTATTTTAACAAAATTTAAAATGTGTAAGGAAATAAAAACATTATTTGGCACTATTTTGACAACTTTATGAAAGTTAAATTATAAGGAAAGCCCGTTAGGATGAAAGATAAGAAAATAGAACACCTCTTGAACCTCGTAATAATAATCTCTTCCAGAAAACTAGTTATATGTTAACTATTAAATTCACTATTAGATTTGTTAGCAACAGAAAAAAGTTAAATTCTTAGTTAATTTAATCAAGAAAGCGATAACGAAATCGATTAAGAAGAAAAACAAAACGTATTGAACATGAAGTAAGAAATAAAATGTATTGTTACTGAACACGTATCTCTCACATTAACCAGGAAAGTAAGAAATAAAAGGTATTGTTCCTGAACACTTGACGCTAAGACCTAATACAACAGTTTCCTTTTCTTCATTTAATATTGGCAAGAAAAGCATAATAACACAGTATAACAAAATTTTTACTTTTTCTTGTTCCTGGGCAGAAAGTGTTATTTCTCAATTGCTTATGCTTAAAGTAACTGGAAAAGACCTATTTTCTCTTCAAACTTTGTTTTTGTGACCTGGAAGCGTATAACAAAAACGTTATGGGAGACTATATTTAGCAAAATACGTGAAAGTGATTTACATTACAGTCGCAAATCTCGAAAAACTACTCACTTCTAAATATTTTTGTATAACGTTAGTATAAATACATGTAAATCTTGATTCATATGCTGTTTTATTGAGACTTTACGTTAATGTAAATATGCAAATTTGTCCGTTTTTGCATAGAAAATATGTTAATTTCTAGATTTCATTATGCAGGTCACAAAAGAAAAGTTTGAAAGGAATAATGGCCATTTTCTGTACTTTTACAATATAAGCAATTAAGAAATAACACAAACAATCCAGGAACAAAATTTATGTTACACAGTGTTATAGGTACTATTATGTATACAGAGTATACAATATAATTCCATATTTTGTTCTCTCTTTTTTTGTTTGTTTTTTTTAATTTCGCGCAGAGCTACACGAGGGCTATCTCCGCTAGGCGTCCCTAATTTTACTGCGTAAGACAAGAGAGAAGGCAGCTAGTCTTCACCACCCACCGCCAACTCTCGGGCTACTCTTTTACCAACGAATAGTGGGATTGACTGTCACTTATAATGCCTTCACGGCTGAAAGGGCAAGCATGTTTGGTGTAATGGGGATTCGAACCCGCGACCCTTAGATTATGAGTCGATTGCCTTAACCACATGGTCATGCCGGGCCTCAACCTTATAAGATACAACGAACTAAAATATCGATTGTCACAATTGAAACTACAGCGAGGTGTTGTTCGCTGATTCTCCAACTTTCTAGACAACAGGAAAACTAGAATTAATGTGTTGAATACTTTATCGGAGTATTTCACCCTGAGAACAGATGCCCCTCAAGGAAGAATAAGTAGTTCTATTCATCATGTATGTGTGAAATGACACTGTCTAATCCAGATTCCTGCTTCTGCTCTCCCTGATTGTTGATGATATGGATATCTGGAAAAGCTTATATACCTCACCTATAGGAGCCACATATCTAATCATGGTTAAATGAAACAGAAAACTACTTTAACAGATGAAGATCAAGATGAACAGCCCTAAAACACAAATAATGTTATTCACAAAATAAATAAACGGAACAGCTAACAGCCCACAAAATTATATTTTTATGGAACCCTTATCTAGGTTCAGCCACATTCCTGGATCTATCCTACATTTCTAAAATAAACTGGATTAAACATTTAAATAAAAATTAAATATGGCAAAGAGCGAATTATGTACGATGTCTGATTGGAAGCAAGAGGACCGAAAACATACATAATATGTCCAGTTGCAGAGTGCCTGCCCAACATGGTTTAATGTAATCAGAACACACGTAAACTAGCTGTAAACAATACAAAATTCAATAATCACTAAAGCATACAGAGACCCCAGTTACACAAACACGACGTCACGTAAATATATTCATGTGATTAGACAGACTTCAGAACGGATCAATAAATTTACTTTCACAAAAAAATCTCAACAAAAATATACCATTACGATAACTAAGTACCTCTTAGAACTAAACCCAGTAATGTCTTTATATATTATATGGTTGAACTGATTGTGGTAAACCTAAGTACCCCTTACCACTAAACCCAGTAATCTCTTTATGTAATATATGACTACATTGATGCTGGTAAACTTTAGTATTACTGATAACTAAACCTAGTAAACTCCTTTTGTAAGATATGGCTACCTAATATTGGACAAACTGGTAGCTGGATATAATGTTAATTTTATTTTAAAATGTTTTTTTTTAATATTTGAAAATAACATTAGTGCTGTATGTTTTACATCGATATGCAAGGAAGTGTTTGTTAACTATATGTTGACAGTGAACGAAAAAGAGAAGTAGGTACAAGAAAATACAAAAAACTCTACTTATTACATTCATTGACACGACCTGTAGAGGGCCACTCGCGTATGTGAACGAACTATTGTAGTGGCTGCATGCTGTAATAATTGGTTTTCTTAACCACCTGACCGAATTATACAGAAGAATTAACGTGGACTTAAACCCCACTAAGAACTAATGAAGGAGGTAGAGGTCCAGGGTGTACCTGATGCTCACAGATCCATATCAATTATATATTGAAAAACAGCTGGTATGAGTAGAGAAGGCACTAATAGAGGAGAGAACAACGTTTCGACCTTCTTCGGTCATCGTCAGGTTCACAAAGAAAGAAAGTGTTACTGACGCGTAGATGACCACATGTTTGAAGGCGGTTGTGTAAATAAGTGTAGGAATGTACATGGCGTGCTTAGATGTTTGAATATATTTATTAATGTAGGTAAAAAGGTGTTCCTTTGTATTGGTTTATTTTGGGCTTGAGTTGTTGTATAAGTAAGGCTTCTTTAATTTTGCGTTTGTTTATGTTTGTTTCTTTATTTGGTATATGGGTGTTTTCTGTGGTTATGTTGCGAATATTTGATTTGCAGTGTTCGAAAACTTGTGTAGGTGACTTTTTGTGTTATGCAAGTAAAAGTTAAAGTTGAAGTTCAAAGGTCAAAGTTTAATTCCAAATGTAAAAGGAAACTGATGTCAGTTATATGAATATAAATTGCTTGCTAATGTAGACTGTGTAACAGAACTGCAGGGATATTGATATGCACCACAGAGGTACATATTTTGACAATAGTGAAAGGTTACGCAAGTAAAAGTTCAAAGGTTAGAGTTCAAAGTTCAAAGGTTAAAGTTGAAAGTTCAAAGGTTAGAGTTCAAAAGTTTAAAGGTTAAACTTCAAAGTTCAAAATTAAAGTTTAATTCCAAATGTAAAAGGAAACTGATGTCTACAAATAAATTGCTTGCTAATGTAGACTGTGTAACAGGTCTGCAGAAATATTGGTGTATGGCACCACAGAGGTACACATTTTGACGATACTGAAAGGTTACACAAGTAAAAGTTCAAAGTTCAAAGGTTAGAGTTCAAAGTTCAAAGATATATTCCCGACATCAGAAGAAAAATAACCAGCATTTGGCAAGAACTAGTAACAACATATGACAGCTCAATTAATAACAAATTTATTCAAAAATCAGGCACAAAACTAAAGTCTATACTATGTAAAAACTACACTGACAAACACAACACCAACATTATTTATAAAATACAATGTGATAATTGCCACGAAGAAACAAGTAGAAAAATAGAAACCAGATTCAAAGAACACAAAAAGTTACCTTCACGCGTTTTCAAACACTGCAAATTAAATAAATACAACATAACCATAGAAAATACCCAAATACTAAATAAAGAAACAAACATAGACAAACGCAAAAGTAAAGAAGCCCAAAATAAACCAACACAAAGAAACACCTTTATACCTATATTAATATATGTATCCAACATCTAAGCACGCCCTTTACACTTCTACACTAAATTACACAACCGCCTTCAAACATGTGGTCAGCTATCGGTCAGTAACTCTTTCTTTCTTTGTGAACCTGACGATGACCAAAGAAGGTCGAAACGTTGTTCGCTCCTCTATTGGTGCTTTCTCTATCCATACCAGCCGTTTTTAAGTATGTAATTTTCTTTACAAGTGGGTTTTCTCGTCATCACAGATCCTCATCAAGATGAAAAAATTAAAATTCCTATTTAAATACGCACACTTCTCGAGTTAACGTTCTGTAAAACTTGTCCAAAAATGAGTTGGTGTCTTCACACTTAGATATACACTACATTGTAATGATAGTTCAAGTACTTTTCTCCAGTAATACATATACTAGATTTAATATCGAGACACCTATTGCTAGATGTTTTACGACATTAGATCACCTATTATTTTTTATATGAATACACTTTTCGAATATTGTCTGTGTGTGAAAGGAAAACTCACGGGTGAAAAACTTTACATAACCAAATCAGGAGGATTCGCAACACGTAAGTACTTGGAACTCTAATCCATGGACATGACCATGGAAAAGGGTCCGAGCGTTGTCATGAGGTGAGGGGCGGTAGAAAGAGGTACGAATGGAATTTAATATTCTCTGGTTGAAGAACCTGAACACAAATCAAAAACCAAGTGGTTGAAATTCTGCAGGGTCATTTAATAAATATGTGTTATGTGACTGAACTGATAATCTGTTTTAGGTTTGTGTAATATCAGGGATCAGAATGTTATACAATAGTGTAAGAATACTATTGTAGCTTCACTTCCTGTGTTCAGTTAGTTGTGTGACACACATCCGAGCGATCTGATGTGAAACTAGTATATTGTGAAGTCGTCATTAAAGCAATAAGTACAAAACACTTACGTAATTATGTTGTTTCGTTCTTATATGATGGGTTTACTTGGAATGACATAGCGGTATGCCCGTGAACTCATCAAGCTAGAAACCGGGTTTCGATACCCACGGTGGCAAAGCACAGATAGCCCGTTATGTATCTTTGTGCTTAACTACAAACAAACATGGAATGATATTTAAGCGTGACATTACAACATAATATCAGCTTTGAATGTTTTTGTTTTCTACCAAAACGATAAAGTGCTCTTTTTACACTTTAGGAAATGGAAGCATGATACCAAAACATAGCCATGACGTAATATGTTAAACCTACCTGAACTAATCTCCACAGAACCAGCTCTGCAAGAGTTTTAACAGTGAAAGATCAATAATTATTTAAAGACAGGTATCGTCTACTTCAGTTGTATTTTATAGGCCTAGAGACATGTTAGCAAGAAAATAATACACACAAAACCTAACAATTCACAGGAGAGCTAACCACCTCTATGCTGTAAAAAGATACAAAAATATCTCCGTAAAACGACCATTTTAAAGAGACTCGAACCACTCTAGGCAGCATGACGAGTATTCTTCATGTCTACCAAGTTTCACCAAAGTCCAGTCTTTCCTTTACTAACTTATAGAGCAAAATTAACGTGAAAAAAATGTTTCTGTATTAACAGGTAGAGGTTTTATTTTTATTTTACTTTCGTGACCTTCCTATGAACGTGACATTTGACCTTGATGCTCCTAAAACTAATAACTTTTAAATTGGGTCACAGTTCAAATGCATACCAACTTTCGTCCAAATCCGTTCAGCCTTTTTTTAGGAAATTTTGTTGAAAAATATAGAAAAAACACACAGACATGATCAAAAACACGTCGTTTGTTTTATTAGTATTTTTTGTTGGTAAAAATGTTTGTTACCAGTATGAACAACTAGGAGAATTGTCTTTATTTACGATATATCACTAGACTTTATGATAAGTCAAATGTTAGCTAGTAAACAATGCAATTTCTATTTCATTGTATCTAAATTATGCCTGTTAAACACTAATGATTAATTTAATGTCTTATTTTTACATAGGTTCTTTCTACCTTACTGACGGCTGTAATTTAACTTTCTGCTTTTTAGTGCAAGTTTTGTATTTGTATTTCTCAACGAAAAGAGAAACGAGACAGTGGGTTCTAAGGCTACAGAACTTTGTGTAAATATTGTAAGTATCCAAATGCGAACAAACGAAAGGCACAGATTGGATGTAATATTACAACCCAAATAATTTCAACGTAAAAACTAAAGACGAACGGTTAGAGAGAAGACAACTTTTACTTATCTTGTTATGTTATCCGACTCACGTATACAGAAAATCTATAAAAACATTCTTGAATTCAAGACGTATTCACTTCATGGAAACTTTCGTCCATACGCACTGTAGACATTCTTGTATTGTACATACGTATTTATATACTCAAGGACGAACATGCAAAGTTTTATCATTTAAACATACTCACCAGCTCTTAATTCAACCTTTTATCATGCACAGTGTGTTGAACGATACGTTAAAATGGACATAATGACACATTAAAATAATAAAAAAAGACAAAGTAGTATCTGCCGCACACGCGAAAAAGAAAACACGAGCGCGCGCGTGTTGTGTGTACAACAACAAAAAGCTATCTTGAAGAAAGCAACCCTAATTGAATTTTTTTTATTTGGTAATTTTTCAGCTAACACACAAGATTGCTTCTGGAGGTGTTGTTTTTGTATAGAAGTTTGATAAAATTAAAAGCACATGTTTAATCAGAGTAAATAGTTAAACACCTAAAATTCTTGATCGCTATACAAATTACTCTGTAGGTTCAAGGTAAAATCTCATGTAGTTTTTAGGTATAATTTATGACATTTAACAATATGCCTTATTAGATAATAAAAACATTAAACTAATATTTAGTCACATCACCCAAAGGTGAAGGTGGAGAACAACAATTGCTTTTGTTTTTGAATTTCGCATAAAGCTACTCGAGGGCTATCTGCGCTAGCCGTCCATAATTTAGCAGTGTAAGACTAGAGGGAAAGCAGCTAGACATTACCACCTACCGCCAACTCTTGGACTACTCTTTTATTAATGAATGTGGAATTGACCGCACATATAACGCCCCCACGGCTGAAAGGGCGAGCATATTTGGTGCGACGGGGATGCGAACCCGCGATTCTCAGATTACGAGTCGCACGCCTTAACACGCTAATAAACTCTTAAAACCAATTCTCTAAAGGAAAAACGTCTGAGTTAAACTAAGAATTTTAATATTAATATGGTCAAAATCGAACGTAGTACAGGCTATTCTAAAATTTTGATGGTTCGTTTGTTTGTGTAAGACTTGAGAAAAGGAAGCTAGTCATCACACCCCCGCCAACTCCTGGGCTATTCTTTTACCTGCGAATAGTGTGATTAGCCGTCACATTATAACGTTCCCACGATTAAAACGGCGGTCATATGTGGTGTGACGGGGATTAATTGTAACGGAAGGTGTTTAATATTTGTTTCATCAATCTCGTTATGCACCTATCGAAATAATGTATTCTTATTAGTTCTGCTTAGTTCTTTCTAAAGTTTAAAACATTCTATGCTATTTCGAAACTTACCTGAAAAAAACTTGCGATTTTCAGTTTGTGTCTCGTTAGATTTTGCTACTTTACGACAAGACTCTTTCAAAATAAAAATTATTTTATAGATTTTCATTTTGTACGTGATATTACTGGTGTATGTTGAACACAGAAGTTAATACAAAATCACTTAAGACTAATAATGATTTTCAATCATATAATGTTTTGTGGTTCTACACGATTGTCGCCACTTATTTCAACTGTCTCTGTTTGTTGTTGTCCTGGGCTCGACATAGCCAAGCGTGTTAAGGCGTTTGACTCATATCAAACTCGAGTAGCTTTGTGCGAAGTTCAAAAACAAACAAACAAAGTATAAAATATTTAATGCATTATGAATACTCAGATATTACGGGAATGTCACCCATTTTAATGAATGAAGATGAACTATCCAAAAAACAGTCACATGTAAAACCTATACAAATACAAGTAATTATAATATGTTCAGTACTAGCAGTGAAGTATTGCGTTTAAAATGTGCAGAGCTCAAAGTTTAGCTGGTCAAGGACTCTCTATGGATGAGAATACATGAAACTGGCATTACTAATAACAAAAAAGCGATAAACTTCAAAAGTTTGGTTTGAATTTCGCTCAAAACTATACAAGCGCTATCTTCGCTAGCCGTCCCTGAGTTGACAGTGATGAACTACAGAGAAGAGAGCTAGTCAACAGCACTCACCGTTAACCTTAAGCTACTCTTATAATAATGAATAGTGGGACTGACCGTTACTTATAACGCCCTCACAACTGAAATAACAAGCGTGTTTTTTATGACGGTGATTCGAATCCACGTCCCACAGGTTGAGAGTTGAGCGCCCCAACCGCAAGGCCATACCAGGTCTTCTTCAAAACTAATACTAAGCACTTTAGAAAATGGTACTTACGAGATAGACGAATAGGAAGTAGAGATCTTGTCAGCAACCTTACAGTAAATCCAAGAACATTGAAATATATACTGGAATGAATTAATTTCAATGAATGTGTAACTACTGTAACGAAACACTATTTATTAGAGATAACCAAGCCGAAATATTTACTAGGGTAATGGACTACAAACAATGGAATGATGATAACTGAAAACTCGTGATATTTACATGAATGCAACATGGAACTCTTCAGAAACAGTTAATGAGAACATTTCAAAAAGGTATCTTAATAAAATTATATCATCTGCACTGAAACTTGGAAGGATCGATACAAATTAAACCACCACAAAAAACTGATGGAACTCTAACAGCTGACAGGTACAGCATCATGTTCATCTTATAGTAATATAATAAGGTAAAAGGATATATTAATGACATAGATGGTGTTAGAACTCTAACAAACATTGCCTGGATTGTATGTAAAAAATCCCAATATTAATATTTTTGAAGCTGTATGAGCTCCTGTAAGGGTTTAGGATACCAAAAAGCACCCTCAACCAATAATGTACTGACAAATGAAAACATGAAAATATGGTGTGATGCCACCCTATAAAGTGTGTTTTCGGAAATTTTTTTTCTACTGTGAAAAGTGGATAATACTTCTACTTCAACCTTCACTAATAAATTCTTTTTTTGACATTTTATTGTGTGTATACAAATAAATATGGCAGTGAAGTTGTTTATCTAGAAACGTGTCAGTGGAATAGTCATGTAGTTTTATTAAGGAGATATATGTATGAATATTTGTCAGAAAATAATGCAAACCTTTGAGTTTCTGAGTTCTGACAGTTCCTCAGGGATTTTGAATTAGAGACTCTGAAGATTATGAAATTTATAACACATAAATTGAAAGCAGATTATATCTGCTATATCTATCTATATTTTCACTATTGCTTACGTATTTTTATTCTCTTGTTGAAGTTCATGTTGTTTTCCTGAAGTAATGTTTTTAACTATAGATCTGTACACTCATGCCAGTTTAATTTCTACAACTCACACGTCCTGATGTTCCATGTCTACCTTATTAACTATTACCTTCCTTATGCTTAGAGTCTCCGAACAACTTACTATTTACATAGTCTGATCAAAATTACATGATAATGGTTGCTACGTGTCGCACCCTATAACTTTTAATATCTTTTCACAACTCGGGTACGGATTTGGAGACATTGAGTTGTTTGTTATTAAGCCTAAAGCTATCTGTGTTTACACTACTGTTATCGAAACCTAGTTTCTAACGGTATGAATCCGCAAACAGACTGCTGTGCCAGTACTGGGAGGGGGGAAGAGAGGGCATAACAATAAGTATTCTTTACAAAGTGCCACTTTTTGAGGTGCCCTTCTCTTGATATCACGCATATAAACCACTTTACTTTTTAATACGATTGATTATAAACAAACACCAGGTCTATTGTTCAATATTGTTGTTGTTGTTTTTGAATTTCGCGCAAAGCTACTCGAGGGCTATCTGCGCTAGCCGTCACTAAATTAGCAGTGCAAGACTAGAGGGAAGGCAGCTAGTCATCACTACCAACCGCCATCTATTGGGCTTCTCTTATACCAACGAATAGTGGGATTGACCGTCACATTATAATGCCCTCACGACTGAAAAGGCGAGCATGTTTGATGCGACGGGGATTCGACCCTCGGATTACGACTCGAACACCTTAACCCACATGGCCATGCCTGGGCTATTACATACACAACGTTGTCCGCCCCAGCGTCGAGAGAATTTCACTTGGTGCTTTTATTAAGGCAAGTTGAAGCTAAGGAAAATGATATTTCTTTAACTTATGAAATATTATAGGTTTTATGATTACAGAGAAAGGTGTTTTAATTGACTTATAACTGCGTCAAATTACGTTTATCGGCAGGATTTACAGTGTTATGATATCATTATTAAAAATATCGAATTAATTCAGTCATATACACTTTCAATTAATTAAAGTAAGTTACTCTCATATCTATATACCAAGATTAATCATTAATTTATCTGTTAGTAGATGATAATTCATTCGTTGTACTAAGGTTAAATAGTGCTGAACATATGTGATAAATGAACTTGAACACGAAGCGCCTATTAGCTCAGTTGTTAATATATGATTACTTAATAAATTGAATGACTCGTATTTTTAATCATATAAAAAGGACAGTTGACAAATAAAGCTAATAATTTTGTTCGATACCTTAAATCAGAAAGAAACTAATACTTCTCAGCTAAAACTCGAACACTGTATTCTTATTCTAGTGTGTGATTTTTTATAGCAAAGCCACATCGGGATATATGCTGAGCCAATCGAGGGGAATTGAACCCCTGATTTTAGCGTTGTAAATCCGTAGACTTACTGCTGTACTAGCGAGTGGGCATTCTTATTTTAAGCTAAAATATTAATATGTGCTTACTCAGTGATCCGAATGATTTAAAAAACTTAAATCACAAAAGGTGCTTCGAATATTTAGAAGTGTGTGTGGTTTTTTATAGCAAAGCCACATCGGGTTATCTGTTGTGTCGATTGAAGGGAATCGAAACCCTGATTTTAGGGTTGTAAATCCATAGAAACTTTCAGCTGGGTACATTTAGGAGTGGCTATCATGACTAATCTGTGTACTTACTGTACACTGCTAATTATCGTAGATTATTATGGACCTGCAGCACTTATGTACCGAAGGACTCCAAAAAACATTTCGAATATTTGTGATAGTAGAGTGAAAGCAAAAAGCACGATGGGAAATGTGACAAGGAAATCCTTTGTTTGTTTATTATTAAATATAAAGCTACACAAAGGGCTATCTGTGCTCTGCCCGCTAAAATGTCCAAATCTGCTTTCTAGCAGTATAAGTTCGGAGACATGCCGCTATGCTACTGGGTGCCCAAAATAAGAGAAAGAAGTAACTTTATAATTTACAGAGAATATCATGGTCCAACCACCTTCATTTTTGCTATTTTTTAAAAATCTTTTTCGTACAAATGTTTCCAGATGCCACAAAAACAAAGGTTCAAAATTATCAGGTATTGTCTTTATTTATATTACAAGTAATTGGTTCAAAACTCAACTTTCAGGCCAAGTCCTGAAAGGTAAAAACTTATAACAATAGGGGCATAGTTTACAAACTTCACAAGATATATATTTTAGCCTGATGCTTATTGAACAAAAGTATAAGAAAACATTATGTATATGCTGCTGTTTTACATAAATAGATAGTATAGCTATTTCTTATTACTTTAGTTTCCATGTGGCTGCTATCATAATTTAGGTCTGAGAAAAGATTAGTAGCTAAATACATAAAAAAATTAGCTATACTTAAGGTAATTGAGCCAGACATTTGATTTGTAATGTTTCTCAAAAGCGATAACAGGCTTCGTTTGTAACTCGGACACGCTAGAGGTGACACAGTATCCGTTTTGGATAGAACTGACAAGTGTGTTGTAGATTATACCATATCCTACTTTTGTAATAGATGGTCAGTTTCTTTGTCGCAAAGCTCAAAACTGCACAATGAGCTATTTTTCCTTTGCCCTAAGCGAGTATTGGAATCTTGTTCTTATTGTCATAAGCCCAGATACTTTTAATTTTGAGCCACTGATAAGCTAGTTAGTTAGAGTTAATGTATTGTTTTCATTGCCAATATTATGGAAAAATAAATTATTCAATATCACTATGACACATGCTGTCTGAAGGTATGAAGGATACAGACAAGTAGCTCTCACGAACATTTAAATAATGTGTCATTGAATTAAATAGTCAAAATAACTATCTCTCTGGATCTACACTTCTTTAAGAAAACAACTATGAATATAGGAAATTATAGAGGGCGCTGTTGTTACATTCACTTGGATTTTGCAGCCATCTCGACGCCGTTCAGTTTATTTAAAACATTTCTAACATGTTCACGTCCTGTGCTTGTCGGCCTTGTAACTCCAACATCAAAGGTATAAAAATCTGAAAGAGTGGCATACGTTAATCCTCCATAATCTAGCACATATTGACAAATATTATCCTTCATAAGTATATTAAACTAGCTAAAATCACCCCATCTATCTTATTTTTAAATTTATTTATTTTTTTATATCGGCAATGAGTGTGAGTGCCAAAACTTGAAGACGTGAACATTATAAATCAACATTCAATAGTGGTTTTAGTGCTGAAAGAAAATTCTTTAATTAACATAAGTTTTGTTAAAAACAGAATGTTTTTGGCTTTGATTTTTTCTAATTCCTTTCAAAAAAAGTTCAGAATATTTGTTATCAATCTTACGAAGTAAAACTCCTCATATTGTATTGTATGAAAGTTTAGTGATATAAATAATTGATACAGCATCATTGGTTCTGTTCTACTACGGAGTTTGAGGAAGAGAAGTGAATAGAAGGACTTTTACAGTACCATGATTGTTATGTGTCACTCTCAACGACTCATGTGACTTCTATACTATAAGATAGCACGTGCCTGTATGTTTACTCTTTATCTGTTGTATTCCTCCACTTCCAGATCTCTGATCGCTGTCAAATTTTAAGAGGTTTTTTTTTTGTTTGGTACGTCCCACCAGTCTTCTATAACCCCTTACTATATCTAGTTTCCTATGTTTACGATTTCAAAATACATTTCAATTTGTCTCCCGCTGGTACAGCGGTAATCTACGGTACAGGGGTTTGATTCCCCTCAGTAAACTCAGTAGATAGCCCGTTGTGGCTTTGATCTAAGAAAGCACTTACACCCACTTCAATTTTCCCCTTTGCTACTACCTTAATGCCGGTGAATAGCACACACACACACACATGCCGTCCCACTATTGAATTTAATCCAGAAATAAATAAATATAAATAAGAACCACGTTTGAAGAATTTATCTTTGTTAATATTATTAACTTTCGTTTCAATTTAGCGCCACGTTTCGAATATCACTGGCGAAAGAAAAACGTTTAAAATAACTCTCTATAAACAACTCACGCATTACTTTTTGCATAGTGAAGAATAAATTAAAACTGGTTCTGGTTACATTTTGTGTTGTACTATAGTTAAAAAAAGAAAAGGAATGAACTAGTCTCTCCGTAAAACTAAATACTCTAACTTAGTCGTTTTCACTCCGTTGGTTATCCCACTTCAGCTTTAACACTTACGCCCAATTTTAACTTCAATAGTCCGACACACAAAAGGGGGATAATTTTTCAAATGACTTAAAAACCTGAACGCTTTCAAAGAGTTGACTATTTTGAAGAACATCTGGTCTTTTATCCATTTTACTTGGTTCTCTAAACCATCTGTTCAGAAGTAATAAAACAATAGAAATCACTTTTATGTACAGGATATAATCATCTTAGAAAATAATACCTTGAAACTTCTAATCTTTTCTTATTTCGTTATTTTTTGTTTCAAGACGGGATTGTAACTCGATATAAAGGACATTTTTGTTTGTTTGAAGTTAAGCACAGTGCTTTGCTCACCAGTGGTGGGCAGGGTAGAGATAGCCATTTGTATATCTTTGTCCTCAACAACTAATACGAACAACAATAACACGGATATCAAAACTTAGTTTCTGTGAGTCAGTAGACATACCACTGTATTACTGTAAGGTGGGTAAGGATGTTTAACATGGTGCAGGATTTATTTAGGATGGTTACTCTACATATTAGATACTTTTGTAATTGTTAGGTTTAAGATAAAAGCCAGGCTTAGATATCTGTCTCCAGACATATAACCAAAATATTCAGAAATTCAAATTGTTTGGTATTTCTTTTCTTGCAAAAATGACTGGAGAATTCGTAACATTGATTCCTGAATATAAATAAATAAGAGTACGTAACGTATTCCATGTTACATAAACATTATCAACCATATCCAAGCATATTTTAGCTATAGTTGACATATTCCTTATTAGAATATGATGCAAACACATGAAACATTTTATCTACAAAAATCTCTCACGTGACACTACAACTCAGTTTATTAAAACCATATCTGATGGGCTTAAAGAACTCCTCCAAAACAATAAAGTTAACAAAAACTTTTAGAACTTGATACTCAGACAAGCTTTTCTGATAAATTTTATCTCTTACCAAAAATACACAAACCAGACAATCCTAAGGGACCAATAATTTCTAACATTAAAATGGCTACTTAAAACCTGTTCACTTTTGTTGATTAAAATATAAAATGTATTCCCTGGATCATTCCCTCCTACAAAAACTACACTACACACTTTCTTAACTCTTCCCTCCAACATAAAGTGCACTACACACTTTCTTAACCTTTCCTTCCAACAAAAGGGTACTACACACTTTCTTAACCCTTCCCTCCTACATAGAATATACTAAACATTTTCTTAAACCTTACCTTCTACATAAAAGGTACTCACTTTCTTAACCCTTCCTTACATAAAGTATACTACAACTTTCTTAACCTTTCCTTCCTATATAACGTAAATTACACACTATTTTAACCATTCCCTCCTACATAAAGTATACCACACTCTTTCTTAACCCTTCCTTCCTACATAAAGTATACTACACACTTTCTTAATTTTTCCTTCCTACATAAAGTATACTACACACGTTCTCAAACCTTCTCTTTTAAATAAAGTATACTACACACTTTCTTAACCCTTTCTTTCCACATAAAGTATATTACACACTTTCTCAACCCTTTCTTTCCACATAAAGTATATTACACACTCTCTCAACCTTTTCCACTTACATAATGTATACTACTCACTTTTTAAACATTCCATCCCACATAAAGAATACTACACTCTTTCTTAACCCTTACTTCCTACATAAAGTATTCTACACACATTCTTAATTCTTCCTTCCTACATAAAGTATACTACACACGTTGTCAACCCTTCCCTCTTACATAAACTATACTACACACTTTTGTAACCATTCCCTCTTACAAAAAGTATACTACACACTTTCTTAACCCTTCCCTCCTACATAAAATTTACTACACACGTTCTCAACCCTTCCCTCTTCCTTAAAGTATACTACACACCTTCTTAACCTTTCATTCCTACACAAAGTATATTACACACTTTCTCAAACCTTCCTGTTTACATAAAGTGTACTACACACTTTCTTAACTCTTCCCTCCTACATAAAGTGTACTCACTTTCATAACCCTTACTTTTTACATAAAATGTACTGCACACGTTCTCAACCCTTCCTTCTTACTTAAAGTATACTACATTCTAAACCCTTCTCTCATACACAAAGTATACTACAGGCTTTTTTAACCATTCCCTCCTACATACAATATTCTACACAATTTTTCAACTCTTCCTTCTTACATAAAGTATACTACACATTTTTCAACCATTCCCTTTCATAAAAAGTATACTACACTCTTTCTTAACCCTTCCTTCCTACATAAAGTATACTACAAACTTTCTCAACCTTCCCTCTTTCATAAAGTATATACACATCTTTTAACCATTCCCCCACATAAAGTATACTACAGTCTTTCTTAACCCTTCGTTCCTGCAGAAAGTATATTGTACACTTTCTCAACACTTCCCTCTTACATAAAGTACACTACACTCTTTCTTAACCCTTCCTTCCTACATAAAGTGTACTACACACTTTCTTAACACTTTCTTCCTACATAAAGTGCACTACACACTTTCTCAACACTTCCTTCTTACATAAAGTATACTACACACTTTCTTAACCCTTCCCTCTTATATAAAGCAAACTACATACTATTTTAACCATTCTCTCCATTCAATCTGTAAGTATTCTATACAATTTCTCAAGACGTCCCTCTGACACAAAGAATACTACTCACTTTCTCAACCCTTTCCTCCTACACAAAATATTTTAGACACTTTCTTAACCCTTCCTCCCTACATAAACTTTATTACACACTTTTTCAACCCTTTTTTCTTACATAAAGTATACAACTCACTTTTAACCATTCCCTTCCACATAAAGTATATTACACTCTTTCTTAACCCTTCTTTTCTACATAAAGTATACTACACACTTTCGTAACCTTTCCCTCCTACATAAAGTGTACTCAAATTCTTAACCCTTCCTTCCTACATAAAGTATACTACACACTTCTTAACCATTCCCTCCTATATAAAATGTACTACACACGTTCTCAACCCTTCCCTCTTCCTTAAAGTATACTACACACTTTCTTAACCCTTCCTTCCTACATAAAGTATACTACACAATTTCTTAACCCTTCCCTCTTACATAAAGTACACTACACTCTTTTTTAACCCTTCCCTCCTACATAAAGTACACTACACACTTTTTTAACTTTTCCCTCCTACATAAAGTATTCTACACACTTTCTTAATCCTTCCTTCCTACATAACGTATATTACACAGTTTCTTAATTCTTCCTCCGACATAATAATACTAAACACTTTCTTAACTTTTCTCTTACACAAAGTATACTACACTTTTTTTAACCCTTCCCTGTTACATAAAGTATACTACACCTTTTCTTAACCCTTCCTTCCTACATAGAGTGTATTACACACTTTATCAACACTTCCCTCTTACAAAAAATATACTATACACGTTTTCAACCCTTCCCTCTTCCTTAAAGTATACTACACATTTTTAACCATTCATTGCTACTTAAAGCATACCACACACTTTATGAACCCTCCCTCTCACATAAAGTATACAACACACTTTCTCAACTCTTTCCTCTTACCTAATGTTTACTACACACTTCTTAACCCTTCCTTCCTATAAAAGTGTACAACGCACTTTCTTAATCCTTCCCTCCTACATGAAGTATACAACACACTTCTTAACCCTTCCCTCCTACATAAATTGTACTACACACGTTCTTAACCCTTCCTTCTTCTTTAAAGTATACTACACACTTTCTTAACCATTTTTTCCACATAAAGTATACCACACTTTCTTAACCCTTCCCTCTTACATAAAGTACACTACACTCTTTCTTAACCCTTCCTTCCTACATAAAGTGTACTACACCCTTTTTCAACTCTTCCCTCCTACATAAGGTACGCTACACACTCTCTTAATCCTTCCTTCCTACATAACGTATATTACACAGTTTCTTAATTCTTTCTTCCGACATAAAGTATACTACACACGTTTTAAACCCTTCTCTTTTTCATAAATTATGCTACACACTTTTTATCCATTTTCTTTGACATAAAAAATACTACACACTTTCTCAACTTTTTTCTTACACAAAGTATACTACACTTTTTTAACCCTTCCCTGTTACATAAAGTATACTACACCTTTTTCTAACCCTTCCTTCCTGCATAAAGTTTTATTACACACTTTTTCAACAGTTCCCTCTTACAAAAAATATACTACACACGTTTTCAACTTTTCCCTCTCACATAAAGTATACTACACTCTTTCTTAACACTTCCTTCTTACATAAAGTGTACTACATACTTTCTCAACTCTTCCCTCTTACATAAAGTATACTACACACTTTTTAACCATTCCCCTCTACATAAAGAATTCTACACACTTCCTCAACACGTCCCACTTACATAAAGTGTTCTACACACTTTCTCAACCCTTCCCTCCTATATAAAGCATACTACATCCCTATATTTTTTCCTTCCTATATAAAGAGTACTACACACTTTCTCAACCCTTCCCTCTTACATAAAGTACACTACACACTTTTTAAACCATTTCCTCCTATATAAAGTATACTACACATTTTCGTAACCCTTTCTTCCTACATAAAATATAGTACACACTTTCTTTACCCTTCTCTCTTACATAAAGTATGCTACACTCTCTCTCAACCCTTCCCTCCTACATAAAGTATACTACAACTTTTTTAACCCTTCATTCTTACATAACGAATACTACAAACTTTTTTAACCATTCCCTCCTAAATAAAGAATTCTACACACTTTCTTATCCCTTCCTTCCTACATAAAGAATACTACACACTTTTTTAGCCATTCCCTCCTACATAAACGATACTACACATTTTCTTAACCCTTCCCTCCAACATAAAGTACTTTACTTTTACTTTTCCTTCCTATAAAGTGTATTGCACTTTTAACCCTTTTCTTCGTATATAAAATATACGACACACTTTTTTAACCATTCCCTCCTGCATAAAGTATTCAACACATTATTTTAACCTTTCCATCTCACATAAAGTGTACTACACACTTTCTTAACCCTTCCTTCCTACCTAAATTATACTACACACGTTCTTAACCTTTCCCTCCTACATAAAGTATATAACAACTTTCTTAACCCTTCCTTCCTACATAAAGTGTACTACACACTATCTCAACCCTTCCCTCTAACATAAAATATACTACACACTTTTTAACCATTCCCTCTCACATAAAGTATACAACACACTTTCTCAACTCTTTCCTCTTACCTAATGTTTACTACACACTTCTTAACCCTTCCTTCCTATAAAAGTGTACTACGCACTTTCTTAATCCTTCCCTCCTACATGAAGTATACAACACACTTCTTAACCCTTCCCTCCTACATAAATTGTTACTACTTTTCGTTCTTAACCCTTCCTTCTTCTTTAAAGTATACTACACACTTTCTTAACCATTTTTTCCACATAAAGTATACCACACTTTCTTAACCCTTCCCTCTTACATAAAGTACACTACACTCTTTCTTAACCCTTCCTTCCTACATAAAGTGTACTACACCCTTTTTCAACTCTTCCCTCCTACATAAAGTACACTACACACTCTCTTAATCCTTCCTTCCTACATAACGTATATTACACAGTTTCTAATTTTTTCTTCCGACATAAAGTATACTACACATCGTTTTAAACCCTTCTCTTTTTCATAAAGTATGCTACACACTTTTTACCCATTTTCTTTGACATAAAAAATACTACACACTTTCTCAACTTTTTTCTTACACAAAGTATACTACACTTTTTTAACCCTTCCCTGTTACATAAAGTATACTACACCTTTTTTTAACCCTTCCTTCCTGCATAAAATTTTTTATTACACACTTTTTCAACAGTTCCCTCTTACAAAAAATATACTACACACGTTTCCAACTTTTCCCTCTCACATAAAGTATACTACACTCTTTCTTAACACTTCCTTCTTACATAAAGTGTACTACACACTTTCTCAACTCTTCCCTCTTACATAAAGTACACTACACACTTTTTAAACCATTTCCTCCTATATAAAGTATACTACACATTTTCGTAACCCTTTCATCCTACATAAAATATAGTACACACTTTCTTTACCTTTCTCTCTTACATAAAGTATGCTACACTCTCTCTCAACCCTTCCCTCCTACATAAAGTATACTACAACTTTTTTAACCCTTCATTCTTACATAACGAATACTACAAACTTTTTTAACCATTCTCTCCTACATAAAGTATACTACACACTTTTCTTAACCCTTTTTTGCTACATAAAATGTACTACACACGTTATCAACCCTCTTCTATTACTTAAAGTATACTATACACTTTCTCAACCCTTCCCTCTTACATAAAGTATACTACAAACTCTTTTAACCATTCCCTCCTACATAAAGAATTCTACACACTTTCTTATCCATTCCTTCCTACATAAAGAATACTACACACTTTTTTAGCCATTCCCTCCTACATAAACGATACTACACATTTTCTTAACCCTTCCCTCCAACATAAGTAATTACTACTTTTTTTACTTTTCCTTCCTATAAAAGTGTACTGCGCACTTTCTTAACCCTTTCTTCGTATATAAAATATACGACACACTTTTTAACCATTCCCTCCTGCATAAAGTATTCAACACATTATTTTAACCTTTCCATCTCACATAAAGTATACTACACCCTTTCTTAACCCTTTCTTCCTACATAAAGTGTACTACACACAATCTCAACCCTTCCCTCTAACAGAAAATATACTATACACGATTTAACCATTTGTTCCTACATAAAGTGTACTACACACTTTCTTAACCCTTCCTTCCTACCTAAATTATACTACACACGTTCTTAACCTTTCCCTCCTACATAAAGTATATAACAACTTTCTTAACCTTTCCTTCCTACATAAAGTGTACTACACACTATCTCAACCCTTCCCTCTAACATAAAATATACTACACACTTTTTAACCATTCCCTCCCACATAAAGTATACTACACTCTTTCTCAACCCTTCCTTTCTACACAAAGTATTCTAAACATATTTTTAGTTCTTCCTTGCTTCATAAAATATACTACACACTTCCTTAACCATTCCCTCTTACATAAAGTATACTACACTCTTTCTTAAAACTTCCTTCCTACATAAAGTATACTACAAACGTTCTCATTCTTCCCTCTTTCATAAAGTATACTACACTCTTTTTTAACCCTTCCTTCGTACATAAAGTGTACTACACACTTTCTCAACACTTCCCTCTTTCATAAAGTATACTACACACTTTCTCAACCCTTTCTTCTTACATAAAGTATACTACAAACTTTTTAACCCTTCCCTCTTACATAAAGTATATTATTCTTTTTCTTAACCATTCCGTCCTAAATAAAGTATACTACAACTTTCTTAACCTTTCTTTCCTACATAAAGTGTACTACACACTATCTCAACCCTTCCCTCTAACATAAAATATACTACACACTTTTTACTCTTTCTTCCTACATAAAGTATATTACACACTTTCTTAACCCTCCTCTTTTACCTACAGTATACTACAAACTTTTTTAACCATTCCCTCCTACATAAAGAATTCTACACACTTTCTTATCCCTTCCTTCCTACATAAAGAATACTACACACTTTCTTAACCCTTCCCTCCTACATAAAGTATACTACAACTTTATTAATCCTTCCTTCCTATATAGCGTATACTATACACTTTTTAGCCATTCCCTCCTACATAAACGATACTACACATTTTCTTAACCCTTCCCTCCAACATAAAGGGTACTTACTTTTTTTACTTTTCCTTCCTATAAAAGTGTACTGCGCACTTTCTTAACCCTTTCTTCGTATATAAAATATACGACACACTTTTTTAACCATTCCCTCCTGCATAAAGTATTCAACACATTATTTTAAACTTTCCATCTCACATAAAGTATACTACACCCTTTCTTAACCCTTCCTTCCTACATAAAGTGTACTACACACAATCTCAACCCTTCCCTCTAACAGAAAATATACTATACACGATTTAACCATTTGTTCCTACATAAAGTGTACTACACACTTTCTTATCCCTTCCTTCCTACCTAAAATATACTACATACGTTCCTAACCTTTCCCTCCTACATAAAGTATATAACAACTTTCTTAACCCTTCCTTCCTACATAAAGTGTACTACACACTATCTCAACCCTTCCCTCTAACATAAAATATACTACACACTTTTCAACCATTCCTTCCTACATAAAGTATACTACACACTTTCTTAACCTTTTCCTCCTACATAAAGTACACTAACAACTTTCTTAACCCTTCCTTCCTACAGAAAGTGTACTACACACTTTCTCAACCCTTTCCTCTTACATAAAGTATACTACACACTTTTTAACCATTCCCTCCCACATAAAGTATACTACACTCTTTCTTAACCCTTCCTTTCTACACAAAGTATTCTAAACATATTTTTAATTCTTCCTTTCTTCATAAAATATACTACACACTTCCTTAACCATTCCCTCTTACATAAAGTATACTACACTCTGTTTTAACACTTTCTTCCTACATAAAGTGTACTACACAGTTTCTCAACCGTTTCCTCTTGCATAAAGTATACTACACACGTTTTAACCATTCCCTTTTATATAAAGAATTCTACACATTTTTAACCATTCATTGCTACTTAAAGTATACTACACACTTTATGAACCCTTCCCTCTGATATAAAGTATACCACACACTTTTAACCCTTCCTTCTTACATAACGTATACTACATACTTTTTAACCCTTCCCTCTAACATAAAATATACTACACACTTCTTAACCCTTTCTTCTTACATAACGTATACTACATACTCTTTAACCCTTCCCTCTAACATAAAATATACTACACATTTTTTAACCCTTCCTTCGCACATAAAGTATACTACACACTTTTTCAACCCTTTCTTCTTACATAAAGTATACTACAAACTTTTAACCCTTCCCTCTTACATAAAGTATATTATTCTCTTTCTTAACCATTCCCTCCTAAATAAAGTATACTACAACTTTCTTAACCTTTCTCTCCTACATAAAGTGTACTTCACTATCTTAACCATTCCTCCTAAATAAAATATACTACACTTTTTTAACCTTTTCTTCCTACATAAAGTATATTACACACTTTCTCAACCCTCCTCTTTCTCTAACAGTACAACATAATCTTTACACCCTACTTCCTCTTCCTACATAGTATAGTATTTTAACCATTCCCTCTTACATAAGGTATACTACACACTTTTTTAACCATTCCTTTCTACATAATGTATACTACACACTTTCTTAACCCTTTCCTCTTACATAAAGTATACTACACATTTTTTAACCCTTTCTTCTTGCATAAAGTATACTACACACTTTTAACCCTTCCTTCCTACATAAAGTATACTTCGCTCTTTCTTAACCATTCCGTCCTACATAAAGTATACTACACATTTTCTCAACCCTTCCCTCTTACATAAAGTATACTACACTCTTTCTTTACCTTTCCTTCCTACATAAAGTATATTACACACTTTATAACCCTTTTCTCCTACATAAAGTATACTGCAACTTTCTTAACCCTTTCTTCCTACATTAAGTATACTACACACTTTCTTAACTTTTTCCTTCTACATAAAGTATACTACACACTTTCTTAACACTTTTTTTCTACATAAAGTATACTACAAGTTTCTTATCTCTTCCTTCTTATATAATGTATACTTTTTAAAAATACACTTTCTTCACCCTTCTCTCCTTCACATAGTATACTATACATCTCCTTAACCCTTCCCTCCTACTTAAAGTGTACTACACACTTTCTTAACCCTTCCCTCCAACATGAAGTGTGCTACACACTTTCTTAACCCTTCCCTCCTACATGAAGTGTACTACTCGCTTTCTTAACCCTTCCTTCCTGCATAAAGTATACTAAACACGTTTTTAACATCATTAACATGGTCGAACAGTTACCACCCAACTGTCTTCCTTACACTATGGATGTTTTTCCTTCCCTTTAAAATAGTATTTTCCATGATAAGGGACTAGAAGCTCTAAATTTCACATTAAATTTTTCTAACCTATCAGAATTATAAAGAGTAACTTGTCTTGCCCACCTTGTTTTATTTCTCAACTACTTCAAATTTAATATCAATCATAATCTCCAGGTTAACGTTACTTGAATTGTAATCAAAATGACTTCCAGTTATGCCAAAATTTTTATTTGGCAAATTGAAAATCAGCTTTTACGACTAAGCCCTGTAAAACCTCATGTGTAGAAACGTTACTCTGACGATTTATTTTTGATTTGGACAGCGGACCTAAAACCACTTGAAGGATTGATCACACTTGTAAACTCCTTTCACAAAACAATCAAATTTACCTGTGATGACTCACCTACGCAGGTTAACTTTCTTGACGTCACAGTTTTTTTTTAAGATATTATTTTACACAGTGACTTCTACAAACAACCTACGGACAATTCTGTTACTATAAAATATGTCACCCCTCTTACACTAAACAAAACATTACCTTTTTTATTCTATTTCTAATCTTAACTCTGCTCAACCTTTCGGCATTAATATCATAAATGTTTAGGAATATAAATTTTTATTAGATTTTTCCCATAATTCCTTTCTAGGCACGTTTAATTTTTAATAAAGAAAATATATAAAAAAATAAGCTGGCCATGTATTTTAATTTTATTCTACATCAAAATCATACCTTTAAATGTATTAATATGCAAAACAACCTTCATTTTGAAATGAATTCACGGCTGGGCCTAACAAAATATGCAGTGAATGGATGATAATAGGACAAAATAAACTATGATATATGGATTAACGGTCACGCAAAGAGAACTTTGTGAAAAAACACCTTTACATAAGTGTGCGTGAAGTGAAATGTCAACCAACTTTTGTGATGACTGAAACACTTTTTACTCATGACCGTTATTTCCCATACTTAGCAATTTTTACTACGTGCCAGATTTAATAGGTAGGAGAACGAATATCAGTTGCCAGAGAAAAACCCAAAAAACCTTGCTAAAACAGTATGTGATTCTTGAATGTTGTTGTTGTATTTATTACAACCTTTCTTATGAACGTTATCTTAACCTTCTTTGCCCCACCCCTACCCGTGGAACAGTGGTATGTCTATGAACTCACACAGTTTAACTCAGGGTTTCGATACCCGTGGCGGACAGAGTACAGGTAGACCAAGGTGTAGCTTTATGCTTGATTCCAAACAACCATCTTTGAGAAGATATCATTAAGCTTCTAGTAGCGCTACCTAGTAGTGATTTGTGTAAGTACTAAAATATCATTAGTTTATAAAATGTAGTATTGTTAAGAGAGTATTAATTATGTAGAACGGTTGTTAAACATCTTTCGAACTTACTAAAATATAAATACAAATTTGATACTTCTTAAACTGTATAGCATATCTTTCAACTGTATTTTTCGAATTAGTTTAATTCAATACTGGTATTTAAAGGGATGAAACCTGAACACACCAGCTCTTTAAGTCATTGTGCTACTATATGCTATGCCTGAATTACGTTCAGTATTCTCTAGCTTTGAACGTAACTGAGAGAAACTTTTGATTAGTTGATCTTACAATTGGTGAGAATCATTTAGACTTCAACTCTCACCTTTTATTTCTTTTTTGTATAAGATTTTGAAATTCGAACATACATTCTGTGACTTTGTTTGGTTGGTTTGTTTTGAATTTTGCATTTTTCTATATAACCATTCTACTATAAAAGCAAAACACATATCAGCATCACTTGCTTTGGTAGACATTTACGGCAGTTGAATTTTCATTTCAGTTATGCTTCATTAGTTGTCTTCGTTAACAGGTGAACGGTTTTCAGTTAATAAATCTAGCAGTCGACTAATTATATTTTAATTCATAAATCAAACTCTAATATGCAATATTTTCAACATACGTTATCTCAGTTGAACAATTCTATTTGCAAGTTAAATAGCAAAGTCGAAGATAATATGAAACTTTGTTAAGCTTAGAAGAAACAAATAGTCCGCATGATCCTTATTGTTTAGAAATTAATCCTTTTTCAACCAGATGAACTATCAAATATTGTTGTAAAAATATATTTTAAATTATAACATATCTTGTTTCAATAATCTCAATAATTTGTAACTGCATATTTTGATAAACCGTGTGGAAAAACGACCTTTATGCTGTGGGATATGTATGGAAGGATTTTTTTTATTTTATCCTTTGCGGTTTCATCAGGGTTAATACATATAAGTTTTATTACATACTTGTAGTTTTACATAATTAAAACTACTGTGTGAAATATAATGTTCAGGTTTAGCCACAATAATACAATAAAAATGCATACATTAACGGTAATATTTATCTAATATATTCTAACATTTCACTATGCCAACTTTTGTCGGTATAAATTATTTGTTCTTGGTAAAAGTTAAAATCAATCAAATAAGTAAAATGCAGCGTTTATCCATATATAATTAAAATATGTTTTTAAAGTTTCAATACAGATGTTTTAATTGAGTACTGATAAATACTGAGTTTCATGTCTTTATTTTAATTTGTTACTGTTGTTTATGCTAAAAGCTATTTGCCAAACCTATGAATGTAGCATCTAACTCAATTTATACGAAAATTAGCTCACCACGGACTCCTATCTGAACGCTAACAGAAGTACTTTCTCAAACTTTCTTCCGTTTAATATATTAAATCCAGGTTTTGTCATATGTGTGTTTTTGTAAATACTAATTATTTAGTATACCATAAGTTTGTGTAACATATGACTATTTTATACTATATTCGCAATTGTTTGTACCTCAAAATAAATAAAAATGTCAATAAATATTACAGATTGATTTGTCCTTATAATATAATTTATTTACAGTGTTATCAAAGAACTTATTAATAATCGTGGTATCAGTTATAAGTATTATAAAATTTATCCACGTTACTGTAATGAGACAAAATGTTACTGTAATGCTGTAAACCCGTTGCTCATGTTCGATACTATTGCACATTTTGTTGATATTTTATATAATTCTCAAAATGTCTTTATAAGAGTTGCAACCTTGTTCTGTAGCTATTAAAAATGTACATTCAAAAGATACATGATTATTCTCATTGTAAATTAAAAATACAACGATTTCAATGGTTACAATATGTTCTTTTCAAGCAATATTGGCCAGGCATGGCCAGGTGAGGCATGCGACTCGTAATCTGAGGGGCTCGGGTTCGCGTCCCCGTTGCACCAAACATGCTCGCCTTTTCAGCCGTGGGGGCGTTATATTGTCACGGTCAATCCCACTATTCGTTGGTAAAAGAGTAGCCCAAGAGTTAGCAGTGGGTGGTGATGACTAGCTGCCTTCCTTCTAGTCTTACACTGCTAAATTAGGGACGGCTAGCGCAGATATCCCTCGTGTAGCTTTGCGCGAAATCCAAAAACAAATCAAGCAATATCGTATTTGTTAAATAAGGTTTCAGTTCCTCTCTATATTTCAATCCAAATGTGTCGATTAAAAATATATGTTTATAGTATATGTATTGTTTAAACTTTGACGAAACTATCTCTTTTTTTTAACAAACGTATTTCAAATTACATCGAGAATGTATTTTCATCTGAAATAATAAAAACTCCACGTTTTCACTGCTTCTTTGACTACCACAAGTACTTGAGTTTTTCTAGCCTATTGTCATTTTAATTATTATTCTTTTTCCTGAAACAATCGGAGCTTGCCCAAAAGCAAGTTAATTTAACCTGTTCAGTGCCGTAGACGAGATAACTCGTCCAAGCCGGTCGGTAACACAGTGCCACGGACGACTTAATTCGTTCTCAATAATACCTAACTTCAACGCTAGATGTCAGCACCCTATATGCACTTGACCTACTTACAAATTGGTTCACTTTCGATCCAAAATGGCGTCACGAATAAAGTTGCAAAATGAAGAAGCATTAGAGTTGTATTGTAGCAGCTGAAATACTTGGCAGTCAACAGGTTAATCGTTTGTTAAACATTAGTGATAGCACTATGGGATATCATCTAATTATGAATATCACATAACATTAGGGAAATATGATTCAGTTCTTTTTTTATAACTGTTATTTCCCATTTAAGCATATCTTGTTAATTTTCTGTATTTTTAAGCATCGATGTTCTGCTTAAATAGATCATATTTAGAAACAATGTTGAACAATGAAACAATATATGTTGTTAATTTTCGTTTTTAAGCAAAAACTACACAGAGGGTCTTCTGTGCTATAGCCACCACCCGGAGGGAAAATCGTATATGAACTACAATCATAAAGTGAAACAAATGAACATGATTTAGAACCAACGTTTAATAACGATGACATTGAACATTTCGAAATGCCATGTATTCTGAGTAACAAATCTGGAAAATAAAATTAATTAATCAGAAATAATTTATTTGTTATCATCTTACAAATATTTTAAGTCGAGCAGCATTTTAGACTGGCTATTTAACATGGTACAGATTGAACAGAAAGAAAAGTAAATAGTTTATGAAATGCTTGGTAATGCAAAAAATGAACTTCAGATGGCGTCATACACGCAAATCGTAAAGATAAAACGAACGTAATATTTGTATTTGTTACTATATAATTCAAGTTGTATAGTAGTATATCTTCTACCTTATTATTCCATATTGACCTGAAATAATTGCTGACTAGTTACTTTATTCGAGCTCCTCTTACGCACACCCTTGTAAAACATTTCATTTGCATACATTTGTGAAATGGACTAAACATGTGAAGGTATTGATTAAGTATCTTTGATGTGAGGAGATATTAAGTGCACATATTTTGAAGACTGTATAATTAAAGAAAAATTAGGCAGAATTAGGCCGATCTCTGCAAGGGTTTTATTTATCAGAAACCTCTGTCATAGGTAACCATAAGGTTCGTTCATATATAAATTATAACCATGATTTTTAAGCCAAAACAAAACACATTAAAATTAAACAAAATACGCTGCATTTAAAAATAAAATTCTAAGGTGCAAGCTACAACGTGGGATTATAAAACGTATCCTAAGTTTTGGAGATGATTGCGAAGTAGGACCCACATTACGGTGGGGATACGCCGTCTATCAGTCTTAACCTCTAATTCGCTAGTCTCACATAAGATATAGACACAATCAGATTAGGAATTAGGAGAGCAAGATGTGAGTGCTGAAGCCCACAACGTCCCACATCTATATCACCCTTCTCTGTCTGCAGACAGTTGTGAGAAGGTTTGATAGGAAACATACAGTAACGTCATTATATTTATATTTCGATTCTCTAGCTTAACATCATGTACAGATTGTTGTTGCTCTTTTGTCTTAACATGTATTAAAAAGTTAAGACATCCAATTACTGTCATGTTATTCGGATGATAGTAAGAAATATAAAAATCACGACATGGTTGTTAAAAGTCCCACGAACATATACGATATACAAACTCCAAACAATTTAAAGTTTACTAGAAAATTTATGATAAATTAGAAATAATCGATTATCCAAAAGTCATGTTAAAAACTGGTGCATTTTTCACATCTAAAGAACACGCTTCTTGCAAACAGATCCTTACTGATATTGAAATTTAACATTAATTTATACTTATTATATTCTACTAGGACGGACCAGCAGTGGCTAGTATTTAATGTGCGGGGATTGCGTTTATTAGTGTCAATAATTAGAGCCACAATACATCTAAATACACTCAGTAATGTCAGTTGTGTCCCCGTTATAGGAATGACGGTCTGTCTCGTTGTTCGGGCTTAAGAGCTGAGTAAAGTTTTTTATAACAGTAATTGATGCCGAGTGGTTGGTCAATTATTTAATATTAGGAACTACAGTATAAGGTGTTTTTGACTTGCCATTTAGCCCTTGTGAGCATGGAATACCCATCAGTTGGAAATATCAGTATCAAGCTATTGAGAGACATTCCAGAAGAGTTTGGAAAATTATGAACTCTCAACTTCTAATCAGACAATAGTTGTGTTTAAATGTACGAAAATTTGATACAAAAAAAAATCCATTGAATATTCAAGTTGTTCACTCTCTAGACATTTAGTCTCATTAGTAGTTCGTTTAGGTAACTAGTGCCACGAAAATAATATTGGGGCCATTTTGTGGATCAGATAATGATTATTATATTAAGAACCCTTTTAAGTACTAACTTGGCCTCTAACAAATTATTGTCATTACACCGGGTAAAATACAGCTAAATAGTCAGTATGACTTCCACTTGTATAAGAAAAATATACAAAAGGCACACAAGCTTCTCCACAAAGCCACTTATCCCGAAAATTTTAGTGTTTAACCTTCATCAAAACTGTACATTATGAAAAATTATTATATGATTATGTGTTGTCGCAAATGTATGTTTCTAAGAAACGATATGTCCAGTTAGTCCATGGCTTGACCACTTTTACATAGATAGAATTATGTATTAAAACTTACTTCTTCTAATACAATACATTACATTGAGTATATGCAGTATGAAAATTCAGTATCCTACATAAATCATAAAAACCTTGTATTTACGAGTTGTGATACTCACAGTCACTCTGGTTTAGAGTATCTCCTTTGGTACTTCTCATAAGCTTCTCTCTTTAAAGTCTACAAATATGTTCTCTGCTGAAAATATTTCGGAGACCTCTCTTGGCTGATCTTGTAAAGCCCTAGACCATCTTCTTGAGTGACTTTTTAGCCTTGCTTGATCCTTTGTAAAGGGCAAAGCCACTGGAATAGAAGAAATAATTATAAAAAATGAATTTGTCATAGTATATTTACACAAAAGATATCTCATAAAACTCAATATTTATTTTAATAAAGGGTGCCATTGTAATAAATCCTTACCTTAGTGTTAACATTTAATAACTTAGATAACTTTGATAAATATTGCGATTCACCAATTTAATCTAGTTCAATCCAAAACAGTTTACAGTATATTCAAGACCAACTAGATCTGCGGTATACCAGTCAAACTGTAGAGTCCTGGTAATACTGGGTAGATCAGATGTAATGTAGTTGACATATTCTTCTCTACTTTAATTCACAAGTTACTGCCGTACCCACACTCCACAGTAATGTTACTTAGAATAAACAATTACTGGAATAGTATATATAGAAAAATATAGTTTGAAGTTCGTCAAATGAAATCAACTGTGATTGAATATTTATATAGTGGCGTAAATATCGACTAAATTTAGTATGGTTATTTCAGGGTTACATAAAATATGTTTTAAAATTTATCTCATTGTTTCACAAATACCAAAATTAAGAGCCCAAAAGAAATTATAAGTGAAAACGATTTTGCAAGGTATTGAAGACAAAGATGACATGATAGGTAGCGTTTAGCTAGTGTTAGTCTGGTGGCGAAACAGCAAGGAACATCAAGAAGTACATAGACTATATAAGTAACAATGAAACCCAATTATATCATTGTATTACATACTTGCCATTGGATTGTATGTTAAAAGCTTGTCTGCTTGATGATAAGTAATAAGTATCAACATGTTCATCAAGGTGAGTGAAAGACAACTAAAAACAATATATACATGAACTGTTACACATTTTTCTCAACCCGTTTGTGTTCTATATGTGAAAACACCTTTATAGTTTAAAAATATTTATTTGATACTTGATTTCCATAACGTCTTAACTGCTAAATTTGGCTTGGGTTGTTATGAATTTTGCGCGAAGTTACACGAGGATTATCTGCACTAACCCTCCTTATAGCAGTTATAAACTAGAGGAAAAGCACCTAGTCAGCACTACCCAACAGTACTATTGGATTACTCCTTTATCAACGAATAGTAAAATTGACCGTCATATTATAACCCTCTCTCACAGCTAAAAGGGTGAGTGTGTTTGGTGTGACGGGAGTTTAAATCTGCATCCAGCAGATTGTGAGTAGAGTACCCCAGCAACCACTTAAGCTAAGAGTCAGAATATACTTCACAATGCATACCTTTTGGGAATGACAACCTCTGGATGAACTGGCTGTTCTTGAAGTTCGTAGACGGTGTTACTGATTGCCCTTAGAAGAAATGTGGTATATTGATAAAGGTAAGATTTTACGTTTTCAATAACATCATGGTTAGCTTTGTCTGATATTAAACCTGAAGAGAAAATATTATAAAGCCGTTTTCGTTAATAACTTCACTTCTAAGAAGCTTCTAGCAAACATCTTTACGAATTATTCCATGTTATACGCACACCCACACACATATATATTTATATATTTGCATATAAGGTATGAAGTAAAGGATTATTTTTTGGGTTTTGAAAGGAGAACCCTATATTCACAAACTCATTGTTACATTTTATTACAGCATTATACCCACAAAGAAGACTTAGAAATGGAATTGAACTACTTAACGGTTGTAGTACTATCTAGAGGTTTAGCCCAAACATTATAAATAAGACTTTTATTAAAGTTCAAAACCTTAAAAAATATCATATTATCTCTAGCAATTCTATCGACATACCATCTTATGCTAGAAATGTCTAATGAAATTACTAGCCTCTTTAATAACTTGAACACTGTCATTAAACCTTGAAGTAATGTAAACACCTTATTACTTAACCCTAAATAACTCCTAGTACAGGAACAAAGCAAGACATATACATAATATCCCATATAATTGTATTAAGAAATATAATGGGCAAATATCTCATTTCTTGTAAATAAATCATAAAAAGAATATAAAGGTCATATGAGTAGAGGTGAATTCCAGATATTGTTTTAAACATACCATCCATCTAGATCTGGTCACAAAATACTTTTCTCCTTCAGTATTCTGAAACTAAATACATATATATGTGTATTGTTCAGACTCTATACAGATCTTCAAAACAAACGATCTTTCTTTAAACCGTGAAAATGGCTCTAGCAACATCAACCATATTTGGCTGCGTTCATTCACCAATCATACACTTGACCACTCTTTACCTTTATCTATATCCCTGTCATCTGGTAAAAACGTTTCTTTTACTATAAATTCATGCGTCTCTTGTCTTTATACATATATATAAACCATGTACTGCTGAACTAAAGACCATACGTGAAGAAGACAGACTAATACTCTTTCGAAAAGTGTTGTACGTTCTCTCAAAACTAAATCACTTTGTTATATTTATACATCGTTGTTTGCCAACTCATTGTTATATTAGACTAATGTGCTTCTTTATTGAAGCATTAAAAGAAATGTTTCTTATCTCTTATGTTACAGGTTTAATTACTATTTTGCCCCCTAGTGGCTCAGCAGTATGTCTGCGGACTTACAACGCTAAAAAAACCGGGTTTCGATACCCGTAGTGGGCAGAGCACAGATAGCCCATTGTGTAGCTTTGTGCTTAATTAAAAAAAAATTATAATTTTATTTAATGTGTTGAAAATCAACAAATATTTTATCCTATATTTAAATCGACAAATAAGATAAAACAAATTTTAGATAATACAAAAAACAGCAGAGAGTTAATAGAAAAAACTGAAATTTATAAATTTGAATTTTGACATGGAATAGACTGTAACGGACAAACCAACGTAATATAAAATATCGTTTGCATTAGATATGTAAAAGAAATAAAAATATTGAAAACTCGGCCATAGCAGTGTGTGTACAAAAACATAATATAAAATATGTACAAATATGTAAAAGTAGTCATTATCAGCTTAATCATAAGGTATTAGAGCCAGTGATAGCCATGAACTATTAGAAAAAATAAAGAGTAAACAAATATAATGAATTATGAAACAGAGATGCATTTCTTTTGTAAAAATATCTTGAGACTTCTCATAATTTTTTGTTTTATCTGAGCTATTAGTCAGATTTTTAGCCTAGGATAATCAATAGAAGCACATGAATGTTATATTTAATTCGAATATTCGTTGAGACGTACATCTTTTATAGTAAAACAGTGATGGAAATTATTATTATTATTCTTTCATTTTTCTTTAATCCTGCACCACGTGATCTGCGGAGTTGATTGACTATAATGTGAGATTCAATATTTGTCCTATTTTGTTTATGTGTAATCTATTCCAGTTGTCAGATTATTTTATGTTTTATCATAAGGTGATGATAGCTTATTCTCACTTAAAATACAGTCCAATAGATTCTGATGTGTTTCCAACTCTTCTAAAGAAACATATCTGTTTTATCGCAACGAGGTGCTGAACAAAAATTTCCTTCCTCTTCGATATATTTGGCCTGTAATAAATATCGTTAACTTTCTAAGTTTTTATCCTTTTTAATTAGCCTTTGGCTCGTAAATAACCTTGTCAGATGTACAGAATATAAGATATGTGTTAACTATTTATTGCCTAGGATAGTTCTGTATAACTATGGCTTGAAATATTAGGCTCATAAAGTCTTTCTTTGCTCTAAGAAGAAAAAACTTCAGATTGTGTATTTATTACATCTACATGATTACTCGCTTTTATCAGATGAATATTCCGAGTATGTATTGGGTTTTCGATTAAATTAAAATTCGATCACTAAAATAGATCTAGGCTGTTGCCAGCAAGAGTATCATAGTCTCAGTTGTAGTCAAGACCACCTACAACCACTTGAGAAAGACTGGAAGTATTACTTGAAATCGATCTCTACCAATCAGAGTTGTTTCTCCAGCAGGTAAGACAGTAGACACCAAAAAGGAAAGACCATGAACCACGGCGAAGTGAGCCTGTCTGAGCCATGAGTTGTTCTTCAATAGTGACCATGTCTCACAAGCTCATAGTGATTTATTGCGTCTTGTGTGACAACAGATCGAGAGGTCATCTTCGTGGACAAGCTAAACAAAGTAGTTCCTGTTAAAGTCATAAGGTGCTATCTGAGTATGAGGTATCACCTTAAAACAGAACGTTTTTGTCATGACCCAGCATAAACTATTTGAGAAGAAAAAATCTGCAGCAAAAGCTGTAGTAGTTGTACTTCAGAGGAACCATCACACTCAGATACTGAAAATTAACCAGTGGCATACAGTCTAGCACTATAATGCATATATATCAGTTTCCAGTAAATGGACAGGCCCATCCATTTTCATCCAGGGTGTACATGTTTCAAAAATGTGCATTTTACCCTGTAAACCTCGCGCTGATGATTTGGCAGAAATAGTGATACAGACGACCTAGTGGATGCTTGCCATGTTTATTAATCCTGGTCAAATTGACTAGGATGTGGTCTTGCCATACATTATGAAAGCATTTAGAGCAACTTATTAGATATCTCCTGGTTGTTTACCAAATATGCTTATGTTTATCTGGTAAATACCACAACCTTCTAACATTATGTATAGTCCTCCTTCACAAACAGATGTATCACAGTACACAGTTTCAGCCGTGGCGGCGTTATAATGTGATGATCAATCCCACTATTCGTTGGTAAAGAGTAGTTTAAGAGTTGGCAGTGGGTGGAAATGACTAGCTGCCTTCCCTCTAGTCTTACACTGCTGAAATAGGGATGGCTAGCGCAGATAGCTCTTGAATAGTCTTGCGCGAAATTCAAAACAAACAAACAGTATTATTTTTGTACTATATATCATTTTAAACCACAGTAAAGGGTTTTTACTTTCTTTTTTGTGTTTAAAGATTTTTTTCTTTTCAGTGAATGTTTTTAAAATGTGTATTTTGTCTATGTGTTTGTACTTGCGTTTTTCGTTGTTAAAATGTTTATCTTTTATTTTGTACTCAACATCAATGGTTCCCAAATTGTGCGTCGCTGGATATTTCAAATGTTCGAGGGAAACACAGCGATATGGACTTCTGTCGAACACCATTCGAACTACTAGCTCAAGGTAGTTCACATTCCTTTCGTTGACGTTCTAGAATGTTTGAGATATGGTTTTGTTCTCTTATACTTTCGGCTACGTCAGTAACTTCTCGAACTTTCTCCTTTCTTAGATTTTTGTATATAAATACCTGTCGACTCTCCGAATCTATCAGTAATCAAAATAATTGAAAGGTGTTGTGATCAAGTGTCTGATAAGGTCTATCGAAGTTCAGTGAATTATATTGTTGATATTTAATCCTTGTGCATAAAAATGGAAACATTTTTTAACATTAACCAGAAGTGTGGGAGTGAAGAAAGGGAGAGCGAACCACAGAGCAGTGGCAAAGTTGTGAAGAAACGAAAATGTGGCAATAGTTATCTAGATTTTGGTTTTATTTTGGTAGATGTCAATCATGAAGAGCGTCCGCAGTGTGTATTATATCTAAAAGTTTTGACTCCAGAGTGCATGCTTCCAAGCAAACTAAAACGTCACATAGAGACCAATCATCTTAACATGGCTCGTAAATCCCGTGATTATTTTACCAGAAAGTTAAAAGAATTGAAAGAACAAAAATGTACATTTTTGAAACCAACATCAATACCAAGCAATACTCTGCTAGCATCCTACAAGGTGACATTGAGAGTTGAGAAATGTAAAAAGCTTCACAACATCGCAGAACTGATTTTACCGGCTGCAGTGGATATGGTGAACATTATGTTTGGTGAATCTGCAGGAAGACTGCTTTCAAAGGTACCTTTATCCAACAATACTGTCAGTCGTAGAATCCAACACATGGCCGAATACCTCAACAATCAGCGAATTGTAAAAGTAAAAGGGAAGGAATTTGGGTTACAGCTAGATGAGACGACCGATAGTAACAAGGATGTTCATTTGATTTGCTACACACGGTTTGTGGATGGTGAGAAAATTGTGGAAGACTTTCTCTTTTGTAAAAGTATCACTACAGGTACAAAGGCTCAAGACTTGTTTGAGATCCTTGACACTTTTATGTGTGAAAACAACTTAAACGTACAAAGTGCGTTGGCATCTGTACTGATAGTGGTCGCTTTATGTCCGGCTGTTATGGAGAATTGCAAGCACTCAGACAAAGCAAAGCTCTTGACGCACTGTGGACTCAAAGCATAATCCACAGGGAAGCCCTTGCATCAAAACATCTGAGTTCATCACTGAACCTAGTCCTGGAGAGTGTGTTGAAAATGATAAACTTTATAAAATCTCGGCCACAGAAGGCGAGATTTAAAAACAAAACAAAACTGTGTGAGGATATGGAATCTGAGCATACTTCTTTGTTGTATAACTGTAGCTCGCGATGGTTCTCCCGTGGGAATGTACTTCCCCGTGTGTTCGAATTACGACAGAAACTCTACTCTTATCTCGAAGAAGAACACGAATGTTCTAAAAATTTCTTATGTACTGATTTTTGTCAAAATTAGCATACCTGTGTGATATTTTCGAAAAACTGAATGCGTTGACCTCTCTTTGCAGGGAAGGAACGCGCACATTCCAAAACTCGCAGAGAAGGTTTCAGCCTTCAGAAAAATGTTACTACTATGGAGAACAAATGAAGATGGCGGCAAAGGCTGTTTCCCCCTGTTGCTACAGTTTTTCTTTACATCCAATGAAGTTGCTTTGACCCACGAACTAAAATCTGTTTATGAGGAGCATCTAACACAATTCAGTGACTGGTTTGAAAATTACTTTCCAGAAAATATGGAGAAGTTTTCATGGTTCCAACACCCATTCAAGCATAAGGCCCAATCTGAATTTACCTCTGCAGAAGAAGAAAATATTATTGAGCTGTCTTGTGACAAGACTTTAAAAACAAAATTTGGCAGCATGGAACTGAGTTTTGGATATCAGTAAGAGATGAATATCCGCTGCTAAGTGTACAAGCTCAGCGAATCCTAATTCCATTTGCGACATCATATCTCTGCAAAATTGGGTTTTTGGCGTTTACTGTGATAAAAAGCAAGTACTTCGCGAAAACCAGAGCGGAACACGATATGAGGGTGGCGGTGTCCAATCTGATTCCAAAGTTTGAGAAGCTATACAGTACCCAGCAAGCGTACACACCCCATTAGTAATTGTGATTATTTAAAAATGAAATACAAATATCGTTTTAACTTTCAATTTACGTGCATTATTCTTTCAAACGGCTACTAAGTTGTTAGGATATAAATGCTCATCAAGTATTAAGTTCTTTGGACCTAACTATTTAATAAATGGAACTGTTAGATTTTTTCTTTTTATCTAGGGGTACCATGAAATAATTGTTGAAATACTAAGAGCGGTCTCCGCTAGAACAGCGGTATGTCTTTAGATTTACAAGGCTAAAATCAGGGGGTTCGATTCCTTTCGGTGGGCTCAGCAGATAGCTGATGTGGCTTTGCTATAAAAAAAAAACACACACACTAAGAGTGCCGTGAACCGAAAAAGTTTGGGATACACTGCTCTACATAGTTAAAAATATCTTGTATGTTATTTTATTATACGAAGGTATATTTACATTTTTTAAAATTTTATTTCATTTCTTAGTTATGTTATTTTATTATACGAAGGTATATTTACATTTTTTAAAATTTTATTTCATTTCTTAGTTATGTTATTTTATTATACGAAGGTATATTTACATTTTTTAAAATTTTATTTCATTTCTTAGTATTATGTGGACTGATGGTTTTCTTTTACTTTCTTATGTTTATTATGCCCCCCAGTGGCTCGGCGGTATGTCTGCGGACTTACAACGCTAAAACCTGGGTTTCGATACCCGTGGTGGGAAGAGCACAGATAGCTCATTGTGTAGCTTTGTGCTTAATTCAAAACAATAACAACAGTAATGTTTTATTATAATGTAGTATGATCTTAAAATGTAGTTAAAGGATTATTATATGTATTTGAGTATATGTTTTTGCTTAAAGTTTGTGTCATCCATGTGGCGTGTAATTTTTCATAGGAATGAAAAAGATTAACCCATTTATTCACCACGAGAAGAGTTTAAAATTATTGATTTTGAAGTTAAATTTATTTGTCAGAAGGAGGAAAAGCATGAAACATAGATGGTAGAAAATATATATGATGTCTTTTTCACCATATTTTTATTAATGTAGGAATTTTTTAATCTTTTATTTGGTTTGATTTTATACAATGTTGGCATAAATCATGGCTCACAAAAATATTGAGTTGTTTCTCCAGTTGTCTTTGTTTATCTATTTTCTCTAATAAATAATATTGGCTTTTCCAATGGGAATTTCGCTGAAACTTAACTTCACACATTATGTATGACAATATCTAAAGGTTACAACCTTTGTATGTTGTGAAAGAATGTCCAGTCATGTGGCGATGCTTGTTACTGATAGTAAACTGGGATTTTCTGTTTAATGCTGATTGTTTCTTTTAACCAGAATATAAAAAAGTTATACTTGGTTCCTGAATTCAGTAAACTGACAGAAAGACTTTTTTCTATTAATACAGTTGTTGTCTGATTCACTGATCCATTTGGACGGCAAGTGTTCAGTGTATATAAAATATGTATACATTGTTTTCAGTTTGCATTTTAGAAAAGATTGTTTTACATTTTACAATACTTGTCCGATTTATTTATTTTTTAGCTTAAACTTCATCATTTATTTAAATTCAAATTTATTCTGTAATTATCTTGCATAGATATTTTAGTATAAAGCAGACCTACATAATACTTCTGTATAAATCAATTTATCTTAAATACCAAAAAGGGATATTCTTTTTCAGTCGTGCACTCTTACCAATGGAGAGCTCAGCTCTTCATTTATTTAAAATGTTGGTGAAACTTGGCTGTAACTGCAATACAGCCCCAAACCTGCGCCTTACTAAGGTACACTCAATAGGGCCACTAGCTGGACTATCTAAAATTAGAGCCAGACACTGCATCAAGTCTTCCCAGTCCAGCCAGTGCCTTGCACGAAACCTTTGAAAACAACCTCACTGATAAATGCTAGAGCTGTAATTTATTTTGACTTTATTTCTACTACTTGTAATTTAAACAGAAGTCTTTTTCCTGTAGTCTCTTTCCCAACTTCAACTTGAAACATCCTAAATGTCAAGGAAACCGTGGAGTTTCTTCATGCAAGAATCCGTGCATTCAGAGAAGTGTTAACTTTTTGCGTATGGGTTACAGAATGATAAGATACTGGCTCGAGATTGCTTGAAATTTCACTAACACCTGGTTACCCTTGCAGCGCATCTCCTGTCATGGAGAGACGTACCTCTTTATGCCCAATGTTTCGCTTGCTAGAAAAAAAAAAATTCTCTGAAAATGGATAAAGCCAAGCAATATCTTCTACCCTTTTCAGCAAATCACATGGGGCATCGAGCAGGGTTCTGCTAATCAGGTCGTCTAATAACTTGAAGAACTATAAAGACTGCCTTATATAATCTTCAATCCAACAGTTCACACATAACTAAAATAGCCATCAGTCATTCATACCTCCTGTGGGATGAGGCTAAACCTGATTGACCATTCAGAGTGAACTATATGTTTTCGTTATTATGTGTCTGTTGCTACAACAAAAAGAAATCATGGACCATTACACATTGATGAATGCCCAAATAATGACTTCTTCTAGTTCTGACAATTTTCTCTGAAAGCCAATGCTCCATAGAAGCTGACTCTTTCTCGTTGTTTAAGTCCTACATCTCAATGCAAGTGCTTTTTACTGAAATACAAAACTTGAACACTATAACTCAAGCGTTCAGAAGGTTACTGGTAAATATACTCAACCATAGAAAATATACACCTTGCAGAAACAAATACAGTGGTTATGACATTAACTTCTTCTCTCCTCTATGGTATCCTCAGGCGCATTGATTTCCAGTCGAGTGATTGTGTAGGAATCACATAGTAATGGGAAGCTTGTTGCAGAACAGAAACTTGAATTTTTTTATCTCGATTAAGTTTGATGCAAAGAAAGAGACTGAAGAGACTGGGCATAAGCTAAACATAGGAGAAAACAATTTTTATTTTAAGCATAAACACAATCGAAGCTAAGCGGACCCAACTGCTCGGCATTTAACTCAGAATTACATGAGAACACTAAACCTGCTTAAAATAGTGGTAAATTATTTAATATATTTAAACCTCGTTTTTTTTTTTCCTGTTGAGCAAACTCTATCTTTTGCAGTTTCAGAAATAATTTTTAAATGTGTCTGTTTCCAAAACCTATCATTATCTATCTCAATATGTGCCAGAAAATAAAAGCAGTTTTATAAATCCTGTGACTCTTAAATGTGTATTAACAACAAGAGGGCTCCCAGTGACTCAACGGCAAGTTTGAGAGCTTATATCACTAAAAGTCGGGTTTCAATGTCTACGGTGGACGTAACACAAATAGTGTAGCTGCGTAGCTTTGTGTTTGAAACAAACAAAGAAAAAGAAATGATGTGGCTATGGGAGATTTACCACATTCCAATATTGTCTGCATGCTTTGATGCATAACAAACAGATAAAGACGGTAAACGATAAAGGGATACCTTTAATTAAGAGAATATGCCACACTGGTTGTAAAGTTTTGTGTACGAATGTTAAGAAAAAAAACCCTATAAAATAGCTTGATATCCACTAAATCAAACAAAAAAGTGTTTTCTGACATTTGGACTACATCACAGGAAATCTAAAAGATCTTCCTATGTGAATTGTAAAATTAAAATGAATATTATACCTTTTTAAAGTAAAATTCAAATGCTGTTTAAAAGTATGATAGAACGATATAATATTCCGACTGGCGGCCCTGCATGGCCAAGTGTGTCAAGGCGTGCGACTCGTGATCTGAGGGATGGCCCGGCATGGCCTAGCGCGTAAGGCGTGCGACTCGTAATCCGAGGGTCGTGGGTTCGCGCCCGCGTCGCGCTAAACATGCTCGCCCTCCAAGCCGTGGGGGGCGTATAATGTGACGGTCAATCCCACTATTCGTTGGTAAAAGAGTAGCCAAGAGTTGGCGGTGGGTGGTGATGACTAGCTGTCTTCCCTCTAGTCTTACACTGCTAAATTAGGGACGGCTAGCACAGATAGCCCTCGAGTAGCTTTGTGCGAAATTCCCAAAACAAACAAAAACAAACGTAATCTGAGGGTCGCGAGTCGCATCGCCGTCGCACCAAACACGCTCGCCCTCTTAGGCGTGGGGGCGTTCTAGTGTACGGTCAATCTCACTATTCGTTGGTAAAAGAGTAGTCCAAGAGTTGGCGGTGGGTGGTGATGACTAGTTGCCTTCCCTCTAGCCTTGCACTGCTAAATTAGGGACGGCTAGCACATTTAGTTCTCGAGTAGCTTCGTGCGAAATTGAAAAACAAACAAACAATCCGATTAGGGGTAATTCTTGACATTTTTTGTGAATAAGTGTGATAACGGTAAATTGAAATAAAGAGTAAACTACTTAATAATATTGTCAAATAGCATTTTACAATTTTTCATCACAATGTTGGTAATGCTGTAATTTTTGTCCCTTGGTGGGGCAGAGGTACATAGACTTACAATGTTAAAATCGGGGACTCAGTTCTCCACGAAGAATACAGCAGATAGTTCAAAGTGGCTTTGTTTTGAGACATATCAACAAAGTTGTAATTTTTGAGAGATAGAGTTTTTAAAATTATCTTCTTCTAATTTTTTATTTCACTGATGATAGCAAGACAATTTAAGTCATCTAATTTGCTCTAAGGTTAAAAGTTATAGGAAAGTCTCTAAATGTTAGTCAATTGCAGAACTATTCCAGAAGCCCCGGCATGGCCAGATGGCTAAGGCGCTTGACTCGTAATCTGAGAGTGGCTGGTTCAAATCCCTGTCATACCCAGTATGCTCGACCTTTCAGCCGTGAGAGTGTTATAATGTAACAATCAATCCCACTATTCGTTGGTAAAAGAGTAGCCTAAGAGTTGGCGGTAGGTGGTGATGACTAGCTACCTTCCCTCTAGTCTTACACTGGTAAATTAGGGACGACTAGCGCAGATAGCCCTTGTGTAACTTTGCGCGAAATTCAAAACAATCAATCAAGTCTTAAGGCATTTTATTACGTACGTAACCATTTATTATTATTATTATTTTAACATGGAGAAAGTAATCTTTTTCACAACTAATCGAATGTCGACGATCCGTTAACTGATATATTGTCGAAGATAGTATACGTCATAACAAATAAAATCATGGACGTTTCCTAAAAAAATTTAACACATTGCTGGTAAAAACTATAATTTAAACAAATATCTCTTCAGTTACAACAATTCAATTGCCACCAACGATAGTGAGAAAGCTGAACTTTTTGTCTTTGGCGTTGGCTATTTGCATAACTTATAAGGTAATTTTATTTCCAGTTGCATTGCGCATGACAGGAAAGTGATCTGGATAGATTAAATCGTATTACTTGTCAGTCGTCGTTAAAAAAAGTGAAAGTTTCAGAAAATCGTTTACAAATTGTTTGTGAACATGTTTATTCAGCAACATATTTTACCTAGTTAGTGATGGGATTTATTTTGAGTGCTTTATGATACATGCCTGAAATGGCTACTAGCAATAGTATATCTAGAAGAAATCCTCAAGATGACTATGAACTTATTCAACGAATTGGAAGTGGAACTTACGGTGATGTTTACAAGGTTGGTTACTTTTGTTAGGTTTAGCTAAAACATTCTTGCACAGTGTCTCATAATTTATATTGATGCTTGGGTACGAAGACCAAAATAAAAGAAAATTTGTTAGTAGTAAAACTATGTATATATTTATAAATTATAATACTTTTTTTTTGTTACGAATACGACGGTTCTTCAAAAGTTCTGTAGTGTTGGCGGGTAAATCTTGAAGAAAAAAGTATAATTTCTAAAAACTAAACATTTGGGTTCGTTTTTAAATAATTTGTTATACAGCTTAGGACGTTGATTAGTTGGTTAATATAAAGTTGTAAGTTAATACTTAATTGGTAGTAGCATTAATAAGGGTTTTGTTGGACTGGACCCCATTAATAAAAACTGTTTGCCGTTTTCTTTTCTCTCGTCTATTATTTTGTAAAAGCTAAAAATTGGAGATTATTTGATAAGATCTAGTCCTTTAATTACTATCAAAATTATTATTTGTCTGTATACAAGCTACAACTTACCAGTTACAAGTATGTAATAATAAGCCTAATCTCACAAGTAATAGCTTTTCATAAGAGATTTCACTTGGTTATTTGCTTGTGAGTTGGGAGTCCCAGATAATTATAGTTCCCTGCAATGTAAGTACGTGTATATAGATACAAATATATAAATATCTCGTAAACAAAATATGAACTGTTGTAGGTCAAACAAGTTAAAAATATCTACAGTACCAATATAAGCTGAGTTTGCATGATTTCTTTCAAGACTGTCATTCTGTCAGTAGTTGTAAATTGGTTCTGTCAGTTGGCCACAACTAGCAAATAAATGTTAAAACCACAAATGGGATGTCTATTGAAATTGGCTGGGTCAATAAGGATTAGTAATCTATTAAATGATAGCTTTTGTCATACTTTACTTTGGTCTTGTAGTTTCATTGGATCCAAAAGTATTTATTATTTGAAAATGCACATACAAAACTTTAGAAACTCATAATTATTTTTAGCCAATGGATGCGTACAATCAAAGCCATGTAACAAACTTTGGTGTGTATTACATAATGCATAAACGGATACATAGATACATCTGTCCATTTTGAACAGCATGTCAAAAAATGATGAATGGTGTTTGTAAACAGACTATATGTTGATCTAGCAATAACTTTTTTACATCATATCATATCAGGCATAAACAGCCACTATGCTGTCTTGACAGTAGTTTGATGTACATCATATTGTTAGGTGTTGCTACAGCAAAAGAATGTGTGCTACAGTAGCCTGTGATAAAAGTGATGTGAAGTGAATGATGTAAAAATTACATTACAACATGATGTAGAATAGGTGAAGTTTATTGGTGGTAATAACATCTATCTTTCAATTATAGTATTTCAAGTTTATAACCAATGTGATTACAAAATCTCACCAATACTTTTTGTAGATTTAGCTCCTGCATCATTTTTAACATTCATTCTATTTTTCAGGAATTTTTCACTCTGCTTTCATTTCAAACTCTTGTAAATTGTTAACTTGTACTGCTGCTAGTTGTAGCCCATACTGTTAGATACAGTGTTAGGAAAAAATAACTGTCTTAGCCTATCTAAATCTTAGTTGTTTTTGTTATCATTCTTTTCTCAAGAGTTCTCAGTCTGTTTCCATAAAATAACTTGTCATTGGGAATATCATAGTAGCCCTCCTCTGAACCATTTTTAGTAAGTCAAGTGTTTTCTTTTTTAGTAGTTAATAAGATGAAACTTTACACATAATTGAAGTATCTCAATCAGTTATTTATATAGTGAAATAATTCTCTCTTTTCTCTTGTAATAAGTGTTTATCAACAGATCCTGAAATTCTTTGACTTCACTACAAGAAACAGAGCATTACTTCAGTGGCTTGAGTGAACTATTGCTACTATGATAAGATATCTTTATTCAGTTAAGGAATTGTGTATCCATCTATTTTAAAATGTGGTCCAAATTATTATAACTTTGTACTTACTATAATTAAAGGTCATGAGTAATATTTTTTTTAATATAACAATGGAAGCAGTCTTATTCATTGATATGTTAAACATCTTCAATACAGGTAGCATTGTTTCTGATTATTTCCACTTTTATATCATTTATGTAAATAAGATAAAGCCAAGGCTAAACATTGGTCCTTAGGCACTTCACTTGTAACAAGAGTTTAGTTGGACTGAACATTTTTCAATAACAATTTTGATTTCTTTTATTCGTTATTTTGTAAAAGTAATTATTTGTGATTTAATTAAAAGAATACAAAGTTTAGTCCTCATAATAGTAGTAAAAATGTTGTATTTTTCTATGAGCTCCATGCACCAGTTCCATGTTAATTATAAGCCTAACTTTACAGTTAAATAGCTACTTAGTAAAAACTTTTTGTTTATTTTTAGTAGGTACAGTACTACTCATATTTCTAGTATTTCAGTGAAAATACAAACTTTAAAAATTTTACAGCTGTGAGCTAACTATATGTAACTAACTGACTTGGTAATCAGTGAATGACTTCTGATGATCCTTTACTACCATGACAACTTTCATGTTTGGTCTGTGTGTAATCTACATTAGCATTGACTTACTCTACTCAAAGTACTACAAGACTATACCTAACTCATTTCTAACATTTATCTCTGGTACCAGTAAATTGTATGGTATAGCCTGTCCACAGAGAACTGCTCAATACATGGTACTAACCCATATTTATCTTATTCTGCAATTAAGCATTTATACATCACTGCTTCTGATGTCTCCTGTTTGCAATACTTTAAATAATGCTAGAATGTAAATCAACAATAAATGTCCTATATGTTTGTATACCACAACTTGTGAATGTGATCTGGTTGCAATACTTTAAATTAGACATGTGCAACATATGGCCCATGATAAGTTCTTAAAATATAATTGAATGCAAAGGATGTTTTCAATTTTGCTTTATGGTGTGATGAACCTGCAAGTACATTTAAAAAATTGGTATTTGACCCAAGCCCTAGAGAAAGTTGCACATGCTTGCTTCAAATGCTACAACGTAAGATAGTCAACAGTAAATGCTTCTTATATTTATACACCACTGCTTGTGGTTGCAATGTATTTACCATATTTTAAATGATTCTACAACACACATCAATCAACTGTGATGAACACCTTGGACATTTATGCACTTTTTACTTGTAGTATACTTGCAATACTTTAAATGATGCTGCACCACAAGCTAATCAATAGTGAATACCTTGTACGTTCACTGTCGTATTAGTTTGAGTTGCATCATAGTTTAGGCTTTCAGGCATAATATTAGTGTAAAATGTAAATAATTTATTTTCAACATAGTTATGTGTGTTTAATGTAATATCTATTTAATAATATGGTAATAGATGTCATGTAGTGGTCATGTGCCAACAGATACTTGTATCTGAAGGCAAAAATAATGCCAACTTCATTCCTCACAAACGTTAACATTTATGCCTAACACATTTTTGTACTTTCAAGTTAATTTCTAAACTTCAATAAAAATGTAATATTAGCCATTTTAATATATCCTAGCATTAAAGTTGCACAGTTAATGGATTTTGCCAAGTGATTAATTATCTGGCTCATTAATTGTTTATTTTCATGGCATAGCTATAAAAAGGCATAAAGAAAACTATATTCTAAATTGAGTAAATAAAACTAGTAATATCACAAATTAGGTTTCAGTATCTGCTGTGGACAGAGTAATGTATAACCCATTGTACTGCTTTGCATTAACAACAAAAATGACAATAATTCAATTACTTGAATGGTTGGAATAATTGATAGTAGTAATGATGGAAGAGTATATTTTTTATTTATTTTTGTGGCCATAGTTAAGTCAGTTAAACTTGAATCAACTGAGAATAATATTATTAAAAAGTCATAATGGCAATATTTCAGTTACTAGATACTTAGAATAGTCAAAACCAGCAATCATCACAAATGGTTTGTTTGCAATAGTGATTTATTTTTCTGAAATTGATTTAATTGTGATTTTTCTTACTGGATACTTTGAATAATCATTGGCAGTAATAATTGCAGGTTGTAGTTTTATCTTTATTACATTTAATTAGTATAATAATAGTTTCAATTAGTCTATTGTGTTTAGCATCAGTTTATTGTGTATCTCAACATTTTGCAGCTACATTTAAAATGTAGTTAAACATTATCATCAGTATGTGTAGGTAACATTGCTATCAGAACATAGTTTACAGTTCAAGTTTTCCTACTGATTTAGTTTTAATTTGTTAATTTCAAAATAAAACATTAAAAAAATTCTATCTTCACTTGTGGTGTTCTTTAATTTTAGATCTTATATCTTCAGTAATGTAGCTTTTGCAGTGTCTAGTTAAAATAATCACAACCTATAAATGATGATAACATCAAATGTACTATTTCAGTATCATTACTTCTCCAGTTGCTGAGATAATAATGTTTTCAGCCCATGAAAGTAGGCTTGCTCACCTGTCATTAACAAAACAGTTTTCAGAACTGGTTCTTATTTGAAACTCTGTGTTTTAACCAGTAGAAATATCCTTTCTTTTTTTTTGATATTTTAAGTTTATAATCATCTTTTTAATTTTGGTATTGGAGTGGAAGCAACTGAGTAATGTTATTGCTTATATTAGTAGTGTGTGCTAACAGTGTTGCAGTTTCTAGTGTACATGCAGGCTAATGATCTAAGAAAGGGTTGGTCAGAAGAACATGTTAAGCATAAGGCATTCGTAAAAGATGACTGTAATTCATAGATATTAGCAAACGTTAACTGTGTAGATGAACTTATAAGTAGCTAAGAAATAATTACTGGGCATAGAGAGCATGTAAGGACAAACAGTAAGATAGCTTTTATGTGGGAGGTAATAATCAATTTGTAATTTCTTTTGTACTTTTATGAAGATTGACCAGAAATTAAGTTAGAAAAAATCTTAAAGGAATCAAAATATGTTAACACTCACTCTGGGCTTGGTCGGTTTGACCAAGTTCATAACTCCAAATTGACCATGAGAGAAAATTCATTCTTTAACTTTAATTTATTTTCATGAAATTTGGCACTCTTTCAATAAAGATTACTGGTCTCTTGTACAGACAAGATCAGATTGTGCAAATAAATATTGTTATTGAATATTTGTTCATGACTATATAGTTAGTGTTAACTGCACTGAGTAGTGTTTTTCTGTAGAAATACTTTTATCTGTTATTTTTTCTACTCCAACTATACATATGTTTCATATAGCTGATCTTGTAATCATCATTTAAACTAAACTAAAATTACTAGAATGTCTTCAAATTACAATAATAATAATAAAATAATGCTCTTTATCATAAATAGTTTAAAGCTTATTATAATACATGTTTTTGTACTTAAATTGTGTTTTTATCGCCTTTTGATCTTTGTCTAACTTATAATAATCACACCATACACAAGTTGTAAATTACTCAAAACATGTAACTCAAGTTATTGTATTATGTAATACATGAGCTTGTGATGAGCATACTTTTTAAGAATTGTAATTATTCTTCTATTAGATTACCTAAACTAATCTTATTGAACTTCAGTTTCAATTTTTTTTTTGCATTTTAATTATTTTATAATGGTAAATAAAGAATAAACATAAATATATTGATAGTTATTGGAGAGATACAGGTAAGTAGATACCTGTGTTTTTTTATGGGACAAGATTCGAAATGGCAGAATAATTCTGTCCCCCTTTCGATCTTTCTCTCTGATGGCCAGGAAGTGGCTGATGCCTGGAGCATTACCTATACTCTCTGTGAAAGCTTTTGCCAGGTATCCAGCACTTCTGCTTCATCTTCCACCTTCTTGGCTATCAAGACTCGGGCAGCTCAATCGCCTCTTTTCTTTCAGGATGATGAATGATTATATGACTTTATATAATTGCCCCTTTATACTCTTTTACAGGAGTTTGTAGCTCTTCATGGCTGTGTTTTGAGTCTCACTCTTTTCAGTATATGTGCCATCACTGAACAATTCCTTCTTACTGTTCCAAATGGGCTCTATGTTGATGACTTTCACACCTCATGTCAATCTTTACTTTTTGCTTTGAAACTTCGATTCTTACCACAACGTCCCACCTGGAGTTGTGTTTTCCTTCTTCAGTGGGCCATGCTTTTTCAGAACAGATGGTCAGCCATTGTTCCTTTTGGTCTTCATATCCAGGAGCAGTTGGATGAATTGGATCTATCCTTGGATAACATTTGTTGTATCCACTGGTCAGCACATCCCACCATTGCTTATTACAATCCCCAGATTTGACCTTTTCTTTAAGTCATTTGAGAAAAATGGATACTCTTGACTGGAAGTACTGTCTTTTATTTGCTGAACATCTTTTGAACCATCCTTCCATTCCCATTTATACAGATGGTTCAAAATCAGGTGAATCTGTAGGCTCTGCCATGGTTTGTTGTGTTTTTGTGGTTGAGCACAGAATCCCCTCTACAGTTTGTGTTCACTGCTGAGCCGTATGCCATTTCTCTTGCCCTGGATCACGTAGAAGCTAAACAGTATTTGAATTGCACTATTTATACTGACTCACTTACTTCTCTACTGGCCCTAAAATTACTTCAAGTTAATTCTCACCCTGTTCTTACCGATATTTAAAACCAACCATCCCACTTCTCTTTTACATCTACTATTATCCAGTTCTTCTGGATACCAGGCCACATTGGTATTCACAGGAATAAGCTCACTGACACCACAGCGAAGTCTGTCTGCTGTACTACTATCACTGCTGTGCCTGTTCCATACATGGACTATGGTCCTATATTCAAGGCTCGGCTCTGTGCCAGTTGGCAATTGACATGGAGTGAGCAATGTGAAAACGGGCTTTTCCAAATAAAACCCTCTATTGGACTTTGGCTGTCTTGTTTCCATAAGGATTAGAATGAAGTTGTCTTAACTAGACTACACATTGGTCACAGTTTTTTAACTCGTCACTTTCCTTTATCTGGGACTGTTGAACAAATGTGATGTCTGTGTGACACTCGGATTGCAATAAGCCACATTTTACTCTCTTGTCATCATTTCGACTCTTAACAATGGCACCATGCTAGACGTTTTATTATAAGGTTTATCCATAACATTGAACAATGTCATTGGTGATGCTGATACTTTCCATCTTGCAAATTTTTAGTTTTTTAAGGCTCTTGACCTTTTTAATGCTCTAGGTTTTTAATTCATGAATTAGACTTTTTTTTTTATTATGATTCCCTTTTACGAATCAAAGTATATACATATATTTCTATATGAAATTAGAAAATGGCCGTAAGGTCAAATAACTTAAAACCAGGACTGGAAAGGCTAACTTCAGCTGACTAATGCTGATGTTTTAACTTGCCCATTAGTCATCCTGGTAAGTTATAATAATTAAAATTATGCTACAGAAAATGCTTTAAAACTGTACTTTTTCTCTTACTGTTGTAAACTAGATATAAAAATTAAATTTAACACTATTTAAGTTTTTAATTAAAAAATGAAAGTTTTATTTTACCTTGATTCCTTTTTATGAATTTTACTTTATTTTTAACTTTTTATCGGATGTTTGGTGCAGATAGCCTTGTTGCTTTGTGCCATAAAACGCCAAACCAACCAACTGATCATTTAAAATACTTTCTAGCTTTCACAGCATTCTTCAATAAAATAAGGCTTTTCTTGTAAAAGAACAAAAACTAGAGCACCTAGAGATGCAGTAGTTCAATTGGTTAACTTTTTGTTGTAGTTTACTAACTTTCAAAACTAAATGAACTAGAAACCTAAAGAGGTATGCTAATCTGTAATGTCCTGTGACTTTAAGATTTATAGTTTTTTGCCCTTTCCTGATCTCTCCATTCTTTACTTTGAAAATGATTAAATTACCTTGGAGAAACATTTTATAAGTTTCTAGGATTTGACACCTGATGACCTTAAAAATCATAAACAAATTTGAGGCATCTCTGTTCACTTACCAGTAGTATCCAACTTGAATAAAGATGTGTTATACATAGAAATATTGAGTACTTTGTGAAATTTTTAGCATTTGTCCTCTCATGATTCCAAATGACCTTTGACCTAAGAATTGTATACAATTTTTATGCATCTCTCTCTGTTATTTAATCCAACTTTGATCATACAAAACACTTGGGAGGAGAAGTTTAAAAAACCCAATTTTTTACCAACAAAATTCAACTCCAGCATAGCTGACTACTTAACTGAGATTGACAAAAATCAATTGCATGCTCTGTAAACAGTAGCCCTTTGAAAATATTGTTGGACAGATAAGAAAATAGAAGGATCTATAAGGTCAACATTCTATTTCAGGACACTACTACTAGTATTTTTTTTGGTAATTTCTAAAGTAGGCTAGTGCTAATAAACAGTAAACTAGGCCAACACCATAATATACCATATGGTCATAACCTGTAAACCCTATGTCGTTACACGTTACCTTGTTCAACTTTCTACTTGTAATTCAGTAATATTAACTCTAGTTAGTTAATGTTGTAGGCCTAAGCCTTTGGTGGGTTTAACATTTATCAAGCTAAATTACCATCATTTTCTAAAACACTAGGATATAATCTACATACTCATCAATGAGGGAGTGGGATAATATTCCAATTTCTGACCCTCGTGGGAAAATGTTTCAAGACCCTGCATTCTTTCTATTAGCTGGTTCCTTTATCAGCATTTTTACTATAAAGAGTATTTAGTGTTGTGCACTTCACTCTGACCAATATATTTACTTACTGATTTTGATAGTCATGTATTGCTGTCATCGTGAAACTTTGTGTAAGCTCTGCTGGTTGGTTGTGTGAGCATCAGTTTGAATTATTTGCTGCTACTAAAAGCCTGTGGTATAACTCAACAAAGTGCACAAATATTTTACTGTAAATAAAAGCAAAATCTTCCCTCACTTTGTTGCATGCATTTTGAGATATCATTAGTAACAAGATAGTTCTTTAGGCTGAAAGTTCAATGTTTGTGATCCCTAATAGTATTCTCATTTATTGCAGTACACATTACAAATTTATATCATGAGGACATGATAGCCAAGTGGATACGAAAAGGTTGCCATCTCAGCTGTAGATTTTAGTGATTTTCTGAGGGCATCATAGTCATTTTGAAAAATATGGAAGTGGTTGTTGCCATGGCTGCTGTAAATTACCTGCCCTTACAGAATCAAACATTTGTTTTCAGAGCTTGCATGATGGTGTTTTTCTTTGCATCAGAGAATTTCTTCATGTGCTCCTTGACCACCAGAAGAAGGTATTACTTTTGGTCCTTGTTTACAGTATGAAGCAAGTTGTATTCTTCAATGGAGACCACACTGCATTTTGTGGTGTCAAGGATGATCCATAGCTGTTTACATGTTTTTTGTTTTTCTTGCTCTTCATCACAGCCAACAGCCTTTTTTTTTTTTTTTAACTTTTCCAGGGATTTGGTCTTTCTCTCCAAGTTGTACTCTTTAACCCCATCACCATGGGTATCCTTTACTATGTATGATAGGCTTTTTGTAAAGCAGTTACATTTTGGACAATAGGTTTTTTAATGTTAAAACTTCATAGTTTTGTACAGTTGAAAATAAATTTCATTTTATCCATAAATCACTCTAAATAAATGTAAAATAAATAACTATTGATTTCTAAACTATTTTTGAGTTAAAATTGTTGAAATAGAATTGATGTACAAAGTCGACTTAAATTTATTTAAAAAACTTTATAAAATGATAAATATGTGAACAGCCACAGAAAATATCTTCAGACTTCACGATTATTTAGAATAAAGTAGTATTTTAACCATAAACTATGTACATAAAAAGGTATCATAAAACAAGTTATGCAGCTTTGTTGTTTCTAAATGTTAAATACTGAAAGAGTTATTTTTTTGTTAGTTATGTGTTGAACTATACCTTTTTCCAAATATGTTATTTCAGACAATTTGGTATTCACATGCTCATAAGTGCAATAGTATTGGAGCTTTAACTGTATTTATAACTAAGCACTTAAATGCTTCATAAATAACCGAGAGCCATTACTTGTTACATTATTACTTAATTTTTGGATATTCTTCATATTGTATGTGTTTGAAATCAACATGAAAATTAGAGTAACATCAATTTATTTTGTAAAATAATGCTTTTACTACCACAACTTAATCCTTCAAACTGAAACCCTTCATGGAATGAATAAAGAATAAAACCAGAAAATTTGATTAATATAGCATTATGTTAGTGAGTAACATTACTGCACTTTCCATGTCAGCTCTGGTATTGTTTTATTTTTTATAGTGACGATATTATAAGTTTTAAAATTTAGTTGTTGTAACACTGAAGGACTTCCACAGTAATATAATATTTTTGGATAAATAAATGTTGACCACTATTTTTATGCAACTTAACTAAGTTAAAGTTAAAATAACATTAATATATTCTGTAAATGATTAACTTGTATGGATTAAATTTCACTCAATTCAAAGCTTTTTTTTTTTATAGCAATACTGTTTTGTGTTATTAATAGATTTAATCTTAATTTCAAGTAACACGTTTAGCTTAGGTCAGGGGTCACCAAACTTTTTTTCACAGGGGGCCACATTACTTGGGGAATGAGAAGCGTGGGCTGCATGATCATTATGTTCAATACTCATAAGCTAGAACGAAAGCTTTCTGTAAAAGACCTAACAGAAGGTTAGGATGCCACATTAGCCATGTGGGAATCGCATACACACACACACACACACACACACAAACACAAACAGAAATACAGAAATGCAACAACATTTTTATTTACCAAAAGGTTATCAAAGAAGGTGACATTAGCAAAAACAATTGTCACATTGCACATAGTGAACAAATATCTGAATTTAGTTAGTGAGATTTATGAAATTGTCATTTGGCTTTCAAAATATCTTCAATGCTGCATTCAATCATTAGAATTGCTTTCAAATGTTTATCAGTCAACCTTGATCAATGTACCAACGTCACATATTTCACTTTTGAAAATGCTTGTTCAGAGACATAAGTTGTTCTGAACACAGATGCCATATCAGATGCAAACTGCTTCAGCTTTGGAAAATCATCTTCAGGTATGCAGCTGTAAAATTCAATAAGTTGCCCCTCTCTTTGTTTTGCTTTCAACAAGTAATTTACTTGCAAATCGATGACCTCCAGCTGAAATTCCACTGGCGCGTCATCAGTGACACAATCAAAAGGTTTCTGAAAAAGGAGAATGTCACTTTTGATTCTGTCGAGATCCGAAAATCTCTCTAAAAATGCTTATTTAAATCACCAATAATCTTTTTCCGAAACTCCAGGTTGACATCTTCTGTGATTCCAGCATGAAACTCATTGAAACACTGAAAATGAGAGAGGTTTCCTCCTTCCAAATGTGCTTCAAACAATGACAGCTTTCCTCAAAATCCTTTAATCCTTTAAAATCCTTAAATCCTAAATCCTTTAACAGACAAGGTTATTCTTCCCCTGAAGTTTCCAGTTTAATTCATTCATGTGGGATATGATGTCAGCGAAAAATGACAACTTTGACAACCAGGTTGGATCCGACAGAAGTGGATCAGCTCTTTATTTCTCTAATAAATCGGAGATGCCAACTATTTCAAATGACTGAGCATAATGATTGTAGACAGAGCCCTTTATCATTTGCAACTACTAGACCTGACCAATGTCTCTAAGCTGTTTATTATTATATCATTATTATTATTATTTATTACTGCTTTAGATTGCTCATTTATGACTGTTTTGTGTATTTAATAAATTAAAAAAATTCTTTTGAAATTCTTTTTCATATTCTGAATTCTTACTATCTGTATTATTTTTGTCTTCACCTCAGTCTTTTGTTGGTGAGATGCCGATTTTGAATGTCTGGAACAATCATTTATTCCGCCATGTGCCACAGAAAATTCGATGTGACAAACTGTACAAAACGCATGATTGTCACTGACTTTTGATACAATGACCAGATATTTTGCACTATACTCTTTCCTAAATTTTTGATTCACAGTTTTAGTCCTTTTAGATTTGTCAGAAACAAGACAATCTGTTGATCGAGGCCTCTTTTTTTTCCATTTTGTGAATGATTGCATTGGTGTTTCTATGCCACTTAGAAAACGAGAAATACCCATCTACGCTAGCGCTGATTGGCTGACAAGCACTGATGACGTAACTGGATTCCCTCACGTACCTAGTATGGAGAAACACTGCACTCAAATTATTGGTAGACGTCAGAGATACAAATATTTTTTTATTATTTCAAGCACAAACATGATTATCGCAAGTAGCCATTTGGACTATGTCTTTTATTTATTAAAATCTATTTGTATCTCACTAGAAATTTTCTTTTCACCCCTTTCAAGCTCTAAGGGAATAATTTATCACTATTTAATAGGCCTATATAATAATTTGGGAGTTGCAACAAGTCGTAATATTTGTCTGTGTGAGCATATAGTTGTAATGTATACACCAAAATCATAATGATTATTCTCAAATCGTAATGGTTGGCATCTCTGAAGAAATATATCTATTTCTCTTCTCAGCTGAGCCACCTCACTTCCGTGTGATAAGGCAAGTCGCAGAAATACAAATCAATTTCTTTAAGAAATGTCTTGAACTGGCAATGATTAAGTGCATGACTCCAAATTAAGTTCACTGTAGAAATGACTGGTTTCAGTACTCAAGAAATATCTAAGTATTTTCCACAGAGTGCTTGATGATGTATGATGCAGTGTATGAACACAGTGCTTTGGAGTTGAAGATCTTCCAACTGTTTCCTGATCAGACCCTTCTTTACTCAAGCCATGTTTTCTTCCTCCATCAACTGTTACATCTCTAAACTGATTCCACTGAAGGTTATAGTCTTGCAAAGTTTTATGCACTTCCATGAAAATGTCTTCTCCAGTTGTTCTTCCATGCATACTGCAAACTGATGCCAACTCTTCCGTGATCTGAAAGTCCAAATTAACACCACGAATGAACACGAAGTTGTGACGTACTCGAGAGATCAACAGACTCGTCCAGTGCCAGAGAATACCACAGGAAGTGTCTAGCTTTTTGACATATCTGTAATGCGATGTTCTCTCCAAGTTCTTCTGAAGTTGCTGAAAGGCTGATACTTTCAAAGAAATTGGCTTTTTCAGGACACAACTCATTTGCTGCTTCCATCATACACCCTTTGATGAAGATGCCATCAGTAAAAGGTTTTCATTGCTCTGCCATCCTATGCACTATTTTGTAACTTGTACAAGTGGCAGATTCATTTTCAGCAAACTTTCTCATGAAGAGATTCTTTTGAGATTCAAAAACACGTTTCATGGATTCAAATTTTCTCATAATGGAACTTTCCTGAAAATTTCAAATATGTTGATAGATGTTTTGTTTCATAGTGACACCGAAGATCATACTCTTTCAAAACGACAACACTTTCGGTGCATATCACACAAGTGTAACTATAATTTGTTAATAATTCATTCTTACATTTAATTATATATTGCTTATAATAAATAGAAACTCAAAGGTTTTCATCTGTCAAATGATGTGTTGTATAATGTTATGTTCTGAACAGTTAAATGTTAGTTTCACTCATAGTAGGAACAGCTTTCTCATGAGAAAGTTAATGGGTAGCTTGGATAAATTTGTAATGACTGTTGTTTCAGAGTTAGGAAGCCAGAAAAGTTTTGAGAGGAAGGAGTTTGTCTGCTTTTTGCTTGTTCTTAGTCTATATTGTTTAGAGCATTATTTAATTAAATAAAAATTAATTTCAATGCTATAAGTAGTATTATAAAAACAAAATTAGTATTAATTCTCATCAGCAATGAAGAGCAAGAAAAAAGATTTTATAAGTATTTTGTTTTATTTTTCATGTTTATTTTTATGTACAATTATAAAAGGAAATAATGTAAAAGTAATGATATTTTGAGGTTAAGATGAGGTTAACTAAAATAAATAATAGTAAAATAATGTTTCACATGGCATGCATGGAAACTGCTTCTACTAATTGTAGTTGTTTCTGGGTAATATAATTTGATAGGGTAATGTGAGCTGCACCATTCATTTATGGCATGATCCCTGAATGACTTACTACATGGTTGCTTGTAGACAGTAATTACTCATGGTTGAAAGGGCAATAAAGCAATAAATTTTAGTTTTAAATATATGTGAAGTATTACAGACTCCAAGATAATTAGGATAAACAAATGTGGTTTTATATTAGATGAAGTCTTTGTAGAGAAAAAATGTAATTTAGATTTTTTTTGGTCATGTGAGGTTGGTCAGGCTTAACGTTCCTGTTTTGAGTTAGGTTGGAGTAAAACTACTAAGTTTTATTGAAAAAAAAAAATTTTTTTTACTTCAACATGAAACTTACTTTGCAGATCTTTTTATTTTATTAAAACTACTTCACTACAAATTAAGTTGTGTTTTTAATGTTAAAAAGACTTGTAATATCAAGTGAAATATCGCTATATTTTGTTAAGATAAATGTACTATATTGAAGTTAAAGTTTTAAATCTATGAAGAGGTCACATTGTTGGTTAGGTAGACTGATTTTGTGTTGAAAGAGTTAAGGGATTACACAAACAATATTAGAGATTTTTGTGATGAATAGTTTTTCTAATCGGGACACAAATTATTTCGTGCTCGGACTAGTAATGAAACAGATGCTGTTTTAACAAACAATCTTTAGTAAATATAATTCATTAACAAATTTTGATTTTTTTTTATGTACAGAAGACTTGGAATCATTACTAAAAGACTACATTTTGTGAATATACGTGCTTTGTGAGCAATTGGGTATACAAACTTGTGTATTTTATACTGAGCCTGTTGTGAAAGGGTTAACTAATCTGAAAAGCAACTTGATCATTTCTTGAACACCACAGTCAAACAAGTGCAAACATTTTGTACCTGCTCATCTCAAATGTTACCATTTGTTCTAAAAAAAGGAGTCTTGCATTATATTTTTATGACAGAAAGAATAAATATATCTTGCATGTACATGCAGAGTTCAGTGTGTTTTTCACCTCCAAGCCTGTTGGGTTTGTCTCATCAAATTTTGTATATAAGCACTATGAACTGTGGGGAATTCCCTAAGGGTTTAAAAATTGATCTTAATACTATTTATCTTTTGCAAAGCCTGTTGTTTAATTTCTCCCTGCCTGTTGAATCAATCTCAAACAATCTTGGCAGGTTGATGCTTTAGACCAGGGGGTTAGCAACCTCTTTCCACACAGGAGCCAGAGGCCATGTCTGTGAATGGATGGAGAGCTACATTAATCTCTTACGCTAATAAATGAAGGTAATAATAAAAACACAATGAACTATGAATAATGTTTATTTTATGTAAGTAATGTTCATGTCGTAAAGGACAGAGTGATTAGTGTGAGACTTGATGCTGTTTGTCACACAATTATGCCTGAGATGTAGTGACAAACTTATTCATTTTTAGGACCATCATAGTCCAGGTGAATGTGAGATTTTGTTTGGGGACTGAGGGCCAGATCTGGCCTGCTGGCACCTGCTTTAGACAGTGATGAATATTCTAAATGCATACAAGATCAAATTATGGAAGCTGCTGAATTGTTTCTCAAACAAACATGCTTTTCTCATGAGATGTAGGGTGTTCAAGGGTGGGACCATGTTATAAGTTAATTTTGAGATAAAGTTTATGTTCAGGTTATTACTTTGAAATATATGGTTAAACTTCTTTTTTTTTTTTTTAATAAAGTTTAAATGTTACCCATCAGTTGATGGGTATATCTGCTTGTCATTGATAACAGCAACTTTGAATATTTAATATTGAACCCTTTTCTACATTTGTAGTGAAGATGTTAACTATGTTTTGAAAGCTCTTAAATTCATTTTCTTAATGTAAAAAGTAGATTGTACATTTATCTGCATTATTAGCAAATTTAATCTCTTAAAATTCACTGGTTGGTAGGTGGTACATTTGAGAATTTGCAACACTAAAATCTGGGATTTCAATTCCCTGTAGTGGACAGAGTGCAAATAGCCACTTTATAGCCTTGCAGTAAAAAACAAATGTTGTTACAAGTTCTTATTCCAGAAAGTCAGCTCAGAATGTGTTCAGTCTTTTATGAAAATGTTTATTGTTGATGTCACTGTAAATGACTTTCAGTATCAAACATTGATATTTGGGAGTTCTCAATCCTTTTGTCATTAGTTTTTGCCACTTGAAGTTATGAAGAAGTAGATCTGTGTAGTATATCTGTCATGGACTGATTTTTAATGCCTTCATTAACAATAATCCTAACATATTGTTTAAATAATGGCTACACATGCAAGTTTCTTGTTTTCATCTTATAATTTATCCAGTTGTCTGGTTTCAACATTTTGTATAAAATTGTTTTTACTTCTTGGACAATGACTGTTAGTAAAAGGTCCGTCTTTTCTTCAATTGAGGATCACTTTATCAGTCATTCAGCTGTTGATATCAGTTAATTTTGTAGTAATGTGGTGTCATTCCATGTCAAATCATCCAGGGGGCTGCAGGTGACCCTTACAGAATGCTTTGATAAAAATTCACATGTGCTCATCTATCCATGTAATGAAAAATTGCCAAATATTAGATAAATATCTCTAATAGTTTCTAATTTACAGCCCTGTAAAATTTAGTTGTCTTTTTTTTGGCAAATTCATTTTTGGGCAACTTTGGCTGCTTAAAGCTGCAAGAGTAATGGTGGTAGAAGGCTGAAATTTGCTATACTGACTGAATTAATCTCACAGAATTCAAAAATGGTCTCAAACCAAGTTTATCTCTTAGGATTTGCATAGTGAGGCAGTAAAATCACCTGAAACCCCCAAACTTGTAAAAAACATTGGTTTATGTAATAAGCCATAACTCTAAGACTTAATATGATTCAAAGCTGAATTTAGTTTTCAAATTTCCTATAACATGTCAGTTGATAAATCAACAATTGTTGTAATTAAAAGTCTGTTAGATCTTCTGTAAAAAAAAAATTTAGTTGATGCAACATTTTATGATTTAGCTAAAAATAGCCCTACTTCAGGCCACAGTTTGACCATGTTACCAGTTATTCAGCCTTTTCAAATTTTTACCCTATATTCTTACATCTCTGAATATGATCTACAAAAAAAAAAATCAGGATGGTGTTCAACCTACTTTTTGAGTTATAATTTTTTAAAGTATCCTCTGACCATACATTTTTTTATTTAAAACAAAATTCAGTTCAGGTGTGTTTACTGTGTGCAAATATATATCCATACAATTTTGAAAAATACCTGTCAGAATTTTATAAATCCCACCGAAATATTCTAACCAGCCTTTCACAATGTTAAATAATGAAGTTGTAAGAAACAAGAAAGAATTAATTCATTTCTGAACAAGTTTATTTGGATAACTAGTTAGATCTCATGGCAATGCAAATATATTGTGTATGCATTACAGATATGCAGATATGGCTGAGTTTAAGATTCATAATATAATAAATATAAAGGTAAATCAGACATAAAAAGCACAGTGATTATAGTCACACCAAACTGCAATAATCGAGACAATGAAATGTTTCAAAACTGCTTTGGTGATAAATTAGCTTTAACAACATCAAATAAACATTGCTTTGTTCAGACAGCTTGAAGTAGGGCTATTTTTAGCTACATCATAAAAAGTTCATGCAACTACATTTTTTTTTACAGGAGATCTAATAGACTTTTAATTATAACAATTGCTGATTTATCAACTGATATGTTATAGGAAATTTGAAAACTAAATTCAGCTTTTTATCATATTATGTCTTAGAGCTATGGCTTATTAAATAAACCAATGTTTTTTTACGAGTTTGGGTTTTCAGATAATTTTACAGCCTCACTATGGAAATCATAAGAGAGGTAAACTTGGTTTGAGACCATTTTTGAATTCTGTGAGATTAATTCAGTCAGTATAGCAAATTTCAGCCTTCTACCACCATTACTCTTGCAGCTTTAAGCAACCAAAGATGCCCAAAAATGAATTTGCCAAAAATAAAAAAAAAATTGCTTAAATTTTACATGGCTGTAAATCAAAAACTATTAGAGATATTGATCTAATCTTTGGCAATTTTTCATCATATAGGTAGATGAGTACATGTGAATTTTTTCAAGGCATTCTGAGGGGGTTACCTGGAAAATTTTCCAAAATCTTGATGATTTGACATGGAATGACCTTAGGGAATATTGTGAGTTATTCTCTTAAAGTTTTCAAATTGAATGGATTGAAGGAATTACTGAATGTAATATCCTTTGCTTGCCTCATGGATTGTTTTGTTATAGCCAGTTAGTGCTGTGAGAGAACTACAATTGAGGTAATGATGTCAACTGGACAAAATACTGAGTTTACTTGTTGAATTCAGATGCACTTTTGGTTCTAAGTTTTTGAAAGGACAAAAAAAAAAGACCACATCTGAACTTGTGTTTTTAGTTTGGTGGAGATTAATTGTGATAGTGGAAATTGAGATTAAATGTATTTTAGTAATATAGTGACTTAGCATTTTCAAATACAAGCTACTTTGCACAATTCCTAGTTGAATCTACTTTTAGTAAAATTTGTTTACCTGAAAATACCATATTCTAGCAAGGTAATATACTTTTTCTTTAGTTTATAATTCTAAGAGATAAAAATAAACAAGTTTTTAGTTTTTTATGGCTTCTAAAGTTCATATATTTAAGTAAATGTTTTATTCTGACTGTCAAATTTAGTGTGCAGTTAGACAATACAAAATTGTTCTGTGCTTGTCAGGTAATGTTTACCTTAAAGCTATACCATGGTATATCAAGGCATTGTTTATTGCTTTTGTTTTATTTTATAAATTGTTGGAGTACCTGTTACCTGAATGGAGTTTTTTTTTAAATTCATTATTAATGAAAGGTTATCTAAGGACATGAAGTTGCTACCATTATGTAACTGTAAAAAATTTAAAAACTACCATAAAAATTGCAGATTTGCATACATCTCTGTATGGACCCAACAAACCATCATGCCAAACTTGATGAAGTTCCATCAACAGGTGGTAAAATAGTGTTAAAAAGACTTGTTAAAAAAATGTATATATCTTTTCATAGACCCAGTAAATTTATGCCAAATTTACTGAAGATTCATTAGTGGGGGTGAAGCAGTGGTAAAAAATGCAAAACTGAAAATTTGTGTACATTTCCACATGGACCCAAGTTAGTCAATACCGGTTTGGTGAAAAATCCATCCATACCCTGGAAAGTTGTTACATGGACATAATACTGGCAGTATTGTTATATTTATATAGATTACTTCAGAAACTACAGTATTTAATCTGGATTGAGATTTTGTATAAACATCACAAATTAACTATCATTGCTTGTATGATTTATTGTAATTCACTTAGAGTTACTCATGAACAATACAAATTAATCTTGGTATTTTTACATGATGAGATAAAATTAAGATATGTTATAAATATTTAAAAAATTACATAGTGCTTAAATTAATTATTGAGGTTTAAAACTATAACACTTTGACTGAAAATGCCATATGCAATGATATTTTCTTCATTTGCAGTGAGTGTAATAATTCATAAAAGTAAGTTTCATTCACTTACCAGTAAGTTGCACTTTTTTTCTTACACTACCACAGCACATCTACACTGGGTTTATTAATAGAGATGCATGTTACTAAAGTTTTAAATTGATACATTTACAATTTTAAAATATAAAGTTTTTTTAAATACTCCATCATCTTAAATCTTAGTAGATTAGCAACTGAGCTACTGTACATGCAGTATAAGCTGACATAGTAAGCTGGTGTAATGTTTGAACTAAGTTGTGGGTTTTTTTAATTAGCATTTTACAAGGCCCTGTCCACCTGTCAGTTGTCTGATGTAATTTATGCAGTGGCTGTGGCATTATAAACTTTAATGTAATAAAGATACATGACATGATTTTTCTTTTATTGTTCTTTGTGACTTGCCAGTTTTAGAAGTATAAAATTACAGTGCAGTTCTTTCAAGTACCAACTCAAGATTAATATATTTTATGTTGAAAACAATTTTGAACAGTTGAAGCAAATGCTTTTCCTGACTATCTCAACACCATGGGGAGGCACAAACTTGTTTAAGAAAATTATGGATTACATCATTTTATTACTATGACCATTGTGGGATCAGAGATCATACATAAATGTTGCATTTTCTTCTGTCTTATTACTGGTTAGAGCCCCCTACTGGTACAGCAGGAAGTCTATGGATTTCAAACCCTCAAACAGGGGTTCAATTCTCTTTGGTAGGCTCAGCAGATAGTCTGATGTGGCTTTGCTATAAGAAAACGTACATATGTTGATTAGAAGCTTTCTGTCAAGTTTCTTATAACAGTTGTTACTATAAATTATTGCTTCTGAAAGTTTAATACATTAATCCATTGTCATGTTTTGTTTTTTTCATAAGAAGGTTGCTACTTCACAATCCCTTAAGTACTATTATATTCTTACTTTTGTTTGATAGCTTGCATGGAGTTTTCACAACATGTTAGAAACAGTTTGTATATACAGTTATCTTATCCCAAGTCATTGGCATAGCAGGAACTTGTAATAATTAATAGACATTAATTTGAGCTGGGGTCTCAAAACCAGGAGGCTTGTGTTTTAACCAGTGACCATCAGGGGCCAATATTTTTTTACCAGTGGATAATCTAGGCATGATTAAGAATATTCAAAGCAGTTGTGAGCAGTGTTCAAAATTATGAAAACAAAATAAAAGCTTAAATTTTATGGGCAAAACACCATTGTAATATTTCATTGAAAAACATTTTCTATTAACTTGTTGTACATCTTGTAGTTGAATGTCATATATTTTAAATTATGTAGCAAGTAAAAACAGTGTGGTGTGAAAATGGTGTTTAAGGGTTGTTGTTGATCTTTATTATTTCACATTAGGAAATGTAATTATTACCACAAACAAAATGTGTAATAGTCTGTTAAAAATATGAAATTGACAAAGTGCCTCATTTCTTTTTGCATAAATAGCTATTTTTGTTCAATGCTGCCTCTATTTGGAAAATGTTTTTGCACATTGCAAGGTGTTCACTTCCATACACCCCTCAATTCATGTAGTTTAACCCTTTCTCAGTGGATCAGGGTTATAATGTAGTATCATCACATTTGTTGACTTGTATTTCAATAAATTTTTGAATGCAATTTTATAAATTTGTCATTTGAGTTGGGAATCAAATTGTAAATTATAATTCCAACTTTAATATTATGAATAAATTTCTTAATTTAAAATTGAATATTAAAAGAGCATTCAAATATATATTTTAGTGAGTTACATGGTATGTTAAATGCAGAGCTGTTTAAAATTAAATGTTTGTGATGTTGAAATACTAAGTATATAATTACACACAAATTAAGAACTGAAGTTATTGACAAACTAGAATATATAATAAAAACCTTATTATTTTATTTTGTTGAGATATGGCTTGTGTGCTGAATCAAACAGTGGCCCCATTCAGCTCTTTCCATTTTTTGAAATGGTTCCTTATATACTTCTATTACAGTATGACATGTGAATAACTAGTCAATGTCACAAAATGCCCCCAGAGTGCTTTTTGCTGCCATTTTATTCTATGGAAAGGTTTCCATGTTCTTTTGATCTGAGTTTTCAAGGATATAGGTTGTGTTTTTAGTCTGCTCCATGTTTCCTAAAGTTTTTTATAAAATATAAAACTACCTTAGTAACTAAGCTTAATAAATTATAGTGGAATTCTATTGTACCAGTGTACTTATTTATGATTTTTTTATCCTTCATGCGAGAAATTTTAAAAGGCTTAGCAACCCATGTCCAGCTACAACCAAGTACAAAGGTTGCAGTAAGAAGAGATAATTATGATTGTTTGCTTTTCTTCACTTATTGTTCTATATTTTAAGAAATGCTTAACAATTTATTTCAAAATAGTGATAATCTATATACATAAAATGTGTAATCATTTAAATGTAACTGTATATTACAAAATAGTAAAACATAGCCAAGGCAGGGAAGACTAAAGATATGTTTTATATTACTGGATACATGACCTGAATGCAAGTGCACTTTGTCAGTGCAAGCTATATAATGTTATGTAGGCATGAATGAAAGGTCATTATAATAAAATAATAATAATAAATATATATATGTGTATATATAATGTTAATAGACTTAAGCTACTTAGTCTAAACATTTGTATTTTCGTTATATATATATAGTCATTCTAGCATGAAAGAAGCAGAATTGAAATTTATTTCCTAATTTTTTTTTTTATAAGTATTGTAAGGTTGGTCAAGTGATAGGCCTCTCATATGGTATAGAAATAACATAAAGTATATTTTACTGAAAACAAACAAATCTTCAGTTAAAATATTTCATTTAAAAAATCTGATTTTTTTATACAAAATACTTGTAATCATTACTAAAACTCTACAACATTTTGTGAATGATACACATGCTGTATCAAAAGTTATATTGCAAATGCTTAATGTACAAATGTGTAGACAAATTCATGTATGTTACACTGAGCCTATTGCAAGATGGTTAATTGATTCTTGCAAGCAACTTGTCATTCAGCACACCTCCACCAATAGTGGTGCTACACAACCATTGACTTGTGATGCCCTCTTTACTATTCTGCCTTTTTTCTATTATCATTATTGATTTTCTTTATTACAAATATTATTTTCTTATCTTTCTGCCAACATGGTTGTCTTGTTATTCATCTTTAATGTGAATTCCACATTCTAAGTTACTACTTCTAGGTTATATCTTCTAACAGCCCATTTACACAGGCTTCATGTGACAGTTCTTGTCAAGGGAATTATTGGCTTTGCTTTATCAGGAGGTTGATCTCACCATTGTTGGGTCTCAGCTCTAACTTTTGAACTTTCATATTTTGAAAATATCATTCAACTTTGTTAAAAAAAAAAAAAAAAAGTTAGGCTGTTATGAGTCTGTAATGTTTTTTTTTTTACTGTTAATATTATTTGGGTTCAATTATGCTAAATTAGGATTAACATGAGTTCTTAGTATATTAGGATTACATGTAATTCATTTTATTGGTATATCGTAAATTAACTATATTTCTCTACAAGTGGGTTTTCTTGTCATCATGAATTAACTATATTGTTTTTCTACAAAACTTCACATCTCATACATATTGTGAATATACACTGATGAATCTTGCAATATTTCTTTCATTTTTGTTATTATTTGTCTTTTATACCTCATATTAATTTTTCTTGTGTGGGCTCTGAAGCCAGTTTCCATGCAAACCTATCCCTTTGTTGTACATGTTATTGTTAAGGTTTTAAATTAGAGCATTGTGATATACATTGTGCTGCATAGTTTGATTAGGCTTAAAAAGTGTTATTTTTAGTTTATCTGTTGTTCATCTTGCAGATTAATTGATAACACTATGTAACACAAATTTTGTTCCTGGATAGTATGTGTTATTTCTTAATTGCTTATATTGTAAAAGTACAGAAAATGGCCATTATTAACTTCAAACTTTGCTTTTGTGACCTGGATAATGAAATTTACAAATTAACCTATTTTCTATGTAAAATACTGGTTTGCACATTTTCATTTACATAAGGTCTGAATAAAACAACATAGTATTAAGATTTACATGTATTTATACTAAAGTTTTACACAAAAATGTTTAGAAGTGACTAGTTTTTTGAGAGTTGTGACTGTAATACAAATCACTCTCATGTATCAGCCCACAAACATAGTCTCCCAACATGTTTTTGTTATACGTTCTCAGGTCACAAAAGCAAAGTTTGTAGAGAAAATTGTCCTTTCCATTTACTTTAGGCATAAGCGATTGGGGAAACAAGTTTCTGCCCAGAAACAAGAAAAAGTAAAACTTTTGGTACATAGTGTAATTTAATATTTTCCCTTTTGCAACACACAATATCTTATACATAGCTTTATTTTACTACACACTTTTTTGAAACTTGCATTACATTGACTGTTTCATTTTTATAGTTATTAATAATTTATACTTCTCACAGTTAATTTAAGGACCCCCTATAGGCATGGGTGTGCCTACCTTCTTATATTACTTTTTCTCCTACAACTGCTGAACCTGTTTAGGGTGACCTATATTTTGTTAATTTTCATGCACTTTATTATGGCTTTCCTTCCCAAGCCTCTACCAAAACCTGCTAGACCCTTCTTAGCTCTTTTTTTAAATCCAGGTTTCACACTATATCTCCCCTCCTCCTACACACATTGTTTCATAATGAACATTTTTTTCTTTCTTGGGGGAGGTGGTGGTGGTGGAGATTTACATGTCTCAGTCTCCAGTCTTCAGTTAACTTTAGTTTACCCTCAGGCAGATTTTATTCTTGATTCAATTTATAATGAATATTTGTTACCTGTAGGGGGAGAAGGAGGGAATTCTTTGTTTATCCTAATGATGTTAGTCTTCATATTTTTATCTACCTCACACCTCCCTTCTCGAGTGTTTCACTTACATCTAGGGAAAATTTTTTAGGATACCTCTTTCCTTCTCTCTCATGTTAAGGCATTTGCTATCTTTGTTTCTTTCCATCCACACATGGCTTCTTTCCTCTTGAGATCTTTTGGGGTGGGAGACTGTCTTGTATCATTTGTTTATCATCCACTTCTAATAAGGATTTAATGTCAGGTCTTTGTTCCATTTTTGGAGCTACTCTTGTGCATTTAGCATCATATGAGGTATCTGTAAGCTTTTTCTTTCTTTTTTTTATTGGTTGTTCCTTTGTTTCATTCTGTGCCATTGCCATCTTTATTCATGCCCCTCGTTGTGGATTCCTGTACATGGTAAGAGGACCTCCTAGGGAAGGTACTGTTCTTTCAGGTTACCTCCTCTGGGATCTAAACATCCACCCACGTGTCTGCCGTGGGTGGTGATTCATGAAGGGAAGGAAAGGATCCTGGTGGTTGAGGGGTCCAATCCTAACACACCACTTTGGCCTTGAATTCCTGTAGACTGGCAGCCTTTGGGTGGCCCCCTGTGGGTCAGTCAGCTGGTCTACTTGGGCTAGGGTCAACCAAGTAGAAGTGTTGGAAGTTCTCAATTGGTGTTGTGGACATTGTGTCTGATGTTGGTGTTTGGGTATAGTGCTCACGTACCTCATTTTCTTATATTACATTCTCTTTCAGAGAAACCTTTAAGGCAAATGTCCCCCATTTTTATTCAGAAGGATCTAGAAGGACTTGCTGGCTCTCCAAAGTCAGTAAAGAAGTTTTGATCTGGAGACATATTGGTTCAAACATCCACATCCCAACACGGTGAACTCCGCTTGAATTCAAAGGCAATTGGGGATATACCTATTGAGGTTACCCCTCATGTTATCTTGAATTCATCATGAGGAGTTATTGTTGAGAGGGATTTGGAGAATGTCCCTGAGTCGGAGATTCTCGCTGGTTTCTCCACTCAAGGAGATTCTGCAGTGAGGTGCATCTCCATTCACAAAGATGGAGTTAAATGCCGACAAATATCCTCGTTTTGACATTTACATCACCATGTGCACCTGCCACCAGCAAGGCAGGTTATTTAAATTGCAGGGTATGGCCATACATTCCAAACCCTCTCCGATGTTTCCAGTGTTAGAGGTTTAGTCCCTCAAAGATGTCATGTCGTGGCTTCCTAACATGTGCTCGTTGTGGTGGTAAGGACCACAATGCCTATGAGTGTGAAAGGACCCATATTGTGTCAACTGCAATGGTTCTCACCCTTTCTACTTTCGTTTTTTCCCTAAATGGTTGGAGAAAAAAGAAGTGCAGCATTTGAAAATGACTCGTAACATAACTTATCCTGAGGCTCGGAAATTGCTGTCCACCATTTGGACATGGTAAGGGGACCTCCTACCAATCGTAGGAGGTATGCCGTAGCCATATTCTGCTGCACTTCATTCCACAACTATAGTGGGAGTGCAATCAGATCTCTCTGTGCCTCCAAGATAATTGTTCTCAAAACAAATGAAAAGCATTTTGCCCTCCATGGTTAAAGTTAATGAATCAACTTCTACACCCATCTCTGTTCCTCCCATACGTTCCAACAAACCCCAAGATCTACATCCTTTGGTTCCAGGTACAGGCATTTCTTCAGATACATCTTTTTCTCCCACCCCAAGATGCAAAACAATCATTTGTTTGCAACCTCAGTCACTGGAATCCCCTACCAACAACAACGACCTGCCCAATCGACCCAGGGCAAAATCCATGGAGGTCAATAGAGCTCCCCCGAATAAGGACAGTAAGGAAAAAAGGTGTGGTCATAAACAGAAGGGTTCTCCAGCCAATTTGCCAACATGTCATTAAAAATGGCCACCTTAATACAATGGAACTGTCGAGGTTTACATTCTAATGTGGATGACATCAAAATGCTGATTGCTTCCTACCATCCTGTATGTCTTTCCTCATAGGAAACATTTCTGAAACCTGCCAATACAGTCACCTTTAGGCAGTTTTCTCTGTACAGAAATGACAGGGTGTGTGACAGATGAGTACATGGAGGGGTGGCATTGTTAGTTGATCAGCATGTGCCTACCCTCTCTGTCACTCAACACACCCTTGGAGGCCGTAGCCATTCATATTACCTAGGGTCATACCATCACTGCTTGTTCTCTCTACCTGTCACCTGGAGAGACATCATTAATCAGACCTTGATGCTCTCGTTGAATAGTTGCTGCCTCCCTTTCTAATTCTGGGGGACTTTAATGGACATCATCCCCTCTGGGGAAGTGCTGTTATTGATAGGAGGTGTTGCTCAGTAGAGCATATGCTCTCTGATCACAACCTTTCTCTTTTCAATACTGGTTCTTCCACTTATTTTCACGTACCTAGTCAGTCCTTTACTGCTATTGATCTGTCAGTTTGCTCTCCTTCATTATACTCCCATTTTTCATGGAGGGTTGACAATCCATGAGGCAGTGATCATTTTTCTATACTTTTGAGAAGGACTGGCTGTGGTTGATGCCACCCAACCCATGTGCCCCAGTGGAAACGATCAGGCAGACTGGTCCACTTTCACTGCTCTTGCAGACCTTGATTCTGCCATCGTCTGTCAGCCATCAAAAGACAACTGTTTGGCAGCAGTAACTGACTGTATTATACAAGCAGCTGCTCAATGTATTCCTAAAACCTTGACACATTTTGTACTTTATCTTCATCCATGGTGGAATCCTGCCTGCCACATGGCATGGAAGGCTCAAAAACGGGCCTTAGATACTTTCTGTAGATTTCCCACACTTTCAAACCACATCACTTTCCAGCAGGTCCATGCACATGCTAGATGTGTGAGACGTCAAAGCTAGAAGGAATCTTAGATTGAGTTCACAACTGGCATATCTTCTACCACCAGTTCCAAAGTCATATGGAACAGGGTTTGAAAGGTCAGTGGGCACTATAATTCTGTCCCCCTCTCGATCTTACTCTCTGGCCAAGAAGTAGCTGATATCCGGAGAATTGCCGATACTCTAGGTGAAAACTTTTGCCAGGTATCTAGCACTTCTGCTTGTTCCTCCATCTTCTTGGCCATTAGGACTCAGGCAGAGCATTCATCTCTTTCCTTTCAAACTGAATGTCTCTAAGACTATAATCATCCCTTTACGCTGGTGGAACTGAAACTTGCCCTTCATCAGTCTGGCAGTACATCTGCTGAACCAGGTGATGTACACTATGACATGCTGTGCCATCTATCTCCTGCTTTTCTTGATATTCTTCTAATTGTTTTTAACCAGATCTGGCAGGAGAATATTTTTCCTAATGCTTGGCACCAGGCTATTATCTTTCCTTTCTCTAAGCCTGGAAAAGATCCCAAGATTTCTTCAAACTACCATCCAATTGCTTTGACAAGCTGTCTTTGTAAGACCTGAGAGAGGATGGTCAATGCTCATCTTGTTTGTTTCCTCGAATCAGACATCCTTTTCTCGCCCACCCAGTGTGGGTTCTGATGACAGCACTCCACCAGTGACCACCTGATTTGACTTAAAACGTCAATCAGAGAAGCCTTTCTCAAACAACATCTTGTATGAATATTCTTTGACATTGAGAATGCTTATGACACAACATGAGAAGTATGGCATTTTGTGAAACCTCCATTAATATGGGTTATGTGGCTATTTACCTATTTTTATTAATTTTTTAATGGACAGGAAATTCCAAGTTCGTGTCAGTTTGACACTTTTCCGTACTTTTCTACAGGAACTTGGAGTCCCTCAGGGCTGTGTTTCGAGTGTCACACTTTTCAGTATGAAGATTAATGCCAACACTGTACAACTCCCTCTCACTGTTGCAAATGGGCTCTATGTCGATGACTAACACGAGATGAGATATATTAAGCCACAACTACAAACTTCCCTCAGTTGTGTACTGAAGTGAAGCATGGCAAATGGCTTTAATTTCTGTCTCTCTAAAACTGTTTGCATGCACGTTTGCCCCAACAGGTATTCACCCTGATCCTGAACTCCGTATCGGTAAAGTTTTGCTGCCTGTGGTTCCTGAGACCAAGATCTTGGGTCTTATCTTTGACTGTAAGCTGACCTTTATACCACACTTTAAGTAGCTACGAGTCAAATGCACAAGAGCATTGAACATCCCCCGTATCAACTCTACCACCAGTTGGGGAGCAAATTAATGTTTTATGTTAAAGATATAATGTGCTCTTATTTGATTGAAATTTGACTATGGACCACTGGTCTATGGCTCTGCCAGACCCTTGACCTTAAAGATGCTGGACCCCATTTATCATCAAGGAATTCGATTCTGCACTGTGGCTTTCCACACCTCCCCAGTTCATAGCTTATACATAGAATTTCATGAACCTTCTTTGCACTTTTGCCATTTGTAAGTGTCTTTACTATATTCTTCTAAACTTCATTTCTTACCAAATCATCCCACCTGGGGATGTGTTTTCCTTCCTCAGTGGGCCATACTTTTTCAGAACAGATGATCTGCCATTGCTCCTTTTGGCCTTTGTGTCCAGGCACAATTGGATGAATTGGGTCTGTCCTTGGATAACATTGCAGTATCCACTGGTCAACCCATCCCACCATGGCTTATTACAGTCCCCAAATGTGACCTTTCTTTAAGTCATCTGAGAAAAGCAGATACTCCTGATTGGAAGTATCATCTTTTATTTACTGAACATCTTTTGAACAATCCTTCCATTCCAATTTATAGGGATTGTTTCAGATCAGGTAACTGTGGGCTCTGTCATGGTTTGTTGCATTTCAGTGGTTGCAAGCAGAATCCCCTCTACAGCTTCTGTGTTCACTGCTGAACTGTACACCATTTCTCTTGCCCTGGATCATGTAGAAGCAAAGCAGTACTCCAACTGCACTATCTATACTGACTCGCTTAGTTCTCTACTGGCCCTGGAATCGCTTCACGTTGGTTCACACCCTTTTCTTACTGATATTGAAAACCGATTTGCCCATCTCTCATTAACATCTACTTCTAACCAGTTTTTTCTGGATACCGGGCCGTGTTGGTATTCATGGGAACGAGCTTTCAGACATGGCAGCTAAATCTATCTGCTCTGGCACTATCACCACTGTGCCATTTCTATACATGGACTATGTTCCTGTATTCAAGGCTCGGCTCCGTGTCATTTGGCAGTCCACTTGGAGTGAGCAACACGAAAACAAGCTTTACCAAATAATACCCTACATTGGACTTTGGAATATTTAAGTTTTTAAATTTATACATTAGACCTTTTTTAATGTGGTTCCCTTTTAAGAATTAGTCCATCTAGTTCAATTTGAAATTAGAAAATGGCTGTAACGTCAAATAACTCAACCAGGACTGGAAAGGCCAAATTCAGTGACTAATGGTGCTTTTTGAACTCCCTGTTAGTCATCCTAGTGAGCTATTATTAAAATTTTGCTAAAAGTCTTTTCAAGACTTATTGCTTTTGGAAAATGGCTGTAAAGTTAAATAACTCGGAACTGGGACTGACGGTGGGTTTTGTACTTACCTATTAGATTTCCTGGTGAGTTATGATAATTACAATTATGCTACAGAAAATAATTTAGAACTTGTATCATTGTAGTGTGTGTCTTAATGCTGTAGACTAGATGTAAACATTGGTGTTATGTTATTTGTGTTTTTTTTGTAAGCTTTGTTTTGTTTTACCTTTATTTCTTTTTATGAATTTTAGTAAATTCACTTTTTAATTTAAACTTTTTACCAGATGTTTGGAGCACATAACCTAGCTGCTTTGTGCCATAATGCACCAAATCAACCAATTGTCATAAATTTAGAAACTAATTATTTAAGAAAGACTAGAAAAAAGATGACAACATATGACCATACACATATAAACTCTCTCTCTCTCTCTCTCTCTCATTTTGTTTCTTTATATATACACATGTTTTCTTAAATAACATGTTTTTACTGCTTTAACATTCATTTCAAAAACCATAAATTACAGTGGAAGTCTTAGCTGTTTTTTATTGTAATAATGTGAACATCATATGATTGCTTAGTTTAATGTTTTATTGAGCCTTTGAAAATTCAGATATTTTATTTTACTGATGGATTTCAGGCTGAGCCAAAAATTTCTAATTTTATACATTAGTTAGTTATGTAACAAAGTATATAACAATAAATAGTATATTCACAAAAACAAGGATTTGTAATATGTATTATGTATTCAAGCTCATTTGCATATTGGATAAGCAAGTTTGAATGTTGAAGAAAAATAATTTAGAAACTTTTAAAATATGCATTTTTTTTATAACACAAGATACATCAGACACTTGAATAAAATGTCCACAAATTAATTTATCAAGCTTTTTAAGTAAGTTATAAATAGGTTAATTGTTTTCAGTGTTTGGAACTTTTAAATATGATTTGACATAGCAAACAATTTTAATGACTAAAAATATATAGCAAGAAAATTAAACTATGACTTGTAAGATTCATGTGGAGGAAAATGTGTTTTTTCTATTGGTCATAAACATACCTATCAACTGTATAAAATTGAATAGCAAACAATTTCAAAAATCAGAAAGAGAAGATTAAAGATTCTTTGGTGGGTTTGAATAAATAAAAAAGGTGGGTTTAAATTTTGTATTCTTGTTTGTAATAATTTAAAGTTTTTGTTTGTAATTGGTTGGAAACTGCAGCAAACTATTTTTGATTTCAGAAAATTCTGATGTGAAAAATTATGAACTTAGATGCATTAGGAAAAGAAGAAAATTTCCATTTTTTTAAGTACTTTATTTTTAAATTAAAAAGTTATAACTCGGGTACTATAAATAATTTGATTTATTGACTGTTTTCATGCCGTGTTAAAATATTGATAATAAAGATTGATTATATTTTGAATGTAAAAGGTCATGATATGGGAGCTTTGACCCAGTTGAGCAAGTTGCAACTTAAAAGATAATTTTGAGATTATAGTTGAATACCTATAGTGTGAATACCTATGTGATAACTTTATATTACTAGAAAATTAAATTATGATGGTTTAAATACAAAGTCTCAAGTATAGTTACAGTTTATTGAATAGGTTAGGTCTTCATTAATGTTATTTTTAAGATTGTTTCAAAACTATATAGTTAGTTTGCATTTGATCAGATAGTTGCAATAATGAGAAATTGCTATATGTTCTTGTCTAACATTAACAGATATATATATATAGAACATAAGTGTTCTGTTAATACTGTTTTAAGGGTAGAATGGGATCAAATTAAAATATTGTTTGATATAGTTAATGCTAGGGCCCTTTTTATACAATAGGTCTGTGTAAGCAATTTTTTGTAATTCATTTAGTTATTTATTTAAAACTTTTTGAGAACTTGTTATGAGTGTAAATACATTGTAACCTTGCATGAAATGGTTCTTTATGATAATTTGATGTTGAAACAAAGATTCTGTTTTATGTATTCTTTTAAAAGAAGCTCTTTAATATTAAATAATTCCTTTTTTTTTTTTTTTTAAGGCTCGAAGGATTCCAGGAGGGGAGACGGCTGCTGTTAAAATTATTAAACTGGAACCAGGTAACTTTTATTTTTTCATTATGTCTTTCATTTGATGTGTGCTATGGAAAAATTTAATTTACTTGGTATGCTTGTGGTATTCAAAGGAAAATTAAAACCAACATGTAAGTGCTGAGTGTTGCAATTATGGGAAGACGGAAAATATTGAAAGTTAATTGGAATAATACAGTAAAGAAAACACTCAAATTATAGTATGAAATAATAAATAAATTCTTATATACTGACAAAATCTGTTGGAGCTTTGCTGGAACAGTGGCCATCAGCTTCTGACATCTTGTGTAACTCCTTTAACTGCTGGAGCTACACAAAATGCAAGATAGTTCTGCACACCATTATTTCTGAATGCAATATAGTTAAATCAAATCAAAGCTCTACTGCATTATCCCACAATCCTAGATTACTTGCCTCAGTGATTATTCCCATTTAACATATTCAAGAGCAGAATAAGAAATTAAAACCTGTACAGTTGTGTCATAAAAATAAGCACGCACACACACACACACACACACACACACACACACACACAAAAAAAAAGCTCTTGGAAAAATTCCTATGTCTGATAATGCCCTGTAAGGACCAACCCTATTTCACAATTAATGTGTTATTGACATTGTTTCTATTCCATCATAAGTTATCATGTGGATGAATCAATTTCAGATTTGTTTTGCTTCTACTACACACAGACTAGTGGCAGATATTTTGAGAAATTTCCAAGCTTTGAATCTTCACATTGCAATGGAAAAACTTGAATCTCATATCAGTGAAACTTGTAGCAGAAGCTTTGCAAACTACTGAAAAAAAGATGAGCAGCATTTATGGATCTCTGATGTCGAAGAAAACTTTGACGAGGAATTGAAACGGAACATTGGAAGAAAGCTACAACTTTCAGCTCCTTCTGTGCATTTTGTTGACAACAAAACAGGCAAACATTTCCAAAGCATATGAAAAATAAAAAAAACAACTTGCAGTCACTTGTCACATCAACGTGCATCACATCCCTGTCTGAAGAGCTTTGAAACTCAATAAGTTTAAACCGTTCTTGTGATGCAAGTTCCTTCTGTTTCTGCAATGAACACTAAATGGTTTCTGGCTTTCTGCAATATTTTGAGTAACTGGAATGAAGTTGCTTGCTGTTAGTTCCTTTGAGCAAGTTCATTCTTTAGTAAGTTGGAAACCAAAGTTCCAAAATTATAAGAGTTTGGGTACTCAGTTGCTATGAATTTTAGGACCTTTTGTGTTCTCCGCAAGAACATCAATTTGTGTAAAATTCTTTTTGTGCTTTTCTTCAAAAGTAATGGTCTTTAATGTCAAAAAGCAAGGACAATCATGGAATGATGAGTATTTCGGGAATTGAGTGCTTAAAAGTTTTTCCAATTTTGCAGCAGACAGAAAATCGTTAAGGGACATTTGAATAGTCTGGCTGGATTTGTGAAAGTAAATGAAACTTGCAAGCTCCTTGATGTAGAAGGGTTTGATTTTTTTTTCTGTTAAGATGGATTTGATTACCAGCCTGAAAATTTTGACTCTCAATCCAGCTGAAAACATTGGTGGATGAAAAGCCATGCTATCACATTTGTTGACTCTGATTCCTAATTTTATTCAACTATTATTTGATGTATTTGTCATTACGTTTAATATCAAACTATTGATTGTAATTCAATATTTTATATTGTACATTATTTAAATTATTAATTTAAAAGTAAATATTAAAATATGCCTATACATTAATTTTTGTGTTAAATGTTATGTTGAATGCAGCACTTCTTCACACTAAATGTTTGTAATGTGAAAATACAAACTATGTAGTTTTGTGTGAATTAAGACCTCAAATTACCAATATTAATAAGTTATAAAATACAAGCCTCCTAACTTTTCTGTTTGCTGAGATATTGGTCATATACTAAAATGAATACACTTGCCCCCTCTCATTTTGGAAACAGTGCCTTATATACATTTACTTTTGTGTACAACACGTGTATAATGAATTGGAAATTTGGAATGTCACTTTAGTGTTTTATAAGCCATTTTCAAATGTAATGCAGTCCTCCCCTTATTTTGAGACAAATATTCATGCCTCTAAGTTGAATCTTTTTTGCCTATTTAGAATTTCATATTTTTTGTAGAGCTAAATGCATCTTTGTTACTAAACGTGATAAATTATAATGGAATTCTGTGGTGTTGGTATCGCAATTTGTGTTTTTTGTTATTCAAATGTGTGTATAGAACTTAAAAAAATAATTCAGATCCTCCATGTTGGAAATTTCTTTGAGGCTTAACAAGCTATGACAAGTAGCAACCAAGTACAAAGGCTATAACTAGAAGAGATGATTGTTTGCTTTACCTCTATTTACTCATCAATGTTTTAAGAAAAACAAGTTGATTGTAACATGTAAATAAGTGAAACATGACTTTTATGAAATTCTAGTTCACTAAAACACAGCTAAGGTGGGTTGTGATAACTCGAGTGAGCATGTACTGTTTCAATACAACTTCTATATTGCTATCCTGGCATAACTGAAAAGTCAATACAATAAAAATAATAAATGTATAATGTTATGATATGATATTTAAGCTATTTAGTGTAAATGTGTTATGTTATAATCTTTCTAGAATGAAAAGCATAATTTATGTTTCCTAATTTTTTATGTTGGCTATGAAGGCTGTTAAATCAACTAGACTCTTACAGATATTCATTCGTGAAAATAACATAAAATATTAAATTTTTTTTGTAAGAAGTATTTGATAACTATCTGGACATTATAAGGATTAGGCATGTTAAATTTAAGAATATTCTGATGCATAAAAAATATATTCAATTTTAAATGAAAATTACTTTGCATGTTGGACAGGCAATGTGCAAAAAAAAAAAAAAAAAAGGCATGAGAAAAAACATCACTTAACAAACCTTGAAACCCAATAATAATAATAATAATTTTTTTTCATAGGAAAGCATTCTAATGTTTTCTGTTAACCTATCAAATTACATAAACATACACTTGCTAATTTAAAAGTCCTGGAATGAAAACTAACAAGCACAAAATGGTTATGAGGTTGGTTCCAGGGATTGAGCTTGTGCTGAAAGAATTAACCATGGGTATTCCTTCAAACACTTTTCCGCACAAGTCATCTGTGTAGTATTCAAAGTTTAAACGGTTTTACTGTCAATTTATGTGAATTAAATCAGCATTAAGATGTGTGTTGTGATTTAAAATTTTGTTATCTAAGTTTTTAATTCTTTATTTCAAATGAAACCTTTTAAAAACAACTTAAAATTTCAAATGTATTGTCATATGACCAGTAAGCTGTGGAAATTCTCTACTTTGGCTCTCTGTTCCTTCAGTAATACAGTAGCAATTCTATAGATTACATCTGGATTACAGTATTTTACATAACCTTTTCACTGGTACATTTCAAAGTTATCTGAAAAAATACAGTTTAAACAAGTAATAAATTTTTCAGTGTGACAGGTGCCACATTCAACAGATTTATTTGAGCATTATAACCTACATGTAGATGTTTAATACACATGAGTATAGTCATTTGAAGTAGATTTAAGCATTTTTTAATACACATCATACTTTGTTAGTTCTCAAGGCACCATATATTCTATTATGTGTGGCATGAGAATTTTATCAGAGTTTTGCATGTCAGACACTATAGTATGCCTTGAGGGCACCATTATATCAGGATAAGTAGTATAGGACAAGAAATGAAAAGTAACTATTAAAAGTTACTATATGAGAAAAGGAAAAATACCTAAAATTGTGAATTTAACAAAAGGAAGGTCTTTAAAAATATTCTTAAAAATTAAAAGGTGTTTTTTTCTTCTATTTTCTAATTGTAATCATTTCTTTGCATTGTACATTAATGATAGCTAGAGTCAGTGTTATGTTAGAGAAAACAAGAAAATATAGGAGGTTCCAGAAGTTGTGCAAAGGAAATATGAAAATTATACAATGAAGAAAAGTATTATTTATACTTAAAATGAAAGTCACTTTTACATAAACTATTTTAATAGTTTAAAAGCAAATTCTATATGTAAATTACATTTTAATCAGAAATGTTATTATAATGCCATTCTTTACATACACAATACTTTAACAAAATCTTGAGGTTTTATGAGAACACATGGAGTTTTTTTTTTTTTTTTCATAAATGTCTTTTCTTGGACAAAATTATGCAAGCTGAATTAACCTATGCAGTAAAGGTTAAAAGGAAGAATAGGACAACCTACAATGGGAAAAACATTTATACATTTATACAACAAAACTAGACTGTAAATTTATGTTTGGTTGAAAGCTTCAAAGTAAAATGCAACTTGTAGGATATCGAGTGATAATGAGTTTGCTGGGTGTATTTAATATGCTTTTTCTTACTCCTATTTTTATTATGTACATATTTGCCTAATGCATTGTGTTGAAAGATTCATTCATGATAGTTATGATTTCATCCAAATAAACTGGGTAAAGTAACTCTTTCCTAACTATTTGTACTGTCAAACATTGAGAATATGGCTTGCAGAAATATAACAGATTGACTTTTTGTTTTGTTATTTAACCTTTTCACCACGTATATTCTTTACTGTGCATGACTAGGCCTAGCATGGCCAGGTGGTTAAGGCATTCAACTTGTAATCCAAGGGTCACAGGTTCGAATCCCCATCACATCAAACAAGCTCGCCCTTTCAGCCATGGGGGCATTATAATGTGACAGTTAGTCCCACTATTCATTGATAAAAGAGTAGCTCAAGAATTGGTAGTGGATAGTGATGAATAGCTGCCTTTCCTCTAATCTTACCCTGCTAAATTATGGATAACTAACACAGGTAGCCCTTATATAACTTTTTTTGCAAACTTCAAAAACACTGTGCATGACATAAGATTTTAGTCTTATATTCAACATTTTAGTAAACTACATTTTTATGCTATACCAGTTACTATAGCACAAAATCATAACTAATAATTCATATTTTTAATAGTATATATGTTATAAGTTCTAAATTTTATAAGACAATATTTAAAACTCCTGAATTTTCCCTAGTGTGATACACGTGACATATTTTCTCTAGGTATTTTTCATCTGTTTTATCTACCACTTCCTAAGAAACTCCTGAAATTAAACATAAATTGCTAACTGTAAAACCGTCATTGCTTAAACAAACCATAATTTTTTTTAGAGCCTTCCATTTTGTGTTGTTACAAAGCTATCAAATAGACAATTGTACCTCTTTTGACACAACCATCTGTTACATCTTCTTTTAGGATTTGTTAATAGTTCTCTCTTGCATTTAATTATACATTACCCATAACCAACAGAAAGTCAAGGTTTTCATCTTTTAAATGATGTATTTCATCACATTATATTATGAATAAATAAATGTTAGATTCACTTATAATACAACTTTGGTTCCAATAGGAATTGCAATGACTAGTTTGTATGAATTGACAACAGATTTTGTGACACAGTTAGAAAGACAATAATTGTGATTGTTATAGCAAATTGTCTACTTTTTAAGTTTTTAATCTATGTTCTTTGGTAAATTATTTAATTTAAAAATTTATTTAAGGTGCTACTACCATTAGTATTAAAAGAAGAAAAAAAAAGGTTAATTGTCAACAACAAGAAAAAAGTATACTCATGTAATACTAATTGGGGTACCTGTCTCTTGGACAGAAATTGTGTAAATTCGTGATTAATGAAAAGTTGCTCCATTATATGTAATTGTGAAAAAACACACAAGATTTAAAATTTGTATGTATCTTCTCTTGTGTGCAGTGAACATTCATACAAAATTTAGTGAAAATCCATTTACAGGGAGTAGTGGAAATGAAACAAAACACCCATAAAGAAAAAAAAAAGTAAAACATACAATTTTTCATTTTAAAATTTTACATCTCCCCACATAGACCAAATGAACCTCCGTACCAATTTGGGTAAAGATCCATCTAAATGCTGCAAATTAATTACATGGTTATACAATAGACAGTACTATATATAAGAAACCATATGTTACATTGTTGGAATTTTTTTGTGTTCTAAGCCTGTCTTGATAACCTGCACCTTTATCTAGTGAACATTTAAATTACAACATTAATAATATTCAAATGGAAAAAAATAAAATTCTCCATGATGGGAAACACAGACGAAATGGGAAAAATTGTGATCCCTATTGCAAATCTACATGCACACAGGATAACAATTTTGCAAAGTTTGGGATTGTACATTGCATAATAAAGTTTTTCCATTATTGGACATATAAGCAACAATTTCATTATTCTATGAAACCCACACCTCCATCTAGCAAAGATTAAGATTACAACATTAACAGTATTCAAATGGAGAAAAATGAAATTCTCTGTGATAAGAGAAGGACGTGAAACAAGAAAATTGACCCCTATTGCAAATCTTCATGTGCACAGGATAAAAATTTCGCTTAGTTGAGGGTTGCACTTTGTGTAATAATAAAGTATTTTCCGTATCATATTAACAAGAGTTCCATTATTGTATGATTATAAAAGTATTTATAATGTATATATGGAGATCCCTTTAGTTAAGGGTAGATTGGTAAAATGAACAATGTAATAAATATATTTCATGCATCATGCAAGAGAGCAGTTTGGAGTAGCTTATCCATAATGTAATTCAATTGTGTAACATAAACTTCACTTTCCTAGTGTTTTACAATTTATCATGGGGCAAGTAATAGACACAATTCAAAGACACAGTAAAATTTAATTATAAATATATTATACTATTAAAGAGTTTAAAGCTACTTTGGATAAACAAATGCAGTTCCAAAACATACTTGCCATCTACTGACACTGTAGCTATTTTGTAATCTCCAGGGTTTCCACATTTTGTCCATTTAAGTACTGAGAATGCTTGCTCCAGTCTTTTATACCCTACTTGAATGCTTGGGCAAATTCTAATTTGAAAATTTCCTCACCAACTTCAGTGTGTTCTCTATCTGGGGTACTACACATGAGCATCTCACCCCAATAATGTAATCAGTTTTTCTTGAAAATGCATGTGGCATGGGTTTTTATCAACAGGAATGTCGTTATTAAATATTTACATTATGAATTTGAATGCAGTGAGCATTTCTATGGTTATCTTTTGTTTATAATTATGCATAATTTAACAAAAAATTAAAAATACTTACTGACAGGTATTAATTCCCAAGTTAATGTTTCTACTACAGATCTCTTCTCTTCCAGCTCTGCTCTCTGATGTTTGTCAGTATTCAGGGAAGGGGTCACTCTCAGTTGAAGCTGCCTATGATATTATCTGTAGTGAGATGGAGACATGGAGTCTCTGGGAAATTCTGAAGTTGCTTTTGCAAGTGACTCGGGAATGACTGGTGAGAATTTAGTCTCACTTTTACTAGGTCAGTTTCAACAAAAGATAATTTTGAACAGCTATTTTCAGTCCCTTTGTTTTCCAGTTGGTTACTTGAGTTTGTGAGGTTTGGGGGATTTGCTATTGCATTTGACTGTACTGCTTTCTTTTTAGCACACAGGACAGCATACTTTGGCTAATCACTACCAGGAGGAAGCCTATTTAAATTCTCAATGGATGACCCCCTTTTTGACCAATGTGGGTCTAGATTTCAAACTGTGATACTTTAAATAGATTGATTGTTTATTGGATTTGTCTTACTGTCATGACTGTTCTGAGGTATTTATTACCAACCCACATTTTGTCTGAAGCTTATCAACATTCTAATCAGGAATTTGAGGATGAATTAGGGATTTTGCTGATGCATACCTCTGTCAGAATCTCTTTTCCCTTTTTTTTTTGTGTTGTGGCTGGTTTGTTGTTTAGATTTATTGGTACTTTGTTAGTAAGAGTTTGTGTACCATCTTCAGCCCTCAGGAAGTTACAGAAAACTCCATTTCTCTGTTCCACATTTTATTGGGATTCCAGAGATGTTAGTTTTCCATTCTTTCTTTGGTTTTGGGGCTGGTTTGTTGTTTAGATTTATTGGTACTTTGTTAGTAAGAGTTTGTGTACCATCTTCAGCCCTCGGGAAGTTACAGAAAACTCCATTTCTCTGTTCCACATTTTATTGGGATTCCAGAGATGTTAGAATCCAAAATTGATACTTCCCCCTTACATTCTTTTTTACCATCATTGGGTTCTTCTCTTTCTAGCTTTATTTTGGGAGTACTGGTCTGCAATGTTTCCTGCCCCTCCCTCCCCCTTTGGTTCCTGTGATAGGATTCATCCATATTCTCAAGGATCTTCAGCTTGGATGGACCAACGAGAATGGTGTCAGTGACTATCTCACAGGTGGGGGGGGAGTAGTGCGAGCATGATTACTTCTTCCTGGTCACCAGGAATGAATGGGTACTCCAGGTTCTGGCTTCAGAGTTGCTTATCCAGTTCATATCACTTACACCATTGTCTGCCCCACCTGTTTCATCCGCCTTTTCACCTCTAACAGCTCCATGACAAATGGAGCTCTGTTCCCAGGCCATAAGAAAATTGTTAGTCAAAAAGGCAGTAGAGAAGGTCAATCCAATTCTTCTGGGATTTTATTCCCATTTATTTATGGTACCCAACAAAACAGAAGTTTGGTGTCCAATCATCAATTTATCTCAACTCAGCCAATTTTTAAATCCTCCTTGCATCACTATGGAATATTTTCTCACTTTAAAGCAAGTTTGGTATTACCAATGCTTATTTCCATATTTCCATAACAGAATCTTCCTAGGAGTTGCTCATATCTGTACATAAGGGGTTTGATGCTACAGTTATGGGCTTTTTCCTTTGGTCTTGCATCAGCAGCTTTTGTCTCCTACAGAGTTATTTTAACTTTTTTACATTACTTGCATTCATTAGGCCTGTGCACACATCATTATAGATGACCAGCTCCTTCTGGCACCATTCCTCCAATTAGCAGAACTGTACTCTTAGATTCTCCTTACAGAAGCCACAAAAATGGACTTTATCAGATTGGGAAAAAATATTTTGTCACTGATGCAGTATCTTGTGCATTTGGGTGCAGTTTTCAATACTCAATTAAGTTGTGCTCATCCAACCCCTTTCAGGCTTTAAATTATGAAAAGAACCACCAGGCTTTTTCTTGTCTCCTGCTGTGTGGATTGTTCTCTCTTTGGGAATGTTGGCATCTTTTGACTCTCTCGTTCCTTAGGAATGAGCATGTGAGGTCCCTACAGTGGTCATCTGCATGACCAGTGGATTGTGCAGTCTTATCATTTGGATCATTCTGTTTTATTAATCATGAGCAATGTCATCAATTGCAAATGGTGATTGGATTGAAGTAATACTACTGTTGGTACACCCATTCCACCATCTTGTCTCAAGACTCATCTGTTCACAAAAGCATCTCTTCAGTAATAGGGAACTTATCTTCAAGGTCAGGTGTTTCAGTTTCTTAGAAAATGAGTATTTTCCATACTAATTTTCTTGAAGTACATTGGGTTTAAGGTCTATCTCTTCAGAGGAGAAAAATTGTTGATACATTCCAACAATTCAATGGCTGCATCTTGGATTTCTTGTCAAGAAGACCACATGCATGCACACTTGAAACTTTTGTTTTCGTACCTTGGGTCTTCACTGCTGAACTCATTCTCATCTTATCAGTCTTTTAGCTTTTCATATTCCATCAGTGATGAATTTAATTGTAGATAATTGTCTCAACCACACTGGATTTTTCTAATGAAGTAAATGATACATCATGATTTTTCAGTGGATTTAATCTCAGTTTGAGTCTCCAATAATTGATACCTCTGCAACTCTTTAAAATTCTCAACTGCAGTTTTGCTCTCCAATACTTCATCCTCAAGCATTGGTAGAAGATGCATTCTGTCATGATTGGATAGGTTTAAATCTGTGTTTTTCTGTTGATTCAGCTATTCCACTGGGTTCTGACTATGGCTTGTTCTATTCTCTGTTAAAATTCTATTGGTTGCACCATATTGGCCAGCTTAAGCATGGTTCCCACTTTAGCATCTGCAGGAATGTCACTTGTACTTCTTCCTTATTTGAAGTCTCTGAAACAACCACCATCAGACATTCTTTACCCAGATGTTTGGAAACTCAGTCTTCATGCTTGAAAGTTGTGCAGTTCTTTACCTGGCACAAAGGTTTAACTTCTGAAGTTTCTCTGTACTTAACTGAATCTCTCTCTAAGCCAACCACAATAGTTTATCAATAGAAATGGAATATTTATCATCAGTGTTGTGTTAAAAGGAAGATAAATCCTCTTTGTATCCTGTTTTCTAACTTTGGTAGTTTAGTAGAGGCTTGCTTCATCTAAGGTGGCTTTATATAAAGCATCCTTATCTGCTATTTTTAGGTATTCTAAATATTGGAAGGTTTTGAATATTTAGTTCTATCAGGTCTACTAAAATCCTTTCATGTTCTCTGGCCCAAACAACCTTTTTAATTACCAAATTGAGATTTTAGTTGTTTTATGTGTGTTGTGTTATCTTCCTTTTTGGCCCATAGCTTCATATTCTTTGTTTCACATTTCATTTAAGTTGTATTTTTGTCATTGTTGGCCTGTGGACATCATCAGTTAGAGTTATTTGCAACCCATATGCATAGAACTTTATCATTTTACATTTATCCTACTTTACCCTGATAGGTCTTCCAAAGACTCTGGTAGGCAGCCAGGGAAGAGGAAGTTCTTCTCTACCAATCCATTTGTCAATCATTTCTCACCTTTATGACCACTAGAGTTCTAATTGTTTATGTCAGGACACTCAAGTGTTAAGTGGCTTGTACTATCTCATTTTTGTGGTACTAGTAATGGATTGTTCATTTATTGGGCATGTGGACTATTTCTAATACTTTCCTGTCTCATTATTTGCATGATCTGGCAATTTTCTTTTTTGATAGTTTAACTGCACCTAGTAGCTATTTTGACCACATCTGTTAGACTTTTCCCATAAAGAAATATCCTCCTCAGTCATACTCATTTATTTCCAGGATCCCTTTATTTCACTAGATCCCACTTTATGGCAAGCAGTGCCCATGCATGTATGCTTTATGTTCTCAGTTTTGCACTAGCAACCACTTACACTGTAATTACTACAGGTTGTAACAAGATCTGTTGAAATGGAGTGTTCCATAATAGTGTTCCTCCTGAGTGTGCATAATACTACTCAGTTGAGAGTAGAGCAGTAGCATTCTGCTGGTATAGATGGCCTGATGCTCTTCTTACTGGTGGAGACCTGACATTGTATTGCTCCACCTTCTATTGCAGTTTACCCTTCTGGGTGAGGCATCTTCCATTCTACCATCCAATAGATGTTTTCTTGTGGATTGGATGTTTATTGGTGCTGGACTAGCCACATAAGTCCTCACATTTTTTAATTGTACCCTACACTATACCATGAACTGGACAATAATGTTCCAGTACCACCAGAATTAGGAATGGGGATAAACCCCACTTACAGGTCCTTGTTCCTGCTGTACACTAGATGTTGCTTTTTAGTGGATCTGATGTTAGTTGTGTTGGAGATACTTGCATGCAACAGTGGGTTTTTGGTTTAGAAGCTTCTCTTTCCTGCTGATACCCATTTTTAAGGTGAAAGGTAGAGGTCTACTCCAGACCTGATGTACTATTCCAGATGCTGCCACCATGTGCTGGCTGAGGTGAAACTCTCATGTACAGTCTTTTGTGTTATAACTACTCTATACGAGCGAGTCCCATTATTTCCAATAAGGATAGTGTCACTCTTATTGGTGGAGGGTTGCTGCATAATCATATGCATGTTAGTATAGTGAGTGAAAATTTGTGCTGGTAGAGGGCAGTATAAGTCAAAAGTTTTTGTCTGAGGAGGTAAACATCTATTGGAAATACATTTTCTAGTTTGTCTGAAGCATTTTTTGTTTTGTTTTTCATGCATGCATGTGTGTGTGTGTCTTTTTTATATGTGCATAACAAGTTATTTCTTCTAAATACTATGCACAAGTTACTTTAGACTGCTGTTTCAAACAACCTGAGTGAAAAATTGGCATTTCTGGAACATTGTACTTAAGATAGTGTTAGTACATTTTTATGTTTTGAAGTTTACTCCAAACAAGGTTTTAATTTTATTTTCCTTAACTGGTTGAATCCATTTGCTTGCTTGTATGGAGAATAGCACACAGATCAGCAGTACTTAAAATAACTGAGCTTTAACATATATATATTCACAACAACTGCTAAGATTTTGTTAAAGATTACAAGTATTTGGGACAAAAAAAAGATATTAGTTAAAATTTTTGACTAAAATATAAAGATTCATTAATTTTGTATTGCTGTTTGCTCTCAGAAGCTGAATATTTCAAGTAGTATTATTAATATAATATGTAATGAAATGTTTAAAAATAGAAAAATATGTATGCACCTTTTAATTTCTCATTAAATAATCTTAAAATTCTTTCAGTTATATTCTTAATTTTAAATTTTTACTTACTTGCATATAATTCATTTTTGATTAACTATTTTCACTTCCTGTCCTTTAGCATTATTACTTATTGTAACACACAGCATGTGTTCTCGAGCAGTATTAGGGTTTCATAGGCAGAAACACTTTGGTCTTTGTCGAAATGTTGAACTCTTGCTTACTACACCAAGCATAATGAACTGAAGCAGTATAACTTATATTTTTAAAAATTATTAAACCTTTGTAATATGCATTTTAAAACATCAATAACACACAACTAAAATATAAAACTAAAACCTAATTAGTCTAATTGTCTATATAACACGTGTATATATAGGTATATAGGTGAGAAACATTTCTGAATTGGTTATGAGGAGAAAAGTAGCAACAATTCTAAGATTGGTTTGACAGGTTCTTTTCATGCCAATTTCAAAATAACTATTGAGTGATTGTATCTTAAATTATGGTCATTCTGTTGGGCATAAATATCTAGCTCAACTAAGTATGATTGACTAAAACATTACAACTGCATGTGCACAAATTGGGCATACATATGACAAGAGTTCCAAGAAGTTTAATTTCTCTTCTTGAAACATGCCCTTAGGAGAAGAATATAAGAAAGAATATAAACAAAACAGTTAGTACACTATGTATGTACATAGTATATGCATGCCCAAACATGTGAAAAAAAGTTGTATTGTAACAGATTTACTGTTATACATTTATTTTAATATCTGTTTGTTCTAGTTTAATGCATGTAATCTATGTTGTTAAATGTGTATTGTGCAAGTCTATTCTGTTTTCTAAATTTGTAGATGATACTCTAAAGTAAGAATTTTCTTGAATGTTGTTAAACTTTTGAAAATCTTACCTAATCGGTACAAAAGCTAGCCATCTCAAAATGCTGAGACACTTTTTAGAATATTATTTGGTCGATACAGTCAATACACTAAGCTATAATTGTAATAAATACTTAGTTGACCAGGAACGTATATAGATTTTGAGTATGTATCACAAACTTTGGTGAATTAACTTGGATGTTAGTATTTCTATGAAGACATTAGATATCTTCCTTGTTTAAAAGTGAGCTTATAAAATGAACGAGCCAACCAAGGATAGAGCTAGCTAGCTTTCCCAACAAGAGAAGTAAAACAGCATCAACTCAATTAATTTGATCATCATGGACCTGTACCATCAATAAAATATTCAGTTCTAGACCATATAAAGACAGTATAGTTTGTAAAACATTTGTAATAACCATTATTATAAATTGTATTGTGTGTATATCAAAATATATTTAAGAAAGAAAATTGTATGTATCAATCGTATTGACAAATATCATAAATTGGACACACAGCGATATTTAATTAACTCTTAAATTAAAATTTCCAGCTATTTGAAATCTTAATAATTTGTGTATGTAACAAAATAAATTGGAGACTTGTCTGAGATAAATTATAATATTTAACACTAACCTAGGGGCTTGTGTCCAAGATCGCAAGCAGAGACAAGATTCATTCTAAATTAAAAATCAAATCCTAATTAATTTATATTTATCAGTGCCAACAAGATTTCATTGTATCTGATTATCAATGTTTTCTTGCATCCCTCCTCTTTTGGACTAGAAAAATATAACAAAAGCGAATTACTCAAAATTGTCGAAATCTTAGAATTGGAAATTAAAAGAATTAATGAGAAAAATGAACTCAAAGGATGTTATTGAAGTATTAGTCAATGATGATTTGTTGTTTGAAGAAGCATTAGGTGAATATTGTAGTGTCCACACTAGCCAATCAGAATTGTGTGATAAAGTTAGATATCCAGTTTAAATTCAAACAAATTGAGATTGAACAAGCCCGTATCAAAATTCGAAGAGAATAAATAAATATCTCGAGACAAAATAAGCCCACATCAAAGCACAAAAGAAGCAAGTTTGTATCAAAGCAGAAAGGAAAAGTATGCATTTTGATGCTTAACTAGCTTGTATTGAAGCTGAGAAAGAAATTTAAAAGAAATGGAAATTAGGTTCAATTCTGATTGACTCAGGCAAATTGACAACTTTGAACTCAATCAATAAATTAAAGTACCACAATTTAATGAAAACAAAGTTTATAAATATTTCCAACATTTTCAAAATGTTGCTTAAACCATGGAAAAATGGTCACTATTGTTACAGTTTTAACTGAAAAAGTACAAGAGGATTATGCTGGTTACTCTCTAGAAACTTGTACAGATTATGATAAGGTTAAAGCAGCTTTTCTCAAAGTATACTAGTTAGTACCAGGGGCTTGTTGTCAAAAGTTTCAACATTATCACAAGTAAGGTAATCAACCTTGTATAGAATTCACCCATGAAAAAGAGGTTTATTTTGATTTGTGGTGTAATTGTATGTATGCTGGCAACAGTTTTAACAAATAAAGACAATTATGTCTAAATGAGTAATTAAAATGCTGTACATGTGACTACCTCAGAATTTACTTGGATGAAAAGAAAGTTAACATTACAGGAAACAGCAACTCTTTCTGTTGATTACACTTTAACACATAAAACCACTTTTCATAAAAAGAAATTCCTCCAGCTCAGCAAATTTTGTACTTGTTCAGTCCACTAAAATTAAGAATTATTCTAAAAATATGGTTCCTTTAGTTCAAAATCTTCAGATAGGATAAAAGTTCATCATAGCCTGTATGCCATTTCAGTAAAAAAACATGGTCGTGTTATGTTCAGTTGTTGTTTGGAAAAGAAAGGTAAGGAGGAACACCCAGAGTAATTGTGTCCACATTTGAACAGTATCACCTGATAATGTTGACTTGGCTACTGATAAAAAGGGTGTTGTTAGGGGGGACTTTAGATCTTTTATATCCATAGGTTCTGTATCTTTGACAAATGGCACTGTTAATCCCATACCCATACATATTTTACCTTATACTAGGGCAATTCAGTCATTTTTGTTTTAGGCCATTAGTGAGTGTTAGTGCTCAGGGTATTGAGGGTGTTTTGTTTTGTTTTTATTTCTCTTCACAACATTTATTTAGCATCAGACCTAATTTTGGGATCAATTGTGGTTAAAGTAAGACCTACTCTTCCAATTAAAAGTATTTCATTATTGTTTGGAAATGATTTGGCTGTGTGAAAAGTTGTCACTGAACTCAAAATTGTTAGCATTGTCCTACTGACAGTGCATTGTGGAGTGACAATGATGAATATGAAAAATCTGGTTCACCTGGTGAAGTTCTGTTTGCTTGAAATAAACTGATCACTGAGTAAGAAAAGGATCTGCAGATCTCATTACTATTTTGACATATACTTGCAAAGAATGAACTGGAGGAAGTTCCAAATGGTTACTGTTCCAAAAATGGTGTGCTAATGATAAAATGGAGACCACCAAATGTGCCAACTTCAGAACACTGGGCTGTAATTTATCAAATTGTTGTTCCAAAAGCATATTGTTCTGAAATGTTTAAAATTGTCCATGAACTTCCCATGGAGTCATTTAGATGTCAACATGATGCATGCTAAAATTATATTTTTTTTGGCCAAAAATTAGGCAAGATGTTTTTCAGTTTTGTAAACATTGTTGTACCTGTCAATTGGTCAGAAAACCTAACCAGAAAATTTCCATTGATCCTTTGAAACGTATCCCAGCTTTTGAAGTACACCTCAGTCATGGGATTATCGATTGTGTTAAACCAGAGAGATAACATTTGAGTTTAAGCTATGTAATTTTATTATCATAATGGTATTTGTATTGATTGTGCTATATATTATGATTATTGAAGTTGTATAATTGTTTGATAATGTATTTTATTTAATGTATTGTTATCAATCTGTGTGTGTGTGAACATTTTTTTTCATATAGAAAATTAGTACTGGTAGTTAAGCAACCAAAATCAAAAGTAAGGACTACATTAAAAATAAATCCAAACCTCTGGTTATAACAAACTAATATAATTACTCAGAAACAAGCTGAAACAAAAGTAAATAAAAAAAAAATGCTATACTAATTGAAAGGATCCCAGGTTACGAGCTATAATGTGGGATATAAAATGTACCCCAGGTTTTGGAGGTGACTGTGGAAGTAAGACCCTTACTTTTTGGATAATAATAAATAATCAACCTGTTTTAAAGTATCAAAATTTATGAACAAATACACAATTCCATTGAAAGATTAAACCTTTGTTTTAAATTCCTGAATAGAAAAGTTCTGTTGACCTTTTATAGAACTGGAAGAAAGAACACTTAGCTCTAAACACATAAAAGATATATTAAGTTTCTGTATTTATAATAATTATATATTTTGTAAGAGCCAGGTTTTTAAACAAGTAACAGGAGTTACAATGGGAGCTCACTCTTCCACTTGTATAACAAATTTATATCTTTACTGTTATGAGAATATATTTATTGAAAACTACACAGATCCAGATGTTTTCACTTTAACTTGCATATATATTTATGGATGATTTAATTAGTATGAATAATCCTGAAATAATGTTATTAACACTATCTATTGAAGGCAGTAAAAGGTGATCTGGATATGGGACTTTGTGGGCTTCAGCACCAACATCCCACTCTTCTAATCTCTATTTGTATATCTTTCTCTCTTGCTATTCCTTTATTTTATTTCTTTCTGCAAGAGAAGTGAATGAAGACTAATAGATGATGTATCCCCACCACAGTGTGGGTCATACTTCCTCTGAAACCTAGGGTACAATTTATAACACATATAATAACTTGTATCCTGGGATCCTTTCAATTAGTGCAGTGTTTTTTGTTTTTTATTTTTAAGTTTATTTTTGTTTCTGCTTGTTTTAGATAATAACAGACTAAAAGATGTATATTGAAAATTGATTAATGCCAATTTTTAATTCTCGTAGGAGGGAGATGTAATGGATTTACTATTATACATTTATTTTAATATCAGTGTTTCAGTTTAATGCATGTAATATATGTTGTTAATTATGTATTGCTCAAGGCTCACCTTTTCTCTAAATTTGTAAGATTCTCAAGAGTAAGATATCAACAATACATATGTTGCAAAAACACCAGCACATTTTTTAATGTTGTTGAGCTTTTGAGAATCTCACCTAAAGAGTATAAAAGCTAACTGTTGCAAGATATCGAGAAACAGTTTTAAACTATTGTTTAGTTGCTGCAGTCAGTACACTATAAACCTCAGAAGCTATAATTTGACAAATGCTTATTAATTGGAAAACTACAGATATTTGACCAGGAAAGATTATAGAATTCAAATATTACAAACTTTAGTGAAGTAACTCTGGATCTTAATATTTCTACAAGGACATTAAATATCTTCCTTGGTAAAAAAGTGAACTTATAAACTGTGTGAGGCCAAACAAGAACACAACTAGCTAATTTTCCTGTCAAAAAAAGTGTAACAATATCAACTCCGAATTAATTTGCTTGTTGTAAACCTGGACTGAAAATTATAATTCAAATTTCCAACTATTTGAAATTGTAGTATGTTACAGTGTGTAAAGAAGTAATCAAATTAAGAAGTTCAAAAGTTTTGTGACCTTTTGTGTCAAATTAAAGATTAAGTTTATTTTATTTAAGCTTTAACTACTTCATTTCAAAAGAAACCTTAAGGAAAATAAAACTTTGAACTGTAATGTAAATTTTAATGCTAATTTCATTGGCATACATTAACCACAGGATTGCTTAATTGAACTTTGAAGGATATCAAGTTAAATCTCATGATATGCAAAGAGCATCAAGAGAAGACATAGTGCTGTATAAGGTTATATTAGTACAGAAGAGGTATTACACTGTAGTAGGTACAGTTACACACTATTTTATTAAATTTAGGATATATTTAATCAAGTAACAAAACTTGATATTTTCAAGCATTTTTTTAATTTGGTTTATTTTTGGTCACACTTATGTAAAATGAGGTGATTAAGAGGATTTTTTTATTCAGTTATATTTGAAATGCACTAAGAGGCAATGATTCTATATACTTCTTGTATTTAAGGATTCTTGTTCTAAGTTTTATATGAAATTTTGTTCAACATTCCCAACTTGTAATACGTTATGTTCTCTGCCAGGTGACGACTTCTCCATTATTCAACAGGAAATTTTGATGATGAAGGATTGCCGACATTCAAACATTGTTGCATACTTTGGAAGTTACCTGAGGTTTGTGAATTTTCCAGCTTATTATAAAAATATACATGTTTAAATATTGGTTTATTTACGTGTATATTATATGTGCATATGTACAAAAGTTAGTAACAGAACTGACTGCAGTAAGTTGTGTAGTACTATTTTTTTTTTTTTATTGTCTTCTCCATTAAAACTTGTTTGGAAGACAGTTAAACAGTATTTGTGTTCACCAGTAGTTCTCTAAATATTTAACTATTAGTAACTAGGCTGTAATAATTCTACAAAATTGATTCATTGTAGTTAATCAACCATAGATCAATACATGACTCATTTGTGCTGCACCCTCTTTTTTCTCTTTCATTTTTTAACATCCTTTTATGCTTTATAGAACCAAATGCTGACTTTTTCATGGAAATATGATCAGTCTATGTACTATATGACCATTCTAAATGTAATTTTTTTATTTTTAGTAATGCAGTATGAAAATTCTGTTAGTCAGGTTTATAGTTTTTCTTAAATATTGTGTATCAAATTTTTACATAAAATGTAAAACAAATTACCACAATCTGTGTCGATAATAATTGGCTCATAAAGGATAGAACAGAGGGTGCAAATCAGATGTTTGGAAATATTTTTGGTTTGAAATATTGTCTCATGATAAAAGAATTGTGATACGAGTTAATCATGAAATAAATATATCATTACAACCCCATTAGTAACATTAAAAGACCAGAGCTACTTTTTAATTAAATTCCATTTGAAAACTGTTTTTTTTCTTCCTGAGTTCAGTGTCCAAATTTTTAATATCATGACTGTTGGCTATTAACATTATTAGTAGATAATGTCACTCTCACCAAGTTTTGTTTTAAGAATTTATTAAAATTTGACAAGAACACATCTAAAAGTATTCAGTTTCAGAGAAATAAAACATTTTAAGTTTATTTGTTCTAAAACGATTCATTATCTAATGTTGCTATTTGTACTTGGACTCTGAATAGTTCACCTGCAAGGTAATTTTATATGTTTTCTCTTACATTTTTCACATTTAATTTGCATAATATCTACTAGAACTTCACAAATAAATATTGATATTCTTTAAATAAATGTTTATATTTCATTTTCAGATTTCTTTATTATATCACTAACTCGATCATCAACATTCAGTGCAATGAAAATATTGAAGTTAACAAATGGAAATATGTACATTCCATACATCTGTTTGGAAATTCAGTATAATTCTCTTCTTTGTCTATTCTGCATAATTTTTTGTCTATCTTGTCATTCATTGTTTATATTTAATTTTCCTTTAAGATTTCTTATATTTTATTATATGTGCTAATATGTCTGATGCCCATGGGACTTTATGAAGATATTGCTGGCAGGCTCCAGGCAGAAATACATTTGTCTTAAAAGATGGTGCTTGTGTATGTCTTTTGTTGATAACATTTCACAATCTAGGAGGCAAGTTAAATACATAAAAGATATTAAATCTTTAAATTTGATTTTTAAAATTCAAAATACATAATTATCTGAAATGTAAAAGTAAACCTTAAGTGCTATAGTTTATCAAGCAGACAACAGTACTAACAGCAGTTACATGCACCCAGTGGTTTATAAACTGGCTGCCAACTTCAAATTAACCTGTGATGAAATAATATAGTATAAACCAAGATCTTTCTTACAATTATATACATTTGTGTAAAGTATGTATTATGTGGCTTATACATTTTATGATAATGCATAGAAGGTTAACACAGCATCCATCAAGGATTGGCAAACTTAGATTATGTTTGCCAGTGAATTCAGCTGTAAGACTATCTTATGTGTCAAAAGGGCAAAAGCATATTCATTGCTATCTTAACACTCATGTGGATAAGAGCCAACACCACTAAAGTTCAGATTTTTTCATAGTATATGGATCACATAACAAGAAAACTGCAATTTAATTTTTTTTAATGTTTCTTTTTAAACAAAGGGATTAAACTTCGACAACAAAAATTTGAATGATAACATAATTGTAATGTTAATTTCAGTGGCATACATGTATAGTAAAGTTTTTAAATTAAATTTAAATGTTACTCAGTTCCATATGTAAAAAATAATTTAAAAATGACTGGAGGTAACAGGATTAACTCTCTTCACACGAGCTTGATCAGTTTGACTGCTCTACATTTTTGTACTTGTAGTCTGTATAGATTTAATTCTATTAACTTTTGATATAGTGTGTATATCTTCAGAAAAATTTGGCAGTCTTTCTGTAAACATTATAAGCATTTCACATACACAATTTTTTGTGAAGTATTTTTAATAAGTTGAAACATTTGTCCTTGAATACATGAAATATTTGTTATGAATAGGCCATATGCATTTATTCATAATTTTAGAGTTCAGTTGTGTAAAATATAAAACCTTTTGAATGCATTCCAAATGTTTATTCTTAATAAAACTTTATCTGTAATTTTCTGTACCCTAACTTTATGCAAAGTTGGTCAATTTGACTTACCTAATAACTACCTAAAAATAAATCAAAATATAAAATTACTATCCTTTTATTTATAGAATAACTTCAAATATAGTGTAAAACTGCATTTGTTTATCCTAAATAGATTTCAATTCGTAACAGTTTAAATATATTTATAATTAAATTTTATTATTTTATTGCCCTTTTGATTACCTTTGAACTGTAGGTAAACCCTATTTGTGCCATTGTAAGTTATAAAATCACTTGGGGGACATGAAGTTCACATTATGCTATTGAATTATGTTACCCGTTAGCTACTCTAAGCTACTTGTATACATGCTTCATGTAATATATTTATTATATTATTGTTGTTTATTATACCTAATCTAACCATAACTAACTTAGTTTAGTCTTTATTTACTTTATAAAAGTAACTAACATGTAAAAATACTTAACCAAGTATTTTTTGTTTTGCTCTCAACTATCAATTACAGTTAACCCTACACATATTAAATTGTTATTAGTACATATTCAGTTAAAAAAGCACAAAAGGTATTATGTTGTTTTATATATTTATGATTTTTTTTTTGCACATAGATTTTTTGATATAGATAAAATGTAAAGTTTTTACAAAAAAAACTGATACTCATTTAAGAAGTTTTAGAAGTTATGCAAAAGAAATACAGAACTGTAAGATGAAAGCACTTCTCTTTTTGGCATGAAAATTACTTTGTGATCAGATTAACTTGATAAAGGTTTAGGAAATTCACACCCAAAACTTTTAGTGGAATCATTTATCAAATATTCTGATTTTGTAGCATCTAATAAATTCAGAATTATAGTAAGATTTATTATATATAACTTTACAGATATAACATGCATATGCTTATAATACATACTGAAACTTTTGATGGAGGGATCAGAAGTGGAGTTACTTCTAAGTTGTATATGTGATCATAATTTGTATAATTGTGTTATAAATCTATGTATAGCATATGTCCTTTGGTGACTATGTGACAGTATAGTTCAATTCTTGGATGGTTATGAATGTCTTTACATCCTGTCTGTAGACTGTGCTGTGTGTTGTTTTACAGGTGCTTCCAAGTGCTGTTTTTGATTACTCTTACTCCCAACAGTTTTAGTGGTGTTGTTGAGCTCAATTATTGATAAAGCTGCCCACAGTTAACAGAAAGTTGATGTTAATAACCTGGCATTTTTTAAAGTCTTTATTCACAAGCTGATGCTACTTTTAGTGCTTCATTACATCCTTTGCCATTCTCATCTACTATGGTGTAGAGCTACTCTGGGTTAAAGATAGAAGAAACTTGGTTTTTCATTTTCTGATCAATATCAGTATCATGGGGGAATGGAGAGGTTAGCTTTGTTTTCCACCTGAACTGTTCCAAAAGTAATCTCTCTTGTTTCAATACTTTGCTTGTATTACTTAGGTCTGAGAGAAAAAACAATTTTTTTTTTTTTTAAACTTGTTGAGTATAATATATGGAGGAAAGAGAGGCTAGTTTTGTTCTACACTTTGGCCATTGCCATGTATAGTTTTGGAAAGTGAAGTAGTGAATTTTATTTTTCAAATTTCAGTATCACTTGATTTAGAAAGACTAGTTTTTGTTAGTGTTTCACAAAAGTGAAGGTTTCCTCCCTTCATTCATGGAAAGGTTTATAAAAAATAAACTAATACTTTGTAATTCTTTTCTTGTTGCAGGAGAGACAAACTTTGGATTTGTATGGAATTTTGTGGTGGAGGTTCTCTGCAAGATATTTACCATAGTAAGTATTGTCACATTTAAAGCAAAATCCCATTTTTAAATTGCTCATGTTTTTTTATTTATAGTGTGTGTTGTGTCATATGTAATTCGTAAAATCAGAAATCAAGTAGCATAATTTACACTGAAGTGTAAACATGTTTAAAAAAGAAAAAAATGACATGGTTTCTTTGACAGAAAATAAAAGCTCCTTTTCATTAATTAAAAGAAACCTTCAGTTAACAGGTTAGAAATTTGTTTCTTTAAATGGTGGATTTCTGAATGTGAATTTAATACACTGTGTATGTGTAAGTGATTATAACTTTATTTAGGATTTACCTCTATATATTTATTAGAGGGAACATTCACATATCTCATCTTTTTGTTTCTACTTTTAAATTAATTTTTCTTCACCATGTTTATATTCTTCTCATACATTTATTATTGTTACCATTGTAATGTTATTAACATAGTTGTATGTCACAATTTTTTAGCATTTTAAATTATATCAGCTGTTTGTTATGTTAAGACTAGGCTTGTGTTTAGTTGGGTGTTTATCTTTTGATAAGACCATAAAGTCTAACATTTAGAATAAGTGTTTCTATTCATTATTCATAAAATCATATAGTTAAGATCTATCACGCACCACTTCTGTTATGTATCAACTGATGTTTGTGGAAAAGATATCACTAACAAATGTGTAGTCTTTGTGATTTCACTTGTGAAATATTAATTACATGAACATCCCTCAATTTTAACAATATACTTTGTTATCAGTTTGTTACAGTAGTTATATCAAATAAAAACATTATTCCCTCCAGTAACCTAGTGAGCTGTTATAGTAACTTAAGTTTTCCAATAAAATAATGCTTTTTCTTCAGCTTCTATAAATAAACTTTACTCAAAGTGATTATAATATTTTTTTCAACTCATACATCTACCACAGTTGGTGGATAACATAAAAAATAAACGTAACTCTTTAACTCTTTCCATATGAATCATAGGTGAAAGGCCATGTCGTCACATTTGATGATTCACATTCAAAATTTTATTGAACCACTATTTTATGAATTTATGTTATTAACTTTTAAGTTGTATATTATAATTCAAATTTTTATATTATACATTATTCAATTTCTTAATTTAAAGGTAAGTATCAAAAACATGCACCTAAACATTGGTTTTTGTGTGTAGTGTGATATGTTGAATGCAGAACTGGTTCAAGTTGCATATTTGTGATGTTCAAAGTTTTGTCCAAAGTTTAGGATATAAAATTACTGATACTGACTAGCTAAAATATAAAATAAGAAACTTGTGCCTTCTTTTATATGTTGAGATATCACTCATGTACTGAATCAAATACAGTGGTCACCACTTCTTTTTTTTTCTATTTTTGGAAATAGTCCTTCAAACAAGTTAACCTCTATATGGCATGTGAATAACCAATTGAAAGCTTAGAATGTTACCCAAATGGTTTTCTCATCCATTTTTAAATATAAAGGCATCAATTAATTCTCTCAAAACAAATCTTGTGCTGGTAAGTTAGCCTATTCAAAATTTCTTATTTTGTTTGAACACAACTACATCTTAGTTACTAAAATTATAGTAATTATTTTGTATCAATATAGTAATTTATAAGTTTTTGATTATTCAAATGTATGTATAAAACCTAAAAAAAAATTATTTCATTTCACATCCTCCACATGCTAAATTTCTTAGGGCTGAGCAACCCTGAGTACAAAGGTTGTAATTAGAAGAGAAAATTGTTTGCTTTACTTCTTTATATACTGTCCTATGTTTTAAGATAAGTTTAAAATCTTATTTATAAATAATAATAATGTTTTTACATTTATAATGTATTATAAATGAAATGTGGCTGCATTTTACAAAATGCAAATCACTAAAACACAGCTGAGACAGTTCACTCTGTAATGGTCAATTTTATTTTCTTGGATATGGTAACGAGTACAAGTGCACCTTGTCGTACTATTTTTGTTGGCCAACAGTGGGTGAAAGGTTGATACAATAAAAATAATAAATGTATAATGTTTTAACATTTAAGTTATTTAGACTAAAAAATTTGTGTGTTTCAGTTAATTTTAAGCTATTCTACAAAGAAGAAAACAATTTATATTTATTTATTTATTTTTTGTAGTAGTTATGAGATTGATCAACTCTGTTGAACATGTACAGAAATTCTGATTCAATGGTGAAAGTAACTGATAAAATATAAATTTTTTTTCTTTAAAAATTTAAAAATTTGCTGATCATCAGAAGGTTATGAATGTTTCTCATGTGAAATTTGAAAACTTTTGAGATGCATAAAAGTATTTGTAATCTTAAAATGAAAATTACTCATGTTGAAAAAAAAAAAATTCATATGTAACTGAAAAATATTAAATCTTAATTCTAAAACTTGATATTTAGTATACAAAAGCTTTGTAATGTTGTGAATAACCTGCAAAATTTTGTAAACATTGCTTACATTGTCAAAAATCGTAGTATAATTACTCTCATGGTTATGAGCTCAGTGGATTCCATCCAACTTGTAAGGAAAGGGTTAATACAGAGCAACTGATTTTAACCACCTTAAAAACTGAATGTGTTTACTTGTTACAAAACAATTGTTGAGGAATTAGGTATGCATATTTAAAAAAAAATATTATGATGGTGTACAGAAATTAATTTATTGCAATAAGCTGTAATTCAGTTTGCCTACATTGTTATATGCATGTACACAAACTTGGAACTATAGATACTAATTATATAGTTATTTATTTTCATACCACTGACAGTTTTCAGTTGGTCTATTGAAACGTTGTCTTTGTTCACAATTCTTTCACAGAATACCATTGTACACGTTGTAGTCAGTGGCAGATATAAGGTTATGTATTCCCAGGGACTTATAATTTTTGTGGGCCCTATATCCCATGTAATTTTACACAGAATAAAATTATCAATGGGCCCCCAACAAAACCATGGGCCATGGAACTAAGCCCCTTATAGCCCCAACTAAAATATGTCACTGGTTATAATTAATGATGGTTATTTTAATTGATTCAAAAGTGTTCAAGACAAGGTTGGTTGGTTTTTTTCCTGTCCAGGTGTTTTTAGTAAGGGAACAATCTCTCAACAGAACCATTAGATCCTAGGAGAATGAGCACAAATTGCTTCATAGAAGTCCATTCAATTCATGATGTAGACTTTTTCATAAAGTGCTCTGAAATGTAGTTATTATTTTCTTGCTGCCTTTTATCTTGTTCTTGTCTCAGTTGACTATTGCCCTCTCCTTGCCAAATTATCAGTTCAACTTATCTTGCCAAATTATATGTGAGAAAATAATCAGCAAGCACATCCACTGATTTGTATGTGAAATAAAGCTCCATAGCTTCAGAAATCTTCAGCTGTATTTATAGTTGGCAGCAATGTGAAATTTCATGTTTTGTTTTGTTTTTAACATTCTGCACTTAACTTTTTAAATATAATCAAATCATTTATAAGTATGTAGGTATATTTATACATTGGTATGTTTTAATGCTTAGATCAGCATGTTATGTTAGAATTAATTACAGTCACTGAACTAACTGAATACTTTCAGATGTATGACTTGCTTAAAGATGTGTGTTGATACAATTTAATGTTGTTGCACATCATTGCTAAGTTGTTAACTGCCACTTTCATCCAAGTACTAATGTTCCTTTTCTATTAATTTGGTTCTTAATTTTGTTTGAATGTTTGTTATTCCATTTTGCACCATTTCACTAAAATTTCCATTTATGCTGTTTGACACAAAACTGAGTTTGCTATATAAACTGTGTACATTGAACACTTGGTGATAGTGTTGGTGGTGATGATGTGGATGTTATACAAGTATGAAGTATTACCAAAGTCTCTTTTTTTTTTTTCAAGAGTGAAGTAATAAGGCATGTCTGTAGCAATTTTACTTAGTACGTTTTGGTTCAGTTCAGCAGTAAAGGAAAGAAACATCTTTAGATCACCAGAAATTTCTTCCAATTACATAGAATGAGTGGCCCAAACTTCATAGATATGTTATTTTTTGTTGGGCAACCCATTGAATGGAAACTGTTATGGTTGATTTCATTAGTATGATAAGAAGAGTCAAATATGTATATATATTTGTACTCCACAAAGTCACATGTCCTTCCAAAATCAGGTATAGATCTATTGTTCTCTATGTAATGTGTTTTACCAAATGGCAAATGTGTGTTGTTTTATAGTGTTTTCTCTATGTGATTATGAAATATTCAAATGTAACTAAGTTTAGTGATTAGTATTTCTTTATTTTTCATCTCATTACATACAAGCATTGATTACGTACTGTCACATAAAAAATAACTTATTAAACAAAATTATAATTAAGTTGACAAAAAAATCATCTAATCAACTGACCAAATTAAGAGTTTTAAGTTATCAAAATTAATTTTTCCAATTTTTAATACCAAATTCACGAGTGAGGCCCAGAAATATTGTACCACTCTGTTTGAAGTGTTTTTAGCATGAATGTGGAAGTGTACTTCATTGCATCTTGTACATCCTATTTCTTTAATCTACCAATATACTGAATTGTTGAAACTAATTATTTTCCATTTATTGTGTGTTCAAAGCACCACCTTGATATTACAATAAACTCCCCCAATTTGTTAATCCACTGTTTTATTTTTCAGGTTGGTAACAATTTGTATAACATTGCCATGATTACACCTCTTTAAATACTTTTCTCTGGTACTTAATGTTGTATTGCTGATGCCTTCATTATAAATTGAGTTGTCATCTTTAATCCTATTTATTTTCTTGGATGAGACTAAATCAGCAACATTCTTATCCTTAGGATAAGCTATCTTGCATATTGCTTGTTTTGCAAAACATACCAACTTTCTGTTCTTTTGGTTATTGAAATCACACCAGTTCTTTATGTTCTGTTAACTGAGGAATATTATATCCACTACTCAGTGACAATAGTAATGCCTGTTGAATTTGAACTACGTTCTTGTCAAATATCTCTTCTTAACCAGTAGGAGTCATTTTTGTATGTCTAGGTTTGCATTTCTGGTTTTCTCCTTGTCATCATCATCTCTGTACTAATTACATATATATTTCCTTTTTCTTCCTGTTACATGTGACACTACGTTTAAATTTTCAAGTTTCAAGAGGTTTTCAAGATATCTTCACTACATGCATAACATTTAACACAATGAGGCCTTTCACACTTATGTTATCTTTGGTATATTCTTGATGAAAACAATTTTCAAGTCTCTCCAGCCACTTCAAGTTGAATGCAGTTTTGAGTATTTCAGCACAGGGAAAATGTATGGAAAGCTTTAGCCAGGGGAAAAAAAAAAGCCACATACACTGCCTATTAAAAACCAAAACTTCCTGCTCTAACTATCAAACTCTGTTAATATCACCCTGTTTATACAATAGTAGTTTAATAAAATTTTGGATGTAAGATACTAAAACCTTGTCATACATAGTAAAGAATACCTATTGCAATAGGGTTAATATTGTCTTATGAAATTAAAAAACTTATGTCCTATTAAAATATGGATTATAGCTGCAATGTTATGCTATACCTAGTTAGTGTAAAGAAAGTGGCTTAATTAAATGCTCATGACATGCAATAAAAGGCTGCCGGTAGGAGAGGGCTAATCGTTATCAAATTTCATTGATTGCTCAGCTTTTGGTAGTAAAGAGGTGCTGTAAAATTTGATTGTATAGATATCTAAGTGTAGAACTACTGTTTCTTGCATGAAGCATTAGCATTCATAGAGGTGTGGTGATGTAATTACAGAATTTTACTGTTTTGTGTAGTAAAATTAGAATTAGCAAACTGGACACTTAAAATTTCTAGTAATGTGTGTGTTGCATAAATTATAATCTTGTTCAAGAGAAAGACCTTCCTTAATTTTTGTTTGCTACATGGGGATACCATGCTGGTGTTTCTCGTATGTACAATAGAGTAAAGCATTTGGAGATTTACTGTTTAAAGTTATGCAGAGTATTCACTTGAAACGTCATATATGATATTATGTAAAATCAGTGGTACTGTTATGTACATGATAGATACCAGAATGTGTAAAAGATGATGTATACTCATTATCATGTGATATGTTTTAATGTAACTCTTCATACGTTTATATGTAACTTTTTTTGTGTGTGTGATGCAATAACTAATTGTAAAGTGTTTTACTCTGGAATATCTTTGTAATAGCTGTTGCATAGAAGTGTCTTTAACTGTAGGGTCTTATTGAATTAAGACTAATCTTTTTACAAATAAATCAATATAGGTAATCCTACCTTCACAGTTATCAGCACTTTTGTTTTGGAATACTGAATTGATTGAAAGTAAAAAATATTTTATACCTAAAGCTTTGATACTGTTATTTAAATTAGGTTGAATAAAGGTAAGTCTGTAACTAATATTTCTCTTATGTTAATGTAAACCATCAAGGCCTTTTAGTTTAATAAGCTTCAAACAGGCACTGTGCTTCTATTATCTGATGTCTAATTAAAGTGTTATGAGCTGTGTATATAATACTTTAAATGTTTTTATTTGCTTTAGTCACTAAACACTATAAGACAATCTCATTGTAGATTAATTTTTAAAGTACCTATATACATTTTCTTACTTCTGGAAAACAATTTGTAATGCATGCTTGATATGTATATTTTTTTTAATACATAGTTACAGGACCACTTACAGAAATGCAGATAGCCTACATGTGTCTAGAAACACTCAATGGTTTGGCTTATCTTCATTCAATGGGGAAAATGCATCGTGACATCAAAGGTGCTAATATTCTTCTCACAGAGAATGGAGATGTAAAACTAGGTAAGCACAGCTAATCTAGTGTCTTTCCAAAAATGAAGGTAAAATATTGGACTAATGTCATTCTTAAAATAAAATAAAGATGTTCTTGTATCCTACTTGTATGGGACATAATTATGATACTAGTGAAAACAGATTTTCTGATTTCCTCAGTGTGTAGTATAGAGATGTAAATAAAATACTTGCTAACCTTTTTGGATGTGGGAGAATATAAAACTAGTAACTTCACATATGTTAATACCCTTGTTACAGAAGAGTATATATATAGACTTGGTCAATGCAGAGTTGCTAATATTTTACTAACAAATAACACATTTTGCTGGCAACCTCCTTGAACAAACTGGTGATATTAGTCAGTAATTAAATGAAACAATTTTATTCAAATGTAGCTTAATTCTCGTTGTACAGAGTAAAGTATAGTATATGTAGACAAATTAAGTTTATAAAAGTTAAATGTTTTGAAGCCAAGGAAAAATAATTACATTACATGAAGCTAATGTGAAAACAGGTGATTAAATGCAGTTTATATTAATGAATAAGTGATGTTTTTATATTTTTTATAAACTTAAAATATGATTTAGATGTTGTGATAAGAAAATTGTTTTTTACATTCATACTGTAATTCCATAGTGTTTTTAGAAAATAATTAATTTAGGATGATTTTATAAAGCTATATAAGTTCACTTTGTAAAGTCTAAAATTATAATTATTTTGTAAAATAACATACAACAAAGTAAAAATATTTATTTTCAGCTGACTTTGGGGTATCGGCTCAAATTACAGCAACTATAAATAAGAGAAAGTCTTTCATTGGTACACCATACTGGTAAATACTTTTGTGTGGTTGGTTACTCATGTATAGTTAGTTTTCTTTATAGTTTCTTTATATACTATATACAAAAGCTCCTTAAAAACAAAAAAACTTCATATACAGATGGCTTTGCAAACATTTTTTAATGTTTTGAATTATGCTTCTTAAGTGAAATGTTAGTGAATTACTAGATGTTCCTTGGATAAAGTATTTGTAACTACAAAACAAGTAAAATGCTTTAGTTCTGAAGGTTTACGTAAATAAAGGGGGTCTTTCCATAATTTGATGGAAGGGAGCAAGTTTGAAAGTTTTTTGTTTTTAGATGAAAACTTTGTGTGGAGAAGCTAGGTACCCTTAAAACTGAATCATTTTAGACATAATAATCTTTAGGAATACAACCAGACTATATTCATAGATATGCCTGGGAGCAGAATGTGTGGTACAGGATAAAACCTACCTACTTATCCTTTAATGACAATGTTTTTTATATAATATTTTGCTGATTAAATGATGGTTCTCAACATTGTTTTTTTTTAATTCTAAATTAAAAGTAATTTGTTTTTAATAGATGGTTTAGGCAAGAATATTCATGATGAAACTTTGAAGAATGGATGGCAACTGCCTGTTGTGACTGACTTGAAGGCGAAAGGCGGAAGACTTTTTCAAAACGTCATCCTCTACACTTCTGTCTCCACAACAGGCAGTTGCTGTCCATTCTATTTTATTGTGGAACATAAATAAGTTAATTTATAGAAGGATGTAATTTAAGTAAAATGTTTAACTATTCCAGGATGGCTCCTGAAGTAGCTGCAGTAGAAAGGAAAGGTGGTTATAATCAGCAGTGTGATATCTGGGCTGTTGGTGTTACAGCCATTGAGTTGGCAGAACTTCAGCCTCCAATGTTTGACCTTCATCCAATGAGAGCTCTATTTCTGATGTCCAAGTCTGGATTCAAACCTCCTACACTTAAGGATAAAAACAAATGGTAGTGACAAAATCCACCATATGTCATGTAATGCTGTATGAACAAGTTACCAAGATTTGTATTGCATCTAAATTAAACATTTTCTGCTCTTTTTCAAAACGTTTGACTGCACCAACTGGTGTTGATTATATGAATATTAAGAAGGTAATCTGTATCAATGTATGTTCAGATTTTATTATGTATTTATGTATTATGTATTTTGAAATGATTTACATTTAAAATTATTAAGTACCGTAGTGTGCAATTTGTTCAGATATATATATTCCTTACTTTATCCATTTGAATGCCATTGAAGCAGTCATGAGAAAATACGTAGGACCAGTGTGTTTTTTTTATATTTTTAAAGTGATCCATACCTTGTCCTGCCAAGTTTTAAACACAGTTGATTGAGTGTTACTGGAAATGGTTTCACCTTTCAAAACCTTATTAGATTTTGAACTTAATAAAGAGTATTGAATACTATGTTGATATTAAAACTGAAACATTACAATTCAGTATTTAGTTGATAATTCTGTCAAATATTTCATTATATAGTTTCTAGTAGTTTGGTTGTGTGCATTGCTTTTAATTATTTTCTTCTAGGTCTCCAAATTTTCACCATTTTGTTAAAGTTGCTCTTACGAAAAATCCAAAGAAAAGACCACCAGCAGAGAGACTACTTCAGGTAAGAAGTGAATAAAAATAAAAAAGTAAACAAAATCTTTATGGTGAATAAAGCAAATACATAATCATGATCGAAATGAAATTTAACTAATTTTCAACAGTAAAGAAGAATGTATAATTACATCTGTAATGCTTTATTCGTGTGCTGTACATTAATTATCTGTATTTTCACAGTTTTTATAAGTATGCCTTGTCAAAACTGATTCCTAATCAATAACAAAATTTATTGTCTAGGAACACTAACTCCAGTAGAGAGACTTTTATTGAAATGATGAAAATAAATATTTATCACATTTCAGTTATTTTATAGTACAATTTTCCACCTGTTTTATTCATTGTAGCTCTGTGACAGCTGAATTAATATATTCTTTCTTTCTTTTTTTTCAACATCTGCCCAGCATCCATTTGTTAATGGTGATTTGACAAAAAGGTTAGCAAAAGAACTTTTAGACAAATGTAACAATCCACACCAGAACTTTTCAGATTTGGACGTGGACGAAGAAGAGGTAATGGAGTTTTTGCTGACATCATTTTCTGTGATCGTAATCTTTTTATTCATGTGTGTTCAGAGATGAGTATTTGTTATGATAAAATATACAAACTTCTGCTGTTGTAATAACAACAACAGTTTTTTACGGCTTGTTGGTTCTGAACTTGTTACACTGAACTCCAAGTGTACATAACAGTTTTGAAGATAGTATAAAGAATGGATATGCTTATAAATTAACTTGTGTGACAAAATATATTTTAATGTGAAAAAGTTAAGTTAACTAAGGTGCATATATATGATGATATTCAATTTTACCCCTCTTGTTGGAGGTAGATTAAAAGAGCACATTTCAATACCTATTACAGTACTGCTTTCAAAATTTAGTTAAATTGTTTTATTTAATTTATAAATTTATAGAAATGACCTTTACATAAAATGAAGTTAATAAATCAAGTTTTAATATTATGTAAGTTTAATTTCTTACTTTTAAAAGAAAAATATGTAAATAAATTTTCAGTCTACTCTGGTATCAGAATCATGATAATTTGTACCCCAGGTCTTCTCTTATTTATTTATCCACCCCTCTGAAGTATGGAGTTTAATGTAAATTACTCATTATATGTAGTGATAGGATGTTATTTGTTTTTTTGTGAATTATTATGTGCATTAATTAAGAAAATAAAAACATTTAGTGTGCTAGTACCATAAGTATTAAAATAGCTCAAAGGTAAGTACTATATTTTTTGTTTTTCATGTATATTTGTTTATTGTTATAAACGTAATTAAAATTATAAAAGTAGAAACTTGTTAGGTTATTTTAGGTAGAAGAATGAAAAGATGATAATTCTTCACTAAGAATGCTTTTGGATAGCTTGTGCATTGTGTAATTCAGTAGATTAACTTGTTACTCATTTCCTGAGCAATTTACAACTTCTATGGCAGAATTATTAGTTAGCCATAGTTGAAAGAGTAAAAATATCAATAAAGTTAAGTACAATGATGTAAACTGTTATGATTCATAAACTTTTTAGAATAAACAAATAGTTTCCTATCACTGTTTGCACATATTCTAGAAAGAGAAAAATAAGTTAATTTAGATCTACTTCATTTTTTTTACTGTAATTACAAGGTTCATTAAATTGTTGAAGTCCATACAAAGTAAGAATGGTGAAAATGACATTAGTGTAGGAGGATAATTTTGCCTCAAGGTATATTGTGACCTATTCCAAATTGATATGTGAAATTTACCTCTATGGATGTCACCCAAATGTTCTTTGCCTTATCTCATAGGGCACAACATTCATCCTATATTTCTTTACACATTCACATAGGATACAACGTAAGCCTTACTTTTGTTCCTTTTGTAGGGATTCCTTTGGGTCAAGCAATAAGGTGTTAATCTTACATACTCGTTTTGTTTAAGGAGTTCAGTTAGTAAGTGTGTGTGTGTGTGTGTGTGTGTGTGTGTGTGTGTGTGTACCTTTTTGTTTCATTTTGTTTTGTGGGTGCAAAATTGTGTAGCATAGGTGAAATAGCAGGATATTTTCTGTGATAAGTGGTGATTAGATCTTGTGTGCTGTGCCATGGTGTTGGAGTAGGAGTTTCTCATATATAGTAGTTGTCATTTTTATTATTTTAGTTTTTAACAATGTCTGAAAAAAAGGGAGAGAATTGTTAAATTCTACTACACATGTGAAAATTATGACATTGGGTCTGAAGATGTTTAAACATTTAATAAAAGTGAGTAAAGTATCTTTTGTGAGTTGTCACATACTACAAATATTGACATTTCTAAGCCATCTCTGGCAACTCGTGAAGGGGAGGAGAGGATCCTGGTGGTTGAGGGGTCCAACCCTAATACACTGCTTTGGTCTTATATTCCTATAAATTTGTGGATTTGGGGTGGCACTCCCAAAAAGTTTCTACATTTTGGAGATGCCTTGGTGGAAACATCTGCATCAAAATACATGTAACTCATCCAGAATTCTAAGGCCATTGGGGATATACTCACTGAGGGTACTCCTCATGCTACTTTGAATTTCTTGTGAAGAATTATTATTGAGAAGGATTATTTGAAGAACATTAATTTGTTGGAGATTTGTACTGGTTTCTAAAACTAAGGTTTTTCTGCTGTGCTTCATATCTTTACTCACAAGGAAGGAACAGTGCTGCCAATTAATGTCTCAATTTTAACGTTTACATTGCCATGTCCACCTTCCTCTGTCAATGTATGTTTTCTAAATTGTTCGGTAACACCATGTGTTCCTAAATTTCTTCGATGTTTTCATTGTTAAAGGTTTGGAAATTCAAAGGCATCATGTTGTGGTTCTTTGACATCTGTGATCTAGAACCTTGTTGCATTAACTGTAGTGGTTCCCACCCTCTCTTACTTTCAAAGAAGTACAGCATCTAAAAGCCATTAATACCATTTCTTATATAGAAACTTGAAAGTTGTTGTTCCCTACTCCATCTCAGACATGCTGCTGCACAATGTTCCACGGCTACAGTGGGAGTGCAGACAGATCTTTCCATGCCTCAAACAGTCATTCTTCATCATACAAAGAGTCTTTTGCTATATGTGGATAAGTGAGTTGACAAGTCAATGTTTACTCCTGTCTCTGCTTCATCCTTCCTTTCATTGTTTGCTTAGGTCCACCTTCTTTGCCCTCAAGATGTAGAACAGTTATTCATTAATGCCACAGTCTCTGGAATCTCTGTCTACTGACAGAGACCTGCACACTAGAAGCAGGGCAGGATCCACTTAGGCCAATAGACCTACTTCTAATAAAGACAGAATGTGGTCGTAAACTGAAGGTTTCTTCACCTTAGTAAAACATCTTCACTTTGATACAGTGGAACTATCGAGATTTCCATTCTCATGTTTATGACATTAAGGGCTTGATTGACTTCTGTTGTGCTGTGTGTCTTTCTTTACAGGAAGCTTTCCTGAAACCTGCTGATAGTCACCTTTCAGCAAGTTTCTTTATACTAAAATAACAGGTTGTATGTTGGACAACTGCATGGAGGGATGGCACTGCTGGTCAACCAGCATGTGTCCACCCTGTCTTTGCCATTTAATACAGCCTTGGAAGCAGTAGCCATCTGTGTTTCCTTTGGTCATACCATCACTATTCTCTCTTCCTGTCTCCTGGAGAGGCTTGTGATCAGTTAAATCTTAATGTAATGCTTTTATTGAACAGTTTCTGTCTCCCTTTTTAATCCTTGGAGACTTTAATGGACACAATCCCCTTTGGAATGGTGTTGATATTGATGGGAGGTGTCATTTTGTGTGACATTTGTTCTCAACTCATATCCTTCCTCTCTTTACTTGGTTCTTATACTTATTTTCACACATGTAGTAAGTCTGTTATTGCCATTGATCTTTATCTGTTCCCTTTTACTGTGCTCTTGCTTTTCTTGAAGGGTTGACAGTGACCCATGGGTTAGTGATCAATTTACTGTTGTTTTGAGGTAGATTGGTTTTGGTTGGTATCACCTGACCTGTGTTCCTTGATGGAAGTTAGACCAGGCCAACTGCCCTTTTTTCACTGTTCTTTCGGAACTTGATCCTGCTGTCATCTGTCTTTCATAAATAGACAGTTTTGTGATAGCAATGGCTGACTATTATCTAGGCAGCTACTCTGTCTATTTCTAACACCTCAATGTGTTTTATCATGGTATCCTCATCTGCGGTGAAGTTCTTCCTGTCAGGAAGCATGAAAGGCTCACAAATAGGCCTGGGATACCTCTCGCAGGTATCCCACTCTTTTGAACTGCATTGCTTCCACTAGGCCTGTGCATGGCAGGTTGCATGTCAAAACCAAAAGGAATCTTGGATTAAGTTCACAGCTATCATCTTTCCTACCACTATTTCCAAAATCAAATGTGATAAAATTGGAAGGTCATTGGGAAGTGAACTTCCCATCCCCTTTCGATCTTGCTTTCCAATGGCCATGAAGTTGCTGATATTTGGAGCATTGCCAAAAAGCAAGAGCTTTTCTGATGCATCCAGCACTTATGGTTCTTCCCCCATCTTCTTGTCCATAAACTTTTGGCAGAGTGATCACCTCTTTCCTTTTGGGCCAGTCATCGCTATGACTATAATCACACCCTTATACTGGTGGAACTCCAGCTTGCTTTTCATCTGTTTGACAGTACATTGGTTGGGCTTGATGATGTTCACTATGGCATTCTCTGCCATCTCTCTTCTATCTCTTTTGGTATTCTTCTGGTTGTTTTTAACTGTATCTAGCAAAATAATGTTTTTCTTGATGCTTGGCATTGGCTCTCATCCTCCCTTTTTCTAAACTTGAGAAAGTATGAAGATTTCTTCTAACTGTTGTCCAACTGCTTTGACAAGTTGTCTCTGTAAGGGAGAAGATTGTTAATGTTCATCAATGTTTCAAATCAAACAATCTCCTCTTGCCCACCCAGTGTGGATTATGACAACAGCACTCCACTATGGACCACCTGAATTGACTTGAAATATTGATTAGGGAAGTTTTTCTTAAGGGGAAACACCTTGTTTCCATGTTCTTTGAACTTGAGAAGGCTCATGACACTACATGGAGGTATGGCACTTTGCAGGACCTCCACTGGTATGAGTTACATGGCCATTTACTCATTTTTATCCAGAATGTTTTACTGGACAGGCTATTCCAATTTCATGTGGGTTTTACATTTTCCTGTTCTTTTCCACAGGAACTTGGGAGTCCCTCAGGGCTATGTCATGAGTGTCACACTTTTCAGTGTCAAGATTAATGCTATCACAACACATCTTCTTTCTACTGTTGCAAAATGGCTCTTTGTTGATGTCTTTCATATATTGTGTTGGTCTTCAAACATGAGGTTTATTGAGCAGCAGCTTCAGTTTACCCTCAGTTTCTTGAAGTGTGCCACAACAAAGTTACTTTTTTTTTCTCTCCAAAAACGCTTCCATTCACTTTTGCTGCCAGTAGAGTATGCACCCTTTTTCCAAGCTCTGTGGTCCCTGAGGCAAAGCACTTGGGGCATATTTTTTACTGTAAACCAATTTTCATTCATTGCATCAAGCACCTATATGTCAGGAGTATAAGACCACTGAACATCCTCCATGTCCTCTCTTCCACCACTTGAGGAGTGGATCAGTGTTGTATGCTCAGGATCTATTGTGCCCTCATTTGCTCCAAACTGGACAATGGGTCTCTGGTCAAAAAGTAAGTTTCATAATTTATTTCTAAATAGTAATAAGCTATATACGTATATAGTGTATGATAATTGAGATGTGACTGTATATTACCATATGCTAGTCCTCTGAAACACAGGGAAGACTAAAGGTCAGTTTTATATTATTGGATACATAACATGAGTTCACTTGCACCACACATCTCCAAATTATGTAATGTTAGCTAGGCATGACTGGAAGATCAGTATAATAAAATACAATAATATATATATAATATATAGTCATTCTAGCATGAAAAAATCATAATTCATATTTATTTCCTCACTTTATTTATCACAGTTAAGAGGTTGATCAAGTGACAGACTTCACATAGTTAGGGTGTAGAAAATAACACAAGTCTTACTGAAAACAAACATTTGAAATATATTTAGGAAGTTTTTAGAGATTATGTAAATAATAGTTGAGGTTTTTGGGATGAAGAATAGTTTTTTTAATCATAACATGAAATGACTGCTTTCAGACTAGCAGCAAAACATTTGTTTTAACAAACAAATCTTTAATTGAGATATTTTATTAAAAATCTGATTTTTTGTGTACAAAAAACTTATCTTTACTGAAAGCCTACCAAATTTTATAACAATGTGTGTGCTGTATGAAAAGTTTTATAATACAAATGCTACATATGTACAAATATGTGTAGACGAACTTGTCTGTTATACCAAATCCATTGTGAAAGGGTTAACTATGCATTAATTATATTTTAAATGCACAATTAAAAATTTTGTATAATATATATTTTGCATTGGCTTTTGATATCATGCTATGCACAAAAATTTTGTGGAAAGGTTGTGAATTTTTGTCAGATACTGTAATATGCTCTGAAGACACCATTAACTTGTATCAAGATGAATAATAAATGGTAAAGTACAATATATTCTACAAATAATTATACAGTGTGCATTTTTTTCTAATTCCTAATTTTAATCATTGCATTGTACATTGATAATGATAGCCAGAGTTAGTGAAATTGTAGAGAATATCAAAAATAAAATGTTAACATATATCTTAAAAACATTTTAATATTCATTTAGGAGGTTTTAAAAGTTATGTCAGTGAAATGTGAAATCTATGAGATGAAGAAAAATATTCTTATAATTAAAATGAAAATCACCTTGCACCTTTGTTAAAAGTTTGGGTGCAAATAACTACAATAGATGAATAACTTATTTTTATTAAAACCAATTATAATAATATCATTCTTTGTGTTCAAAATATTAATGATTTAACAAAGTCTTACCACTTGTTACTAGGATATGTTAAAATACGCTACATGGCCAAAAGTTTGTGGACACCTGACCATCACACCAATATGTGTTTGTTGAACATCTCATTCCAAAACCATGAGCATTAATATGAAGTTGATACCTTCTTTGCTGCTATAACAGCCTTCACTCTTCTGGGAAGGCTTCTCACTAGATTTTGGAACATGGCTTTTCAGCCACAAGAGCATTAGTGATGTGGGGTGAGAAAGCCTGGCTAGCAGTCGGCATTCAAATTCATCCCAAAGATGTTTGATGAGGTTAAGGTCAGGAATCTGGGTAGGCCAGTCAAGTTCTTCCACACCAACCATGTCTTTATGGACCTCGCTTTGTGCATGGAGACATTGTCATGCTGAAACAAAAAAGGGCCTTCCCGAAACTGTTGCCACAAAGTTGGAAGCATAGAATTCTATAGAATGTCATTGTATACTGTAGCATTAAGATTTCACTTCACTGGAACTAAAGAAACTAATCCAAATGATGAAAAACAACCCCAGACCATTATTCCTCCTCCACAAAACTCTATACAGTTGGCACTTTGCATTCAAGCAGATAGTGTTCTTACAGCATCCACCAAACCTAGATTCATCTGTCAGATGCCAGATAGTTAAGCGTGATTCATCACTCCGGAGAACGTGTTTCCATTGTTGCAGAGTCCAATGGCGGTGTGCTTTACACCACTCCAGTTGATGCCATTATGCATGGTGATCTTAGGCTTGTGTGCGACTGCTCAGCCACGGAAACCCATTTCATGAAGCTCCCAACAAACAGTTCTTGTCCTGACATTGCTTCCAGAGGCAGTTTGGAACTCGGTAATAAGTGTTGCAACTGTGGGCAGGTGATTTTTACGTGCTTCAGCACTCGATGGTCTTGTTCTATGAGCTTGTGTGGCCTACCGCCTTATGAGTGAATTTTTGTTGCTCCTAGATGTTTCCACTTCACAATGACAGTACTTACAGTTGACAAGGGCAGCTTTAGCAGGGCAGAAATTTGATGAATTGAATTGTTAGAAAGGTGGCATCCAATAACAGTGCCACGTTGAAAGTCACTGAGCTTTTCAGTGTGACCCATTCTGCTGCCAGTGTTTGTCTATGGAGGTTACATGGTTGTGTGCTTGATTTTATGTACCTGTTAGCAATGAATGTGGCTGAAATAGCCAAACCCACTAACTAGAAGGGGTGTCCACATACTTTTGGTCAAGAAGTGCATCTCGGAGGTATTGTATGTATTGTTGCGCAAGTGAGATTCTTGAAGAAATATTCCATAAATTACACAAAGCTGTTAAAGCAGTATTCCACAAGATAATAAGGGTTATTTTAATGTTTGTCTCAGACAGTGAAAGGCCCTATCAGTGTCAGTCATATGTAGGAAGATGTGTATTCACTTACACCTGCTGACATAATTTTCAGCACATTTAATTCTTGTGTCTTTTTGTTACTCTAACTGTATATAGATCTTGTATTGTTCAGTATGGATAATATCTGAATAAAACAGACCAATGTTCTGTTGAAACACAGTATTTTCCACTATCAATAAAACTCTTCATTATGCTTATAAATTGTTCTTTGTTAACCAGTTATTATATAAGCATTATGTGCTTCCTTACTGAAGTATCTACAGTGAAATGTGGTTGAGGATCAGTAGAAATTTGGGGTTGCATCCCAAACAAACAGTGTCAGTAATTTATATAAGCCTCTGATATTTTGAGTACTGACAAAAACAGTATTAAAGGATGATAAGATATCCTTTGTCCATCAAGGCTGTCTCATCCTGTAAAATAAATAAATCCTAAAGATAAACACCTAAACACCAGTCTTTATCTTTCAAATATTTATGAAGCTTTTCCATGATGTTACTGTATTCCTCACATTAGATGGCAACTCTTTACAAGGTTTTACCGTCATCTCAGAAAACTAAAGCTGTCTTAGCTAAATATAACTTCTTCCCCATCAAAATTTATAGTTGTATTCCCTAGTCTTACCATTCTCATCATTAAATAAGCAAAAAGATGTCTCAACATTAGTAAATCCCCTAATTGTCTAAAACGCCTAAATCAGATTGCCATTAACTCTTCTCTTTTCAGGAGAAAACAAGTTTAAGAGATTTTAACCTATCCTCCTATGATAACATTTTCATCACAGTTATCATTCCAGTAGCCCTCTTTTAAACTCTTTCAAACAAATCAATGACCTTTCTGAGGTAAGGAGCCCAAGATTGAACACAATGCTCCTAATACAGCCTAACCAATGGCATTATATCTTCTTTAAACTCTCATTTAATATTTCTGGGCATGCAGCCTAAAATCCTATTTACTCTGATGTTTGCAACACATTGCTTGGATGGTGTAAAAGACCATTCAAGCAAAACACCAAGATCTTTTTCTTTCATAACAGTCTTAAAGTTATATCCATCAAAATTATACTCAGAATTGAAATTGTGATACCCCCTGTGCATTACTTTGCATTTATTATAATAATTTCTCTTGTTATTGACTTTGTCAATTCAGCTGAGCTTATGACCCCAAACTGTTTCCATACTGTAATTTCTAATATGCTTTTGCATCTTCATGAAATTTCACAAGTTTTCAGAAATTACAAGTATCTTGAAGACAGAAAATCAGAATTTTAATGATTTATTCTTACTAAAAATTTGCCTGTAAATGTATGGAGTTAAAATGTTGACTGCTCTGAGTGCAGAGTGATTTTCTTGTTAAGATTTAAAAATATTTTCTTCATTTGCATAACATACAAAAGCTCTTAAATAAATGAAATGTTTTTTTTATTTTTTATGTTTCAGATTCAACATATTTTACATGTTTATCCTTCCCTAACTCTAGGGTCAATTTGACTGACTTTGTAACCCTCAGTAAAAAATACCAAGTAGATCTAAATCCTTTTTTTCTTTTTTTCATTCTTGAGAGACTACAAATTGTAACAAGAAACTTCAGTTATTTATCCTAAATAGCTTAAAACTCCTAACTATGTACATCTGTTTATGCTTAAATTGTTTTTATGTCCTTTGAATCTTATCTAACTAATAATCCCACCATATAAGTTTTACAAAAATCACTTGAGGAATGTACAACTGATGTTAATGTATTGAATTACATAATACACGAGATGCTCACAAGCCTACCTCATGAAAAATTTTTAGTATTTTTCTTAATCTTACCTAATCTAACATAATAAGTTTCTAATTTTTATATTTTAGTTACTGTTATAAAAAGGATACACATTACAAACAAAAAATATAGTACTTACCTGAGCTGTTGTTTTTGGTTTTTTATTGATGTTGATGAAACTTAATGCATTATGTAATTAAAAACAGCTCTTTAGTGCAGTAATACCATTAGTGTAAAAAGTGCACTTAAGAACACTAATTACACAAAAAAGCAAATGGTGTCCTATACTTGTCATAATTTTCCTGGCTTTCTAACATTGCAATAAGAGCCTTTAAAAATTTAACTAAGAAAGACAGCATAATTCTTTTGAGAAGAAATTTGGAACTGAAACAGATAATAGACAGTTTTTTGTGTAGAACACAATGTAACCTAATACATCAGAGAAGAGAAGATACCAGGAGAGGAAATGTTATGGTTACTCGTATTATGCAAGATTGAGAATATTTTAAATATTCATTATAAAATTAAGAACTTAAATCTTGTGTTGAAATTGGATTTACTTAACTGTGTTTAGATGTCAATCATATACTCTGAGCACTCCAGTTTTTCAAATTTCAGATTAAATGCATTGGCCACACAAGACACTCAGTAAAAGGAACCAAATGAAAGCTGCAGATATTTGGTCCTAGTAGTAAATACCAATTTAGAAATTATATTAAATTATGAGCGTTTTAACTGTAACTTTAACATATTGTATTATAGCTGAAATTACTGTGACTGCAGACCTACATTAAAATAAAAAAAGATACTGATTAATTATGACATTTCATGTGGACTTTCATCTTCTAGAAGAAATTATCTCAAGCATATAGAAATGTAGTTCTCTGACATCTTGATAATAATATGGAACACTTATAAATACTATTGTAGCTGTACAGACTTCAGTAAAACTGAGAATTGTAGCTTGTACTGTAACTTGGTTGAATTGTGGGAAGGAAGATGGAACATTTAAAACTATTACATAATCCTATATTGATAAACTGTGTGCCCTCAAAAAACAAGTTGAAATTTTTGTAAAGCAAAGTGCTTACATACAGAATACTAGATTATTGTACAACATGTTTGCATTTCTTATTTATTAACATGTTCATGTTTTGTACTTTCAATAAACTTACAGTATAGTTTCAGTAATCTTTGTTTGCAACTTCTGTATGTAAATCATTTGGGTATTTCCATAATTATTTCTGTTACTGTATGTATAATGAAATCATTTTGTTCCCACAGTTTTAATAAGACTTCAGAATAAATGTTTAAAACTAATTGCTAAAAAACTAACGTTTCTATCTTATAGACGGTACCTGATGTGCCTCACCGAATTACCTCTCAGAAGTCAGCTCACAATAAACAAAGAACAGTATCTGAACTTCATAGTAAGTTGTGAACCTTACTTTTACAAAAGTTTGGTAATAACTGGTAAGTTTGTGTATCTCTTGTTTTAATGTGAATACTTGCGTTCAGTACCTGCAGAGCTAATACTTCCTCTGGATTATTTACTTGTAGGAGGTGGATAGATTTATGTGCACAGATTGTTTTCTAAAATAACGTCTATAATAGCTTATAAGTATGTTACAATATTACTTGCAGTATTCATATAGTGGCACTATATCTACATTAGCATTAAGTTAAGCTAAAACACCATATATAGTAACCTCACTGTACAGAGGTTGTCAGTTTATGTATTTAATATTTAAGGTTTGAAGATGTATTCAAACATGTTTCAAAGTATGTTGAATAAGTGTTATTGTCTTAATTACATCTTGTGTCTATAAATGTGTGCATGTATCATACATACATTTTTTTTCTTCCTTATTTTAGTGGAGAGTGTAAATTTTGAACCACCTCTCCTGACAGAATTGTCCATAGATCAGGTAAAAATAACTAAATTTTTTAGTTATGAATGCATTGAAATGTGTGTTTTTGTACATCTCTATGTATCAGGTTTCTATGTATACCCTTTTTTTCAAAATATTTTGAATACAACTGGTCAGTTTAATCAAGGTAATTGATTATCAGCAAGTTGTAATTTAGTGTTTCTTAAAGTAATCAATTAATAAAAAATTATCAACTAATCCAAATTTTCATTATTACTGTTTGTGATTACTCTAATTATCCAAGTAATTAAGATATTACCATTATGTTCTTTGTCAAGTGCAAAGCTGCATAATGGAAGGAGATACTTTGAGGGTCTCCAAAATGGTTCTTATTGTCACTAAACTTTCTCACTTTGTCTTTTTGTTATTGTAAAGCTACTATGGCTAACTGTTACTGTTGCTAATTTTGAACTGCTCACTACAGGGAAGCCAGTGAGATAGCAGCCCCCACCACCAGCTCTGGCTGTTTAACTGTTAAATAGTTGTTGTTTTTACATTGTATTTTGTCTTATCATTGCTTAACTTCGTTCTTTAAGTCTAGGGGAGTTGGACCCCACTTTCTTCTGCAATTAATAGCTATTTTTTAATATTGTATAAATAGGTGCAGATCTGTGGAAATGATATAAATGTCCTTCCACCAATTTTTGTTTCTTAAATAATAAATGTACAAACTGAAGCACTCGTTATAAATCCAGAAGCACAAGAGTTCAATGTAGGCTCGAAAAAATTAATACAAGAATTTGTATTTATATGCCTAGTATATCTTGCACATTTAGTTTTCAGCTCCTGTATTTGACATTACAGAAAAGGTGTTACAGATACTTTATTACTGTAACTAATTCATCTCTACAGTCTGTCTTTATTGATACTCTAAGTGATTCTTGACAGACTACATTAAAAGATTTATTGCCTTCTTGGGACAAAATAGAGATTTATTGGTGATATTACTCTCAAACCCAGTGTAGAACTAATTGTGTGAAAAAGTTTTTCAGATGTACCCTGCTACTTTAAGGGTCTGATCTTACGCTTTGGTTGCCATGTTTCATAGCCAAAATGGACAGTAGCATTGTTTATAGACTTTAGAGATGTATTTTCATTAAATTTATTATTGTTTAGCAATGCTATAATTTTCATTATAAGTATTATTATAATTAATTATATCTATTTAATTCTAATTTAAGAACTGTAAATGTTTAAGTGTTTTTATTTTCATATTAACCATTTTTGTAGAGATAAAGACAAGATTTAAAATCTCTGGACCATCACCTTGATTGAGCTGATCATTTAAAAATATATGTTAGCATTGCTTTAACTTGTTGTACTTTGTCTACTTTAGTATTGTATGGTCAACATTAATTAAAAATAATATATTATTATAGTCCCTTCTTGAATGTAAAAGTGCTGATAATTTCGTTAGTTTTACACAGCTAAATTTCAAGGGTAACTGGTAAGATAGTATTGTAAGTATTACTGCAGCTAGTGTTGAGAAATTGTTTCATATTCGTTTCCTGATGGTTTTCAGACTTTGTAAGATAGATAAATTTATTTTGTGAAGTAATTATATGTTAGTCTAATTTTTATGTTTAACATTTTAAACTACTTGAAGAATGTAGAAAAAATTGCTAGGTTTTATATGATGTTTAAATGTGTGTTTGCCTGATAAATAAAATGATTTATGATTATTATTTTCTTTGCACTGATAACAAACTAAGAATGACTACAGTCATAATTACAACTCTTAAGGCACCAATATTATCATAAACTAAAAGGTTTTAGATTATGTTTAATGAATTTAACATTTAAACTTTGTAAATAGCTGCATATTTTTGGAAATTTTATAAATAATTGGTTATGTGAGGCCCCTTCCTGGGTACCCTCCAGACTGGCAATGCTAGAAACTAGGTTTCAATACCTGTGGTGGTCGGAGCACAGATAGCCCATTGTGTAGCTTTGTGCCATAACTTCAAACAAACTTTTCTACATACTAGAACTAAGAGGAAACTAAATTTTTATACAGTTTAACATTGTTTCCATACTCTGCAAAGCATAGCTTACATTTTACTTTTTAGTATCTACACAGAGGGAGACTATGCTGACTAGTAGTAGTATGTCGAAAAAACATAGTTGTAGTTTGCCATTTGTTCTATGTGATGAAGTTTATATGTGAAAATAGTTTAAATGTAGCATACTGGTTTTTTTTATTTTTTCAGGCAGTTTTTATCTATCTTAGTATATAGAGCAATGTATGGGAGTTTACTTGAAGAATTACTCTTATAACTGTTAAAGATTTTGATAACTGTTATAACGCAGTGCTTGTTATCCTTTAATTAGGGGCCAGGACAGTGCCAAGTATCTCAAGCCTGGGGAATCTCAGAGGTAAAATACTGTTGATTTGAATTTTAAAATTAGTTTTAATTTGCATTCAGCTTAGGTTTGACTTCAATTTTATTAATAGTCAGCTTTTCTCTATACACACATTTTACATGTGTATATTTAATAATGTTCACAGGTTTGTCTTAAAAAATATACATATATTAAGACAAACCTGTAAACATTATTAAAATTAACCTGTGATTAAACACATGGATATTAAATGATAACTGGGTTATATCTTATTTTCAACATTTATTATAAATGATTACATGGCAATATTTTATAAAATTGTGAAGGAAAAGAAAATATGTAGAAAAATGTATATTGTAAAAATTTTACAGCATCATAGTATTGAAACATTGACAAATTTTTTGAATAAAACATTGTTTTAGCCTTTATATGTTGCAAGCATGCTTCTGTAGCTTTCTTATTGTTTTCATTGTTTGGAATGTCTGAATGTTTTTAAGACATAAAATAAATAGCATATTGAGTTTTCCCACAGACTTCAAAATAATGATCATGTTGTCCATCTTCAGACATAAAATTAATATTACAATACTGCAGATATTTCCCTTTTTGTTTTTTTAAGACCAAATCTAGAAGGAAGTACCATTAAACAATTAAGAAGGGTACTGTCCTTTTAATGTCTGTTCCTGTTACATCTCTACTTTATTTTATACCAGTGAGTCTGAATTGTGCAGTCTTCTATTACCAGTGTAGTTTACCAAATTTAGAATGTTTTCAACAGTATCACTACTGTAGAATAGAACCAAGGTTTTATTACTGGTAATGACCTCCTATGTCATTATACTGAATATTTCAGTAGTTAATGTAAATAACAGATCAAACATTTGATGGGTACTCTAATTTTTTGTGAAAATACATAAAGGACCCTGTGGTTATTATTAGTGGGCCTAATTGTAGTACTGATGGAATTTTTTGTTGTACATTTTGTATTTGACTTGCATGTTGTTATGAGGGCCCTCATAACCAATAAAATCATAGATCTGCAACATGACACATAAATATTTAAAAAAACTGGGTTTAAGAAGCTGTTATTTTATATTTAAGTCAGTAAAAGTAAATCATGTTTTCTGCTTTTTTATTGAAATATTGCAGTTTTGAACACAATTATTTTAAGCTAAGATTCCAGTTTAAATACATTTTCCTGAATGAAATTTCGTGATAGTAATTAACAGTACTGTTAGTTGTAGTGCTAGAGTTTAAAAATTATTATTATAGTTGAAAGTGAATTATTTATAACAAAAAAAAAACAGAGAAGGGGGGGGATAAAGGAGTTGGCCCTAGAGTTACTGTTGGAGTTCATATCAGTTTTTGTAATTCACATTTTTCTAAATTGCCTTGTGATAATCGATAATGGATCATCAAATGAAAAATTGGAAATTTTAAAACCTGCATGTGTGGTCATAGAAGTATACAGTTGGAGATGCAGTATACATTATTAACTCAAACAACAAACCCCTATTCTGGCCCTAAGCTGTTACCTACATTGACATTTGGTTGGGTTAAAATAGGAATTTGTAGTTTGAATGAATAATGTCTGTAACAGTATATTCAGCCTTGTGTACTTTTTTTTTTTATCCCTGTTTCCAGGTTTTTAATTTTGTATTCATTTATTTGCTGGCTTTTTTTTTATTCTCAACTTTGGCATAGGATTACTTCAGAGGATAGCTAACTTCATACATTCTAATGATAATAAGCATAGCTAGAAGGTAACTGGTATGGTTCACAGTGATTTACTCTAACTACTGACTGTTTTATTGCATTAGTTCAAGATGAAAAATACTAAGCTGCAACTAGAAGTTGTCAATAAGATTTGGTTAGAATATAGGTTCTGTGTAAATATATTTTCTATACATAATTTATAGCAATGGACAAATTATACCTAGACTAAAACATGATACCCACTATGCACGTATATAATTTTACCAGTTGAAAAGGAGCCTTTTCAAATAAAACGTGTCTAAAACATTGCTTTAAATAACTTCTTGTATCTTTTAACCCTTTTGTAATAGGTCAAAGGTGACATTATTGCATTTGTTAACTTGCATTCAAAATTTTAGTGGACATTGGACTATTATTTTAATAATTTATGTAAGTTCATTTGGTATTAAATTGTTTATTATAATTCAGACTTTAATATTATGCATGATCTAATTTCTTAATTTAAAAGTAAATATTAAAAGCACACACCTAAATATAAATTTTTTAGTCATGTGGTACGTTGTATGCAGCACTAGTTAAAATTAGATGTTTGTGATGCCAAAATACTAAGTCTTATTTCCAATATTAACAAGCTAGAATATAAAATAAGAGCCTCCTACCTTTTATATTTGCTGAGGTGTTACTTGTAATGAATTTTTTTTTTAAGACTAAGCTTAATAAATTATAGTGGAATTCTGTGGTATTGATATAGTAATCTATGATTTTGTGGTTATTTAAATGCAAAATTTTAAAATGCTTAGCATCTTATGGCCAGCAGCAGTTGAATTCATAGGTAATAGCTAGAAGATATGATTATTTACTTTACATCTTTATTTTTTTTTATATTCCAAGAAAAATAAGTTTTTAATCATTTATTTCTAAACACTAATAATCTATATACATATATAATGTATAATAATTGAAATGTGAATATATATTACAAAATACTACTCCACTAAAATACAGCCAAGACAGACTCAGTAGTCAGTAGTAGAGGTTTTAAAGTGGTGTTTGAGCTGAAGCTTTACTTCTTGAAGTGCTTTTTGCCCAGACATTGTATTGAAATTTTATGTAATTCCTTGCAATTGTTATTACAAACCATTATTGTGATTCATGTTGATTCACTCAAAACAAAAATTAAATAAACACATTAGCAATGTTACACTTCCATTAAGTACTGTTGGTATACGCTAAGTATTCACATAAACAATTTGTGATTTTGCTTGTTGTTTTACTCAATTCAGTGAGTGTAACAGACAAAAAGTAAGATTTCTCAATACAGTGTAATATGTGAACCCCACAAGTACTGAAAAGTGTAAAAATAAAACAAAAAAGTCTGTAATTTGAATATTAAACCAATATTGTCTTATTAATAAATCCATAAATCATTTTTTGAAATACTAAACTTCCTATGGGTCTAGACAAAATTGAGCATTTGCCCTCAGTGAGTCACGTAAATGTAAGATACAGTTGCTTCTAGAAACAGTTACTGTATTGAAGTTAGAATCTGAAAAGTGTTATTGAGATATTTAGTTTTATTGTCAAAACCAGTTAGTGTAAATCAGTATGAATTACTTATTAAATTGTATTTTGTATATTTTGAGCTAAATTTGTTGGTTTTTTTTAATCATGTTTTTCTATAAGGGTTAATGACAACTTAAACAGTGATATATATTATAAAGATTTTCTAACTTCAACAGGAGATCAGTGTGGAAGATAGCTATGACTTGGCCACTGCCTGGATGGAAGAGAGTGGGGATTCAGAAGTTATTCGCAAGTAAGTGAAAAGTTTGAGATCTGTAATAAATATAGAAAAAAAGAGAAAAAAAAATTTTTCATGTGACGTTATGTATTTAAAAATCAATATATATACATTAATATTTCAACTAGTTATCAGCTCATACATTTAAATCCTATATCATTCATGTTTGATTCATAGTTTACAGTGTTAAGAAGTAACATTAATAGCTAAGTAACTGCTCATTAGTCTACTCATAAACAAATGTCAGAATTAGAAGAAAAATGTGTAAAAGAACTTGCATGGAGTTGAAAATAGAGTTGGCTTGTAAAATAAAATAAACCAATACAAAATTTATCTGAAATAGAAAATGTACCAACTGCTGGGTAGATATAAAAAGAAGTGCAAAATGGAAGAATTGATGAGAGAAAAAGCTTGAATTTTAAATTTTGCTCAAGCAAGAGAGGCTTAGCTAAAAACTGTAATTTTATTTCTATGCCTAGAACTTTTAAACTAGACATTTTTAAGGGTAGTACACTGTTCTGTATAGCTTGGATTTTTTTTAAGAATATTGAATAGCTGCTATATAATCATACTATTAAGTTATATATAGTGTGTTTGTGTGTCTGTGTCTTCCTGATTTGTGGAAAGAACATTTTGCATATCCACTGGCAGTTTCATACACAGTTTGTCATACCTTATACCTGAAGTTTTAAAACATATCAACAGTATTTTATACTTGGATTCAAAATACAAAATATTCCTGATATTTTATGTTACCATTTTTATTTATAGATGCAAATATAACCCTGTATTATAGTTGTGCAAGAAGTATTAAAAGAGAAACACCTTTTTTTTAATGTTTATTTCTTTAACTCTGTTTTGTTTATTTATGATTTCTCTGTGTTACTGTGTTTGGTATCCCTACACTGTAGTATGTACTCCCTAAATATTCTGTATTAAACAATATTGGTACTAAGCATTTTAAATACTCAAGACAATAAATATTAATGTGGTTCCTGGAATTTGGTGTGTTTGTAACAAAATTTATACTGTGTTAGATGATGTTTAAAACTAGGAAATAAAAATTAACAAAGAGAAAAGCCCCACCTGATGTGTGAGTGTACATACCTTCATCCTCATCAGACTAAGTTTTTGTGTTGACACTAAAGTAACATTTTATGATATCCTCAGGAGTCTATTGGAGATTGTAGATGAGGAACTTCTGCAAAGGTATGAACATCTTTCTGTCATTTGCCTGCTTTTTATTTCTTCAAGCTACTAAATTATCCTGATTGTCTGTTATTGATCTACTGAAATTTTCCTCCTCTTGTCAAGCCATGCTTTCTTTGTCATTGTCCAATATATAATCATGTTTAGTTCAACATTTTTGGGGTTTATTTTATCTTGCTGTTGTTATTTTAGGTTTTAACATTTTCAGTTCACAACTTTTGTAGGATCGAAGATTTCAGAAACACTTACAAATGTAAAATTACATATTTCTTACTTTTAAATTATCACAGATAAATAACTAAAAATGCAACATAAAATGTTTCTTTGTTGTTTTTTTACTTTGTAAGTATTCATATTTGCAACACAGTTTTAATGATAAGTATGATCGATATTGTAAGCAAACGAAAAGCAAAAAATATGCTTATGTGGTCAACAATCATTATGAATGTATGATAAAAATATGTAACTGAGGAATATTTTCATAAGTAATATTTATTATCATGCTTATTTATTCAACACCATATGTATATTGCACATTTACATATTTTTGACACTGTGGATTCATACAAATGAGCAATTCACTTTAAAAACAAGCAATTTTATGAGTTTTCATGTTGTGTATAAATTTATAATAATAATATATGCTTACATATCTTGAAGATCTTATGGTACCTTGATAATATTATTTGTACATGTATGGTCTTTTACACTGCTCTAACACCTATAAGATGTTCTTCATTAACTTGGGAAAAGATTTGAATTAGAGTTTCATCAAGATTTGTATGAGTGCTCAACAGATTACATAAATGTATGCAATCATTCAAGTACAACAATAAATTTAATCCAATTTTCAGTGTTGCTTCTGAGATGCATATTTTGTGTATTTGTGCTGTTTGGATTGTCACTGGCATAAACTAATTTTTTGCCTGCATTTTAGTTCAAACAAAATAGAAAATTGAAGTGTGCAATTTAAATTTTTGTGTATGCATGCCTTCAAAATGTATCATGAGTGACATTATAACAGTAAATTATGATTATAATTAGCTTGTTTGGATATGCAAAGGAATATGATTGGCTGCATTATGATGTCAATTAGTTTTGTGGAAGATTCCTTTGATATTATGAGATGTGAGTGATTGAAAATGGCAAAATAAATGAAAGGTACAAAGATGTTAAAGATCAGTTAACTTGAAGAGAAAAATGTTACTACATTTTACAAAATGTAGTATTCTACAATAGTAGAATTATGTAGTATTATACATATTCTACAAAATAGAAATAAATAAAGGATGAAGGTTCAGGGGAGGTAACAGCAATGTAAATTTTGTATAGCTGTTTCAATTAAAATAGATTGATTAAATGTGGCTGACATATCACATTTTACCAGCATGTACACAAATTGCAATGATTCAGTTTACTGTTTCTTTAAATAAAAGTTACTTTATCACATTGTGCTTTTATGATTTGTGAAGTTGATGCCTACTTCATTACCTGGATGACAGTGAACAACTTTATGCACTTAAGAAAAATTGTAGAAGCAACACGGAATTTTTGTGTGTAACTATAAAGGTTATAAAAAATGTTTTGCTTGTATTCAGTATCAATAAGAACTTGTGGTTGAATTGTTTGTATCATTAACAGAATTTGTATATACTAAACACATACTATAGACAGTTAAGAAATAAGAAGTTAGATGTAAAAAGGTAGCACAGAAGTTTAGTAAATAGTATAGAATAGTATTAACACTAATTGTTTTTATTTGTTTTAGTAAAAAATTAAATAAATTATTAAACTGTTATTAGTAACTAATTTTACATTTATTTATAAATATGTTTAACTTTGTGGTTTCTAAACCATATGATCCTGCTTCCTTATATTGAGTAAATAATTATTATTAAACTGAAAGTGAACTGAAACAAGTTTTTAGTATGATAAATTGAGAAAAAGGCTTTTGTAAGGAATTATTGTAATTATTTTAATTTTACTAAAATAATTTAATATGCTTTTCAGTTGTTTTTAGCATCAAGTACTGTTTCCTTAATACATCTTTATCAGTTAGTTGTCAGTCAGAATAACCTACTTAGCAGGTTTAGATGCATGTGATTTTCATTCTTGTGAAAGCTACACTCATATCAGTATATTTCATTTTGTCATTCCTTGAAGGCACTGTTTTAGCAAGATTTCTCCTTCAGGCATTTTTGTTCAGTTTTTAAAGTTGAAAGATCAAATTTTAAAAAAGCATGGAACATATCCAGACAAAACTATGCTGTTCATTTAAAAAAAATCATCTTTGTAAAACACTTGGAATTTATAAGCAGTAAACATGACTATTTACATATGAGTATTAATCTAAAGTTATTAAAGTACTGTTACTGTGTTCTGCTTAGTCTGTAATTTAATTTTTTTCCAGAAATTCACAGTCATTATTTATTTACTTATGTATCCATAATTTCCAGTGAAACTTGTTGAAACTGTTTAAATAAATGTACAAACTATTTGGTTATTTAACCAAATTATTTTATTATGAGGAGTGATTGCAACATCATTATTTCACCCATCAAAAAATGACACAGTTGAGTACAACAGTCATTGGTCTGAGAAGTACCAGTATGCCCAAGCAGTGGTACTGTATCTTCACCTTAGGCTCAGGTGTATGTAAATAAAACTAGAATGGCAAACGTTGTCTTCTGCCAAAATGTCGCATGGATGAGAATAGGATTGGTTAAATATCAGTTCTGACTGATATGTCTAATTTCAAGATACAGAGAAATAAAAGTTGTTCATCAAAACATAAGTTGAACATATTACTCTCTTTACAAGGAAAGTATCTTGAAAACCAAATTGCTAACTCCCAGACAGGTTTATACACACTTGACATCAGTATTCCTCAAAGATGGGATCCTAAAAGACAGATTATCAAAGTGAGACTTAGTCAGTTATGCTAGATTAAAGTATTCATCAACTAGCTTGTGAAACATACAAAAGGATATTCCACTTAATCATTTTGCTGCTGCTTGGGTTTCTCCAAATAATTTGTCACGTCTGTTGTTATAATTGATATGGTCTTTCATCTTTGCATCTTAAACTTGTCACACTGTGAATACACACTATTTCCTGTGAGGTGACTTTTCCAATGCCATACCCTAGCAGGGATTAAAATAAGTATGATGCCAAACAAGTACTTGGACTTGTGCTTCAAGTAATACATCTTTATACTAAGTACATTTTGAGCATATTACACGTGTGGCATAACTTGCACAATGATTCTATGTTCAGTCTTAAACACTTGTACATCCTGGTTTCTTTGAGACATGTAAGATATAGGATGTGGAGGAAGTAAGCCTCAGCCATTGCTATAAATGGGAGTACTCCAAGAAAACATGGAGTTGCTGATCAGGTGCAAAATATTCTACCTGATCAGTGCCTGGATTGTTAAGGATTGACTGGGGATTATGAAGAATTTTTCCACCTTTATTTTCCTAAAAAAAGGCTACAGCTTGTTATTTGGATGAGTTGAGAGCTACATGTCACTTGTTGCACCAGTCTGAAACTGAATTAAGTGATAGTTGGATCCTAAATATTGTAGCACACAGGTTAATAGAAGAACTTCAAAGAGTGGTATCATCTCCATGTGTTGAGATGTAAGTATATGGTTTAAGGTAAGGAATTGGATATAATAGACAAAGAGGTTGTATAATGTTGGGCTAAACATTAACCCTCAGAAGATGCTGGCTTTGAATATGAAGGGCCTGTAGGTCACATTGTTGATCTTAACTTATTTGTTCTGTCTGTAAGAAAACTGGGTATTCAGCATGCAATATGGGTAGGTACATGAATATCAATTAGTTTATAGCAATGTACTTTGCTGTACTGAATCAAAGGCTTTCTTGGACATCAACAACATTAGTTATAGTTTTATGCTTTGTTTAAATAACAATAAATAGTTTAAGTCTAACAAAATATGTTAGTGGTTCGTGTACATTTTTTGCCTGTATAATGTATGTTGTTAATAATATTCTTGGTTACTATGTAAGCATTTGATTTCTTTGGAATTAATTTCTCCATCAATATACCAAGGGTGTTTAACAAACTAATAGGCTTGCAGCTACTGGGATTAGTTATTATTTTTCATGGAGATTACCTTAATATTAGCTGATTTCCAAATAGATTGGTAACATTTTGGTAATAATGATGAACTGTATCAGAAATTCTTAACTAAGGTCACGGATTTCTTGGAAAGGTTTTTCATGATTAAATAGAAAATAAAATGCAAAGCCACAGGAAGGATGGAATTGGCCTAAGGTTAATTTTGATTTATACTTAAGTTATAAAGTGACTATACAAATCATTAGAACAAGAAATCTGATATAGCAGCCAGGGATTTTGGTGACAAAATTACTGAATATTATAAATTTGTTAATTTACATTGATTGTTGAAATGTGTGTCAAATGAGATTTGTAGTTACAAAGGTGCTTTACAATATTGGGTAAAAACGTTTGGACTGTTTGTTCTTAGAGGTGGTAGTGTTGTTATTGTATTGAATTTTATTTATGCTGCTGTTTTTGATAGATTTAAACTTCATACAAAGTGTTGAACAGATGGTTTTTGATTTAGGTACTGATAAGCAAAAGGTTCTCAGTTATCATGGTGCTGTTGTAATATAAGTTTGTTAATTCTCAATACAGGCTCATATAAAGTCACTATAGATTTGATACTACTAGCTGTTAATATGGTATGTATACCTTCACAAAATGTAGCAGTCTTTCAGTAAGCATTATAAGTCTTTCACATACAAGAAATCATATTTTGTGTGAAGTATTTTAAATGGACTATTCAAAACAAATTTGTTTTGAATAGTCCATGTGCAAAGTCATTTTCATGTTAAAGAAAAGTATATTTAACCTTATCTCTGAAAATCTCATATTTGAGCTGTATAATCTCTAAAACCTCCTAAATACATTTCAGATATTTTGATTTCAGTAAATCTATATTTTATCTTTTATTTTCTCTACTCTAACTCTATACCAGGTTGATCAGTTCAACCAATCATAAGCATTAAAAAAAATGAAGTTGCCCTTTTTTCTTCCTTGAATTACTTCAAGTTGTAACCTGAAACCACATTAATTTATCCTGGCCAGGTGGGTTAAGGTGTTTGACTCATAATCCAAGGATCGCGGGTTCAAATCCCCGTCTCACCAAACATGCTCGCCCTTTCAGCCATGTGGGGGCGTTATAATGTGACGGTCAATCCCATTATTCGTTGGAAAAAGAATAGATCAAGAGTTGGTGGTGGGTGGTGATGACTAGCTGCCTTCCCTCTAGTCTTACTGTGCAAAATTATGGACAGCTAGTACAGATAGCCCTCGAGTAACTGCACAAAATTGAAAAACAAACAAACAGTCATTTATCCTACCTATCTTTAAATGCCTAACAGTATATATCTATTTATGATTAAATGTTATTATTTTATTGCCATTTGAACCATATCTAACTACCACATACAAAATTGTAAGTTGTCAGTCAAGTCACTTGAATGTGGAGCTGATGTTATTTTATCAAATTACATTACTCATGACAAAAACTGTTGCAAAATCATTCTAGATAGTCATTGTCTTTCCCATAGCAACAAAGCTTGTACTAACAGTAAAATTGACAGTTCTCCATTCAGAAAACAGCATATACATATATCTTATTTGACAGATGAAAACACTTAAAGAATTATCAAATCCTGAAAGAAAGGATGCGACATGTGGGTGTGGCAAGAAGGTTCTGATTTTATATTTGATAGCTCTGTAACCAAACAAAATTGAAGGCTATAACAATTGTGGTTTGTCTGAACAATGACTATTTTATATTGAATAATTTAAATTGAATTTTGTACTTATTAGATGGTGTTGGATAAAATAGATAACAGGAGATGCCTAGAGAAAGTATCACACTTGGGAAAATTTGGAATAATTAAAATTATTGCCTTATAAAAGTAAGAACTTGTATATTATTAGAATATGGATTACACTATGTAACACAGATTTTTTTCCTGGATAGTATGTGTTATTTCTTAATGGTTTATGTTATAAAAGTACAGAAAATGGCCATTATTCCTTTCAAACTTTGCTTTTGTGACCTGGATAATGAAAGTTAGAAATTAACCTATTTTCTACATAAAAATGAGCAAATTTGGAAACATTCATTTATATAAGGTCTGAATAAAACAACATATGAATCAAGATTTACATGTATTTATACTAAAGTTATACAAAAATGAACAAAAATGTTTAGAAGTGAGTAGTTTTTCAAGATATGCAATTGTAATATAATTCACTTTCACATTATCAGCCCCCAAATATAGTCTCCCATCATGTTTTTGTTATATGCTCCTTGGTAGCAATGTTCAAAGTCCAGTATGTCTTGGTGGAAGCGTTCGCCTTGCTTCTCTGAAAATGCTCCCATGTTCTCCTTGAATTTATCAAGATGAGTGTCAAGGATATGGACTTTCAGGGATGCCCTGCAGCTCATTTTGCCATAGTTCTTCACCAGAGCCTCAACCAATTCCACGTAATTTTCAGCCATGTTATTACCCGAACCACTGCGACAAAGCAGCCCCAAGCTTTTCTTTTCTTCCTACTGAGCTTCTTGGGGAATTTTGTGCACTCCAGGATCTTTATTTATGGTCCAACGAAGACATCAGAAGGGAAGAAATCTCAAAGGTACTTTAAGGCTGCAGACTCCTTATCAAAAGTTTTGACAAATTGTTTCATAAGACCAAATTATATGTGCAATGGTGAGAATGAGAACAACACCTTTTGGAGGTTTGCTAGTGGTTCACACTTGACATTTTGCCTCCCTGCAGAGAACTTGGTTCATTGTGATAAATTGGCCACATATGTAGCAAAGTCTACATTCTAGAGAATGCTTTCATCTTTTTTATTCCATAGGACTATGTGTTTACTTAGGCAGCTAGAACTAAACTAAAAAGTTCTTAAATTCTTGTAAATTCTACAACATGCTAAAAAGTTCTTGTAAGTTCAAGAAAATTCTCCTTCAGCTACTCAGCACTGAATCTACCTGGAATGCTCTGGAAAATGGGTAAATTTGAAAATTTCATTACCCAGGTCACCTAGTGTGAAGAGAAAAATAGGTATTTTTCCATTTACTTTAGGCATAAGCAATTGGGAAATAACATTTTCTGCCCAGGAACAAAAAAAGTAAAAATTTTCTTACATAGTGTTATTAACTACAATTTAACACTATACTAAACATAAAGCAGGTTAAAAATTTTGAATATTATTTGTTAATAAGATTGTCTTCATGGCATTATTTAAAAAGGGGTTTCAGTGGAATGTCATGGGATTATATGAAGTCACAGCTGAATTATCATTGTGTAATAATTAATTCATTCATGAATTTTAAGAATATGTTTCCAGGAACATAGGTCATAGTTTTTACTTTGCGAAGGACTGTTTCTTTATGGCTTGTGGAATTGACACTTAAAAAAATATTAGCATGCTCTGCATTGAGCAGCTGGGAAACATTCTAAATAGTAATTAATGAAGGAAAGTGGAAATACATTTGTGAAAAGAAATGTTGCTGCCCTATTTACAGTGTGCTAGAATGCATTAAAAGTGCTTTACATAAAGTAGGAGTTTCAAGCATATAACTTGGAAAACTAATCTCTCCAGGTATGGCATTGCGATAATTGATTAGTGTATGTCAATTGTTTAAAAGATTTGCCTTATGTAAGCAGTTATTAAAAACATTGAATGCATGATGGAAAAAAATGGTTTTAGAATTCAAAGATTATACCTTTTATTTTCAATAAGAATATTGGCCTTTGATTGATGGAAAATTCTGATGCTTTTCATATGTTTTTGGGCTTTCTGATACAAAGTTTTTGTTTATGTTTTAAGAGACATGTTACCATGTTGGCATAAAATGTGTACAGAATAGTTATGGGCTGTTAGTGCTAATAGACCAGTAATAGCATTTTCAGATTCAAATACATTTCTTAACATGCCATAAAGAATATTATGCTGCAATTATCATTGTAGTGTAACAATTTTTTTCTCTCTCCCACTTATACCTGTAATGACTTTTTTTCTGTTTGTACTACTGGTCTCATTGCCTTTTTTTTTCTGTTATATTCTATTTCAAATTATCAACATTTGGTTATTGTATTTAAGAAGAGCTTTAACTTTGGACAATTTGTGTGTGATATAGGCAACTCTTATACCATGTATTCTGTGATTTTGGTAATGCTAGTTTGTTACAAGTAGACATATGAATAAGTACAAAATCCTTTTTCAACAACAGTTTGGCAATATCTACAAAATGTTAATGATCCCAATAGAAACTTCTTTCATTATTTATTTTGATCAGAAAAGGACAATAAGTTTTACTCATCATGACCTAAGCCATTTTAGAGCTATTTGTTTTCCATATAGTGCTAATTTGAGGATTTTTTTTATATTGGATTCATGAATGACTAGTTTACAGCTGTTTCAGTATATAAAAGAACTGAAAAAAAAAACATTGATTGATGTAAAATTAGTGGTAATGTAACTTGTACAATTTTCCCATCTTTTCATCAAAAATTACATTTTATTAACAAATATGTGTCAGCTAGACAGTAATGTTATGTAAGCACAAAAATAGATTACACTAAATTAGATTTATTTTGATTAGTGAAGGACATTACTTTAAAGGGGTAGAATATGCTACTGTTATACCATGCTTTAGAGAGAAATTAAAGATCATGTATGATCATGCAAGCGGTCTGAACAAAACAGAATGGTTTGACTTTTTTTTCATGAACTTTAAGTTTGTAACAAAATCAATTGTTATCTTTAATTTCTTTATGATATACATAACATCTGTTTAATTCAGTGAAATTTTGGTAATTTTTGCAATGAGATGTGGGATGGATCCCTAAAAGAACTTGCAAGCCATTAGAAATGCATGTTTTGGAGGTCTGACTGACTTCATTCAAAAAAAAAAAAAAAAAATTAAAATGTCAGCTCATGTTAAAATAATAATATTGAAGGATTGTGCAGTTGTTAAAAATCTTATGGTGAAGTTTAATCTAGTTTGAAAATTTATACTTGCATGGAATTCTAAAAATCTGTATGGTACTTATTTGTGGATAAACTTGATGTGTCTTACTGAAAGTATGTAGTTGGTTTGTGTTACTTACTTACTTATATGACAGTGTAACCTGATTTTGGCAAGTGTAGGTTCTCTGTTTGAAATATCAAACTGTCCAACTTGTTCAAAGGTATTTAATGAGACAAACACCAACCTCATATTAATGCTACCAGGTCCGTATTGAAAGGGTAGTGAGCATGTTGTTGATCATTTGGTCATTAGCTTGTGGAAGATCAACTACTACAAGTCTTCCTTGTCCTAAAAATGAGTTTGTTTTTTGAGATTCAGAATTGAACAGTATGTCCAGTTTAAAATAATCATAACTGAACTGCAACGGGAGACATAAGTATGGACATGCAAATCTTACTGATGGATTGGTTGAATATATAACATTGTAGTGATGAAAAGTTAGATCTAATTGTAGTACCATCTGCAGATATAGTAGGACTAGAATTTATTCTGATTCAGGATAATGAAAGTAGAGAACTCTAAACTTACCAAAAAAAAATCCTATAGAATATTTTCTAGACTTCCTTGAGCACTACATATGTCCTTAATTTCGCCAACCAAAATATTTTCAGAGATTTCAACTTACAGTTGTTAAGGTTTGGACAAGATTCTCCTCATGTTATCTTCCAGCTAATAAAAGTACACCCAGCAGATGAAGACACTGTATTTGCTACCAAGACTGTCCATATTCCTTATGGAGGGTTTTCTTTCTTTCTGTTTATCTTTTTGCCAGATTTAACCATTTCCTACAAATTGATTCATTAATTCTATTAAAAGAACAAATTATGCTGCTTGTATGTTTTATTTAAGCTCAGTTGTTCTTTTGGTTGAATAATAATAATTTAACTATTAGATCTTATACTTTTGTGTTTTTTTATAATCTATTAGGTTGAAAAATTTAGTTCAAAGTATGTATGTTATTGTTAACCATGTTTTAATTTTGATCAGTAACAAACTACCAGTCAATTAAATTGGGTAGCTGATTCATTTTATTGACCGATTTGTTTTATCAGCATACTCTGTGTGAAATTGATTAAAGTGGGTCATTTGTATGTAAACATTAGAATTCCTTTATTGTTTCACTTACCTTTATTCTGGTTGTGTTGTTACTTTCAGTTACTTGTTTACTGAGTCAAAGAAACTTGAGTTTATTTCATTGTCTTCTGTAAATAATTTGTATTTTCAATGTTTAATTGGTTATTTGTTCAATTTCATTTCTTGTTTCAAACTTTTTTTTTTCACTTAAACACGAGCATTTTCTTAACCACTGACATATTTATATCTATTTGTATGATTTAATTCATGACTTAGGTTATTCTATTTTACTTTTAGAATTTGTTCATTACTAGTTGTAACTTTGTTTTGCTGTGCATTTTACCAATATAGTTTAACATGGAAAATGATTTTATTTTCTTATCATAGTCAACTCTGTCTGTGATATTTTTCTTTTCCCCATTCCACAAAGCTCCACTTTAAGTTGTGTATCAGTCTTAATTACTGTGGTTTATCTAATTTTAAAGTCATTCTTATGAATCCAATTCTCTGATTCTGGTTGTAACATTTTACTTTCCATTTCATATTATATTCTCACTTCTGTGTGTTATGCTGTTTTACATTTCATGTCCTACTTTGTACTTCCTAATATTTTACTGTGTACCTTCATTCTGTTCTTACAGTTATATCATCTACTGTTTTAACTTTCTTCTTACTCATCTCAGTGCTTTGTGCTTCACAATCATGTTTTAATATTGCTGGTTTATCTTTCATCTTAAGCCTTTGTTGATATTTTGCATATTAGTTCTGCTCTATTTTTACTGTTTCTCTGTCTTGGCTTCTAATGTTTTACTTTTTGTCTCCTGCTTAGTTCTCACTATTATACTATCTCAACATCTTATGTTTCATTTTCCATGATAGCTTTGTTTTCATTGATTTGCTTTCTGAAAACAATTTGCTTCACATGCCTTCTTTTAATTGTAGTGTTCCCAACTCTTAGCATTTAATATTCTGTCTTTCGTATTATGCTTTATCTCTGCTGTTAAACTCTTAATTGTTTTTGGCTACCAAAACAGATCTTTTAAAACCCTTTTCTGCTTTTGACTTTTCTGGGGCTTCCCTTTCAGAGGCCACCCAGAGAGCTTGGCGGAGTTTGAAGAGGATCTCATGTTTACCCAGCAGTAAGCTCTTTATGTTAGTGTGTTGTAGATTAACCTCTGTACTGGTGCATTTCTAACCACAAAGCTTTGTATCTCTAATAATGGTTTATTGTTTTGGTACGACTGATTAATTAAGCCAAATAAAACAAATTGTCACATGCTAAATAAAATTTCTTTCTAACCTTTAAAAAATGTTTCATAAACAAGTTAGTTTAGTTACTTAATGTGCATTTCATTTTCTTATCTGAACTATTGTAAGTTTAAAATAGGAGACTTTCAATAGAATTATGAAACTTATTGCAGCTAAAATAGTTTTGTGAAATATTTGCAAAATATGAAACACCAGGTTAACCATCATTATGGTAACTAAATTCCATATACAAAAAATGAGATTTAATTGTTAAAAAAAGTGAAATGTAAATTATAAAAGATCATGTTGAGCTATACCTATGATTTTCTTTGGTTCTAATTTCTATTGACAGTTCACATGCCTTTGTTACTATTACCACTGTTCACATCTGTTTATCAACAGTATATTATGTTATAAACTAAATAATGTACTATAAAGGATAACTATCCTTCTTTTTATGACTTTTTTGTACTCTTTACAATATCCGTATCTTGTAAAATGTATTATGTTGAATTATTTACACTATTGTTTTGATACTGTTTTGTTGTTTTTATCAATGTTTTGATTTTCATCATCTAGTTTTCAGTGTTATAAAAATATGCTGTGTATTGTGATGAGGTGTATTTAGTGTTTTCCATTTGGCATGTTTTATTGTTGTCATCATCAGTATTGACAGTTTAAGTATTTAACTTATTGCTGATTTGCTTACTGGATTTTTATTATCTTTAATATCTTGAGAGTTAGTAATAAAAAATGTTAGTCTTATAATTTAGTATTATGAGGAGCTATGCTTCATGTGTTGCACATTCTTTATTGACAGTATATGGGTTTGGTCATTTCAGTTGACCATGTAACCATACAATTACACCCACTCTAACTTTGAATATACTCTGCTTATAGTAGACATTACAAGTCTGTTCTTTACAGTAATTCTGATTTTAACTACATATTTCTGTGAATTTTCAGCCTAAATGGTAGGTTATTTTTCACTTTAAGAATAAAAATACTTTTTACAATTTTTACGTTATTTACATAAGCTATAGAACCTTCCCTCCTTTTTGTGTTTTTGTAAGACTACTTTTCCTCTTATTTCTCTCTACCCTAACATTAGCTGTAGAAAAAGTTGAAAAATATGAAAATCAGAAATACTTTTTTTTTTCTAGAATGGTTGTATAGTATAACAAACATTTGAAATGTTTAATAATTTATTAATGTGCTTTAGGTCTCTTCACTTTTCATAACATCTTTTGATTTTATTGTTGTATTGCTTTTTTTTAGTCATGTCTGATATCACAACAAGCGATATAATACCAAGTGGGTGTGTGACAGTTTAGGGTAAACAATTTCATAATGCAATGCTATGTTTTTTTAGAGAGTTGTTACAAAAAGTATTTTAATTTTCTTACATGATCTGATAAGTTTTTAATGTTAATGTTTTAGTTACTCTAATTAAAAAAAATACAACAATATATAAAAATGAAATTTAGAACTTACCATGGCCATGGGATAGTTTATACTTGGGTAAATGCTTTCATAAGCTTTTTTCTAACTTTTTGTTGTCCAAAAATAATATGTCTAATTTACAAGTGTGTATTTGAAAACACAAATTATACACTAAAACACAATGCTTCAAAACTATTATAATTAACCTGACTTTCTAACTAAGGTATGAAAACTTCTATTACTCTTCAGAGCACCAACACAGACATATCAAGATCTACCTGAAATAGTAGCTTTCACCAGAAAAACAAATCAAAGTATTGTTAGAATCATAGTTTATGACTTGACTTTTCTATTGGTTATAAATATGTATCATAAACAAGTATGCATGAGTAAATGAATGATTTCAAAAGCACAAAGAGTTAGTGGGACCCTCTGTGGTTGGTATAATGAATTTATAGTAACTTTAGAAAATTGAGAAAGTTGCAGTTTATTATTTTCTGGACTGTTATTATCTATAATCTATATCTAATAGATGAAAATCCATACAAGGGAAGAAAGAACATCCTAAAAGAATAATTCAGAATATAGAAGACACGACACAGTGAAGAATGAAATTCATTTAAATATTTCCTTTAAAAATTAAGAAATTAAAAACTTAGTATAAAAATTTGATATATAAACTACATTTTAATGTTATGGTTATTAATAAACAATGCTAATAAAGTGGTTTAATTAACTTTAAACTGTAAATCAGCAAGAAAGGTTGTGATATGCACTCTCACTACTATCCTCACCAGTATCAAGAGCATTCATGGCAACAAGAGTCTTTTAAGTATAATAAATGAAAGTAGTTTTTTCCATTATCTCAGGAGCCATGGACATCATTGATATATTCTTAGTAACCAATGACCAAAAGTTTTGTTTATCTGCAACTTCTGTTTGTTCTTATAATTATTTGTATGTAGTTTTTATTCTTTAAAGTTCTCTTGAAATCTGGAAACCTTCAATACACTCAATTCTCAAGTAGTATTTTTGGGAAATTTAGATATTCAAATTTTAATGCAATGTATGTAGAACTAGTAGGTAGCATTTTCCATTGATAACTTTTATCTAGAACTTTTTTATGGATTTTTTTTTCATTCATGGATGGGGGAAGAAAGGTTAAACTTATTTTTGTTAAATTTATAAACTAGACTTATCTTGTTGCTTCTATAATATTAAAACTTCAATTGAACAGCTCATATATTTTTCCAGTTTTTTTATTTTCTCTTAAGTTATATATCTGGTTTGTTGTTGGAGTATCAACACAGACATCAATGTCTTAGAATAAGCTATATACCTATCATTCATTGTCTGAACTTTATTATTATTATTAGACACTAAAGTATGTGTATCATTTTTACAAAATATTTTAATTTGTAATGGAACATGGTGAGTTATATTCATTCCTTTTTTCCACTTTGTTTTGTTAATAGCAACTAGCAACGTTCACACACTTAACATACTTTTAATATGTTATATAAAAGAAAGTACAAGTATATATATAATTTGTTGTTTGTTTCAGAGCTACTCTTCCCCTTCAAGATTCTCAGGTTTCGGAAGACAAGGTAAAAAAAAAATTTTGTATAGATTTACCTGTTTTTGAAGACAGTAACCTTGTTTGTTTTTGTTCTATTCTATTTAAGGATTAATATTAGTAAGATATTTCTTGAGATAGGACAGTCTGGTTTTTCTCATGTTTAGCAATACAAATTTCAAGAAACAATTGTACATTGATCTCTTCTCATTAGTTATCGCAAATTTAACTCTGTTTATGTTCAAGATAATTTTGACCAACCTAAAATCTATGTATCTTTACAAAATTTGTCAAGCTTCAAGTAAACATTATTTTGTTGTACACACAAAAACAGTCAAATTTATTTGATAAAGTACCGTTACTGAACATTTGTCTTTGACTCTACCAAGCCTTCACTGAGTCAGTCTCATTGAAAGGTGATTTTCATGCTAACAATAGAAATACTTTGTTTCATTTAACACATCATATTTCATTCATGTAATCTCTTGGAGGTTCTTAATGATTATCAAGTTTTTGAAGAATTTTTATATCTTATTTTTTATACTCAAACACTAACTGTAGTGGTATCATCAATATACATTGAAATGAAAAGATAAAATATGAAATAAAATCTAAAATTTCTTTTTTATTTTCCAGTAGAATGAATGCAGATTGTAACAAATAGTTTTTATTCTATTAGCTTTTAGCATTTTCACATCAGCTTTCATTTATCTTAATGATTTTATTGCACTATAAGCCCTCATCTTCAGTAGTATTAAGTTGTTAAATTTCATTTGGAGAGCTTAAAGTAAACAAATGTAATAGGTTGCATCATGTAACCTCAAAACACATGAATTGCACCAGTTGAGTGATAATGAGAAGTTTTTTTGGGAGGGGGGTTATTTAACATAATAAGTTTATAATTTTTACATTTAATATTTGTTTAACATATTTGTTAAATATGTATGTATATAAATACATAAAAAGGAGAAAAATTTAGACTATTTTTTCCTTACCTGTAGGCATATTTATACTTGAATGTACATAATTTGATTATCCTGCTTTTTTTACACTGTGTGAGTTACCCACAAAATACTATGCATTTGAGAATGCTAGAGTATAACATTGTGGATAATATAACAGTTTGGATTATACAGTATGTTGTGAAGCCAAGTGTCCTGACATATATTAGTAATAAAGTAATTGAAGTTAATTTTGAATGTAACTCTGTGAAAATATCATGACATGCACTCTTTGATCATCTCATATTCTTATGTTAAGAAGGCCTGACAAATCTATTTCTTTAATGAGAGAAATATTGTTAACATAGAAATACATTTAATTATTGTGGGATGTAGTTTTCTTGTGTATTGATTTATGATATTAAGTACTTCTAATCTGTTTGTAATATGAAATTGGTTTTATTGATTTACAAGTTACTCTTTAGCATTATTCTATATTATTTTATTCAGATATTCTTTTGAGCATCCAAGGTTTAGAAAACTAACTATGGTATGTGCAACAGCCATATCTTTATAGCAGAACACAATTTTAAATAAAAGTACTGTCCTCACTACAAGAACATGATTGTATGTGAGGTTTTATTATATGTAGTATTAAAAACTGGAGTTCTTAAAAAAAACCTTTTTTCAGTAAAGGATGTGTAAAAGCATGACAGTTTATATCAGTAAAATTTATGAAAATTTGAGCTCAGTATATTGAATCATGTTGATGCAATGAGTTGATGCAAAGAGCACAATCCAAACACTTTTTCACACTCAGTACATCCCATAAAAAATATTTCCTTAGACAATGTTCACATTTTTATAAGGAAGTATATATAATACTATTACAAATAACTGATGCAAACATGTGCCCATAGGACATTGTTTCAGCTAATGTTTTAAAAGGCTAATCTACCTTCTTCAGTGTTTGTATGTCATATTTTTTCCAAATTTTTAAGACCATTCTAATCTATTTTACTTGTTTAAGTCAAAGCTTTAGAAAAAGACAAAATAAATTGATGTTTGTGTTTAATTATTGTTGTTTTTAGTTAATAAGCTTCTTCTGTTGTTTTTTTTTATTTCTGGATATTTTAAGTTTTAGTAAATAAGGTTTGATTTTCTTTGTTTTTAGTTCAAATTATGAGTGTTATTGGTTTCAAGAAATAGTTGAAGTTAGCTTTGAATGGTATCAGTCCTCAAATACAGGGGACAGAATAGTTGAAGGTTAACTGTTCTGCTTGGGAAAATGAGGAACATCAAGATACAACAGGGCAATGTCAGATCTTCTTGGAGCCAAGTTGGTTTTCTGGCACTTTGCATTTGCACAAGTAGTACATTTAACTGTTTAAATATTTATTTTAATTGTTATTGTGTTGTTATTACATGCACTTTATTTATCTGTTGTACCATTTGAAGGAGAAATAAATGTTAATATTTATTAAATTTTACTTGTTGACATTAAAATCTAAAATGTGATACCTGTCATTTATTGAGATTTGTATAAGTCACTTAGTACAGTTGTTCTGATATAAGAAAACTGTGTGTATATATGAGTGTGTGTGTTTTAGAAGGTTAAGGATATTGAGAAGCTTGAAGATAAAAATAATGGACACACCTTACACCAGAACTTGGGTTCAATTAAAGAAGACAGTAGATCAGGAACTTTAACTACTGAGCCAACTCTAAGTAGTGATGGTGAGTTCAACATATTTACAAGAACCTTATTTAATAATTTAAACTATATAAAAGTCACTGTTTTGTTTGACCCCACTGTTGAACTTTCTTTTTTTATCAATTAAAAATCTGATGTAATACTCTTTTTTTTTTAGAACAAAGGGTAACATTTGGAGTGATCATATACAGAGCATTTGTACTACTTTGATTGTAGTGTTCAAGAAAAGATTAAGCTGCTTTTCTGATTAGTTATTTCTTTCATGATGGACATGGTATGAAAAGAGAAGTTTATTTCTGAAACCTTCTAAACACATTTCAAACGTTTATTTTCGGTAAAACTGTATATTTTATTTTCTCTCATCTAGCTATATGGGTTTGATCAATTTGACCAATTTTGTAACCATAATAAAATATTAGGAAATAAATATAAATTATGCTTTTTTTTTGTACTAGTGACTGTAGATTACAACATGAAAACACAAATTTTTAGTCTAAATATCTTAAATTTCATAATACATTTTTATATATTTACTATTTGTGTTATACTGACCTTTCAAGTTATACCTGGCTATAACATTACAGAAGTTGCAATGACAAAGAGTATATACACTCATGTTACTGTATCCAGAACTAACCAGTAAAAAGTGGCCTGTCTTGGCTGTGTTTTAGTGGACTAGTATTTTGTAAAATAGTCATATTTCAATTGTCATACATTGTATATGTATATAGATTATTACTATTTACAAATAAGTTCCAAAAGTTAGTTTCCTTAAAACATAGAACACTTAATGAAGAAGTATGACAAACAATTGTATTCTAGTTATGAACTTTGTACTCATTTGCCAATTGCCATAGGTTGCTGAGCCTAATCAAATTTTACATGTGGAAAATGTGAAATAAGTTTTCAAGTTTATATATATATATATATATATTTGAATAACCAAAAATTATAAATTACTATATTAATACCACAGAATTCTACTATAATTTATCAAACTTAGTAACTAAGATTTATTTGGGTCTAAAAAAATATGAAATTGAGAGTTAAAAAATAGATTTCTCATGCAAGTAACTTGCAACGGCTTAGATAACCATGTGATAAACATTCTGAGCTATTATAGAAGTTGGTTTATATAACCAAGTGTCTCAAAACATTGAAAGAGGTGAGCAGAGCCACTATGTTTGATCTAGTACATAAAGCAATATCTCAGCATTTAAAAAAGAAAGGAGGTTCTTGTTTTGTATTTTGGCATGGAAATATTGGTAATTTGAGTTCCTAATTCGTACAAAACTATAGACTTACTTTTTCACATCAGAATCATCTAATGTGAACTGGTGTTACATTCAATATACCAAATGACTCACAAAAATTGATGTTTAGGTTGGTCTTTTAATATTTACTTTTAAGTTAATAAATTAGCTAATATGTAATACTAAAACTTGAATTATAATATACCATTTAGTACCAAACTTGTTGACATAAATTCATAAAATAGTAATTCATTGATAAAAAAATTTAAACCAATTGAACAAAGGTGATGGTATGGCCCTTGACCCATGATGATAGGGTTAATAGTATATTTTCTCTTGCCTTTTACAATAATTAAATATTGTACATATTTGATTAAGACTGTTTAAAGCTTACAAAGTTACATTTGTTCTAAGTGTGTGGTTTGTCTGTTTTTTGTTTTTTGCTATTGTTGTTTTCTGCATTTTAAATGTAAATAGTTCAAAGTGTTGGGATCTTCTAAGTATGCAGCATATTATCTTATTCACAGAAACAGATGAACATTTTTCAACACCACCTAGCACAGTTTCAAGTTATCAGCAGAATGGTAATATCATGAAACTTGATATATCTGTTCTATCACAGAAAAAAAGTGTTGATACTGAGATAGAACAACCAGAAACACCCCCCAGGAGAAGAGAAAAAAAGAAAGTTACACCACCAGTAAGTTTTTTTCATATTTTGTAATTGTTTTATTCGTAAAAGAAAAAAGGTAAAAATAATAAACCTACACCATTAAGAAAACTTTTCATTGTTTGAATGAAACTGTTTTGTTGCTAGAGTGGAAGACAGAAGAAATATAAACTTGCACAGCAGCAAGTTATATTTGGTTTTAATAAAAGTTATTTTCTCTGGCAGTGATATTAAAAAAATTAAACTTCTAAAAATATGAACAAATTAATAACTTAAAGAACAAAAACAACAAAATAGAAATTTGTGAAAATCTTGGATAAATCTCATCAAGAGTTAATTTTTTGTATAATAAAAATATTGTATATGGTTTCTCAAAACACTGAGTAACAGGAGTTGAAGTGTGGTGTTTAACAACTGTAAATTCTGTTTTAAATGATTCCCACAAAAAATGTATTCAATTTAAAAATATGTAAATTTGTTTAAATGAAATATCTCATATTTCTAAGCCATTTCTAGCTATAAAATATTACTGTACACTTCATCATAAATAGGACTAGCATTTTTTTATGTAAAAAAAAAGAAATCTTTAACTGAGTATATCCGTAGACCTAGTTGTTTGTTGCAATTATTTTTTTTATTTAGAACCTTTCATGTCACAGATGTTGGTTGTAAGGATAAATATTTACCAAATCATTTTCTGTTTCTCCCTAAATGAATATGTTAGTATCATCATTATTTGTGACTATCCACTAGAATAAAAGGCATTTCTGGTTAACACTTAGTATAGTTTTTAAAATATATAACTCAGTTTTGAATGGTATGCTTGAGCCAATTGGAACTTGTATCATAAGTAAAGCTCAAAATAAAAGGAACTTAATTTCTGAAAGTCTTGTAAATTCCAATCTGAAATTAAGTTGACTTTGTTCATTCTCATAATCTAAAATGTAAAGCTTGTTTTAGGTTGTATATTTTTTTCTATTATTGGTAATGATGTCTGATAGACTTGTTTATGAAGGAGAAATGATTGAGAACTTTTCACCAACTGTAAGCTCCAGTTCTGTGTCATAAGACTGTCACCTTTGATTGTTTGTTAATAAGGGAGGGGATACACTACCTGATAATTATTCCAATTAAAATTATTTTTTGTTTTTATTTACGTTATAGCACATTTTGCTGTTTGACAGTATTTTATATTTTTTTAAGCTATCACTAATGTGTTACTTTTTGAGATGTTAACAACAGTTTCTTTCTTTAAAAACTAAAAGTTATATCAGATGGTTATGGTTTGTAATATATGTCAGTAAACACCTATCTTCTGTGTTTCTTACATTCATATTTATAATGTTTATTTATCAGAGACCAGTAAGCAATGGACTTCCACCAACTCCTAAAGTTCATGTAAGTTTGTCATATTTTTTTGCCTTTACATTTCATTAATCAAGATTTCTTTTTATTTGGTATGTCTCATATGAACCACATAAGACACCATTCTTAAATAATTTAATATAATTATATCTTTACAGCACAAAATATATTATGGATATTATGAAAAGTACATAAGGTTTGTAAAATTATTATTGGGTATTAAATTTGTTTTATAAAATGTTAAAATAAGATTTGGAAAAATGTGATGTAATCAGTTTTTATATAAAAAAAACTTTAATTTCAACAAAGCTCCTTAAATTTCTGTAGAAAATATGTGGTATAAAGTAAATCAGTTGTGAGATCTGTTACTACATTAGTAAACTGTGTTCAAGAAATTAGTATTTTAAAAAAACTTAAGAAAAGTTGTGATGTATCTTATTATAATTGAGCTTGTTATGTAAAAATCCAAAACTCTGATCTTAGAAACAAAACATGCTGATCATTACCAATTAAAATTGAATGATATTTTTATAACTAGGCAGTATTTCCATGGCTAAGCATTAAATAAAGCAATTGAAATTTCTACAAAAATATGTTTTAGATTTAAACAATAAAAATTACAAAAGGAGTAAGTTTTAAAAAAAAACACTCACAAAATAGTTTCTTTATTGAAAATCTCATTGTTGCAACAGAAATGCAAGAAACTTTCATTGATAACTGCATCTCAAAGAAATACTTCAATAAAATCTATTCTGTGATTCAGTGCTGTGACAATAGCTCATTTTTAAACTCAATTTTTAATAAAATCCTTTTTCTCATTGTCTTGATAGTTCTACAACAGGCATTTCTTCTTGTCTTATTAATGCTGTTAAAACATTTCTGATTGTATTGATAAAATATGAGTAAATTCTGAGATAAATCCTTTATATAATATTTTAAAAATCCACATTTTATTAGTAGATTAGTAGTAAAATGTGTAATGTTAAATTCTGTAAATAATGTTTAAGAAAACTTGTATTTATAATAAAACATGCAAGGTGAATTCTTTAGGCATTATCTCCCAAATGACCATAGTACAAATTTTTTTAAACATAGTATTCAATAGCTCTTGTCAATGAATTGTTAAAAATATTTCTTTTAGATGGGAGCCTGTTTCTCTAAAGTATTTGATGGATGCCCACTAAACATTCATTGCACTGCTTCATGGGTACATCCCGATACTAGAGGTAAGCACATCGTGATAATGTTCGAAACTGGTGTATCTCAAGTATTTGTAAGTTTATCCTGAAGTAATGTAAAAAAAAAGTATATAACTAAAAAAATAGTTTTGCCAACTTTTTATTTCCTTTTTACATCCCCTTGGTGTGGATTCCTGTACGTGGTGAGGGGACCTCCCAGGGAAGGTTCTGTTCTTTCAGGTTACCTCGTCTGGGATCTAAACATCCACCCACATGTTTGCCGTGCATGGCGACCTGTGAAGGGGAGGAGAGGATCCTGGTGGTTAAGGGGTCCAACCCTAACACACCACTTTTGCATTAGATTCCTGTAGACAGACGGCCTTGGAGTGGCCCCCTTGGGTCAGTCGGCTGGTCCACTTGGGCTAGAGTCAACCAAGTACCATTGTTGGAAATTCTTAACGGGTGTTATGGACATTGTGTCTGATGCTGGTGTTTGGGTATAGTGCTCACGAAACCCTGGAGTTGCTGCAGTGTCGCTTAACATTGTAGTGCATTTCCTCGTAGGGCTCCATGGTAGGTGGGGTCAGGGGGCACCAAAATTTTCTTTTTTTTCCTGTGGATCCTCCTCATAAAAATTTAAATAAAATAGTGAAAAAACAGTCAACACGTAAACGACCACATCTTGAAGACTGATTACCAATCTTCAACGTCTGTACCACCAGTTGTACCTCATTTTCTTATTCTACATTCTCTTTCAGAAAAACCTTTAAAGTAAATGTCCCCCATTTTATTCGAAGGGACTGGCTGGCTCTCCAAAGTCAGTAAAGAAACTTTGATCTGGAGACATAATGGTTGAAACATCCACAACCCAACACAGTAAACTCCTCTTGAATTCAAAGGCAATTAGGGATGTACCTGTTGAGGTTACCCCTCATGCTACCTTGAATTCATCATGAGGAGTTATTGTTGAGAGGGATTTGAAGAACATTCCTGAGTCGGAGATTCTCGCTGGTTTCTCCACTCAAGGAGTTTCTGCAGTGAGATGCATCTCCACTTGCAAAGATGGAGTTGCACTGCCGACAAATATCGTCGTTTTGACATTTACATCACCATGTGCACCTCCCACCATCAAGGTAGGTTTTCTAAATTGCAGGGTACGGCCGTACATTCCAAACTCTCACTGATGTTTCAAATGTCACAGGTTCGGCCACTCAAAGACATCCCTGACATGTGCTCATTGTGGTGGCAAGGACCACAATGACTGTGAGTGTGACACAGACCCACATTGTGTCAACTGCAATGGTTCTCACTCTCCTTCTTTCGTTCTTGCTCTAAATGGTTGGAGGAAAAAGAGGTGCAGCGTTTGAAAACGACTCATAACATTACTTATCCTGAGACTAGGAAATTGCTGTCCACCAATTCATCTTGGATGTATGCTGCTGCACTTCATTCCACAACTACTGTGAGAGTGCAAAACAATCATTCGTTCACGTCCTCAGTCACTGAAATCCCCTTCCAACAACAAAGACCTACCCATGTTACCCAGGGCAGGATCCATGGAGGTTAACAGTAAGGAAAAAAGACATGGTCATAAACAGAAGGGTTCTCCAGCCACTTCGCCTACTCGTCATTAAAAATGGCCACCTTGATACAATGGAACTGTTGAGGTTTACCTTTTAATCTAGATGACATCAAAACACTGATTGCTTCCTACCATCCTGTATGTCTTTCCTTACAAGAAACATTTCTGAAACCTGCCAATGCAGTCACCTTTAGACAGTTTTCTCTGTACAGAAATGACAGGCTGTGTGACGGACGAGTACATGGAGGGGTGGCACTGTTGGTTGATCAGCATGTGCCCACTCTGTCTTTGTCACTCAACATACCCTTGGAGGCCATAGTCATCCATGTTTCCTTGGGTCATACCATCACTGTTTGTTCTCTCTACCTGTCAGCTGGAGAGACATGTGATCAATAAGACCTTGATGCTCTCATTGAACAGTTGCTGCCTCCCTTTCTAAACCTGGGGGACTTTAATGGACATCATCCCCTATGGGGAAGTGCTGATATTGATAGAAGTGGTTGCTCTGTAGAACATGTGCTCTCTGATCACAACCTTTCCCTTTTCAATACTGGTTCTTCCACTTATTTTCATGCACCTAGTCAGTCCTTTACTGCTATTGATCTCTCGGTTTGCTCCCCTTCATTATTATTCTCCCATTTTTCATGGAGGGTTGACAATTATCCACTAGGAAATGATCATTTTTCTATACTTTTGAGAAAGACTGGCCATGGTTGATGCCACTCTACCCGCGTGCCCTGGTGGAAGCTGGATCAGGCAGACTGGTCTGATTTCACTGCTCTTGCAGAACTTGATAGATGACTATGTGACAGCAATAACTGACTGTATTATACAAGCAGCTGCTCAGTGTATTCCTAAAACCTCAACACGTTTTCCAATATATCCTCATCCGTGGTGGTATCTTGCCTGCCACATGGCAAAGAAGGCTCAAAAACGGGCCTGGGATACTTTTCATACATATCCCACACTTTCAAACCGCATCGTTTCCAGCAGGCCCGTGCACATGCTTGGTGGGTAAGTCGTCAAAGCCAGAAGGAATCTTGGATTAAGTTCACAACTAGCATATCTTCTAACACCAGTTCCAAGGTCATATGGGACAAGGTCCAAAAAGTCAGTAGGCACAACAAAGCTGTCCCCTCTTGATCTTACTCTCTGATGGCCAAGAGGTAGCTAATGTCCAGAGCATCGCCAATACTCTATGTGAAAGCTTTTGCCAGGTATCTAGTACTTCTGCTTGTTCCTCCACCTTCTTGGCCATCAAGACTCGGGTGGAGCATTCACCTCTTTCCTTTTGAACTGAGTGTCTCTTTTGCTATAATCATCCCTTTACACTGGTGGAATTGACAATGGCCTTTCATTGGTCTGGCAGTAAATCTGTTAGACCAGATGATGTACACTATGACATGCTTTGCCATCTCTCCTGCTTCTCTTGATATTCTAACCAGATCTAGCAGGAGAATGTTTTTCCTAATGCCTGGCACTAGGCTATTATCTTATCTTTCTCTAAGCCTGGGAAATATCCCAAGATTCCTTCAAACTACCATCCAATTGCTTTGATGAGCTGTTTCTGTAAGACCTAAGAGAGGATAATTAATGCCGTCTTGCTTGGTTCCTCGAATCAAACAACCTCCTCTGCCCACCCAGTGTGGGTTCCAATGACAGCACTCCACCATGGACCACCTAATTCGATTTGAAATGTCAATCAGAGAAGCCTTTCTCAAATGACAACATCTTGTATCAATATTCTTTGACATTGAGAAGGCTTATGACACAACATGAAGATATGGCATTTTGTGTGAACTCCATATATATGGGTTGTGTGGCCATTTACCCATGTTTATTAAAAATTGTTAACGGACAGGAGATTCCAAGCTTGTGTGGGTTTGACACTTTCCCGTTCATTTTTACAGGAACTTGGGGTCCCTCAGGGCTGTGTTTTGAGTGTCATACTTTTCAGTATAAATATTAATGCCATCACTGAACAACTCCCTCTTACTGTTGCAAACGGGCTCTATGTCAACGATTTTCACATCTTGTGTCAGTCATCAAACATGAGGTATATTGAGCGGCAACTACAAACTGCCCTTGATCGTGTACTGGAGTGGACCACAGCAAAGAGCTTTAATTCACCCTGATATTGAACTTTGTATCGGTGAAATTTCACTGCCTGTGGTCCCTGAGACCAAGTTTTTATGGCTTATCTTTGACCATAAGCTGACCTTTATACCACACTTAAAGCAGCTACTGGTCAAATGCACAGGAGCACTGAACATCCTCCATGTCCTTTCTACCACCAGTTTGGGAGTGGATCAATGTTCTGTGTTAAAGATATATCGTGCTCTTATTTGATGAAAACTCGACTATGGACTACTGGTCTATGGCTCTGCCAGACCCTCGGCCTTGAAGATATTGGACCCCATTCATCATTAAGGACTTCGACTCTGCACTGGGGCTTTCCGCACCTCCCCAGTTCAGAGCTTATATGTGGAATCTCATGAACCTTCTTTGCACCTTTGCTGTTTGCAACTGTCTTTACTATATTCTTTAAAAGTTTGTTCCTTATCAAAGCATTCCGCCTGCGGTTGTGTTTTCCTTCCTCAGTGGGCCATACTTTTTCATAACAGATGATCTGCCATTGCTACTTTTGGCCTTTGCGTCCAGACGCAATTGAATGAATTGTGTCTGTCTTTGGATAATATTGCAGAATCCACTGGTCAGCCCATCCCACCATGACTTATTACAGTCCCCAAATGTGACCTTTCTTTAAGTCATCTAAGAAAATAGATACTTTCGATTGGAAGTACCATCTTTTATTTACTGAACATCTTTCAAACAATCTTTGCATTCCAATTTATACAGATGGTTCCAAATCAGGTGACTCTGTGGGCTTTGCCATGTTTTTTTGCAGTTTGGTGGTTGCACGCAGAATTCCCTCTGCAGGTTCTGTGTTCACTGCTGAACTGTATGCCATTTCGATTGCCCTGGATCATATTGAACCTAAGCAGTACTCCAACTGCACTATTTATATTGACTCGCTTAGTTCTCTACTGGCCCTGGAATCTTTCACATTGGTTCACACCCTGTTCTCCCTGATATTCAAAACTGACTGGTCCATTTCTCATTAACATCTACTTCTATCCAGTTTTTCTGAATACCAGACCACTTTGTTATTTGCGGGAACAAGCTTGCAGACACAGCAGTTAAATCTATCTGCTCTGGCGCTATCACCACTGTACATTTTCCATGCATGGACTATGGTCCAGTATTCAAGGCTTGGCTCTATGCCAGCTGGCAGTCAACTTGGAAAACAAGCTTTTCCAAATAAAAACACTATATTGGACTTTGGAAGGAGGAAGTTGTTCTAACTAGACTATGCATTGGTTACAGTTTTTTTAACTCGTTTTCTTTTATTTGGAACTGATGCACCAGTGTGTAGTCTGTGTAACACTCAGATCACAATAAGCCACATTGTACTTTCTTGCCATCGTTGAGAGTCGTAACGATGGCACTATTTTAAACATGTTCTGTACCAAGGTTTGTCCATAACATAAGACAGTGTTATTGGTGACAGTGACAGTCCACCTTGATAAAGTTTAGTTTTTTAATGGCCATTAATATTTTTAATGTCATTGAAGTGTTTTATATTTCTTCATTAAACCTTTTTTATTGTGGTTCCCTTTCAAGAGTCGCAATCTCTCTAGTTCGATTTGAAATTAGAAAATGGCCATAACATTAAATAACTTGACCACCAGGACTGAAAAGGCAAACTTCAGGTGACTGACAGTGGTTCTTGTACTTACCTGTTAGTCTTCCTGGTGGGTTATGATAATTACCATTATGCTACAGAAAGTCCTTTATAACTTCTCTTTCTATAGTTTCACTCTTAACATTGTAGACTGGATGTCAACATTGGTTTTGTGCCATTTATGTTTTTACCTTCATTTTCTTTTATGAATTTTACTACATTTACTTTACTTTTACCTTTTTACAGGATGCTTGGTGAGTTATTATTACAATCTTGCTACATGTCTTTTAAAACCTTTATTACTTTACCTTTTGATAATGGCTGTTATGACACATAACCCGGAAACCAGGACTGGAAAGGCCAACTTCAGGTGACTGACAGTGGTTCTTGTACTTATGTGTTAGACTTCCTTGCAGGTTATAATTATCATTATGCTACGGAAAGTCTTTTACAACCTATTTTACTCTGGTTTCTCTCTTAACATTGTAGCTAGGTGTCAACATTGGTTTCATGCTACTTATGTTTTTCAATGCTGTTTTGTTTTACCTTCATTTCCTTTTATGAATTTTACTACCTTTATTTTAACATTTTTACTGGACGTTTGGCACAGATAGCCTAGCTGCTTTGTGCCATAAAACACTAAATCAACCAACCAATCCTTTTTACATTGTTACCCTAAATAGTACTGCTACTTTTTTTTTCAGGATAATTTTATCTTAATATATTAAAAAAAATTATGAGATAGTTATTTTATGCTTTTGTAGCTTATGCAATAATAATTTTTAGTTTATGCATTTAAACCTGCTACTATATTGTAAATAATTTTAAATTTAAGTAGTTATTTTTGTATTGTTTTGCAGACCAAAATATACTGTTTGGTTGTGAAGAAGGGATTTATACCTTGAATATGAATCAGCTCCATGATGCTTCAATGGAACAGGTACATTTTTTAAAACTTCAATGTTTTATTCCTTCAATGGAATAGATAAATTTTTAATTGCTTTAATAATTGTCTCCAGAAAGAAACATACTGTTTTTCTTTCTTTCTTTCTCCCTTTTTTGTTTTTTTAATTGAAAATAATTTGGATGAAGAAATAGTGCCATTCCATCATTTCTTGGCAGATTAACTGGGAACTTGGTAGGTTATACCATACTCTGATTTACCCATGTACATTTTTCATTATTTTTTACTTTGGCCTTTTTAATTATTTTTTTTTGTATATATCAAACATCTCAGAAATACATATTCAGAGCTAACAAAAACATATTTTTGAAAGTTCTGATTAATTATTTGGCAGTATTTTGACCACTTTACACTAAATGAGACTTGATACAAAGATACTTTTCTACAGGCAATACACATTTATAATAATAAAAAAAAGAAAAGTAACTTATCTATTTTTAATTATTATACAGGGGTATAGATGACACAAAAAAGCATAGTATTACGGTTTGTTGACAATTACTCTGCCATACTTTAACCATTTTACATGGGATTTGATACGAAAATACATTTTACTGGTCACTTACCAAGTTAAACACAAATTTGGAATTTTTGTGTTGTGCTTCATCTTTCAACAACAAAAGCACTATTTGGGGGTTTTGTGTTGTTCATTTTTGTCATCCATCTTGCATGGGATTTGATACAAACGTACCTTTTTGCAGGTGCCAACCAGTGGTACAGTTTCACTGGCTGTGCTTTGTTTACATGGTAAAGACATTACATTTGCATGCCAATGCTAGTCTCTTTAATTGTGTTAAATTTGTGTATATGAAAATGTGTGTATGTATGTATATTCTTTTTCTAATAAGCATTGCAGCAGCAAAGATATGAACACAATCTAAGAGGTAATATGGTGGACACTGGGCCTTAGGTTCAATGGTTATTATCTCATTACTGCAAAAATAGCATAAAAATTGCACTCTGCACTTAAGAACTGTGACTATTATTGATTATTGAAATCGTGTAAAATTTTATTGAGATACTGAAAATGTATCACAAGTCACAGTAGTATGGTAATTGTTAAAGTTAGGTTGGGCTCATGAACATGGGCTCAGTCTATTTGACTGACCACTTGGCCTCTTTGTAGTTGTTTCAAGTCTATAGATTTGATACTACTAAGTATGTATATCTTAACAAAATTTGGTTGTCTTTCAGTGAACTTAAGACTTTCATATATAAATTTTTTTTCTAAGTATTTAAATAAACTGATGATTATGTTTGTGAATACATAGTGTTTGATTTGAATAGTCCATGTTCAAAGCTGTTTTTATGTCAAGATTAAAAATACTTTTCTTCTTCTCAAAAATCTCAAATTTTGTTTGTAAAATCTCTAAAACCTTTAAAACATATTTTAAATGTTTGTTTTCAGTAAAACTTTTTTTTCTGCTGTTTTCTCTATCATAATTCTATACAGTGTTGGTCAATTTAACTGACCTCTAAACTACCAAAAAAAATTTTAATCTCGTTACTCTTTCTTTCTTTCCAGAATAACTTCAGATCATAACATAAACAACATTTGTTTATCCTGTCTAGCTTTGAATTTGCAACAGTGTACATCTACTTATAATTAAATGTTATTTTATTGCCTTTTGAACCATGTTTAACTATTTTTTGCAGCACTATGATCTTTAAATTACGTGGGGAACACTGGGGTAACATTATGCTATAGAATTATGTTTTCATTTTTTAATTTTTGTTTTATATAATAATATTGAATTATGAAGGAAAAAAGTTGAAATAGTAATAGTTGCAACTTTTATTTTTGATGAAATGCAAATATTTAATTTATTTTTCCATCAGCTGTACCCAAGGAGAACCACATGGATGTTTATAATAAAGAATATCTTGATGTCTCTTTCAGGTAGGTATATAGGATGTGTGTTTATATGAAAGAGAGAGTATGCACATGCACTTAATGTCATTGTAGCAAGGTTTTTCTGATGGATGTGTTCAATAACTAAACAAAGTAAAATACATCTGTTTCTTGACTGAGAAAAGAAAGTTGAAAATGGGTAATTTGAGAATGCATACATACTCTGAGTTAATTTCTTTTATATTGGACCCTTATATCATATGTATGGAGAAGGCAGTTTAGCTCTTTTCTTTCATATTTAACAAAAATTAATTACACTTTTAAAATGCCTGTTTAATGTTCCAATAGTTCTCTTTAACACTTTTTCTGTGGATTTTCTTTTTTTCATGTTATACAAGGCTTTGGGGAGTTGCATTCAAAATTTAATTAAACTACTTTCTTATCATAGTATATACTTAAACTTGGCATATAATTGTAGCTAAGAATACACATTTTTGATTTTATATAGGTTTTAATTTTATAAAGCAATATAAGGGAACACATTTTTTTAAAAAAAGTATTTCTACTAGAGATTTGTCTGGGAATTTATGAAGCATTTACTGTATCACTTTGAGCGAAAGATGATTTTTAGACTAAGAGTAAAATACTTTATTCCATCTTATGTTTTTCACTTCAATTGTATAACTTAGAAAGCCTAAATGAATATAAAGTGTTTATTTTAGTATAACTTTATACCCTTTTTACTTTCTGTATCATGGCACTAACTGTAAGAATCATCTATAGTAGAAATTGAAAAATATGAAATAAAATCTTTATCTGATTAGAATGACTGTAGTTTGCAACAAACGATTATAATTATTTATTCTAAGAGCTTTGAAACCCTATTTTTAAAATTCTTTATGTTCTGTTGTACTGTTTTATTGGTTTTTTTATCTGTCTACTTACTGCAAATAGTAGTAAATTGCCCAGTAGGATCACAGAAATTTTAGGGTAAACAAAATTTCAGGTTGCTTCATGTAGTGTATTATATACGTATATTACTCATGCTTTGCTTGAAGCAAAATATTTCAACTTTAATGGTTTACTTTTTTAAAAAATTATATTATTCATTAAAAAGTAAGACATTTTAGCTTTTAATTCAAGAAGTTGGTATTTATTAACCCTAAATTTTTCCAAGTTAGTTGTCTGTAACTAAGTTATGCACTTTTCAAATACACATTTTTATCAACAGACAGTAAAACAAGTACCCCAAACCACTATAATTCATCTTGCTTTCTAACTGACCTATGAAAAGGTTTAAAAATTACATTACCAGTACACTGTTTATTGGTATAAATTAGGTAAAGGATTTTTTAAAAATGCTTGTATTTGTAATTCTACATTTAGCACTTCAGGAAACTTAGAACTAATAATTTGATGGCTGTAGCATAACCAGATGAAACTTAGCATGTGAAGAATGTTGTGATATTGGTTAACATTTCAATATATCCTTCATGATGATGTATCACATCAGGTACAAAAATATATTCTAAGAACTTACAATGTAAACAAAGAATAATATGTCAACCACATAAGATCTATTGCAACTTGTGATAATAAGGACTATCACTCTATGCCCAGTCTCATCAATTCAGTTGGGATACTTTAATACCCACCATATTTCTGTAAAGAGCACTAAATTGTATGAAGATTAAAAATGTTTTTTGTATTATTATTATTATAAAAATAAAACGGGGGTCAAATTTAATTCTCAAGCTTGTAGGTCCAGTGGTTATCTGAATTCAGTGTGTTTTTATTTATTTATTTCACCTTGTTAATTAAATATGAGTTTACATTGAATATCTAAAGAAAAGTTTCTTGTTTTAATCACATTGATATTGTACAGGTCAACATGATAAATGTGTCCATTCATAAACAAAACTGTTTTTTTGGCTAATCAACTATTTTTTTCCTGTTATCTGTATACACTATGTGGATAAAATTTTTATTCAAAGTAACATGAAAAATATTATATTGTGTATATTTTTTAATACTGAAGGTAAAACACAGCAGTTGTACAGACATGATCTCCTGATTCTTCACGGAAGACACACCAACAAGTTTTCTATGTCCATGAATAAAATACCCGAGAGGTTTGTTCCTAGGTCAGTAGGGGCAATATACATATTTACATTGTATAATAAGGAGCTAGAGAAAAATTACTGTTTCGTTATAGATTATTTCTGTGCCTTTTATTGTCTGTTCAGTATAATATTAAGTCTTTTATGGTGAATGTATACAATAATCATTATAATGTTTCTAATTTTAGCAACTTATACGAATTACATATTTATATGCACAAACAATAATTGCTTTGTGATCTGTAATTTCATTACCTGTTGAATGGGGTCATATATATATCATAGTTTAAAATCATGGTAAATTTTCAACATATACAATGTTTAAATTCATGCATTGTAAAATTCATATGGCACGTACTAATACATTAAACAAAGATTACTACGCTTTTATTTGATTATATATTTACAGAAAATATGCAGCAACCTCCAAGGTTCCTGATACCAAGGGTTGTACAAGATGTTGCGTGGGAAGAAACCCTTACAATGGTTATACGTATCTTTGTGGAGCTGTTCCTAATGGCTTATTTCTTATGCAGTGGTATAATCCCCTCAATAAATTCATGTTATTAAAGGTATAGAAATCCTATCATGTAATATAAATAATTCATTATAATACTATGGGGTTGGGTAAAAAGAATTAGTGTCTTGACTGGTCAGACATCAAATATTACTTGGTAAAGTTTTGGTTTTATCAAGTGCTCGTGGTCGTGTACAAAGTTGGGTAATATTTTCTTCTATGCTGATATATTTTTGGGTTAAGCAACATCAGGTATTACTCAATAATATGTGGTTAAAGAAATAATCAGTGAGGATTAAAACTTCAATGATTTTTTTTTCCATCCCTGAAGATGTTTGTCTTTTTTCAGTCTAATTTCAAATCCAAATCTGTTGATTAAAAACTGAAAATTAGTTCTATTTGCTTTACATATTGTTAGCTCAAGATTGTTAGTAGTATGTTTTATGTTTCTATGTTCTGGTAATCTATATTGGTTTTTTTCCACATTATGAAATAGTAATACATCATGCTGGAATCATACAGCCATCATATCCGACCTATTTCCTTAACAAATTTTGGTATCATCCTTCACTGACACAGCAGTATGTCTGAGGATTTATAATGCTAGCAACTGGATTTTGATACACATAGCCCATTGTGTAGCTTTGTGCTTAATTATAAACTAACATTAAAACAGATGTATATAGTTTTGTACATGTAAGTTATTGGCTAAAATAGAATAATAGTGATTATTTCTAACATTTGTTTGATTTTCACTAGACATTCATCTTGTAACTTGCCAAAAGGTTCCACAGAAGTATTTGACAATTAAATTTTAACAATACTAAAATGATGAACTGTAATTAATACTGCAGAGTTATTTTACAAAATTATTATTTATTATAGATTTTCAAAATAAAATAATCTTTATTATATGAAAAATTTAATTGAAGTTGTTCATAATTGATGATTCAGCTGAACTGTGGATTAAAAAATATTATGCATTCTGACTTGTATTTTGTTATGATGTAGAATGACATTGGCATTAACACAGTAACCTAACCTACAAGTAAAGTAATATACCCTAGAAATGTCTTGCACATAAAGTGTTGAACAGTATGAAATAATTTTTCTTCCTGCAAACTAAACCACATTTACAGGACTAATTTAGTCAAAAATAAATACACAAATGTTAAGAAGTTAATATCAGTAGGGAAGTATAATGTTCCCAACAATACCAGTGCCTCAAGTCTCTGCCATTTATAATGCTTTAGCAAGTTAGTTATTAATTTACTTCTATAGACTATTTTGAAAATAATTTTGAGAAAAATAAATGACACTTAAAGTTAGAACATAAATTTTGAGTTTGATAGTAATTTTGATATTATGAGAGACATTATCATAGTTAAGTTGAACTGATGCCACCCTGTATCACATGCTGCTCCATCCTTTTTTATCTTATATAACAAGAAAATAAACACCTACAGGTAGTAGATAAATACTTGATTTATCTACTTAATACATTATCCAGTAGTCAAAGTTACTCAGTTAAAACATAATATTTATACCCTTCAAACTTATATGATGTCAGAGCCATAAATTAGAAAGTTAAATCCCTCTGATCATGTCAACTTGTCACATTCTGTCTTTCTCAAATTGCCAACAGTTCTCAGATTTTCTATACTATCATTATTTCATTCATAACCACTAGAAAGCCAAATTTGTAATTTGTCAAATAATGTATTATGTTACATTGTTTTCTGAATAAAAATTGTCTGTTTTGTGATTCTACCTTAAAATTTCTCACTGAAGTACATTAGTAAGCCTAGCCAGACAAATCATATTGTCTTTCTACATGTTATTATACTGTGTTTTTAGCTTTATTTAATTAAATAAAGAGCTATTTAGTTCAGTAGCACCATTAGTATTCAAAAAGTTATGTTAAGTTTCATTGATAGTTGACTGCAAAAAAAAAAAAGCTAATAAAATGCCAGGTAAGTACAATATTTCTTGTTTATGTGTATCCTTTATGTGTAAAAAATTATAAACTTGTTTGTTAGACAATAAAAAATAATTAAAAACATTTTCACTTGGTCTGTTCATGAGTAAAATGTGCATTATGTATTTTGATTAGGTAATGTGAGCTACAGGCACATTGAGCAATTTACTACTTGTGTAGTAGAATTGTTATTTAGAGTTTGAAAGCCAGTAAAACAATAAAATTGAGTGTAAGTAGGTGTGTGCTGTTACAAGCTTTAAGCAACTTAGGGCAAAAAATTATAGTTTCCTATTACAATGTACAGTCTTTTGTTTTTCTTTATGGTGGTTATAGCATCACTCAAATACACCAAACCCATATAGAGTTATAGTATAGAAAAGAATACATAGAATGTAGTTTTTCTGGAAAAAGAGTTGAATGTATAATTTGGGATGTTTTAGGGGTTATTCAAACACAATTTGAAATTTTTAGATGAAGAAAAGTATCTCTAATAGTAATATTTGTTTGCAATCAGTGCAGTCTACACTTTGATATTGTAAAATTAAAGAGTTTTTAACAAAAATATTTAATTCCGAATTTTGTTGCATTTACTTGTCTACAAAAGATTTAACATGTACTTAAACCTTGCCAATATTCCTGAAGACACATTATGTTCTTCCAGAGTCACATTGCATATACCACCATAGTTACATATTGTGTGAAATAAATGAGCCTATCGTTAAAGGGTTAAGCAGTAAAGAGTTGTAGTTTTTTGTGTTTTTTTTAATGAATCCCAAAAATGCTTGCTGTCTCATTCAAAACATTCTAATTACTTAGTGTTCATTTTTCTGGTAACCTTTAACATTTAATATCATTTACATTTAAATTAAGATGGACATAGACTAGTAGCTTGTATGCTTATCTATGTTTCTGAGAGACCATAGTTTTCATGACATTTCTACAAAATTACACATATCACCATTTGGGGCCATAGGTGGATCATAAGAGTAACTGTCAAATCCCACTTTGATTAGAGTTGCCCAAAAGTGGCAACTAATGTTGTTGATTAGCTGCCTTTCCTCTAAATCAGTCATTTCAAATGTAATCATAGCTAGTCAAGAGTTCTCATGAAGCTTTAGTCAAACAAAAAGCATTGACTTGACTACTATGGAAAGATTTACAAGATGCAATACTTAAAGGTATACATGTTTTGAATATTGAAAAGCATTTTTATCATCCCAACATGAATTTGCTGTTTAACTTTTTAGTCTCTATCAAGAAAGTTTTCATGTAATTATTGCTATAATGTCATTTTGTAGCAAATGTCTGATAACATTATGGTGAAACTTGTTTCAAAAGCTAACAAGATAAAAATAAATTCTTTAAACTGTATGGTTGTTGTGTGTGTGTGTAGGAATAGTTTGTTTTTGAATGGCCCTGCAATAATGTCTATTAAATTAGGGTAAATGAACCATCTAGTTATTAAAAATTATGGCAGAGCTTTTTATTGGTTACCCAGAAAACTGGAATTCCTCTTAAACAGAATTTTTCTTTTTGAGTGTAATGAACTTGAAGTTTACAAATGAGAATTAACTGCTTGAGATTAATCAAAACAGAACAAAAAGAAAAATTCTTCTTTGCTATTCTTTTGGGAAATTGTTATGTACACGTACTTCTGCCTATGATGTGAATAACTAGTGGCTTTCTCAGCCTATTGAAATATACAGATATGGAGCTCTATTTTCATACAAGTTTCAAAGCATTAAGTTAAGACTTTAGTGAGCTTGAAATTTCATAATTTTTTAGACCCAAATAGAGGGATTCTGTGATATTGATATATTAATTTACGATTTTTTAGTTATTTCTATGTATATATAACCTAAAAAGTATTTGATTTCTCATCCTCGATTAGCAAAATTTAATATTTATTTATTTACTGTTTTACATTTTAAACAAAATGAGTTTAAGAACTTGTTTGCAAATAGTAATAATGTATTTTCATATATGATGTAGCTCAAATCTGACTGTATTTTACAAAATATCAGTCCACTGAAACACAACCAAGACAGATCACTGTGTAAAGGCCAGTTTTATACTTTTCGATAGGGTAATAAGAGTGCATGTGTGTCATGTCATTGGAACTTCTGTAGCATTCCAGGTAAAGCTGGAAAGGTCAATGTAATAAAAGTAATGGATATATATGTATATATAATATGAGATTTAATCTACTTAGACTAAACAATTGTGTTTTCATGTTATAATTTGTGATCATTCTAGAACAAAAAAAGCATAATTTATGGTTATTTCATGGTGGGTACAAAGTCACTTAATTGACTGATTCTGTATATAGTTAGAGCAGAAAAAATAACTTAAGTTTTACTGAAAACAAACATTTGGAATGTATTTAGAAGGTTGTAGAGATTACATGAATGATATTCAAGATTTTTGGAATGTAGAATAGTTTTTTTAATCGTAACATGAAAATAACTTCACACTAGGACTAGCAATGAAACAAATATATTATTTTTTGTGTACAGAAAACTGGTAATGTTTACCAGTGAAGATACACAAACTGCATTAAAAGTTATGGTATAAATATTTAATGTGTGGAAATGTGTATACAAACATGTGTATTTTATACCAATGGTTAAATTTATTACTGCATTTTCCATGGAATGTATATTTTGAAAATAACATATAATCTGGATAAGGCTAGCAGCTTGATGTAATAGGCATTTAAAAATAAAAGCACAAGTTCCTTTTTCTTAGGTCATTATTTTACCATTAGTTATATATTATTTGTGATATGTTAAAGGACAGATATACATTTGGAGTATACTCAAGAAGGAAATATCCAAGTTCTTTGAAATTTCAGATTTATTATATTTTGTATCTGTTTAACATGTCAAATCACTAGTGATAAATATGATTCTTTGGTACATTGTATAGGTGTTCAGCTATAGGTCTTAAATGACTATTAACTCAGGAAAGGTCTACCTCTTATTTGCAGCAATTTGAATGTTTCCTGCCAAGTAACCTCTCCGTGTTTGAAATAATCATTACACCAGGCATGGAATATCCTTTGTTATGTGTAGGAGTAAGAAGAGGGTGAGTAAATATACAGTTAAGTTATATCAAAAGTAAAAAGTATTAGTAATGAACAGGAAGTGTGGTATCATTAACACTTTGAAATAGTACCATATAATATTTTTGTGTCAGGTTATTTTATGTTCTATAAACTACTTAAACACATAGATGTATAGCAGTGGTTCTTAACCTTGTTGGAGGTACTAAACCCCAGGAGTTTTGTACTTGCATTCACTGAACCCTTCATAATTGGAAAAATAAAATATGATTTTTTCAAATTCAAAACATAAGTGGATATTTTATTAGGCCATGTGATGTGACGTGATCAGCCGCAGCCAATGATGGCCAAGTGGAGCATGACCTCACGAATCATATGAGTGGGGTGAACGGAACTGACACACATACACAGTGTGTGTCTCTTGACCTCTGTCGAACCCCTGGGGCTTGATTGAACCAACTTTAGAACCACTGTTTAAGTTCAGTAAGTGGCATTTAAATTATATGTGTATCTATTTCTAGGTATGACAAAAGCCATGTGAAACTAGAGATGATTGACCTGAACTCTTCTGCAAGATGGTTTGAAGAGCATGAAGATGGTATGGAAACAATTATACCTCGTTATGATTATCTCAACATCACTAAAGTGGCACATCTTGAAAAAGATACTATTTTAGTTTGTCATGACAGTAAGTGTTTGAACTTGTTTTAACTTCTTTTTTTTTAATTGATTTGTAAAGCTTTGTTATTAGGTTTTATTGTCTGTATGTGTCTGTTAAGAATAAGCAGATTAGAAGTGCTATTTTATAATCCAGGAAACAGTTCTGTAATATGGATCTTTTACATGTTCAATGATACGCTGTATAATAAAAGTAGTAAAAAGAACAAGCACTTTCAACATTAGATTATTCATTTTCAGCTGTTATGGAATGTGCAGTTTTACTGCATACTAGTGCTTACCACCACAGTTGTTTGATTATATTAACAATTTTTGTACAGGAATCTTTTTCTTTGCATGTCAGGAGGTTTTGGTGAGTTAAATTCAAAATTTAATTAAACTACTTTTCTATCATGATACAAGAATAAATTTAACATAAATGTGTAGCTAATAATCAAAATGTTAATATTATTTAAGTTTTTTTTAAGAACTCTGGTATTTGTATGCACTCTATTCAAATTTTACTGGAATGCTATAACTTGACTAATGTTTTGCTAACTCAGATTGAGACTTTCATATTGTTTCAAAATATAATTATGTAATTAATTCTGCTACAATACAATTGTGAAAAGACTGAAATGATTTTAAAATATGGTATAACTGTAAAGTTTTTGTCTCCTGAGAACTTTGATTTTTTTTTAACAAACCCTTGAAAATGTTGTGTATAAAAAGAAATAAGAAGAAAAGAAAATTGTTTTAATTGTTTTTAAAGGTCATAGAAAAGTTAGATATAATGGAAAGCTGAAGTCAAATACAGCCATTATAAACATTTTTTTTGTTTTCAGATTTAGTGAAAGTGGTGAATCTTCATGGGAAGTTGAAGTCTAGTAGAAGGCAGCCAGCAGAGCTGCATTTTGATTTTCAAGTAAAGTCCATTGGTGCGTTATCTGTGAAGTATATATATGAATAGTATAATACAAACTAGTTTTTTGTTTAGTCTATCAAACTGTTGTCTCAATTAGCTGGAGTTGTTTGGTACCTTTAATATCAGTTATTTTTGTATATGGCAAGTCATTTTAAACTCTTTATTAAATTACGTATTTATTCAAGATTTTTTTTGATATGTGGCTTAATGGTAAACTCGAATAAGAGTAAGTGGTCTTTCAGTCCATTTGTATATTTTTACCCTTTCCTGTTTAATTTTGTTGTGTGTGATAGTGTCTTAGTACATTTATGATTATGTTCTCCATATAAGATTTATTCTTGTCTTCATTCATTGGGAATTTCTAGTTGGTTGATTGTTGCCTCAAAAACTATTGATTTTTGTAGCTTAATCTATTTGGAGCTTGCATTTTATACATGAAAGTTTTTCATAATTTTATAGTTAATTTCTTTCTGAATGATCATGTTTACATTTACATAAAACTGCATCTGGATATTACTCTCAAAATAAAGTGTATATATGGAAATAAGATTCTTTATAGAAAAACAATTTCATATATGCATTGCTTATGCATATCCTGTAAGACACTAAATTTTTGTGTCTTACACAGTAACAAAATACCAGGATGGATAGTGATATCTGATATACAGCATGCTGTGGTGTTTATCATATAAAATGGATCTTTTCTGTTTCATGCATGATGTCATGCTCAGTAAAAAAACTTGAGTAGATGGGGTTAATACTATATTTTTTTGCAACCAATAGAAAGCCAAGATTTTATTCTATTAAATGGCATATCACATTACATTTTTTTCTGTACAGAGAATTGTATATTTTACTTCCAATTCAAACTTTATTCTCATGGGACATGCATTGATGATTTTAGCTGAGTTTTTAATGGCTTGTTTCACACAGTAACTAAGCCAAAAAAAATTGTGATAGTTATGGAACGTTATCCACTTTTTGCATATGATTATTCTGGTTTTTTGGTGTTATTTATTTAAATAAAAAGTTATTTAATGCAGTAGTACCATTAGTATGTGCATGTATATGTATGTTTGAGTATATATTTGTATTCTTTACTCATTATAAAATTATTAGTTCTAATAAATTTTTAACAAGGTACACTTCCAAGTAGTTTATGATGAATGATGTAATTTGATATGGTAACAGTATACAATTATTCTTAAGTTTTATTCTTTTATTGCACTTTGAACCATGTCTAAGTACTATTTGGACTGTTATAAGTTGTAAATCACATGGGGAATATGTGGCTTACACTACACTATCGAATTACTCTACTCAGTAGCTGCTTGTGCGAGTGCCTTGCGAGTTTCTCTATTATATTAATAGTATTATTTATTGTACCTAATCAAATTTTAACTAACTTAAAAAGATTTCTATTTTTGGTCAAATTGACCAACTCATAACCACCATAAAAAAAAAAAAATGGAATAAATCTAAATCACCCTTTTTCTCTATCTAGAATGATTTCAAATGTAAACTATTTGTTTATCATAAATAGCTTCAAGTTTGTAACTACATACATCTGTATATTACTAAATTTTATTGTTTTTTTACTCTTTGAACTGTATATAACTAATAATCCCAACACACACACATTGCACATCACTTGGAGAACCTGTAGCTTACATTACCTTATCTAGTTAGATAATGTAAAAAGTTTTATTATTATATATTTTTTTATTTTACCTTATCTAATAAGTTATAGTGTTTTTTTTTCATTTTAACTTATTTTATAATAATAAAGAATACATGTACAAAAATGAAATATAGTACGTATCTGGAATGTCTTTACTGTTTTTACTGTTGAATGTTGGTGAAACTTATCATGGCTTTTTTGTACTGATGGTACTAATGTATCAAATGATTCTTTATTTAATTAAGTAATGCATCTAAGAACACAGAATAATATGTCTTTCATGATATTTCTGGCTTTCTAACTATGTAATAAAGAGCTGTTAAAAATTCAGCTAAACTTGTCAGTGTATTTTGCAAGAACAAAAGTGTAAACTGTATGTGAAAGACAATTCTGTATACAGAAAAAAATATACTGTAATGCATCATCTTGTAGGTTAAAACGTTGGCTTTCTATTGGTTATAAATAATATAGGTTTTTAGTTTATGGCTCTTTAACCAAATAAAATTGTAGTTTGTATAAAATATGATTTGCCTGATTAATCATGGTTATAATGCATAGTTTACTTTAAATTCCTCACTTATCAACTAGGTGGTAAATTATTTAGAGAAGATGGAAGATCTAGAGGGCAAGTGTTACAATTTTCACAGTAGGAGAGACTGAAGATTTTTTGTTTAATATTTCCTTATAAAATTAAAAATGTAAAACTTGTATTAAAAAACCAGTTTACTAGCTATGTTTTGATGCAAAGTGTATTCATCTACCATGGTAATAAGTAGTTTAATTAAATTTCGAATGTAATTCAATAAAACCTTATGACATGGAAAAAATTAATTATGGGGGGTGAAGTAACAAATGAACTAACTAACAAAATAAAAAGAATTATTACCTTTCCTTGGTAACTGTAACTAAGGTAATTACTTAGCTTTTGTTTTTTCTAGAGATATGTGAAGTGTTTTTATTTTAATGATTGAAGTATTCTTGGATGTAATTAAATCTTTTTATTTATTTAGCCTAGTGTTTCTGGTTATTCTGTTATCAAAAGCTAAGTAAAATTCTTAAATCTAGGTATATATGCTTCATTTTTTGTATATTTGTAAAGTGAAAGTTTTACTTAGTTTTTCTTGCTGATGATGATGATATGTACTTTTGACATGAATAAAAATGCATTTAGTCTTATCGTCTTGAATTGTTACAACTTGACTTAAAATTATGATTAAATCAATTAATTTCTTAAATGATTTATTAACATATAGCAAGTTTAGAATGATAAGAAGTGTGTTGCTTTATTTTCCAGTTTGTCTAACAGATAGTGTTTTAGCATTTCATGAACATGGTATGCAAGGTCGTAGTTTCAAAGACAACGAAGTAGTTCAAGAAATCAATGACAACACACGGATATTCCGCTTGTTGGGATCAGATAGGTAAATATTTTTCATTTGAGTTTGTATCTACGATACTTGTTATTGCTGAAAATGTGCTTTATAAATTATCCGTTATTTTTAATGATTGGTGTAACTGTTTGTTTTATATGTCGGTACTGACATTCTGATTACATATGCTGAACCTCTCATTACTGATTAATTCTGTGTGTTGTACATCACATTACTATTTAAGGTTGTCTATTTTACATTATATTACTGTGCAGGGAGTTGGTTTTTGAACTGGCTAACTTATACTTACACTGACCTAAAACAAATGATAGTATTTCCACGTATTTTCAAGTTGTAGTAGGAAACTAAACACAAAACATTTACCAAAATTAATCTTTACTTTTCATTTAAACTAATGATAAAACATAAATGTGATAATAGAAAGCATTTATTAGATGTTTCAAAATCATTATAATTCCTTTAAATACTTCAAAATTCTCTCGGCAGCCAATCACAGTACTGAACTTCTTATAAAAGAAACATTGTACATGAAACTCTTTCCATCCCTAAATATTACATTGTCTTCACTAGATTTAAACTTGTGTGTTTCAGTTGTGCCACATTTTTGTTTGTTTTTTTACTTATTTGTATATTCAGATTGTTTACTTCTTCTGTATATATTTCTGTTGTAATTACAGATATTGTTTGTTTGTATTGTATCTCTAGATTATAGATGATGGAATTGTGAGGATTCCAAAATGCTTAATAAATGTTTCCTATTATCACTTTTATGTTTTTTATCATTAAATTTTCTGAAAAATAAGTCAAATTACTCATTTAAATTACTTTTAAATAATCTGTGTTTCATGTAACTAATGTTTTTTTTTTTTATATGATGTACATGCAGTAAGAACTCAGCATTTATGTTGGGAATGATTTTTAATTAAATTCATTCTCTCTTTTAGGATAGTGGTGTTAGAAAGTAGGCCTACTGATGAACCCAACACTCCTTCCAACCTGTACATATTAGCTGGTCATGAAAATAGCTATTGAAGACAGTGGTGCCATCGAGTATTATGGGATTAAATGTTTCATATAAACCTTTATATACTGGAATGAGCAACAAACATGTGATTGTTCTGTCAATCTTACAGTGAAAGCTGCAGTCAGACACTTATCACTGGTGGTTAGTGTTGTGTTTATCTTTTACTGCTTGCTGACAAACAGGATGTGTAACCATATCATACTAATGTTTAGACTTGGTATCTAAAAGGAAACTGTGAATGACCTAGCTGTGTTTATATACCCTACAGCATGAACACCTTTGTATTTATTTTGCTTATAAATAAACTTATCCTACATCATTGATAACTTGAAGTCTTATTAAACTACCTTTTTAGCTGCTTTTTAAACATAATTTCTGGTGTATATCATTCAGAGGTTGGATTTAACTCATAAAATGAAATTTTAGTTAGTATAAATGTTTATTAATTTATGCTTTGTTTTTCAAGTCAAAATTCTGTTTAAATAAGCACCGTGATCTAAAGTGTCTACTTCTAAGTTGCATGTCCACATTTTTAATTAAGTGTCTCGCAAGTAGATACCATGATTTTAAAACTTTGTTAGTTACAAACACATATTAGATTGAAAGTATTATGAAATTAGGTACCATGATACAAAATATGTTCAAAAGTTACACCCATTTTGAACTGAAACTATTTTGTGAGTAGATACCATGACTACGAACCCAAGTAACACTCGGATTTTAAAATGAAAGTATTGTGTAAGTGGGTATGATGATCTGAAATTCTTGTTCATAGTGAATTACAAAATTTGTAACAAGGTATTGTGTGAGGGGGTATGATCTAAGCATGAAATTTTGTTTTATGAGGTATTTCCAGATTTCAAACTGAATTTATTTTGTGAGTGGGCACCATCTCTAAAATTTCATTTCATAATTTGTTCCAAAATTCTAAATTTAAAAGTGCTGTGTAAGTAGTTAACATGACCTGAAACATCTACATGTACCTTACATATTCATTTTTATCTAAAAATTCTGGATCCCATAAAATAAAACATCTGTTGATGAGTTACACTCATTTTAAAGTGAAAAAAGCATCTGAATGGGCTTTATGATGTCAAATTGCTGTACATATGTCAGTCCTATATTTTAAAACTGAAAGTGTTGCTAAATTACAATAAACATTGAGTTCACAAGACATACCTGTGTTAAATTGAAAGTGAATAGGTACAATGGTTAGATTGCTGCTCCTAAGTTAAGTTGAAAGGGTTGTTAAGTGACATGTATACTTGATTACTAATTTCTTTATTTTTAGGTTCAATGTACAATATAAAATGGAATTTTTTTACATAGTGAACATAATTACCATTTTCATTTCTGTTAACATAGGTAGTAAGATCTGTTATACATTTTTTTTTATTAAACTACAGCTACATGTCATTGAGGAATGTCAATTATATTTTAAATGGATAATCTGTTTAAATTTACATTTAATTCTATGAAGTGTTAACCTGCTTAATTTTCCTCCAAACTTTAATAGATCATGATAGAAGGAACTTATAAATGTTTTTTTGACTGTGTTTACCATGCTTTCAGTGTCTTTCTACATTTTAAGATTCCTGCATTTTGATAAACATATAAAAATGTAATTTATTTTTGTGTTTATAAAAGATGTATTTTTATTTTATGAAAACTATATATGTTGTGATTATTTGTATAATGCTGAAATACTACTTAAGTAAACAAAAGAGATCCTTGAGCTAGGAATGTGATAAAGAACAGCTAAACTGGTATTCTGGATGCTTTAGTAATGATGCATATCTGTGGTTGTGTTTGAATATGACACAATCTAATGTCTAAAGAATAAACGTTGCATTTCTCAATGTTTGAAAACTGTGTGCTTCAAATACTGAAACTGTAATGTGTTAATCACCTGAGGGTTCAACAGTAGAAGAATTTTTATTAAACAAACATTTGTGAGGTTTTCTAAATGTTGCTGCCAAAGTAGTGATGTCTTAGAGTGAAGTTTATAATAAACAGCTTATTTTGTAACAGAAAACAATACTCACCTATGCCAATGATTTAAATTAGAAATACTATTTTTTGAATTATATTCCTTGAATTATTTCTAAAAACTGATCAAAAACATTTATTGATGGTAAAAGATTAATATTATGGTTTGCTTTTTGAAAAGAAAAAAAAACTATTCATGTGTCAGTATTGTATTTATGTTTTATAGTGCATTTAACTGGAGAAAAAATTGCAAGTGCTTTTAGCTTTGGTATTTCAGTATTTTCATAAAAGATTGATCACTTTTTGTATGATACATATTTTATTTCTTTTATGATTGTACCATTTTACATAAGTTAACCAAACACAAATTGTTTTTCAACTTTTGTGGACAAGACATTATTCAATTTAAGTGCGTGGTTAAGGTTTTATAATCTACTTTTGCCTTCAGGTTTAAAACCAACTGCTAATAGATTCCAACAGTTATATTGAAAATTTTAATGTTAAAAATATTTACCCAGTTGCTTCTCTATTATATTTAAGAAAAATTAAGTTATAAACTATTATTTAGATATCTGGAAATTTGTTTATTTAGCTGTGTGTGAATTGAGATTGTATGTTTTAGGCTTAGTTGTCAAACATTCTTGCATCATACTATAGATTTATGTTTATTAGGTACTAGTATTGAATAATTTGTAAACGTGTTAATCTTACTTTGCAAAGTATTTTTTGTTATCTTAAGTATAATAGTTTACAAGTATGGAAATTATTCTGAGACTAGAGGTTTTTCTATTAAACAAATTTGTAGCTTGTTAAAAAGCATTTAAAATATGGGTTGTTTTTTTTAAACTAGCTGCAATTATAAAATTTATAATTAACAACAAAATCTTTAAACAGTAACAGAGTGTGAATACAATAAATAGATTATATTCAAATCTCTTACTATTTAGATATTTATCCAATAGGAATTTTGACCTATTAACTGTATATTCATCAGATTATAACTCTTAATTTATTAATATTTATCGAATACCATAGGATTTATTCCTTATTTAGTTTTGAAAGTCATTTCAAAACCTTGCAATAGTTTCTTAAAGAATTAAAAACATACTGTTTCTCTAATAGTATTCACCAGAGTTAATTAGTATTCATTCTTCTGTCACTTGTAGTTCAGCCGTATCAGATGAACATTAAACTATTTGATTTAAGTTTAATAACTAAGAGAAACATCTTTTACAGAAAAGTGCAATCACAAACATATTTGATCATCTGTTGTGTCATTTACAGTTAAGAACTGTTGGATTTACTTGTAACAAAAATAGTAATTCATTCTATCAACAAATGTTGAAAATGTTAAGTATAATTTATTTGTTTGTGTAGAATACAACTACTGTTTTAGAACATATTGATAAAACTTTGAAAAGGTTTCATTTTTTAACACCAACATAGTTGTTTGTTTTTGTTGGGTTTTTTTTACTATTTGGAGTTTATCTGGAATGGAATTTCTTAAATACAACCCATTTGAAAATAAGGCTTCTTTATGAAATGAGGATTTCTCCTAACTAAAATGACAAATGCAATACAAAAATAAATAAGTATATGAAATGCAAAGATTGTTTTTAGTTAGTTAAAATTTGAAATGCACAGTATATTGAAACATTTTAGCAACTTTTTCAAACTAGTACTGTCCAAATGCTACTTCAAGTGACAATGCAGATTTTTGCTTGATTTTTCCCTTATTTCATAATATCTCTGTTGTTTTTCAAATCTTAAAAATTTACATTTATATAAATATATATAATATAATTTATTGATATAAATTTTTTTATGTAATTACTAAAAAGTTATCAAAAGTCATGATTTTCAATGGAGGTAACTTTTAAGTTAGCAAAACTGAACTTGATAAAACAAATTCTGTAGTTGTGAATATGAATTTCAGAATATGTAGTTACCTATTAGAACTGGGAACAGAAGAAATATGTTAACATTCCTGAGATTACCTGTGAATGTTCCTTTCAGAGCATTTGTATCTGTCATTAGCAAGAAAAAGTAAAAATGTTAGCACTTACTAGACTAATTGGGAACAGAAGAAATATGATGACATTCCTGAGATTACCTGTGAATGTTCCTTTCAGAGCATTTGTATCTGTCATTAGCAAGAAAAAGTAAAAATGTTAGCACTTACTAGACTAATTGTAAACAGTTCTCTTAGAATATGTAGTATCTGTTGTAACAGGGAACAAGAATATTGACGTCTTAGATTAAGGTAGAATTTTATTCATGGAATATCTAGTATAAGTTGCAAATGCTACAAAAAACAAACTCATCTGTTTCAACATGAATGTCAGTACTTTGACCAATGGCTGAGATAATTTTATTCTGTATTAACTTTCAGGTTGTATATAGGTATCTTTAAAAATATAATTAAATATATTTTCAACAAAATAATTTAAATAGTTATACATTAGTAAATTAGTGTTTTTAATGAACAACCATATTAGTTACGAGATGTGTACTCATTATATTTAAAATGTATATGTAAATGCTGATGTAAAGAATAAACTGAATTTTTGCAGATGCAGATAATTGTTTTTGTTACCTACGTATGTACTGTCTTTCTAACAACATTATGTGAGGAATCAGGCTTTTCTAAGACAAGACTGGCTTAATCTGTAACATTTTAAGTTTTTCAAGAAATTTTGGTGTTAGTACTTCAGTAAAATTAATTTTTCTGGAGATTTCCAATGATGTATAAAAATATTTTATTTTCAAGAACATTAAGTGATTATGAACTGGCAACTGCACACTTATACCTACATAACTTTAATGCCCAAAATTTGTAGTGCATACTGGAGGGATTTACACATCATAGTAAAATGCATTTAGACAAAGCAATCTTTACATTCCAGATATATATATTTTAACCTATGTTTCACCTGTATGGCTTCCTTGGGGTTAATATACATGACTATTTGATATTAGAATAGTTATTAAATTATGAAACTACTTGTAATATTATACTTATCAAATCTTCCATAATGTGCATGTAACATTACATAAATTATTGTAATAATTTTGTTATTGTTCTAATATTATAATATAATACCTAACTGTACAGCTATATTAACATATTAGGTGTATACATCTGTTTTATGAGATATAAAAATAAACACAATTGGTTTCATGATTAGCTGAATATTACATAGATGGAAAATTGAAACTGCTAAGAAACAATAAGAGATGGAAAGGATAAAAAATTTATAAACAGTGTTAAAACCAAAGTGCAAGACTTTGTGAAACTTCAGAGTATGCAAGTGTTAAACTAAAAGTAAGTAGTATCAAGTACAAAGGTATGGAATGTTATTTGAATAGCGATTTAGTTACAAGGATATACCACTCATTGTCTCTTATTATTTTTGGATATTTTTTTTTTGTTAATGAGCCTAGCTTTTATGTATTTTAAAATATTTGATTGTTTGTAAAATAGAAACTTTAAGTTGGTTTCTGTGTTTTGAGTACAGTGTTTACATAGGAAAACTCTGCTGGATTAGTTTTGTATTGGTCATATGTATGTAACACACTGTTCTGAGAAACGTGAAAGGTCTTCTGTTTCTCCTACATATGCATCTCCACATGTATTACAAATGATTTGATAGGAGTGCATTTTTGATATGGCACATTTGTCATGCTCCATTTTTTCTGATGTAGCATTGTTTGTTTTTTTACACATTTTGTATGTGAGAATGAAGACTAATAGCTCTTTCAGAGTTTATCTGGTTTCTGTGTTACGTTGATTTTCAGTTGAAATTATTTAATGGCTTTACAAACCTTGGTTGTGATTGTGTTTATGAAAGGAATATTCATTGTTGATGTTTAAGCATATGTTTGATGTTGTTTTTTGTTGGATTTTTTTTTTTTGGGGGGGCTATTGCTGTTGTAATTTTTGTATGTGTGTGATTTAAAAACAGTGTCAATGTAATATTCAGGGTATCCATTTCATAATAGTAGTTTTGAACTCACATTGTGCTGTTTATATGGCCTGCATGGAGCAGTTTTGATTTATTTTCTTTAATTACTGTTCTTCTATTCTTCTATTACTGTTCCCATTTTAATTATTATTAAAGAGTAGCCTGAGTTTGCAGTGGGTGGTCATGACTAGCTACCTTCCCTCTAGTCTTGCACTGCTAACTTAGGGGCAGCTAGCACAGATAGCCCTCATGTAGTTTTTCATGAAATTCAAATCAAAACAAACAAGTGTGAAGCAATATACTTTATACTAAAGCCAGTGGTACATATCATCCTCATAATCAAGAATTCATGTTTGTTTTAGTTAAATTTCTTTGGAGAGTAAAGCAGACCATGTTGAACAGTACTGATGATTATGTAGTCATGTGAAAACATTTGGAAAAATGTTCGTAGAATAATTCTGTTCAAAATGTTATTTCAAATAAGGCAATGTAATATTGAATAAAGTTTTGCTGTCCTTTAATTCGTATAGTCAGACATTCTCATTTTACTGTGGAAAAGATAATGAATGGGTATCATAAGGAGATTTTATGGTGAGAGGGAAAATCAATTTGGAAAAACATCAGCATCTATTTAAACAATGAAATATTTATCAGCAAATGCATTAATAAGACAGTTGTACAAGTTTCTAATTTGTAATAATGTACAATAAAAGATTCATTTCTTGCTACAGTTTCACATCTGCTAAGAAATTCGTTACACTTAGCAATTGGAAAAGGGGGAGTCAATTGAAATTCTTTAAAAGGAAAATAAAACTTCACTATTTGGGACATGTTTGTTTGTTTTTTCAACGTATAGAAGAAAACGATTGAGAAAGGCCTCACATTTGTTAACAGGAATAAGTAAAAAGCATTCAGTTAGTGTGGTAGCATTTAAGGCATATTGAATACAATGTAAATACCACAAATTTTCTTTCACTTGGGATCAGTGTCTAGTGGTTATGGAGTAGAAGTTTCTCAAACTTCACTCCTTTTATGTGTTTGGGTTTGTTTGCCTTCAGTACAAGTTTGTAAATATTCAAATTGGTGGAGAATAATAATCCTAGTGAAACGTAGCTGAAAAATTTTTACATTTGTCATTTCATAAAGAAACTTCATTGAGATAACCCCTAAAAATACTCGCATGAATCTAATCTCGCATTGGAGAAGTGCTGATTATAATTCTGAATTTACTATATGTACCTAAATGGCATATGAGTACCAGATTGTTGTCCACAGAAAATATATTTGTTAAAGCATTTGTACTCAAGATGTATCTATGAATTGAAAACATCTGTCTGATTCAGGTCCTGACAATTTGGAATGTGAGGTGATGTTCATTTAGAGAATAAAAGCACTTTTATCCATCATACATTTTGGATATTACATTTTCATAACTTCTAGAACCTTCAAACTGCATGTTTATTTCCCATTTTCTGTAGTTACTCTTCCCTACCATGAACTGTTGTTAAGTTAGCAATGTTTAGTAAAATTAATAACCTTTATCAAATATATAATACTGTGTTGAAAGGCTATCTGAAGTTCATTGCACAAGCACTTTGAATTGTAAATGTGGACATGAGGTTTACCAACATTTCTTCAAAGAGTTAGAGGAACAGTGAGTAAAAGGCAACCACCCCATAGTAATCTGTGCTCTATATTGTTGTGAAATGCAAAACATGTTAAACAATGGAAATTGGTATGTTTTTTTAAGATGATAAAACAAGGAATGTTATCAATGTCAGCAAATGCATACTATATATATATATATATAGTGTCTGCTTAAAAAGCTTAAAGTAAGGTCAAGAGTATGTATTCTCAAGATGGCTGGTATGGGTATTAGAACTTTAATTAAAATAAAGTGTGTGTGTGTGTGTGTGTTTTCTTATATAGCAAAGCTACATCAGCCTATCTGCTAAGTCCACTGAGGAGAATTGAATCCCTGATTTTAGAGTTGCAAGTCCGTAAACTTACTGTTGTAACAGTGGGAGACTAAAAGTACAGAACAACGTTTTGACCTTCTTAAGTCATCTGTACTTCATTTGCTCACTGATCAAAAAAAGAATTCTGCTTTATATTCCAAGAAATACCACAGATATGAGTGATATTCATTTATAAGAGATAAATACACTGTTTTACAAGGTCCTTAGTTCATATCATATGTCATATCAAGACTTAAGTTCTCACTTGTAGCCTCAGGAGTTTATCAGAAGGGTTGCTAACTCTAGCACCTTTAGGATCCTTACCAGTAAGTGATTACCACTTTATCAGTGGACATCAGCCAGTAATTGATCACCCATCTCTATTAGTACTCATAACTCTCATTGCAAAAAGATCAATTTTGAACTTTATGGTCAATTCTACTATTCAATGGTAAAGGAGTATCTCAAGAGTTGGTGGGTGGTGATGATTAGCTGTCGTTCTTCTAATATTTCACTTCCAAATTAGGGACGGTTGCTGCAGATAGCTCCCGTTTAGCTTTGCACAAATTTATGTTGAATTTAGAATCATGGCAGTCAGTCCTAGCTGTGTCAAAAGACTTTTGAGTAGATTGGATCACTTACTTAAAGGTCAATCATCTGTGGAGAGATTTATAGTTACTGTTAACATGTATCCTAGATTCTGAAGTTAGAATAGTAGATAAGGAATATATGTAGTCCATTCATCTTCCATATAATGTTATATTACAAGTAACGAATATTTCCAGGTTGATATTATCTAGGCTGAAGCTGAACAAACATTAAGTTGCTGGTATAATATATAAAATAAACTTGACAAACTTAACAACAAAAGTAATAATTACCATACATATGATGGATCTGAGGTTGCTGATTGGACTACACAAGCAATCTGAATTCAACTGAGGTGTCGGTTATCTGTTCTTAGAATATGCTGAACTAGGTGTAGGACCCAGCTGAGTCAGACGAAAATCACTTTAAACTACTAAGGACGCCTTTCCAATTAAACAAATATTACACAGGCTTTCCTGGAGAAATGCGGATATATTAATCACTTAAATGAAGTGTATGCTTAGGACATGATCAAACAGTCTTCAAAACGTGCATGGTAATCTCCAGTAGTAATTGTCAGAAAGGAAAAATAATTTGTGCAGCTTCTGTGTTGACATCTGGTGGATTATACCATTCTTTTCTATTAAGTAGACAAATGTCTATATATGTTGATGGGTGCTCAGTGGTTCAACGATTTAGACTTGGTCTTTAGATATTGGCAGCTCAAGTTATATCGTGAGACCAGATCTAAAACTTTTCAATGCTAGAGACGTGTAATGCTTCCACCACTTTCCAAGAAAATAGTGGAGCATATGATTAAGGAGTTGCTATAAAGTTGATGTCTGGTCTATGTAAACTGTGGTTAGTCGCCCATGTGATAGCATACACGAGCTTTAAACTTAGTTCCTGAACATAAATACTACACAGTGAAGAAAGAACTGCTTGAAATTGTCTTTGTAAAACACTTTTGACATTACCTGTACAACAGAAGATTAACGTTTTGAGTGAACTCTTAATCATTAAAATAGCTTACGAATTTTAAGAACACACAAAGAGTGTGATAGCTTGTGGATCACAACCTTACAGGAGTATGTACTTTAACATGCAATGGTAGTTTTACTGGCTGTATTTAAGTTTAGACATTATGTATTGATGTTGGTATTTTAAAGTGTGGTGTTATGAAAAGGAAAGCTGAAGTAGATAAGATAAACTATAACTGGGTATTCATAGTTTTCCTCTTTAGAAAATAACCCTTAAAGTCATTATGTACTTTAAACTATATTGTCTAAATGTAGAATTTTTCAACTTTTGTTATTTATTCACATTTCTATAGATTTCATATAACACAGGTCAAAACATATAGCCTCTAATGAGTTACAATGACTTTTAAAGTATGAGATCATACAACATTTTTAAAGAGCTAAATCGTCTTCAGTAATAATTGTCGCAAAATAAGGAATGTACGTCATGATTCTATGCTGATTTTAGATTGACGAACATGGTAAGCTAAGTTTCCTTTGCTACGAATATCTGTCTGTATTTGAAAGTTTCCATTCTTTTAACACTGTAGATCTGTCATTTGGATGTTGGAAATTAGCTGAATGGCCAAAGCAAATCTAACGATACTTTTAACAGAGGGAATGGTTTGTAAGCATTCGATATCATGTCTTTGAACCTGAGTAATATGTCCACTAATTATACTCTAGTGGAAAAAATACCCGTTTTTGTGGTTGCTCATTCGAGTCTGCAGCTGGAAATCTAGGAATGGTATTTAATATGATAAAAAATGCAGACTTTGACCTGAAACTAATTAAAAACGCTCTCATGATCATTCACTGAAATGAATTTTCTCAGTTACATAGTATGTGTGGATACAAGTTCTACCGGACCTGCTAATTTAACAGCAGTGGGATAGTGGTCTCAACCTGTTACCACAGCAAGAAGTTCCCAGTATTTTGTATTTTACATCATGTTATCGGTTAATATTTTTGGAGTATTTTTGCATAATGTTAAAAGAATAAGTAAACAACAAACAATATTAAAATCGATACGCAATTTGAAAATAGTTTTAAAATGGGGAATCTACATGTTTAACTTATCTTCAGGAGTGAAAATGAAAGACATAAATGTAATATTTTTTTATTATCAGCTAGATATCAGAAAATGACCTGCTACATCCTTATACAGATATTCATCATACATTTGTCTATTTAATGATCTCCTTTAAACGTTATTATTCCTAAGAAATCGTGGATTTTACTGGTTCCAATACCTTTTGGTTGAGCCAATGTTGCTGTATATTCCCACCATAATATATTACGTTGTGCTTTACATATATGTTCTGCTGTGGCCGAATCTTCAGTTCTTGCATTTTTCACACACTCTTCAAAGTTATGCTAAACGATAATTTAAATCGTGTTTTACCTGTCCAATATAAACACACATTTAATTTTATAAATCTCAGTTTTTCCATTAACTGTATATTATCTCTTGTATTACATAAATTTGTTTTATCTTATTCATCGGTTTAAATCTAGAATAAAGCCCAGCGTGGCTAGGTGGTTAAGACGCTCGACTCGTAATCTGAGGGTCGCGGGTTCGCATCACCTTCACACCAAACATGCTCGCCCTTTCAACCGTGGGGCGTGTTATAATGGTGCGGTCAATCCCACTATTTGTTGGTAAAAGAGTAGCCCAAGAGTTGGCAGTGGGTGGTGATTACGAGTTGCATTCTCTCTAGTCTTACACTGCTAAATTAGGGACGGCTGGAGCAGATAGCCCTTGTGTAGTTTTGCATGGAATTAAAAAACAAACAGAGCCCGGCATGGCCAGGTGGGTTAAGACGTACGACTCGTAATCTGAGGGTCGCGGGTTCGCATTCCCGTCGCACCATGCTCGCCCCTTCAGCCGTGGGTGTGTCATAATGTGTCGGCCAATTCCACTATTCGTTGGTAAAAGAGTAGCTCAAGCGTTGACGGTGGGTAGTGATGACTAGCTGCCTTCCCTCTAGTCTTACAGTGCTAAATTAGGACGTCTAGAGCAGATAGCCCTCGTGTAGCTTTACGCAAAATTAAAAAAAAACAAACAATTGACAGTTTAGTAAAATATGTAAACTATCAAACACAAACACATTTGTTATTCCTGGCCAAGCTAAGTGAGATGAACACGTATGTGTCATAATGGCATGCAAAGCAATAAACAAAATTCTACAGGTTGTTCACTGAACATAATAATGTATGAGAAGTCCCTTCTCCCTATCAACGTATGGTCCTTCTCTACAGTGAACATCCCAAAAATATGTACATGAATATGAGTGGTATGTGTAAGGTCTGTTTTAATTGATACACGTGAGTTTGCAGCAGAAAATATATGTCAAACGTCAGAAGACGCACCACAACAAGACAATAAAGAAATAGCACAAAAGCTTTTTGAATCCGGCAAGGCAAAACTGTATTTTATATCTCAACAACTTGGCCAATGCAAGTTACAGTGGATATATATCAGTAAACTTCATCCATATGTCATATACAAATCTCTAGTACAATGATTCTGCAAAGAATTAAAGGTTGAGATTAACAAGTCACAGTAAGATGAAGATGCCATCTCATCTCTTGTCAATTTACCCAACGAAGAAAAATGTTTGAGACTGATGAACTATGAATAAGTTAGGGCACTTTGCTTAGGAACGTTCTTTTTTCCAAGCTATCAAGTAGAATTTCACTGTGAGAAATGTCTGATACTTGCTTGATTATCAGAAACTAGGATAGTTTATTAAAGGGTATCTTGAGTAAACATAGACATATCATTTTGCATTATAATGACTATTTTTGTGTTTTTAGGGCATGACTTTATATTCAAAATGTCTTATTGAATAGTGATAATAGTAATTTATATCAGTTCATATTTAGTGAATTTCTTATTTTTTTGCTTGATAACAAATTTATGCTACAATTTTAAAGTTAGCAGGGTCCACTCTGGCAGGTAGACTCAAAATGGTTTAGAGTTATAGTCCCCTAAAAAGGAAGGATGAAATGTGTCATGAAGGTTACCCAAGCTAGATAGGAATATAGGAATAGTTATTCAAGATTGATGAATTCTAATTTGCCATAAGTCTTCGTGTTCCTGGTTTTACAAATAGAAATCCCAGTGGTCAACACATTTGAAATTATGTTCTTGCCCTAACAAATATGCTAGTAGGATCACACTTTGTCTACGACATTAAGTGCCAAAGACAAAAATACAAATAGATTTATAGGCCTCATTTTGAAGGAAGTACAAATTTGACTGACATGCCAATAGATTATTCCTACATGTAGGGATTCTAGGAGTATATTTTAAATGTTGTTGACTCTAGATTTGGCACCACATTTTGTATTACAAAGCCCATCAGGGCCCCAGTGGCCATGGTTGAACCTATATTTATATAGTTCCACTCACAGGCTAGCAGGACGAAATGTAACATGCATGCTCGAGTACTATAGCTGGTTATTCTACTGGGACGTGTTTTTGGTATTCACTCTTGGGGTAGTCATTGAAGTAACCGGAAATAATGTAGAAGCTTGATTGGCACATTAGGCCTCTATAAATCATGAGAGGGTCCTTGAACCCCAAAATAGAATGTATTTTATTATAGTCATTGTTAAAGTTTTGTTTTCTTGTGACAGTTGTGTTATTGTCAGTTTAGTTTTTTTTAATTTTGCGCAAAGCTACACGGGGGCTACCTGCGCTAGCCGTCCCTAATTTAGCAGTGTAAGACTAGAGGGAAAGCAACTAGTCATCACCACCCACTGTCAGCTTTTGGACTACTATTTTACTAATTAATAGTGGGATTAACCTTCGCATTATAATGCATCAACGGCTGAAAGGGAAAGCATGTTTGGTTTAACGGAGATTCGAACCCGCGACCCTCAGATTACGAGTCAAGCGCCCTAACCATTTTATCAGCGTAAAGTTAATTCTTGTGTGTGTGTACATTAGTTAATTACCAATATTCAGTGTTCAAAGATTCTCTTTTCTAATGAATTTATTTTACTCAATCATTGTTAAATAATATTCTTGTGCATGTTAGATATTGAAATAAATATTCTACCAAAGTTTTTAATGTACTGTATCTTTGTTTGATGGTTTAATATGTTTTATTTTTTTGGTTTTTATTGAAATGCATTACAAATTTATTCTTAAAGACTTGGACAGTGTAATGTTTCAACTGTAGTTTGAATTGAATTTCTCTGCTATAGGATTTTGTTATCTGTGTTATGTATAAGAATATTCAGGATCAAGAAACAGCTAGGTAATTAATATGACTAATTCAATTCGTAAATTCAATCGATTTTAAAGTACTCCAGTAAATGAGCCTATGGATGTTTGAGATATGGTACTCACGTGGTGTGCAGAAGTGTGTGAACGCAATGAGAAACAGCGATCGTATATCAAAGCAACACCTATATTCTATCAGCAGTTAGGTCAGTCACTAACTGAAAGGAAGTAGCATCCCTTTCACGCTGAACTATCAGGTGGTATTACTCATCAAAATATATGAATTGCATGTTGTAACTATTGTTTGATAATTGCAACTGCGATATCTATTTAGTTGCATTGTTCAGGGTCTTGCAACTCCTGCTTTCCAAGTTAATGATTGGTATTGTCTTTCTGACATGCTCCCATTGGCACAGCAGTATCTCTGTAGACTTACAGTGCTATAAGCCGGATATCAATACCCGTGGTGGGCGGAACACAGATAGCCCTTTGAGTAATTTTGTGTTTAATTGCAAACAAAAACTTCGCAACAAAATATATGAACTACATTTGTATATCGTAAGAATGAAGGTACTAAAAGTATGTTATTTGCTATATTCAAAGGATGTCCAGTTGCCTAGTTAAGATAGCTGGTGTTAGTACACGTAACACATGAGATATCACCAGTTTATACAACTAGAAATGTTAGCCAGGAATGCAAAACTGAGTTAAAATGATATTGCAACTCTCACGTTACGCACTACTGATTGCCTTGATCCAATGAAGCACTCTTTTGACACTTTATGAAGAATGCTTACGAGCTGGCTGAGTGGTTAAAGTTTACCGGAACAAGATGGAGTACTCGCTACAGTCTCTCAGCATCTATGAATATGTGTAACACCTTTGCATATGAGCATTGAGAGTTGTATTCTCAGTCAACGTGGAATATAAATCGGGTTGTTGCAAATCTGAATGTAATCAGCCTTGTTTCATTGGATTTGTTCGCATTTATTTCGCTGTGGTACAAACTGTAATGAGTAAAGCGACTCGTATGACAATTTAATAAGTTTGCTAGTTTTACTGTGGACTATTGTAATTAGTCTTGGTTGGTAAGAGAGTAGGATTAATATATAAACTGGAAAGAGTGTCAAATTATGAGAGAATCGTAGTTGAAAAGTCTTAGTTCAGCTAAATTCTGCTAGATTATTTATTTCACAATGTCAAAAGACAAGTATATTTTCTCTTGTTCACAGTAAACATGCTTTTGCTGTCCAGAATGGTTGCCAGTCATGGACTATCACAATACTACATTGTCTTACACGACTATATACTCTCATATTAGTTGGCATCGTGGAAAGATTGTAATAACTTCAATGATAAAAACTTATTACATTAAAATATATTTTTTGCACATGTAAAGAAAACACCTCTCTCACTCTACATAAAGGAGCAACTCATACCCATAGTCTTTTATTGAGAAGAGACATTACTTGAAAAAGGGTGAGTATTTTTTGCAAAAATCATTCAGTACTTCAGAAAGCAACGGTTGCAAAGCCTTTGATTTCTCGACCAACTTTTTCTCATAACTTTGGGTAAATGAGAGATTGTTACAGAATGTCATTCATACATTTTGTTTTAATAAACCCACAATAAGTGCAGAAAGCAAGTATCATTGGTGCTAATTATTGATACTCATGTGAAAATCGCAAATGAATGGTATAGTGAACATTACTTGATGTCTTAGAAGGTGAGTAAACTGTCAATTACAGATTGTGTTTTAGTGAAATACTTAGATATAAAGTGAAATTTTAGGTGTACAATTAATGAAAAATAATAAATCTGGTGTTGTAAGATGGTCTATTTTTAGTACTTTTACACACTAATATGTAATACAAAAATTAATTGATAAGTTTTGCTACTTCTTTCCAATCAGGTTTTGTGAAACCAGAAGCTATTTTAACTGCTGAGGTGATAATTAATTCCAGCCACAATGATCACAAAGTAACTGACATTCCAGCCAGTTACTGAAGTTTCCTGTCTTTCTTTAGGCACTTCCTCATCTGATTCATTGAACATAATCAAATAACTGTTCTCAGTTTCGTCCTCTTTATCAGCTAAGCTGAGATTCTCCAAAACATTAATTTCATTTTCCTCTGACTTACTGGCCTTTAACGCCAATCCAGGGTTAAACCAAAGTATAAGAAGTTCATCTGTAATATAAGATTACAGCTGATCCATATCTTGTACAAATAAACTTGCACTACGTGAATGTTGGATCTCATATGACAATATATCAACAAATCTAAATGTGGATTTATCCAACTGAAGCCGAGCTGCTTTATTACTACAGCCATACCCAATCTCCACCCAGGAAAGCTAGACCCTAGCATGCAAAATAACGCATGTCTGTCATTATAATTCTTAGCTACTTCATACAAACTTGTGGACACTGTGACGCCTCTGCATTAGATGGTGTATTATACATCACAGCCGCTGAGAGCTTCATTTCTCATCCAATTATAAACATGTTGGGCAAACTACCAATGGATCTTTATTCAGTGAACAGTATGACATACGCCAAGTGTTCGTCACAGTCAGTTTGAATATAATTAACAAAATCTTGCAAGCATATTTTTGGCAGTCAGTATCACATGTTCTGGCAAACTATTGGCGTGACAATGATAAGGTGAATTACACTTTGGACAACTCATACAACAGCTACTATCAAAATTAATTTGCTGAATCTATTCAGGAACTTCAAAATGACCTATCCATTATTGTGCTAATGCATCAGCAGCATACTCTACTAAAGTGTTGAGCAATGAAAAATATATAAATGATTGGTACATATAAATTGCCCCACTCTGTGTTGAGTAGAGGAACAGTGATATCCAAGATTTTTCAATGTAGAGGATATTTAACACTTCTTTGTTAAAGTTTCCTTTGAAGGTTATCCTATCAATACACATTTCATTTTTCCTCTGTTTTTCAGATTCCATGCAGAGGTGGAATTACACCAAATATCACAGTTTGAACATAGCCAATAGAAATGACGTCAGTTGTTGGCATTACTGTGTGTTTGACACTCTAGTGACCTCTAGTTCTTGCATCATGCAAAGTCTAGAAAATTTGCTTCAACAAAGTACTGAGAACCACTAACCTCAACACAGTTTGAGGATCACGTTTATGTGGCTGATAAAAACGATACAACATGCACATCCATAACCACTTGTACACTTGATAAAGATTGTGTGCATCTGCACTATACTTTACAACCTTTTATGCATAACAAGAAACGTCCATGCTAGTTCTGGGAACTCTGTGAACCACTATTACTCGAAATTTTAATCAAACAAAAGATTGGCAGCACTATCTAAGATAATGCACAGCATAATTTGTATATCAGATATGACATAGCTAAACTGTACATTATTGATGGAAATAGTTTATAAACCTTGTTCATGACTGCCTGAATTAATTACGTTATTGTATCGGCCTACACAATATAGTCTTTAATGCCTTTGCTTAATATGATAATATCAACTCCATGAAGACAGACGAAAGGATCAGACATCTTGCTTGTGGTAGTGAGGCCTGAAAATTCCAAGTAATTGTTGGATAGTTAATGCCTCAGTCGTCGAAGTTCATGGTTCTATCACCAAACAAAACCTGAAACAAAGAAGCTACCAGACAATCCAAAGAAACTACTCTAGTAGTTGGCAAGCTAGATGGCAAGCTCAGTGTCTGTATTTCGTATCCAGCCATGAAATATGATATTCAACTATTATCAACACAGGAGAATGCTGACACTAGAATTTCTTTACATATGAAGCAAGCTGATGTGCAAATCACAAAAAAGTATTTGTGTGGCTTCATCACAATCAAAACAGCAGACACTGATGTATTTATCTTAGCTTTTTATTACTTTTCACAGCTCCAGAATATTGAAAAGTTCGAGGTAGATATAAACTCCAGTTGGATACATAATTATACCAATGCTCAAACCTACTTGCACAGATGTGCACAAGTCTTCAAGATTTCATGTACTGACTGGTTGTGACAACGTATCAGATTTCTATGGCTATAGAAAAAGAAAACATGGAAACACTAAAATTTCTGCAAGCTAACAAAAACTATCCAATCCTTGAAACATTAGCTACTAATAACATTCAGACAGCTGTTATGGTATCAATGCAGTTGGTAAGTATTATGTATGATCCACAAAGAAGATATGACTCGGCACACACAAATCTGGATGATCTAGGTGAGAAATTTACATAAAATAATGTACAAATACATAAGTTGTCACCATCAGAACCAGCTTCCTTCAAGCAAGTTAAAATGTATGTTAATTAATGAATGCAAGTGTGAATGATTGCTTATCTGACAAACCCAGATATTTCTACACCAGAGGGTCATGTATAGTACAGGCAGGAAGAAGTGGTTCAACAGAAATTATTTAATGATTCAACAGCAGCTAAGAGGCTAAAAGATCTCGTATATTCATCTTGTGGGAGAAAGCCATGCATCAATGACTGCAGTTGCTCTCAGCATTAATTGCCCTATACTAACGAGTACCTGTTTGTAAACAGTCAGAAACTAAGTGGTAACAAAATGTCTTATGATAATAATCATGATAAAGACAATGATGGTGACCATTGAACAAAAAATCAGGTTACTACATGTAAAATGCATGTTCATAAAATACCATAAATAATTATTCATTTATATACTTTCCTAATTTTGGTATTGACAGAAATGGTACTAGAGATTTTGTGTCAAACATTTGTTATTCATATTAAAAGTCTAGATGTGAATATTTTATCGATGGTCCAGGTCTATAAAAAGCGAATTAGTTCTGAGTTGATATTGTTACACTTTGCTTAAGCTAGCTAGCTGTCTATTCTTGGCTGACCACTCGCCACTTACAAGCTAACTTTTTACTGGCGAAGGTATTTAATGTCCTCGTAGAAATACTAACATTCGAAATTAATTCACTGAAGTCAAACGGTTTGTAATGTTTGAAATATATAAACGTTCCTGGTCAAATATCTGTAGTTTTCCAATTAATAAGTGTTTATCATAATTATAGCTTCCGATGTTTATAGTATACTGACTTGATCGACCCAACAGTACATACTATCTCCTCACATATTGTGATGACTGACTTTTACAGTCATCAGGCGAGATTTTCGAAAATTCAGTTAACCCAACGATAGTGGTGTTCATTAGTATTATATACACACCTAATTCATTGTTAATTCTCACGCTCAAGAATATTCTACAAATTTAGAGAAAAGGCTGGGTTTTTTGCAATACACATATGAATTTCTAAATATGTATTAAACTAAAAGAAAGATAGACAGTAAACTAAATACATAACACTATACCCCTTACATCTATAACCACGAAATCCATCTGCACTACATGACAACTACTACGCCAGAGATTGAATGTTTAGAAATAGGGGTGGTGGCAATTATACCACCAAAAAGTTAGATAATCTTATTAGGGTTAATAGCAATAATTTTTCATCCAGTGACTGAAGCTTCATGGAACTAAAGATTCCAGCATTCATGAGTAATTGGTATTTAAAGAGCTTTCCTAGATGTGAAGAATAAAGATGATGTCAAAACTACAACTCGTCTACTTCATGGAACTAAAGATTCCAGCATTCATGAGTAATTGGTATTTAAAGAGCTTTCCTAGATGTGAAGAACAAAGATGATGTTAAAACTACAACTCATCTACTATGACTGTGTTTGAAAGTATGTTGATGAGAGAATGGCCGACTGAGTAACTTCAAACAATAACTTGTCAGTGGAACTTCAGCTTGTAATGGAACTCAAATTTCCTGATACGACTACTCCCGATCATCAAGGTTGAATCCAGGAAAAACTCCCCAGTGAAAACAAGGAACAAGATGTCATTCTATCGATATATAATGGGACTCGGAAGAAAAAGTCACCAAAAAGACTTGGTGAATTGGACGATTTAATATTGTGTTTTATCTTTTCATATTACGATTGTTCGAAGGACTTCACATCCCAGAAAGTAGGCAATATTGTAAAGAGTTATTATTAACGTTGTAACTTGTTTGTTAACTAGTGAGTATAGAATGTCTCAAAGGTTTTAAAGATTTGATGTCAAATTTTTTCTAGTATATTTGAAGCTAGGTTATAAATAAAAATAGTTGTGAAATGCGTAGAATGATTTTCAAGATAGAAGGTGAACAAATCAAAGTGCGACTCATCGAGGTTACTTTGTACAAGTAAGTTTCGTTTTACTTAGTTAACATTATTTCTCACAAAGGCTTACAACTATTTTGGAATATGTATGAGTGTTCACGTTTACAAAAATGTTAAAAAGGGAAATAATGTAATATATTTTATCACGCCAATGAAATTAAAGCACAATAACAATATGCTGACTTGCTTAAAAGTATTTGTCAGTATAAATAATACTTACTGAAACATGGCCTGGCATGGCCAAGCGCGTAAGGCGTGCAACTCGTAATCCGAGGGTCGTGGGTTCGCGCCCGCGTCGCGCTAAACATGCTCGCCCTCCCAGCCGTGGGGGCGTATAATGTGACGGTCAATCCCACTATTCGTTGGTAAAAGAGTAGCCCTAGAGTTGGCGGTGGGTGGTGATGACTAGCTGCCTTCCCTCTAGTCTTACACTGCTAAATTAGGGACGGCTAGCACAGATAGCCCTCGAGTAGCTTTGTGCGAAATTCCAAAAAACAAAGAAACAAACAAACTTACTGAAACTATATTCGTGATTTATATCTTCTAGCACAAAAAATAATTTTCGATTAACATGTGTTACTTTAACAACTACAACATCATTTATGGCTTTAAAACTGATAAATTATTATCACTATCTGAGTTTGTTGAAAATGTCACAGCGTAATGATGATGATGATAATAATAAAAATGAAAGGATGGTTATCTTTTATCTCTTTACTCTGGTGATTTTTTAAAGCAGCTAGACGGCAGACAGTATATGGCATTTTATGTGTAGGAGTTTAAGGGAAGGTGTGTGAGGTGAAATGTTAGTTAATGATAGTCATATTATTGAGAAAGAATGCTTCTTTCAACTTTCGTTTGTTGATTAGAATATGCCCGTGTTAGTGTATATTGTATACCGTGCGTTACAGTGATAAAAATAAACTTAATAGAAATAACACCACATACGTGATTATTAAGTAAATGTTATTGTGATTACAGACTCGAGGACTTGCTTCGTCGAACCTTCTCGGCCCTACTCTAGAGAAAACTGTTGTAGATTGTGTTGTTGGTACGTTGCAAAACTATGAAGGAGTGAATTAATTGTAGTACAAATAGTTTAAATTAGCGTAATATCATTTTAATTTTGTTTGCATCTGATTGTGCATTTTAATTTTTTCATGCATGTGTTGAATTCAGTTTAGTTTAACACTAAAAAAGTGAACGAGTATCAAAATGAAGGAAAGGCAAATTAAAAAATAGGAGTAGGCCTAACATTAGTCATTAAACATAAAGTAACAGTTGTCCACAATAAAGAAACTATGACATATTTCATGAAGAAAAGTTTTGATACGATGGTGAATAACAATATTCAGGGTCACAAACAAGTAACAATAATGAGCAGTGTGCCAAGGTGTAATAGACCGTATGGAAAACTTGCAAGGGTCTGTGCTATCATTCTGTTACTATTCTAATTTTCACTATCAGAGATAATGAACACAGTCAAATATATTGTAGAAGACGTACAAATTTTATGATACTTTAGGGATAATGTATTTGTCAATGTGGAGATTTCAGGAAAACTTGAACACTGTTGAAGGGAGTTACTGTTTAATATTAGAATAGTGTTATGCATTTTATTAAGAGATTTGAAAACTACAAAATACTATAATTATGCTAAAACAAAAATATTGCAGTTCTGCACTATGTCAGGGAGGTTAAGAAAATTGTGGAATTGACTAATATTTGTTCTGGTATGTCTCAGCAATAAGTTTCTTTTATGTTTAAATGCAATGTAATGTATACTGTGGGAATAATTACATGTTGTCACATTTTATAGTCTCATTATATAAATATAAGTCTCATTAGTGTAATGATGGCCTGTCTTAGTACCTGTGTAATTATTTTTATAAATTTTAGGTACATACATGATTTCTTCCAAATGCTATTGAACAAACTGTTTACTATACATATATTTTCTACATAAGGGTGTATTTACTTCCTCAAGTTAGTGCTCCAACAATTAAGAGACTTGTTTTTGGAGATGTTGAAATTTGTGGTTACATGAGTTTTTCTGGGTAGAGAGATGCCAGATAACAAACTTTTGTTGTAGAAATTTTTAATAATATGTGATGCAAGTACATTTTAGTTGTGGAGGAAAATACTTTTCACATTTCCACAAAAAAACATAGGTCTTTAGTTATCAAGTGATAAAATTCAGTTAAATTTTGAACCAGAATTGGGATTTATCTACTCAATCACACAAGGGTTATTTGTCTTGCTGTTTGGGTAGAAAAATTTATATATTTTTTTTTTTAGGGATTACTGACCTTTTATGGACTGTGATTGAGTCTGATTAGCTATGTATGAAGTGTAGTGTTACTGTTGTCTGGTTTTAGATAACATGGATAATACATGTATAAACATTTGTCTTGGGAATAGTTATATGCGTGTGGACCATTATATAATGTTGGTGAAATTGTAACTTATAATTTATATATATATTTATATATTTCATTTTAACTTAAACACTAGTTCATATTTATTGTTTTGGTGAACTACACAGTATATTTTATGTAGTATACCACAGCAGTAGTTAGAGATTAATTGTAATGCTGATTATGGTATTGTTATATTTTGATTGTATTTTGTGTGACTCCTGTTTTATTAGAAACCATATATCCAAATAAGGGTTTGACCCACAAGCAATCTAGTAGGTATATAGTTAAAAAAAAATTTATTTAAGAAACTGATGGGACATTATTCGCTGCACTGGTAACTTTGTAATTACATTGTTTTTTTATTTATGGAAAGTTTGAAAATAGGATATGTATAATTTAAACTGTTTTCATAAAAGTGTAATCGTACCCCTAGTTTGTTACTTCACTTACACTGATAGGTAGGTCTTTGTTTTATAAGGAAAAGCAATGTGACATGAAGTAAATGTGTTCATTGAAGTCAATTCTTTGCCAAGAAAGAAATAAAATTAATGAAAAATTCTTTACTTTTGTTTCAGTTTTAAACTTAAATACTTTTCATACATTTGTTTAACAGTATTAGTAGATTTTATAGTAACAGCACAAAGCTACAAACCTGATCACAAGGCAAACCATTCCATGGGTTTTAATTCTAATTTTAAAACAACAGCTTAATAATGAGTCTCATGTATACTTTAATCTATTATACTTTTAATGTACTTTCAACAAAATTTTCGTTCCTTAAGAAAACCATTGTTATAATACTTTGTTACATTGGTAGAGTTGATGAATAGGCCCAGAGTTATTTTTAATTATGTGAACTGTGTTATTTATAAAGAATGCTAATTGTTACATGGTTTTTGGTTTTTTATTATAATAAGTTCAAAGATACAGAAGTTAGCAATATGTGTGAGAAATAGAAAATTATGGTTCTCAGGGAAAATACTTTTATAGAATTCTGATGTGTATAAAAGCTGATGGAAAGCATGTAATTAAGATAGAAAAATTCTAATGGGCCCAGCATGACCAGGTGGTTAAGGCACTTGACTCGTAATCCAAGGGTCGTGGGCTCGAATATCCATCACACCAAACATACTCACTCTTTCAGCTGTGGGGGCATTATAATCCAACAGTCAATCCCACTATTCATTGGCAAAAGAGTAGCTCAAGATTTGGCAGTGAGTCGTGATGACTAGCTGCCTTTCCTCTAGTCTTACACTGCTAATTAGAGATGGCTAGCACAGATAGCCCTCATGTAGCTTTGTGCAAAGTTCAAAAACAAAATTCTGGTGATACAGTACTTATATTTAAGGGCAAATTCAGTAAAGCAGAGTAAATAAATGTTAGAATTATGTTGAAGAGAATTCCATTTATATCATAGTTTGTGTTTCTTTCACCTTTTGTGAGTTAAAGAAAAACTTAATATTTTCTTTTTTACACTATTATTTTTACTACTGGAAGGTCCAAGTAAAATGGAGTTAGCCAGAAAACTAAGCCTATATTATAATAAATCTGATTTTATCGCACTGTATTGTACTTGTTACTAAGTTACATTTGTGTAAAAAAATGTTAATTGTACTACATTTTGTGAACTACTGGGAAGCAAATAATCTGATGATTTTTGTCACATAAGAAAGTGCTGATATTATCACATTTCATTGCAATAACAATGAAAAATTAATTAATTTAGACTTGAACAAATGAATAATAGAAATATTTTGGTTAAAGGATTTTAAACTGCTGTCACTGCTCAACATCATAAAGTTATACTTAGGAAACATGTTAACCTTGCATTTAACAAAAGCACATCTCATACTGAAAAAGTTACATAACTCAATTTAAGGTTTCAACCCCATTCAAGTATGCTTGAGAGCAAATGGGCTGTAAAATGTATAATTTCTAATATAAGCTGAAAGCATAATATTTTATGAAGGAACTTGGGTTATTGTTGATACATTTAAACTTTATGTTTGAAATGTAAACTTTGGTAGTTATGGCACTTCCTGCAAAAAAACAAAACAAAAAAAAACATCATTGTCTTGTAAAGTATTTTTTTTCTGTTTTCAGATGACTGACATTCATTAAAGGCAATCAAAATATTTATAAACTTAATGAAGTGGAATGCTAGCAAGATTTTTTAGCATGTAAAAAAAAGCTTTTAAAATAAAGCCTAGCACATAAAATAACACATGCAACTTTACAATAACAGTGATAAATTAAGGTTCCAAACTACAGTAAAGAGTTTACTGATTGGCACTTGCTGGACCTAGGAAGTCCCAAATAAGCAAAAATTCTATTTATGAAAACATTTCTCTTATAATAGTTTACAGGAAAAATATTAACTCCTTGTTAATGTAGTATTTTATATATTATCTTTGTTTTAAACAGTAATAAATGTGAAAGGCCTCAAATTGTATAAAAATGTAAGTATAGTATTTAACGTGTGAATCACAGTAAAGATGGCTTGCAACTGTATTGTATGGGAAATAATGTAAGCAAAACCACAGTTTTGCTACTAGCTCAATTAAACTGAGCATTTGTATTTGGAGAGGTTGATGTTTTTAGTTACCAGAGTTTTCTATATGTGAAAATACTGGATAACAAAGCTTTCACTGTAGTAGTTTTGAAATTGATAAATTAAAAGCAAGGTTTGCTGTTCTTGTAATGGAAGTTTATACTTCTGATGCTTGTATTTATACACTGTATAGCTCTTTGTGTATTTCTTATTTATGGTAACAAAAATATTAACTGTACCTATAGTTCATTAATAGTTTGTAATTTTAGGGTTTTAACCAGGTGTTTTCATTGTAATACAAAAATAAAAACATACTAAACTGGGCACCAGATTAATTGCACTGCAACACTCTTAACTTGATCAAATTGTTAACTATTAAATTAAGCTGTGATATTCTACTAGTTCTACTTTGAACTAAGAACATGAAGTAAAGTGACAAAACCATTCATCTCATTGAGGTTAGTTTTATGTACTTAATGTGAGTATTAGATCCTTTTTATTGCAGAGTTTATAATCAGAGGAAGAGTTAACAAATGTAGAAGATTGGATAAACTGGAAAACTGTGATTGTTTAAACAGAATAGTATATTAATTTGTGCTTTATTTTAGCTCTTACTCCAGTGGAGAGACCAGGCTAAGGTGATAGTTATATTAAAAAACATGTAGTCAATGTTAAAATATCATTTTGTATGTGTAAGGAGACTGTTATTGCATGTCACATTTTTGTTGTTTCTATAATAAATAAACCATAGAAATATGATTGTGTTAGAAGGTCTGAATTACACAACATTTTATTGTATTTTGTTTTGTGGAGATAATGAACAAATTAAGCCATGGAATTATAATTGTCTCAAATTAGTTTTGATAATATCATACTTTCTTTTGGTTCTTATAATGATGCAAGTAGACCAGAGAAATGTAGCTTAGATGAAAAATACTTTTCTATCATTAAAGTAATGAAGATGGAAGTAAATTACAGAGTTATGGTTAAGAAAGAGAATCTTGAAACTATGAAATTTTATTTCAGTTCTTATACTGATGGGGAGTCCATGTAAAGCAGATAATTGGATACTGTTGGGTAAGGGAGGAGCATCATATCATCTTCCTCAAAGCATGATTTTTATTGGTCGTCAAGAATGTGATATTCTCTTGCAGGTAATAATTGTATAATTTTATGTTAAAAGCATTTTTGAGTGATTAAAGATATTTGTTCTTTTGAGGAGCACTGTTTTTAAGTTTATTTTATAATCAATGCTTTTGGGATCAGAGAATATATTTTTACAATAAATGTGTAGATAAATGCAATTAATCTGGTAAAAGTGTTATTAGTTTTTAATATTAATGTTTGTAAATATTTGTTACTATAAGTTATATAATTTTGGTTTATTTAGAATATTAAACTATAAAACTAATTATTAGTGTAGAATTTTTGTTAATAAAATATAGTAGACACTAGGAAAAAATTAGTAAACATTTTCAGAATGAAGAATCACAGATCTAGCTATCAAGTTTCATTACACCTCTGATACATATACTGTTACTTATATTGCAAGAAGGTTAAGAATAATTACAGAATGTTACTGTAATTGTAATTAATAAGGCTCATTGTGTCATTTAACAGTACTGTAAGTTTTGCAGTTCCCAACTGAATTGCATGGCATAATGATATCCAAGTAAAGTATCATGAAAGGAATATCGTGAGACTGCAGCTTAAAGTCTTTTGATTGGTTGCCACAGCAATGATCATATAGGCCAGCTGACTAAACTTGGATTATTAGGCCTCTGAAGTGCAGTTCTGCCAGCTATTGTTGAAATATTTGCTCAGTTGGTTACCTACTAGAAGTAACAATAAAATATATATCACATAAACTACAGAAGTTTTTCCCTATTTTTCTCAATTTGTCTATGGATAACATAAATATTAGGCCTTATTACTTTTTAATGCTTTGCTGGCTTTCATTGTTGAAACCATAACTTTTAATAATATAACATTTTTAGAATAGGTGGCTGTAAACAGTGTGATACTATAGATTTACACCAGTTTCCACCAAAAATAAACATTTTTTAACTTCTTGTAACAGTTAAAATGCACTATTACATGTAATTAAAATGTTTCAATATGTGAACATGTTTCAAAAGAAAAAAAAACAAGATTTATACATACCATATTTAATACATGAAATGAATTATGGCACATGCACACATTTTGATTAGTTGATTGTTGAGATGAGGTATGACATTAATCAGTAAAGTTAAACTCCTTTAAATCAATCAAAAATAGTAATGAGAAATCAAAATGGCAGAAGTTTGGCAAGTTGGATGGTTGAACTAATCTTAAGGTAATAATAAGTGGAAATGCTAACTTCTATTAGTTGATTATTTTACTTAACTAAGTGATGTCAAATATTCACATATAATTGATTGCCAGTTCAACACTAATCACCCAATTCTTGTACCCATGTCTTCATATGTACATGAGAAGTGTTCATGATTTCTTAAGTTTAAAAATCTAATGTAATAACTAACATTTAAATTTTGAAATCTATCAAGAATACAGGAGATAGTCTAATATGAAATAAAAGTTAATACTATAAACTTGTTATAAATTTCTAAAGTCTAGAAAAATAAATAGTTTGAAGATGTTGGGTATTACTAATGCATGTGATGGTTAGATACAAATATTTAGCATTCTCTATTAGGATTTAACTCGAGACTTTCTGATATGGCACCATGGCAGAGCTAATGAGTATGAAAAGATCAAGTGCATTGTTAGAGAAAGTTTTCATTACGTGAACATTTTGATCATTTGCTGTTTAAATCATGTGCATATTTGTGTAGTAATAATGAAGTATTTTAGCCATAAAATTATATTGTAGTACCTTATGATAGCAATTTTATCCCTTTCATAACAAGATTTTTTTCTCTTCTCATGAGAGAAATGAAATGTAATAAAGTTTAAAAATGAAGCCTTCAATATTAAATAGTTTGTCAATGGTTTATATTTGATTTGTATGACAGAAAGAGTATAAATTCATTAATAGAAATTCATATTAAACTGCTAATCTAGTACTGCACTATCTAATGTGCTCACTAGATGACAGCACTAAAATTTATCTGTGAGTTGACACACAATTCTTCTGAAGAGATGTGTAGGTTTGACCATGACCTCATGAGTGTGAGTTGTCTGACAAGTACAAACCTGTAGTAAAGTACACTTACCTTTTGTAGACAAGTAGGGCAAGCTTTTGAATCATTCTGTGATTTTCCTATCTAAATAAGGAATTGTAAGTTTGTGTTATTTGTTGAGCCTTTGTAATACTGAACAATAGCTTGTTTCAGAATTATGCATCTTGCACTTTTGTTGCTGTATTTAAGCAACATTTTTCACATAGATACAACTTTGACACTTTTCTTTAGTACTTCTTGATACTTCTAGAAAACTGTTATTTAAAAATTAAAATGTGGTAAGTTTACTTTGGGTCTTGATTTTTGTTAATTATTTCTGATAACATTTTGTACTAAATTAAGTTATAGATAATTTTTATAAAAGTTGGTGTTGTACAAGTGTGTGAAATATGTTGTTTAATTATAAGAGTATTTAGAACTTGTATCTTACCTACCCTATTATGGTTGTCTTCTTTTATGTGTCTATCTTTTCCTTTCTCAATGAAACATCATTTTAAATTTTGTGATGTTTGTCATTGTGAGAAAACTTAGTTACTTAAAATTAACTACAAGAGAAGGAATACTTTTCATTTAGTATATATTGGAGTAATGCAGTAAGTTAATATACTTTAGCAAAGCAGTTAATAATTTTATTATTCATATTTCTATGTCTCATCAGAATAAGTTCAATTTTGCTTGCGTGAAAAATTTATCCAATCATCACTCACTAATTTTAATGAGTACAAGTTAAAACAGGCCCATTCTTATATTGGATATATACATTTAATTGGTCTACTAGCCTAACCTTTTGAAGGTTGAGTGATGCAATTCCTTAATTATATTCGATCTACCATGTAGAACATTTTGTCACAGTTGAGTGGGATTTAAAATCTAGTTATCTTAAGCACTCTGCTGACGAAATAAGTTGCCTGTACATTTATGTAGTGGTTCTACAAGCATGGTTATGTATGTATGAATATCCATGTTTGTGCAAGTTAGTCCACATAAAAGATTTGAGAGGGTGTGGTTCTAAAGTTTGTGAAACCAGTTGACTGTCTTATATAAGTGCTGTTAGATCCACATATTCAAGTATTTGTGTTAGTTACCAGATTCTGGTTCTGTTTATTGCAAGAATTGCATACAACTTGCTAAAACAAGTGGTTGGTGTTTTTGTGTTGTAAATGCTGTTGGATCCTCAGGATTTCATATTTTATGTATCTTACCTTTGAATTTTGCATAGTACATAGGCACTGTACTGGTTAATGAGATTAGTTGTGTGTATTTGTATGTTGTAAGTACTGTTAACATAGTACAATACAAATTGCATTTTTGTATGATATATCAAGTGCATACAGTTTGATAGAGCTATCTGTTAGTTGCTGTGATGTGTTATGTAAGAAGAGTATTTTAAAGATCAGTATCTTATGCATTTAACATAAGAAATCAAGCCTTTACTACATGTTGAAATACACAACATAATAGTCGATAAAACTAGTTGTATATGTATTTCTTGTGTTACTAAGAGAAATAGTGGTGTATGGCATGTATAACCAAATATTAATATATCTCTTGTGTTTTTTATAACCATCTAGAATTAGCAAGGTTCATGCATACAGTCGGTATGTAAAATTAGGTTGATATTTAATTACATATAGAAAACAAGACTAATATATTTTTTTTAGTGTTCCAGTTATAATGTTGTTAGGTGTTACACTGATGATTACTTAACCATAAATATGACATTGTTTATGTAAATTTTGTCGATCTTCTAGAATTGACAAGAGACACACTGTTACGTATGTTGAGATCAGCTGTCTAACCATGAAATTGTTTTCCCAAGTTGTGTGATTTTTAGCTTTAACAAGGAAAACTTTATTGTGTTTTATAAAAGTTGTATGACTGCAAAATCATGAAACTTACATTTGTTTTCTTTCTGTTTCAGTCTTCTAGTGTTGATAAAAGGCATGCTGTGATATGTTATGATGCCAGTGAACGATACTTTTGTATTAAAGATCTGAACAGTCTAAATGGAGTAAGAAAACTTTTTATTTTGAACTGAAACAAAGAAATGTTCAAGTAGATGGGAATACCTAATTGTTCAGAATTTAAGTTTTTAAGAAAAAAGAAAAATTAATATGAAGCAATTACAATAATAAACATTTTCTTTTAAAGAAAAATTAAATTATATTCTTGAATTCAGAACTAGACACAAATGACATTCTTATGCATAATAAAATAATTATTAATAAAAACAGGTCTGCTCGTTTTGGCAACAACTGTTGTCATCATCATCATTCATGATGGTTGCAATTATTGTTGAAGTTGCTTGGATCATGCTTTTGTTAATAAATATTTTAATATCCATAAAAAAATATTTGCTTTTATTTTTGAGGTAAATAACATAATGTGCATAAGTTATTTTTTTCTAATCATAAAAAATGTAGTTGTCCTGTGATAGTGATTTATAGTAGTAGGTGTTTTAATCAATAGACTGGTTCACAGTTAAATTTCCAAAGTGATAAATATCCCTCATATTGTTTCATGTAGATGTAAATATAGTATGTTTAAATCTTAAGGAATGTACAGTAAAACATTCTGTCACTTACTTCAGACTTATCTAAATGGATTGCGTATACCAGAGCAGTCTTATGTGAAGTTAAATCATCTTGACTGTCTTCGTTTTGGCTATGATATCCTTTTATAGTAATCTACAATGCGACTTAAATACTTGTGTGAACTAGCTGTTCTTTATATACTACTTACAGAAAGTTTCTTTAAACATACATATATGTATATTTATATCCAGAGTGGTAAGTGTTACACTGTTGTCAATGCTGCATGTTTTTTCATTAAAACTATATGCTGGTTCTGAAGTGGTAATAACTAATTATTGCCACTTAGTTTCTCTCTTTTTAGAATAGAATGTATATTGTTGGAAAGTTCACTCAATGTGTATATTTATGGATAGAGTGGTACCATTTGGCTATTCTGAACCTGGCTAGTTTGATATATAAGTTGTTTCTAGTTATATATAACATAGTGCTACTACTTAATCATTTTCACAATACTTATTTTCAGTGTAAATTACATAGCTAATGTCAGTGCTTTCACACAACCTCATTAATCTATTTATTGAATATTACCTCATAACTATTATAATTATTATCTTAGGTAATTTTCTCTGATTTATTTATGAATATGGGAAGTACCATTACATACCAACAATCCAGCTCAATTACATTTTTTCTATACATACAGTAAGATCTTGCCAGGTAATTGTTGTCAACTAGCTTATTTCTTCTGTAAATTACATTTTATAAGGTGAAACTACTTGTTACCAAAGTGGCATATTTCTTGCATAAACTATATAATTATTTTTAACCAAGCCTTGTATAACTTAAATTATTGTTGAATACAAAATGGTACCTTTTAGCTATTAGCATTTGAACTCTTCTGCTGTAAGTTATTAATATAAAATTTATTTTTATTTGTGATTAAATGACAACACATATATTGGTATTTTTCTCCAGCTTGCTCTGTATATTGGTTCTGGAGATTACATAATACAGTATCCTTAGCTTGAAAGATTATTTAATATTATCAGCTTAGAATTAGTTCAGAGGTGCTGAGGAAGTTTTCATGTTTCCTTAGCAGATGTATGGCTTCTAACTTCTGGTATTAAGGTGCATTTAAGCTAAATAATTTTTTTTTTATAAAATAAGTATTTATAAAAAGTTATTTTCATAAAAAAAATATTCAGAAATTATTGTTTTAGTTTTAGATGATATTGCAATTTTATTTTGAAAATTGTTTTTGTAATTTTGTTTCAGTAGTTAAGAATTCATTATTTCAAATATTCATGGAGAGGACAAGTGAGATCTCTGTTTTTGATTGAAACAAAACAAGCAAACCAATCTCTGTTAGCAATTTAAGTAAATCAAAAGCCCAATTTTTTTGTTATTAAGTGTATAATTCATTGTATGTGTAAATATGGTAGCAATGTAGGTCATGAAATATTACTGCTGCATTGTGAATTGTCTGTTCTGAAATTTTGTTTCTACACTTTTCTTTCAGGAAGTAAAATAGTATTTTTAAAGTAATTTTATCAGAGAAAGTTTTCACAGCTAGGATGCACCTTTAGCCCTATCCACCCAGGAATGTTTTGCTGTGCATGACACAGAGTTTGTGTCTTACATTCAAACTTTTATTAAACTATCTTTTGTTTATGATGTACCAATTAGAATAACATAAAATCTTAACTAATAATTCATATTTTAATTGTTTACAAGTTTTAAGTTCATAATTCTACAAGGCAATATTTAAAAAAAAAATCCTGATTTTCCTGTAAAGTGACACATAATGCATTTTCTTTTAGCATGTTATCATCCTTTTTATATCCACCACCCCTTGAAAAAGTATAAAATTTATAGTAAATTACTCTCTGAAAACCCATCTTTGCTCGGATACATCATGTTTGTTATAGTCTTCAACTTGTGCTAGTTCAATGGTTCTTAACGTTGTTGGAGGTACTGAACCCTGGCAGTTTCATACTTGCATTCACTGAACCCTTTGTAGTTGGAAAAATAAAATATAATTTTTTCAAATTCAAAACATAAGTAGATATTTTATTAGTGCACAAAATGAACCATGCATCAGTTGCATGCAATATCACTGTGTTCAAAAATCAAAACCAACAAAATATGAATTTCACAAAAATGTAACTCAGTGAATATTTACTGCAAATCAGTGTGACTTTTGCTGTTGCCTTTCAGAGACAAGTTCAGAAATGTGCGGCTTCATCTTGGCAAGTGCCACTCTCATATCATTTTTGCAACAAAGTCTGTTCCTTTTCTTCATTTTTTACCCATGCTGGATATGACTCTATGGTGGGAAAGTATCCGTCATGAGGCTTTGCGAGTACATCTAAGTGCATGGCAATTGTTTACTTCAGTTCCCTGGGTACAGAAATGTCTCTAATTTCAGACACATTTTCAATCTTATTTACACAGTCATCCAGCAGGGGAAAGTTTGCAAAGTTATCATTCTCTGTTTGTCATTTCCATAACGGTAGCTTTTTTTGAAAAGCCTTCAGGCTTTCTTCTGCCTTGATGATGTTGACTCCACCACCCTGCATCTGTTGATTGAGATGATTGAGAGCATTGAAGATATTGGCCATGTATGCCAAAATGAGAATGAACTTAGATTTTTTGAAGTAATCTGCATGACCGTGTTGGTGCTCTCACAAAAACAGAGCTAATTCCATATGTGTGGCAAAAACACGATTCAGCACCTTTCCCCGGGATAACCACCGAACGTTAGAATGGTACAGATGTACCTCGATTTCAGAGCCCATTTCATTACACAGCTTTTTGAAGATGCAGTGCTTCAAGGCACTATTTTGCACAAAGTTCACACATTCCACTACAATTTTTAATACTTCTGCCAGTTTTGAAGGCAAAGGTTTTGTTGCCAATGCATACCTGTGCAGAACATAGTGCGTTACAATGATGTGTGGTGCATCGGCTTTCACCAGCGCACCAAAACCAGAGTTTCGCCTCAGCATGACTGGAGCTCTGTCCGAACAAACTGCAGAAACCATATCCCATGAAAGATCGTTGTCTCTGAAGAAGTCATCCAAAAGTTTCTTCACTTGGCTGCCTCAGTTGTTGTTGTAAGAGGTTTACAAAATAAAAAATCTTTTATCTTGTCGTTCTTTGCATAGCACATGAATACAAGCTGGTTTAGATTGGAAACGTCGGTGGTCTCGTCCAGTTGAAGGCTGAATTTTGCTGGGCTTGAAATCAGATCTGCAACTACTTGAGCTAAGATGTCATTGCTCATGTCATCTATTCTGTTGCTGATGGTGTCATTTGAAAGAGGAGTTGGGATAACTTATTTTCAGCAGCTTTTCCCAGCATGATATTCGCCATCTTCAATGCAGCTGGTTTTACGAGTGCTTCACTAATGGTGCGTGGTATGCCCTGCTTTGCGATCAAGTACGCAACTTTGTATGATGGTGTGAGGATCGGTTTGTTGATGGGTGCAAAGCTTCCTTACCTTGAATTCAGCAAGCGTTGTGTTCTTGTATTTCCCATCTCCATGCAGCTTTAGGGAGTGTTCTCTTAGTTTTGCTGGTGCTGGACTAGAATTGCTTAACCTGGCATTGCAAATCATGCATTGAGGATGTTGACTCCCATCATGTTCTGTTATACACGTGAATCTATATTGTACGTATTCGTCTGATTACTTTGTTTTTGCTCGACATAGTATGAAGGGATTGAAAGATTAGTAAAAAAATTACAAATGACGCACAATTACTACAGTCACAAGTCGACTGCTAAGGGCACGAAGTTCCCTGCAGCACAGATATTAAGGCCAAGTGATGTGACGTGATCAGCCGTAGTTAATGATGGCCAAGTGGAGCATGACGTCACGAATTATACGAGTGGGGTGAACGGAATGGACTCGCACACAGTGTGTGTGTCTTGACCTCCCCCGAACCCCTGAGACTGACTCACTGAACCCCTGGTGTTTGATTGAACCCAGGTTGAGAACCACTGTGCTAGCTGTAGTAGCTTGTGGGTAATGTAATTTGACAGCATAATGTAAGTTGGTGAGTTGCATGTTCCCCACACAGTATTTAGTCATGGTTCAAAGGGCAGTAAATGAAAATTTAATTATGAATACATGTATATGGTTACAAACTTAGAGTTAAGTAAGATAAATGAGTGTAGTTTCATATTAAAGTGTTAAGTCATTATAAAAAGAAAAAAGGATAACTTACATTTATTTTGATTTTTTTGGTATTTACAAGGTTGGTCAGTTTGGTTGATCCTATTTTGAGTTAGAGAAAATAAAATATAAACTATCAAGTTTTACGTGTATTTAGAAGGTTTTAGGGATTACACAAAGGAATTTTAAATGTTTGAGGTAAAGAAAAGTATTTTGAACATGAAAATTACTTTTTACGTGGATTACTCAAAATAAATACTTGATATATGAATGGGCAGATATTTATTTTATTTTATTAAAAATTCTTCATATTTTTAGTGAAGTATTTTTTTGGGTGTTGAAGACTGTGAAATACTGTCAAATTTTGTAATGATATACACACTATAATGAAAGCAAGAAGTATTAAATCTAAAAAGACTAAATGAGTACAAAGAGGTCATGTGGTTTGTCATATAGACTAACTCTGTGTTGAGAGAGTTAACATTTATTAATTTTACTTGAGTTATTAAACCTTAACCACATTGTACGATCTGATGTATTTTATGTGAGAAAATCTGTAGAAGCTTCTGCTCCAAAACAAACAATAGAATCAAGTAGTTGTCTTTCTCAAGATGACCAGAGTTCTAAAGGGGTAAGTTATTGTTCTATAAAAAATCTATATTTTTTCTCTTAATAAAATAAATTTTATAAAAGTTATCAACTTCTCTCTATAAATGCTGTTTTTCTGTTTTTTAACTTAAGCTATCAATAACAAATACAGGTATTATTTATATTTAGCATGAAGTATAGTCTCTAAGCAACTAAGTAGAAAAAAGAAAACTAGCTGAAAATATACAATACTCCCAATAAATACTATTGCATACATGTAATCGTTTTGGTGAGACTAATAAAATTTGATTACACTGTTTAAGCCCACATAACAATTGTATTTCTTGTGAAAGTTGTTTATTAATAATATAGAATCAAAAATTTCACAAGATTTCAAATTGTTTATATTTTAGTTTTAACTTGAGTTTTATACTTTGAATTAGTATAACATAACCACTTGGACTTCCTGAGTTTTTTCATTTTGTGTGAATATTTTAAATTGCCAATTTGTTATTTCTCAAGATAATTTTGTATATTGCTGTGCAGCAGCATATACAACCCTATAACAACACACACACATTTTATTGTTTTACTCTTTAAAGATATTGATCAGTTTACTTGTAAATCTAAAGATAGTCCTTGTGCATTGATAGGCAACATTACTGAGCAGACCATTCACAGATTCTTGGAACTCTACCAGTCAAAACAGAGAGACTAGTACAAAATTTAAACGTCATTCTGTTGGAGATACAGATGTAAATGGATGTCATGTAGTGGCAAATAGGAAATACAGCACATCAGACAAGTTGCAAGACCCCCAAGAAAAGCTACAATATACTGATTCACTAGAAGACCTCAGGACTACTCCAAATAGTGCTCAAGAGCAGTCTTCCCATTCAAGACTTTCACCAGTGTTTTTGGTTTCACAGAAGTTACAACCTCAAGCAAAACCATCAGTCATGAGTCCTCATGGAAGTCATACTAATGCAAAATCTGCTACACAAACTGACGATAGTAGTCATCCACATTCACCAGGTGAGATTGTTAATATAAGCAATGGCTGTATGGTATATTAGGAGTTTTGTATACAGGTGAACCAGCTACATAAACTTTGGTTGTTTGGTAACTGCCAATTTTGTGTAATGACAATTATGTAAACACTAGGGTATAGCTCATCATAAATGACAGGGAAAATACTAATACCCTCACCCCATAATACACTCTAACCTCACATTTCATAGCTAACTGAAATAAATAAAATTTGTGAAATCGAGTTTGACCAACAAAGAGGTAGAAGAATACACGAGGCAACTTGATAAACAATGACCATGTAATTTCAACAATTTAATTTTAAAGACAAATCAAACAACCTTGTTAATATTGACTGTGTGGTACACCACATAGTATATACTGGTGATATAGCTAAATGAAATATATTTGATCTCAACAGTTTTTGTGATTTCACTTATATAGGAAAATATTTCATTTTACAACAGTTTCAGAATAGTTGAAATCATTGATGAAGTTATCAGAAGAAAACTCATGTGGAGTATCTCCCGTCTGTTGTTATTGTAAAATAGGCACAATTATCTTACATTTCTTTACATTTGTGTTTAATGTTCAAAATGATCTTTGGACCAACTAATTTAACAATAGTGAAGGAGTTTAACTATTTTTATATTTATCCTTGAAAAGGTATTTAAATAGTTATTCACAAATTTATAAGATTCTTTAACTTCAATTTCTAAATTACTTGTAAACTTCAGGTCTACTTGTGTAATAATAATCAGGTTCTTTATCAAATATTCACAGAAGGCACTGCTGTGGAGAAAACCCCAACATCAGCTACCCAACATACTGTTAGTGAAGAAAGCTTTTCAAACAAAGCTGAATCTCCATGTTCCGAGGATAAAAATGATAGGACAGACAGTGGAATTGTTAGTTCTCCAGATAAGGGAGTGGCTACATCACCTGTAGCTTTTACTATTGCTTTTAGTAACGAGTTTGCTGCACCTCGAAAAACGTTGGGTATCAAGGACAGCATAAGCAAATTTGCCCCTCCTGACAGACAACGACAAAGAACTAAAGCTAATGACAATACAAATGGAACAAAGGTATGATGATTAATACATTTATAAGTATCTGGTGAAAAAATTCTGTTTTCAATTTTTACTATTAAAATTTCTATTTGTATCAATTATTTATAACTTTGGAAAACTTTCTGTTACAAAATCTTAAAATTCACTTTCCCATTTCTCACAGTTTTTCTCTGGCATCACTTTGAAACTGGATAAAGTGGGCACATTAAATTTTTAAACATTTTTTACGATTCCAAAAATTATAGTCTTTACAGTGAGTAAAATGGCACTTTGCATTGTTGGGAGGGCACTATGGTTTGTTTATTCCAGTGTCTTTTTTGTTTTGTTTTGAGTAAAGGTCTGTTCCAGGGCCCTAGTTATTGATTGGATAATACAGGGGTTTATTTTATTTGTCAAAAGAAATGTTTTGATATCTTGGACTACTGGACAACTATTGACCCTTTTGCAATGGATTTGGTATAATATACTTGAGCTTGTATGCATATTTGCATATGTTAAGTATTTGCACTATAACTTTTGATACAGCATGTGTATCATTACAAAATTTAGTAGATTTGTAGTAAAGATTACAATTTTTGTTTGTACACAAAAATCAAATTTTTTTAATGAAATAATTTTATTAAAGATTCATTTGTGAAAATAGTGACTTTCATTACCAATCTGAGTGCAAGGTGATTTTGTGTTATTAGTAAAAAACTATTCTTCATCCCAAAAATCTCAGATATTATTTATATAATCTCTAAAACCTCCTAAAAATATTTCGAATGCTTGTTTTTACTAAGACTTCATATTTTGCTACTTTCTCTACCCTGAATATGTGGGGTCTGTCACTTGATCAACCTCATAAACATCATACAAAATTGGGAAAGAAATATGAATTATGCTAGAATGACTACTTATTATCACACAAATAAATATGTAATATACAGTCACATTTTAAGTATTTATTATACATATATATATAAATTATTACTATTTAGAAATAAATTATTAAACTTTTTTTTAAAATACTAAACAATAAATAAAGTAAAACAATTATCTCTTCCAGCTATGATCTCTGAACTCAGTTGCTGCTAGATATAGGTTTCTAAATCTTTTAAAGTTTCTTACGTGGAGGTTATCTCAAACAAAACTTTTTAGAGGTTTATATATATATATATCTGAATAACCAAAGCATCATAAATAATTATCCTGATACCATAGAATTCCTCAATAATTTATTAAGCTTACTAATCAAGATATATTTATATTTTAAAAAAATATGAAACTATGAGAAGACAAGACACAACCTACCTTGAAACCTCAGCTCAAATGAATGTGTTAGCCTTTTCACAGATTAAAATTGTTGAGAAAACCATTAGGGGAACATTCTAAGCTATCGATTGGTTATTCACATGCCATATATTGAAGTAATTCTATATAAGGGCCTGTTTTCATAAGTCATATCTTGGCAAAATAAAAAGATATTAAGTTCTTTTTTTATATATTAGCTTGTTAATATTAGTAAGTTGAGTTTCTAATTTGTATGAAACTATAGACTTAGTGTTTTGACATCACAAACATCTTATTTTAAACAGTGCTACATTCAACATATCATGTGACTCACCAAAATCTCTATTTGGGTGTATTCTTTTAATATTTAATTTTAAATTAAGAAATTAACTCGTATATAATATTGAAGTTTGAATTACAATCTATAATTTGATTCCACACTTATTGACATGACATAAAATTAGTAGTTCAATAACATTTTCAATACAAGTCAACAAATGTGATGACATGGTAATCGACCCATGTTCTATTGCAAAAGGGTTAAAATCAAGCCATGTGTGTACAATTAAAAAGTGTAGATGGCACTCACAAGTAGATATATACAAGTGCTTTGCTATGAAGTATGGAACAGGTTTGTCTGCACATATATACTATGGCAGCATAACTAGTAAAAATAAGTAAGTATAATAGTTTTGCTAGTGTAGATCCATATTACTGTTTAAATTATTATAAAGCATAATTAGCACTGGTATGTTTGTTACTGTATGCTTTTGTAAAGTATAACTACCAAAGAATGTTTGTTACCATATATTGTAGTAAAGTTGAGGTTTAAAAAGTATATGAGTAAAATAAAGTGTAAGCAGTTGTGAGTAGTTTTGCATGTGATTAAAACATTTTATTAAATGTATACAATTATTGCAGATGTATATGTAGAACATATTAAAACATAATGTAGTCAATTACAAATCTGTGCATGTATGTATAAATATATACACATATCCTAAAAAACCAGAGAATTTTTTTACTTTAAGTTCCAGGTTAAAAGTTCATGTAAAATGACTATGAATATAAATGGCCTGGGAAGTGGTAACAAATATATATATTTATGAAAGATATTAAATATACAGTAAGTAATTGTATTTGAGGCTGGTAGAGCTGCCCAATGTAATAGCAGTTAATGGTTAATTATATAGAGTAAAAAAAGAAAAGGATGGGGATAGATAGGAAAAGTGATTCAAGGCTATGTAGCATTAAGAAAAATGTTTGAAATGGCCTGGAAAATTGTTTTTAATCAAAATTGAGAACTCTGAGAAATTTGTAGAATTTTTCTTGTATTGATTTATGTATGTGTGGGAATTTATATGATTAAAAGGCAGTGTTGTAGAATCTAGGTTGATATGACTGAAGTGCACAGTGTAGTATTTACTAGTATAATATATTAAATGGTATATTTTGAAAATAATGTATATATTTAAAAAACTTATTTTTTAGGCACTTTCTCAAGACCTAAAATCTGCAAGTCCCATTGAAGCCAACCGTAAGCAAGAACGGCTTACTTCAGAAAAATCAGGTTTGTACAGGAAAATCAGTTTTAAACTGAAATTTTCAGAACATCAGTATATTATTTACTTAGATAGGAAAAGGTGAAGCATGACATAGTGGTTAGTTATGCTGAACTGTAGATCTAATGTTCCATGATTGATGTCCCATTCCCATGAATATTTGAAACAAATGAAGAAACAAATACAGCATTAGTATAGTTATGTTAAAACAAATGGAATAATAATTTCAGGCAAACCAGAAAAGTGCAATGTTACTTTATTAGCATAATAAGTGAACTATGTTAGTTCAGTGATATTATGATAAAAAGTAACACTTATAATTTTTCTTTGTAAGTAGTGATGATATAATAATTCTTAAAATGAAACAAATAATAGCTTCTTACAACCTTTGTTACTTACACTGGTACTGAACAACAAGGAATATTGATAATTTACAATATAGTACAATAATGTTGAAATAAAAATAAAATTGATGATATAAGTGAATGTGCAAGGCTATTACAGTGATACTAGATTAAGATAAATTATGACATCTTTAGTAGTAGCATAAAATAAAAAGGGAGTTTGGTAATGTGATATTAAAATAAGAGGAACACACTTGCATGTCAATAGAAATGGGGTTAATTTGACTACTTAAATGAAAGGAACAAGTAATATTTATAAATTGTGTTGATGCAACATTTTTCCAGTGCTTTAAATATGTTTGTTCAACTTCTCTAGAAGATAATCATTGGGTTATGTTTCAAAAGGTATTGACAGTGCATGATGTGTGTTAACTCTCTCACTGTGGAATTGGCTAAGTTTGTGACCCCAATTTGATGTATATAGTTTTCATAATATAATGTCTAATATGTTATGTGTATCTTCAGAAAATTTTGCAAGTTTTCAGTAGTCATAACATACTTTTTCACATGAATATGTGAAGTCAATGTGTTGACTGCTACATGTGCAAAGTGAGTTTTCTGTTAACTTTTGTTCATCTGAAAAACCTCATATTTCATTTGTGTAATCTCTACAACCTCCTAAAAATTTCAAATGCTTTTTTTTTTCACGAAAACTATTTTATTTGTAATTTTCTCTACCCTAACTCTGTATGAAGTTGGTCAATTTGACTGACATCATAACCACTAATAAAAAAAGTTGAAATATATCTCAATTACCATTCTTTTTTCTGTTTGGAAAGACTTCATATTGTAACATGAAACTCTTTGTTTGTCCTAAATAGCTTTAAACTCGTAACACCATACATGTATTTCTACTTAAATTTTATTGTATTGTTGCTATTTGAACGTTGTCTAACTAATCCCACAACCAAAGTTGTAAATCACTTGGTGAACATGCAGCTGGCATTACCCTATTAAATTAAATAATACAATAGCTACTCACAAGTGTACCCCATGAAAAGTTATTGTTTTTTTTATTTTATCTAATCTAACCTTAACAACCTAAAGTGTCTATTTTTTTTACATATTCACTACATTTATAGTAATAAATAAAGAATATTCATGAAGAACAAGAAATAATGCACTTACTTGGGGATATTTTTTTGCTGTTGACTGTCAGTGAAGTTTAACCCTACATTTTTATACTAAAAAAATACTGCACTGAATAATTTTATATTTAGTTAAGTAATGCACCAAAGAACACAGAATAACAACATACAAAAAGCAGATAAAATTCTATAAATATCGCACTTTTTTTCTGCCTTTCTAACTATGTGAAAGTAGCTGTTAAAATGTCAGCTGAGCTTGTCAGTATGTGTTTTCTGTGGGAATAAAGTTTGGACTAAAACCAAAATACAGTTCTCTGTTCAGAAAACAGTGTAATATAATATGTCATTTGATAGATTAAAATAATGGCTTCTTATTGGTTTTGAATAATATAGTATTAAACATCAGAGGAGAACTATTGGCAATTTTTGAAAGAAATGATGTGGCAATAGGTCTGATTTTTTTTTATATATGGCTCATTAACCAAATACAATTGAAAACTATAAAATTGTGCTTTATCTGAGAGATGTCACAATGCATTTGGTCTCAGGGAAGCCAACCTCATTACCACTTTGTGCTTGTTATAGTTTTTGTGATATAACTTTTAATACAATACGCATATCTTTACAAAATTATGTGGCTTAACAGTAAACATTAAAAGGTTTTAGTACACAAAATATGATCATTATGATTTGTTCGTGCATTGTTTTATACTTGAATGTTGACTATCCAACATAGAAACTAATTTTCATTTTAAGATTGATCATACTTTTATGCATTAGGAAATAGTGAAATTTCACATCTGAAATCTTTATCTCTAAATAATTATCAAATTTTTTTTTAGAAAAACTGTTTTATCTGCAGTTTTGATGATTATATCTGTGTGGAGCTGGTTGATTTGATTAACGTCATAACCACCATAAAATAAATTAAGAAATAGATATTAAGTTTCTTTCTTTCTAGAGATTATAACAAAAAATCACATTTGCTTAGTCTTAAGTATCTTAAATGTCATACTATTATATATTGATATATATTATTTTTATTTTATTGACCTTTGACATTGTCTGATTAACATTACAGAAGTTGTATTGAGTTGAAGCTTGTGCACTCATGTTTTCCATATCCAGTAATATAACACTGGCTTTTACAAAGTGACTTGTCTTGGCTTTATTCTAATGTGAAATACAGTCACAATTTGGTTATAATACATTGTGTGTGTATGCGTGTGTGCACTTATTGTTATTTACAAACAAGTTCTTGAACTTCAGTTATTTTTCTTAAAACATGAAACAGTAAAAAAAGAAAAAGCAATGATCTCTTCTTGTTATGAACTTTGTGCTTGCTTGCTGCAATTTGCTAAGCCTTGTCAAATCTTGCATGTGGAGGATACAAGGTTTTTTTTTAAATAGCCAAAGGAAACAAATTAGTATGTCACTATTACACACTTCCACTGTAATTTATTAGACTTAGTAACTAAGCTGTATTTAGTATCTGTATGTAAGCACTTGGAAGAGGTGGGTGGAGCCATCTTGATTGATTCACTAAATATAATCGTATTTCAGAAAATAAAAAAAAGAGGTTGTTATTTTATATCTTGGCTTGACAGTATTGATAATTTGAGTTTTTGATTCATAAGAAATATACTGTATTTGGACGTCATAAGCATCTCATTTGGACTGAACATACCACAGCACACACAGAAATCAATACTTAAGAATTTTAATATTTGCTTTTAAGTTAAGCAATTAATTAATATATAATACTAAAATTTGAATTATATTCTGCAATTTGATACCAAACTTGTTGAATTTCATTCATAAAATAGTTGGTCAATAAAATTTTGATTGTAATTCTACAAATGTGATGACACACCCTTTGACCTTTGACAGTAGGAAGACCTGTCAAAAAATGATTAAATTTCTTACTTCTTAGAGGTTGTAAATAAATTAGAAAAGAAGGAATTCCTAGAGTCAATGTTGCAATTCTCATTCAAAGGGAAATTGATGGTTTGCTTTTTAATATTGCATTAAAATTAAGAACTTTTTAAAACTTCTATAATATCAAAATTTGGATTATTATGAATATGTGCATGATGATGTATTTTTAGCTGTGGCATAGTGGTTCATAGAACAGCTTAGTTATTTGTTGTTTTCAAGTAAAACTTTTTAGATCATAGCCCCATCATCTTTTGATCGATTTGAATTCTTATTACAATTTTGGACTCAGTTTGTCAAATCCTTTTGATTGATGTATTTGATCATGCTCAAAGTCTTGTAGGTTAATTTACTCTAATCCTGCCCAAACAAATTTATATTTGAGGGTAGGCTGGTAACGATCCTGATGAATAATAAAGTATTCCCCATGCTTGATATTTCTGGCACAAAGATATATATCAAAGAAAAAAAGAAAAAAAAAGGTCTTGTAGATGAATTTAATCCTGTCTGATTAATTTTATTGTTATTGAGGATTTCCTTTGCTTACTTCTTGTTCAAGTTAATTTAGACAGTGAATTGAAACAGAGTATAGGTTAACATTTGAATTATTATTTTTTATCACCAGATGTTGAGGGGAAAGGTAATTCTTCCATAATTATTATGTAATTCTTTAAGAATAATTAATGTCTGTTCTCTGAAGTATAATTAAGGTACTTAGCAGTATGAAAAAGATATTAAAACATCATTAACTTAAGTTTACTTAATCAACTCTGATACTATTTAGTCTTTGTGTTTTGATTTAACCAAGATTTGGTTAGTGGAAAATGGGGTAGTATGTCTCATAATTAGTCTAATCCACAAAGATTGACCCAACAAAATCTAAATCAAGCCTTTAACCTGAAAATATCAGCATATTGCAGAAATTTAACTTTAATCAATGTATGTTATTGTACTGAGTGTGTATTTTTTTATTTCCTAAATTCTGAATTTTTCTTCTAAAGTTTATATCCATTATTCTATTTGAGGAAATTATAACTTATCTGTGTATCACATTTTTATATTCACCATGTTTTACTGTTTTCAATTTTGTAGTATAATCTCTTTATAAATTGTGATTCATTCTGTAAGTCATTTTTAATTAATATTTTTTCATAACTAATCTTTGTGAATCTTAGAAGAATATTCTGAAGAGAAGGTGAAAGTGAAACATAAGGAGAGTCCTTCAAGGAAGCAGCCTGCTGCTAATGGTAAACTTAGTACTTCTGCAACTTATTTAATACAGAGAATGCTAGACAGTGAACCATCAACAAAGATTGTGTCTGAGCAAGAAACAAGTCAGGAAATATCTCCTTGTTCACTTGAAAGGAAAAAACAGTTTACTCCTCCTCAGAAGCACTCAAGTCCAAAACAAGATTCCAAAAGGCAGCAGAAGCACCTTCATTCCCCTACAGTTGATAAAGAACTTTATATTGGTGATGACAAAAGTGAAACAGGGACATACACTGTAGAAGGAGACCAAACTGACAAAGATCTTGAAGAGGCTCGTCGGAAAATTGATGAAGTCTTTGGTGTGCTTATAAATCATGATTCAGTGTCTGAAACACAAAATGCTTGTACTTTAGTTGGAGGCATAACTAAGGTAAGTAGACAGAGTGTTTATTTTCCATTTTTGATTGGAAGTATTAGTTTTATTTTCATATATTACTGGAATGTCTAAAGAAGGTATTCTTGTTTAAAAGGTTAATTTTGTCTTGAATTTTTGCTATTAATTTTGTTTTTTTTTACTCCTTTTATACCATTTTGTGCTAAATCACTGGTTGTAGAATATCTCAGTTAATGTTTAAGGCTTCTGTAAAAGATGATTATGCTTTGAAATAAAATAATCACTCTTATCCTCTTTCAGTATAGGTTAATAGCACATCATACCTTTAAAATATTTCCAGTCTTTTTTGCAGATAGTATAAATCCTCTTCCTATGAGCATTCCCTTCTGCACACATTACAATTTTTTCTGAATTATGTTCAAAATCTAATTGAACTACTTTCTTATCCAGGTATATAAATAAACTTGGCATAAAAACATTGTTACTAATTCAAATGTTAACATTATTTACATTTTAGGTTATTAATTTTATGATGTAATATTTTAAAAGATCTTCTATTTACACTAGCATGAGAATTGTGGCATTTGCTCTCCAGGCATCTCCTCGTCTCTGCCTTATTTACTAATTCTCCAAGAATTATGAAATTTATTGTAACTTACTCGTTATAATGTTCTCATCACTCAAGGGCATAGTTTTTACAGCCTTCAATCTTATTTCATTACTGAACCATAAACTAGAAAATCAGACCCCTCTTGCCACATCCATCTGTCACAACCATTCTTTCAGAAATTGTTGATTGCTCTTTCTGACACTTTATATTTGTTTTATCTACATTTATTTTCATTTCCAATGTTTTCCAGCTTGTGAAATGCATACAAAAATCGCACAATACAATGTGTGGTCATAGTTTCATTTTGAGTTTACTTACTGATTTGAATGTATATATATATATATATATATATGTATATATTTTACATGGACTGATACAGGAGTAATAAGTATTCAATAATTTTTAACTATCTGTTAAAATATTTTGTTATGTTGAAGATTAAATGTCTCTATGTTACATTTTAAGATAAAGCTGTAGTTGAAAAAGAAATTCTGTCTTTTAGATTCCTGATGCAGTGTCAGAAGAGATGAAAAAACCTGCTGAATTTTCACATCAAGGTGAATTTTTTTAATTTCATAATTTTTTTCGGTAAAGCTTAAAATATATTTTAAAGGTGTCAGAAATAATTCATATAGATTTCTATGTTGAAATGTTCTTGCTAGAAGATGTGAACAAAAATCTAATATATTTTTACCTAAAAAGATTAAATTAAGATTTAAGTATTTATGGTAGTTTAAACTTATGTGAGTTCTGTTTTTGCAAATATTTACATTATCATCAATTATTTATTAGAGAAGGGTATATTACACTTGAAAGAGAGAGCCTTTATTTATTGGAAAAAATAAAATAAATATAGCGAACACTATGCTAGTTGATAAATTCTTTTGTTAATTTTTCATTTGAATTAACATGTGTTGTGAAACTTGTATGATTTTGTTTTTAAAATGCTTTGTGGTTACTAGTTGAATAAAAGGGACTGTTGAATATATGATCACAAGATTGTGCAACAACTTATGACATGGAAGTGTGATATGATAAAAGCTGTTTATGTATGTCCAAAAGAAATATTTAATAAAATGGCGAAGATGCGTGAGAAAATAAACTTAAGGTACCAGCTAAAGACATTGCTTGCAATAGATTGTCAGTTTATCTTTGTACAGGTTCAAGGAATAATGACCACATTCAAAGTTTTCCCAAGTTTTAACATTTAGCTTCTAATTTGTGTACTGCCATTGTTTTGTTTTGTCTTGATGAAATAATTTAAAAAGAATATTAAATTCTATTAACTACTTTGCTGATTAAAAGTTTGAAATCTGGGTCAAAATTAGTTCATTCTGGTTTCCAATCAGATAAATGATTTCATTAATTCCTTAGATTTTTTTTCTTATGAGGATATGTTTTGTTTGAAAATGGTCAATTATGGCTTAGAAAACAAAACCAGAGACATGGTACAATAATGCTAGAAATTTCAAATAAGATTTGTTTACTGTTTTATGCAGAAAGTTCTAAACTAAATAAATGTTTAAGAAGTCTAAACTGAATGTTCAAGGTAGGAATTCTATAGTTTATCAGTGGGAGATAATGAAATCAAAACCTCAAAATGTATTTTTAACTATTAAATACATATAAAATATGTTGTTTTTACTCTGATTATTTTAGGTTAATTCTTAATTAATAATACTTAAATGTGAACTGTTAAGTGAAAGTACATTAGGCTGTCATGATGTTTTAGAACCTACTTAACAGTATTAATCGGGAAGAGGGCTTCTTAGGTAGGATATAACCTTTTGGCTCATTTGGTTAAGAAATTTACGTATTTATTTTTTCAGAGGAGTGTGGATCTGATTACTCTTTAGGATCAACCACACTCAGTAGTTATTAAAGACAGATCTTACTTTACACTGTTAGAGAATCTAACTTTTCACCATAAATAGAATTTTATAGCTTGTCAGAACACCTACAAAGATGTAAAAAACACAATTTAATAGTAAATTGATTAAAGTTATTGGCTTGTTAGAAAGGGCAGGATTTGTTAGGTCATTTGTTTAGACCTTGAATGCTAGAACATTGTGTAATAAGCTATGACAAGGATTAACTTTTCTTGGTTAGAATATTATCTAATGACATAGACCATGGATTAAGTGCTTTTTTAATGATAGCACCTTATCTACTGAGATAAAACATGGATTTACTGTTTCTCCATGAGAGCATCTATTCTAGTGAGACTTAATATGGATTGATCCATGTTGGTTTAGAGTATGTATCTAGTGAGTTAGGACAGGAAACCACTGTTTTGTTCTTTAGTGCACCTATTTGTGACCTAGGTTAGGAAGTTATTATTTTGTTGGCCAGTGTGTGTGTATTCAGTGACTTATGACAGGGAATTATTGTTTTGTTGTTTGGAGCTTGTACCTAATCTGGGACAGGAAATTACTATTTTATTGGTTGGTGCATGCATCTAGTGATAGGGAATTACTATTTTATTGGTCAGAGCATGAATGTTTGTGTGATAGTATATATTCAGTAGCCACATGTTCTATCCTGTAGACCAAGCATGTTGACAACCATATGGTAAATTGCCAACAACCTCAAAAGTGAAGATAGCTGTACATTTTAGCCTGAATTGCAAAAATTAATTGGTTTCTGTCTACTACAAACAAATGGAAGCAGTATCAGTTGGTTTTCCAGCTGCTCTGCTGTATCACTTATTGTGACTGGTTTCTTTATACTAATGCAACTACACTTCTATAGGGTAGGTAGATAATCAGATAGGACCTTGATTGACGTTTGTTCAGTACATTTACTTAATTAACAGGGACAAAAGTTTAAGATGTCAGTTGGTAACAAAAGTCTATATAGTAAGAACAAGTTTTGCTAATTTGGTTAATGAACTGTCTCATTTGCAAGGATAGAGATTGATAGATTAATTGGTTAAAACTCTTAGAAAACTAATGCAGTTTTTAAACCAAATTAGTAACATTGACAGGGTTTATTAGGTTGTTTTGTTAGAGCTTCTTAGTTGACAAGAACTGGCTGCCACATTGACTAGAACCCCTACATCCTTAGCAAGAACAGTGTTTGATATAGGTCAGTTGGTTGGAATATAAACCTAGTTAACCACTATAGAAACTGAATGCCTTGTCAGCTTGAGCATTTAAATTAATTCCAAGGAGAGGGATTGGTAATTTTGTTGACTCAACACATAACTTGTTTGTAAAGATAAGAGTTTAATAGGTCATTTAATTATAGCAGCTGTCAAGATAGCATGGACGAGGTCTGATGTATTAATTATTAGATACCCTTTTCTAGAAGAAATTGGTTTGAATAGTGTAGATTAGTAGTTTGTGTACTTAATGTGTTAGTAAATTGAATCAAAAATGTTTTTACTTCATGTGGATTAGATTCTAGGTTAAATTCAGGATCCTACAAAAATAGAGTTATTCTGATGGTGAAAAGTAATCAATGTAGAAATCTTTCTGGAAAAACAAGCTTAGACATACTAGCTAGTAAATCTTAATTATAGTCAGTGGTACCTTTGGTGTTAGTTTAGTGCCAGTGAAAGGTCTGTACATATGAAGAATTAAAGCAAAATTAATTATATTATTAATCTTGTAATTATTTTTCTTAGTATAAATTATTTAACATTATATATATAATGTGTATCAGTGTTAAGGTTTCAGATGATTATTTCAGAAATCATAGATTAATAAAGTTTTAACAAATTAATTGGATTTTTATTAACTTCAGATTATTTTGTATTAACAAGTTTTGCTTTCATAGTAGTTTAAGTACATCTGATTATGTTAAATTATTTAATCTGTAAGGTTGTACACTTGTATTTAGACATAACTGGATTGATTTCTGTAGACAGTGCATATCTTAAATAGTTTGAGTAATATCACAACTCATTAGTGATTTTTTTTCAAAATAGTATCATCTCTTTCTCCCTGGTATTAATTGAGTTAAAAAATAATTTACAAATTAACTTCATCTTTCCTTTCTCTCTACTGAAGAACATAGCAAAGAACAAACACCATCTAGACCTAAACGTCGTCTTCCCACTCCTCCTGTTCAGAATTTGGTTCAAAGTGTCAACACTACAAGGTCAAGTTCTCCCTCAAGGATTACTCCAAAACCTATTTCTAGTCCACATCCTAAGCGTAAAGGACAGTCCTGTCTTCAACAGTCCTGGCATGGTGAACTTCCAAGTGGACTTTGTGTGCAAGAATCAAGTACAGGTGAGCTTATGGACAGTCGACTGACCACATCAACAAATGATCTTCAATTAAAACCTTTACCACCAGACAGGAGTATAAAGAAGGGAAAGAAAATTTCTACTAAGAGAACAGTGTCACCTGGAAGGTCAAATGATATTATGACAAAATCAGTAGATGGAGCTCTACAGAATCCTGCAGACAAAAGAAGTCCTCGTGCCAAAACTGGAGGGATTCTTTGGAAGAAAATGCCATGGAATCTAACATCATCAGAACAAGATTTAGATCATAGCCGCTCAGAAACAGCCAGTATTGTGTCTGACCTCTCCACAAGCACAGAACCAAGTTCTCAAAGTTCTGGAAGAGGTAAAACAGACTCAGGACCACAGATGAAACTTAATAGAGCATTTGCTTTGCGAAGAGCGAGACTAGGCTTAGATTCAGACACACCTTGTGGTGTCTCAGGTGCCAATAGCCGTCCACCCACTGGCACAACTGATGTCAAAAATAGAGCTACTCACCTTAATCCTTCTCTAAATAGACAAGATGGAGGTCGCTTTAGTCTTAGGCTTCCTCGTAGTTCTCCTCGACCAGGCTCTGCCAAATTCGCAGATGCTAAGAAGCCAGCAGTGGGTCGAGTTAGCTCTCCAAAGGTGAGCTCAGTATAATTCAATACTTATATATTCTTGTATCATTTTTAATAAATATTTAAGCATTAATTATTCTGATATTATACAAGACTTTTATGTAAACATTTTATTTGCTAATTTGAAACTGTTTGATCTGGCCTCTGTGAAACAGTAACTCATAACTTCAATTCTATGATATATGTTTTTAATTTTATTACCTATTGTAATATGATTTTGTATTTAGTATTACATTACAGTTGATGATTCATTTTACTCATTTCATAAATTTGTTGTGATGTATTTAGTCCAATTTAATATTTTGCATTGTCTTACAATTGACATTAAGTATTATTATATTACTTAAGCTTTTAAAATATTAATATTCATGTAACTCTAGAAAGGCTTGTTTTAGATATTTAAAGCATATTTCAAATAAATTGTTTAATAGTAAGTTTTTATCGAACGTTTTTAGTTTTATTATTTAAATGTTGAACTTGTTATTGATAATAACAATTCTTAATGTTTACAAAACTTAACATTTGCTCTATTAATGTTAATAAAATGCAGCTAGTAAATTTAAATACGAAAGTAATTATTTTACAAGATAAGCACTTCAGTGTTTTATTTAAAATAAATGTCTTAATTCAAAGTACAACTAGTAGCTTGCATTATTTATTGACATAAACATAAAAATTTGAACATCATCCAAAAAAGCTTCTAATAGTCATAATCATAACTAGAAATAAATTTTAAAGAAAAAACTCTTTGAATTATATAAGCTGTTTTGGAGAACACAAATAATAGAAAAAGTGTTGCTCACTATTTTAGAGGTTCTTTTACACATAGACACAAGTGGACTTTGATATGAATACTGGTTAGTATTCTTACATTAAATACTTGATAATGAAGCCCCCATGTTGGAATTTGTCAGGTGGACAGCACTTTTAATACAACTTTTGATTTTTTGCCACCATTTTGTTTGGATATTTACCTAATCTGCATTTATGTCCATAATCAATGGTTTTGTTGACTTTGTTTTGTCTGTAAATTCCAAAACACATGCCAAAACATATTTGTGCTGTCTTTCATGAGTTTCTTCAAATGCATAATTACTAATTGTTTGCACAAAACAAGTTCAGTCTTTCCATTTTGTGTAGTTGAACATTTTACGTACATATCTCCATGACATTTTAGCTTGAACCTGATGAATAGCAAATTTAGATGACCTTGTGCCATGTGTTGGCCAGAATGTATGCTTTGTCACATACCCTACAATGGAGAATGCTGGTGATTCATTTATTTGCAATCTTTTACAATTAGAAATTAATACATGCATGATTTTTGCTAATTTTATTGTTATTAAACTCAAAGGGTGTTGAATATATTATTCACTGAGTTTAAGAAATGACTGGTTTTTTTGTGCACATGTGCAAAATACCTACATATTGATCATGAAATTGATTATTATTGTTAAGTTTATCCTCTTTAAACAAGTCACATAAATATGGGAACTTGTGATTTATTAAGAAGAAATACATAAATTGATTTAAGTCAAGAATATTATTATGAAAATTACTGTTAGTTAGTCTGACCTCACACCCTTTTAAAAGGTCAGGTCACCAATATACCTATACTAATTTGTGTGAAGTTTTCTACAATTTATAGCAGGAAGTGGTTACTACTTCATTTCTTAAAATAAAGTATGAAGAGAAATATTTTAGTGAATGCCAAATCAAGTTGAAACTGATAGGGTATGTAAAATGGAACTTTTTTATAAAATTATAAAATATTTAAATTCTAAAATGAAAGAAATGTTTTTTTTTTAAATCAATGAATCATAGACAAAAATTAAAATTTTTACAACATATAAAGTTATAGTAAGATTAAAGCAATTTTGTATGAATTTTTCAAAACTGGAACTAGATACTCTGTGATGAGCTACAGCTTGTTTGATGTAGATAAGAGTTGCTTTGTGCTAATAAATGCCAAACAACCAATCAAGACATATGATATGATGTTGTTATGAATTCTCATTTATAGGCTTTTCTTTTCCCATATTAGGGCTTTACATTGTTCAACCAGCTAGAAACAGTTGCTACAGGTACTAAGAAACCAGAATAATAAATATCTATTCTCCTCTTGCTTTACTGAGATACCACTATATTTTTGCCACCCATATAGATATGCCCCTCTCATATCTTCTATCTTTTAAGTGTCTGTAATTCTCTTTGACAATGCTGTTAAGCATATGTATAATGAAACGAAAGGGTAAATTCTAAACTACATGCAAGAGACAATTGTTTGCTTTGTTTTAACAATTAAAAGTTGATAGTTTCCATGAGGTTTTGATGTGTTTGGACTGTGTTGCTCCGAAGAGTAAAGGAACTTTTTAGCCTATTGATAAGTTACTTAAAAAGCCACATAAACCATAGCAGTTCTAAAACAGTATATTCTAGTGTTTTATCTACTTTTTATGTGCTAAAGAACATATTAAAAACTATATGAATTATTTTTGGACAACCAGCATAGTGAAAAAAACTTGGGTTAAAAACCATAAACCCACGTACAAAAAGTCTCAAGCACTAAATTTCTTGGCTTATATTTTTATTTTTAACAAAAATAACTAAACACTTATAACAGACTTGTATAATAAAAGCTTGCCAATTTTTGTCAAGAAAACTCAAAGTAAAAATTAGAACCTTGTTAGGTTGCTTTTGAAAACTTAAATGGAAACAAAATTAAAAGGTTATTCTTAAGGAATGCACATAAGCTGCATTCATGAGATTTAGTGCTCTGTTTTGCCAGTTAGACATAGTTCAAAGAGAAAGTAGATGTGAAACTGTTAGAAGCTTAAAGGTATTCAAGATAAATGTCATTGTTTGTTATAATCTGCAATTAATCTAGAAAACACTAATTTTAATTTCATTTAATGTTATTCAACTTCCACAACATTCTGCATTAGGATAGAGAAAATTACTTAAAATATAGAGTTGTACACAAAGAAATTGACATTAATTTAGGGTGATGTGGCTATTCTAAAGAAATATGAAACTCTAAGATAAAAAGTAGTGTTTTAATTCTTTATGCATGGAATTGTCTTTCACTGCAACTTTGAAGAATTTTTTATAAATTCACAGGCAAATCTTTTGTAAAAATATTCCATTAATTTTTTCCTTTTGTATATGTGTATAAAAGACTTGTAATGTGTACTAAAAGCTTGTCAGATTTTGTCAAGATACCCTTAGTAAACTGAAAGTTCTCGTTTGTATAGTTTTGTGATAACAGTAGTTATAGGGTCTGTCAAAATGCCAAGCCCATTAAGAGAAAGTTAAGTAAGTACTGTGTATTGGTTTCAACAAAAAAGGAACTGATAAAGGATAGATATTGTAACACATTGATGGATTTATTTAGATATTACATTTTAAATTTTATATCAATATTTTTTGTGTAAGTACATGTGTCAACATTTATTTCTATTACATTATTTATAAGTGTCATGGTTCTTTCTTTCTTTCTGCTGCATCAAGTCCCAGCAAAAAGCAAAGAAAAAACAGGTAGGTTATGATATGTGTCTATGCCTTTGGTCACCCCCCTTTTCTATATCTAATAACCTGGCATAATTTGCAGATTTAAGTTGAATGCTGTATGATTTGTTGTTGGTACTCAAATTAGTCTGCTTGTTGGTTAGGAAAAATTAACAAATGCATGAAAAATAAAATACAATTATCAGGTTATTTTGAAACATTTGGAGACATACTGAAGTGGTATACTATTTGTTGTATAAAAAGGTTTGCATAGAGCTTCAAAAAACATTTCAGCTCTAGAATTTTGGTTAAATGCCAAATAAAAATTCTGTTGAACTTTGAAACTTAAAATTTGTTTTCGTTGTTTTAATTTTTCAGTATTTTACTAACTGGTAGCTGTCATGAAACATTTCAGTTCAAATAGGCTACCATTTAGACTGACACAACATTCAGTTTACTACTTACCTTTTTACCACCAACCACAAGAACTCACCAAGAGAATATAGTAAAAAGTAATAACATTATAATGAAACTTTCATTATTACCAGAATATTTAAGGGAATTATTTTGAAAATACTTTTCATTGTGGGTTATATTAAATACTTACATAGAAGCACTCAGTTGGATGGACATTACTTTGTTTTCTGCTAAAAGTTGTGGTATATTTTAAGAACTCAGGTCACCAAGTGTAGTGAAATAAATCAAGCACCAATTCACCATTTTCAAGATTTGTGGCACAAGGATAATAAATTACTTATGTGTCTCGTACGATCTCCATATTTATTGTTGCCTTTATTATTGAAACAGGTTATTAACCAAGTGACTAATGCCAGTTGGTTGTTGCATGTTCCAGTGAGGTTTTTGTATTAAATAACATTTTGTAACTTCTGCACAATCTGTGAAGCATTTTTCGAGATCTGCTGTATTTGTTAAAATGTTAGCCAATATAACTCTTGTATGATGATATTAACAATAAAATGATCATTGCTTCCTAGTATATATAAGGGTTTTGTATTCTAACATTAACTTCATGAATAAACTGTAGTGAAAATATATTAATACAAATTGTTAATGTGCATAGGCATCCATGATTTAATGTTGAACATGAAGTTGACATGTTCATTTGTATATCTGAGCAGAAATCTGTTTGTAAATAAAAGTGTAAATTTTTTAATCCTGTCAGTTTAAGTTGATAATGGTCTACTTTATATTGTACTAAAAATAGTAACTAAATAAATGTGTAACATTATATTAATAATCTATATTGGTTTATTGCTGTGTGTGATATGATGTTTGCCTTCTGTCATGCTGATGCTGTTTAAATGCAGTTAAAGAATGATTATATATTTTTTATTAATGTTACAAGTAAATCTGTTGAACTATAATGAAAGAAACTGAAATAGAAACATATTACATTGAAATATTCAGTATTTTACAATTCATAGAGCCATTTTTCTTGTTTTTCATATCAAAAAATAACTTAGTAAGAAAAAATAATTTGCTTTAGCCTTCAGATTATAAAGGTCACAAGCGAAATGACAGTGATCCTGGAAAACCAAGAATCTTGCACAGAAAAACTAGTTTCACAGTCACAGTGTCTGATACTGAAGCCCGATCAGGTACACCAAACTCACAGAATTCATCCTTCGATGGGGATAGTAATCAGTTCTTTCACAGATCGGCATCATTCAGTGGAGCAGATGATTTGTTAACAGAACACCGTCCTTTCAGAGGCATTCCTATCAGTTTGTCACATCGAGACTTTACAGGAAAATCACACTTAAGAAGCCAGTCATTCCGTAACAATCAACTAGCAAAAACTAAGCAAGGGACTTACAACAAGAAAGAAGAGGTAAGTTTTGAGGGCAGTGCTTACTGTGTAGGTACCCTGCAATAAATAATTGAAGGATCAGCTGTTTATCTCCAGGTGTATGCATGTAAAATTTGAGTTTTTCATTTAGTTTTATTATTATTATCTTGAAATTTATAAGGCTTGAACTCAACAATACAAGTCTTTAATTTATAGATTTTGAAGAATGTGTATAGTTTATTTTTTGTTTCTTTGTTTGTTTTTAGTTGTACAGGAACTATGTCTTTGTTGTATATCTTTTTATTTTCAGATGTAAAAACTCAGTTTCACTTATACATGTTTTATCCTTAGGTGTTTAGGGATTTAAGCATCATGAAATGAGTAAGACTTTGGTTTTTCTCATGCATTTTTTTCTTAAGATGTACGAAAATTAGAAATGAATATGGATTTTGGTATTTTACATATGTGTACAACTATTTTTTATGAAATTTTTCTTTTTTTGCCAACTATAGAATACGTGAAAGTATATAACAGACGTATGCATCTGCAGATCCGTGTCTTCATATTATGACCAATTTCTATAATTTCAGAGCAATGAAGAATGATAAATGCTTCGTAACATTAATGACTATATAGACCAAACTCTTACAGGTATAATTCCTAACTACATCTTGCTTTTGTGCAATTACTTATGAATTTCTGATTTGTTGTTGTTGTTTCTTTTGTTCTCTATTTATGGCAGTTGTGAATGTCTTTCTGCCACAAAGTTTGGCAGTTCAGCAGTTGTTAATCTTATGTTTTTAGCTATGTCTTTGACACAATCATTCCAATGCTCTCGTCTTCCCCTGCCACTGTTTCGTGTTAGTTGTAAATTATATCCTCTATCTGGTAACTGTTCTCGACCCATTCACACCAAATAACTGAACTATTTCAGTCTCAGTTGTTTTATATGTTTCAGTATGGGTCTCACTACAAGCTGTTGTATAAATATTTTGTTCCTTACATTATTTTATGTGGTTTTGACAGCTTTATGGAGGCATTTCACACAAAGTTGTTCTTTGTTTGTTTTTCTGACTGACATTAATATATGAGTTTCAGGGTTAATACAATGTTGGTCTTGTCTTTTCTAAAGAGATGCCTATGGGCAACTGTGGGGGGAGCATCTGATAGGCTTCATTGTTTGCTCTCTGATACTTGATTTTATCTTTCCACCTAATTTGCCACTTTGCTGAAGGTACTTCCAAAATATTTGAATTTCTTACTTTGTTTCAGTTGGGTCTAGCCACTCTGTAAGCCTACTTGATATTTTGTCAGCACATTTGTTTCTTATACAAAGCCTTTATGCTGTACAATAAGATGCCTTCCCTTTATATCAGAGTCTTGTACCCCTTCTATGCAATGTTCAACTGTTTATGAACTATCAATTTCTTGCTCTTTCTCAGGTTTGTCAAGCATCTTTCATACATAGCTTGATGAGGAGATCCACATATACTTTATTACAGTCTCTTTTACTCCTTTTCTTCCATATGAGTATAATGATTGCTGTTTGTCAGTCTTCTGTAACTTGTTTTCACACCATGCAGTGTAAAAAATTCTTGTACCATAATATGCCAACCTCTTCACATGTTTTTATGGTTTCTGCATATAATTCATTAGAACCTCTGGGTTTGTTTCAATAACTTCTACCTTTTTGTTCCACCATATTGTATTTTTCTTTTTAACCTTCCTCCTTTTTTCCTTCTTGTACAACCCTCAGTGGTGAGGGAACCTCCCAGAGAAGGTTGTGTTCTTTCAGTTTACCTCCTCTGGGATCCAAACATCCACCCACATGGTTGCTGTGCATGGTGACCCATGAAATGGAGAAGAGGATCCTGGTGGTTGAGAGGTTCAACCCTAACACACCACTTTTGCCTTGAATTCCTGTAGATGGGAGTGGCCCCCCTTTGGGTCAGTTGGCTGATCAACTTGGGCTAGTGTCAACCAAGTACCAGTGTTGGATTTTCTCAACAGGTGTTGTGGACATGGTATCTGATGCTGGTGTTTGGGTATAGTGCTCACGAAACCCTGACATTGCTGCAGTGTCCTTGTTCGGCATTGTAGTGCATCCTCTTGTAGGGCTCTATGGTGAGTGGGGACTGAAATATTCCTTTTTTTATATGGATCCTCCAAATAAAAAATTAAATAAAATAGTGAAAAAACAGTCCATAGGTAAACGACCACGTCTTGAAGATTCTGAGCAGCAATCTTCAACATCTGTAACACCTGTTGTACCTCATTTTCTTATATTACATTCTCTTTCAGAAAAACCTTTAGGGCAAATGCCCTCCTTTTTTTATTCAGAAGGGACTAGAAGGACTTGCTTACTCTCCAAAGTCAGTAAAAAAGCTTCGATCTGGAGACATATTGGTTGAAACATCCACATCCCAACACAGTGAACTCCTCTTAAATTCAAAGACAATTGGGGATGTACCTATTGAGGTTACCCCTCTTACTGCCTTGAATTCATCATGAGGAGTTATTGTTGAGAGGGATTTGAAGAATGTCCCCGAGTCAGAGATTCTCGCTGGTTTCTCCACTCAAGGAGTTTCTGCAGTGAGGCGCATCTCCGCTCGCAAAGATGGAGTTACACTGCTAACAAATATCCTCATTTTGACATTTACATCACCATGTGCACCTGCCACCATCAAGGCAGGTTATTTAAATTGCAGGGTACCGCCATACATTCCATACCCTCTCCAATGTTTCCAATGTCAGAGGTTCGGCTACTCAAAGATGTCATGTCATGGTTCCTTGATGTGTGCTTGTTGTGGTGGTGAGAACCACAATGCCTATGAGTGTGAAATGGATCCACATTATGTCAATTGCAATGGTTCTCACCCTTCCTACTTTCATTCTTGCTTTAAATGGTTGGAGGAAAAAGAGGTGCAGCATTTGAAAATGACTCATAACATTACTTATCCAGAGACTTGGAAATTGCTGTCCACCACTGCATCTTTGACATATGCTGCTGCACTTCATTCCACAACTACAGTGGGAGTGCAATCAGATCTATCTGTGCCTCCAAGAAAATCGTTTTCAAAACATATGAAAAGTATTTTGCCCTCCATGGTTAAAAAGGTTGTTGAATCAACTTCTACACCCATCTCTGTTCCTCCCATACATTTCAACAAATCCCAAGATCCACATCCTTTGGTTCCAGGTACAGGCATTTCTTCAGATACATCTTTTTCTCCCACCCCAAGATGCAAAGCAGTCATTTGTTCTTATCCTCAGTCATTGTAATCCCCTTCCAACAACAAAGACCTGCCCAATTGACCCAGGGCATGATCCATGGAAGTTGATAAACCTCCTCCGAATAAGGGCAGTTAGGAAAAAAGACATGGTAGTAAACAGAAGGGTTCTCCAGTCACTTTCTTTGCCTACCCATCATCAAAAATGGCCACCTCGATACAATGGAACTTTCAAGGTTTACGTTCTAAACTGGATGACATCAAAACACTGATTGCTTCCTACCATCCTGCATGTCTTTCTTTACAAGAATCATTTCTGAAACCTGCTGATACAGTCACCTTTTGGCAGTTTTCTCTGTACAGAAATGACAGGCTGTGTGATGGACAAGTACATGGAGGGCTGGCACTGTTGGTTGATCGGCATGTGCCCACCCTGTCTTTGTCACTCAACAAACCCTTGGAGGCCGTAGCCATCCATGTTTCCTTGAGTCATACCATCACTGTTTGTTCTCTCTACCTGTCCCCTGGAGAGACATATAATTAATCAGACCTTGATGCTCTCGTTAAACAGTTGCTGCCTCCCTTTCTACTCCTGGGGGACTTTAATGGACATCATCCCCTCTGGGGAAGTGCTGTTCTTGATAGGAGGGGTTGCTCTGTAGAGCATATGCTCTCTGATCACAATCTTTCTCTTTTCAATACTAGTTCTTCCACTTATTTTCACACACCTAGTCAGTGCTTTTCTGCTATTGATCTCTCAGTTTGCTCCCCTTCATTATTCTCCCATTTTTCATGGAGAGTTGACAATAGTCCACTAGGTAGTGATCACTTTCCTATACTTTTGAGAGAGACTGGCTATGGTCAATGCCACTCTACCTGCGTGCCTCGGCAGAAGCTGGATCAGGCAGACTGGTTCACTTTCACTGGTCACGCAGAACTTGATCCTGCCATCGTGAGTCAGCCATCAATAGACAACTGTGTGGCAGTGGTAACTGACTGTATTATAAAAGCAGCTGCTCAGTGTACTTCTAAAACCTCAACATGTTTTCCATGATATCCTTGTCTGTGGTGGAATCCTGCCTGCCACATGGTACAGAAGGCCAAGAGGTAGCTGATGTCTGGAGCATCGCTGATACTCTAGGTGAAAGCTTTTGCCGTGTATCTAGCACTTCTGCTTGTTCCTCCACTTTCTTCGCCATCAAGACTTGGGCAGAGCTTTCACCTCTTTCCTTCTGAACTGAATCTCTGTTTGACTATAATTGTTCCTTTACACTGGTGGAACTGGAAATAGCCCTTCAGCAGTCTGGCAGTGCATCTGTTGTACCTGATGATGACATGCTGCACTATCTCTTTCCTACTTCTCTTGATATTTTTCGAATTGTTTTTACCTGGATCTGGCAGGAGGATGTTTTTGTAATGCCTGGTACCAGGCTATTTATCTTACCTTTCTCTAAGCATGGGAAAGATCCCAAGTTTCCTTCAAACTACTGTCCACTTGCTTTGATGAGCTGTCTCTGTAAGACCTTAGAGAGGATGGTTAATGCTCGTCTTGTTTGGTTCCTCGAACCAAACAACCTCCTCTCGCCCACCCAGTGCGAGTTCCAATGACAGCACTCCACCACAGACCACCTAATTCAACATGAAATATCAGTCGGAGAAGCCTTTCTCAAGCGACAACACCTTGTATCAATATTGTTTGACATTAAGAAGGCTTATGACACAACATGGAGGTATGGCATTTTGCGAGACCTCCATGTATTTGGAGCTTCAGGAGCAGTGTTCTTTTAAGGTTCCATTCTGCTTCACTGTCTACAGAGGGTCTTACATGTTCCTCGTATGGTGATCTTGTTATTATGTTCCAGTTAAAATCTCACTTAACAAATACTTTATTTTCTTTCTTAATTTCGTTTAACATATCTGCCATACTGTCAAAGAACTATTTTGTTTTATAATATAAGAATGATTATATGGTTTGTACAACTGTATGTAGGGCTACATTTTCAGTTCATTTATCCTTATTTTGATGAATCTTCCTGATGTGTATTCTACCTCCACAACATACTTTGCTATGGCCAGATATAACATGAGACCTATTTTGTGTTTTACTCTGTTTTCTTGGTCAACTCTAGACCACATGTGTAAAATCCATGCATTATTTTAATACTTAATATATTTCTTTTTTGTTGCGAGATATTCTTAGCAGCTTCATTTTGTATTTCACCATTACTTCACCAATTTCTTTCTGTTCAATCCATAGATGTTCGAAGTTACCATTCTAATCCTTGTCTGAATTGATCATTATTTGACTTTCTGTATTCCATTTAAGTCAGTTCAATTTTCCTTTGAACATTCAGAAATCCACTTCTGGCTTGCTGAGCTTGTTGCAGCTTTAGCCAGGATGCTTTAGGGTGACCCAGACCACTTTTCATGGTTACTATAGTGGTTTTGTGAGATATCTCTCACCACATGTATACTTCATCCAAACCCAATAATCTCTGACTTCATCCTGTTTCTAACTCCCATGATGATGGATGAGGGATGTGGCTTTGGGAGATGTTTATGGTATTGCTTTTAAGAATGCTGTAGTTTAAGATCAGTTCAGCTCATTATAAAATTGTTTGTATACCATTATAGTTCTGTTTAGGATGTGTTAAAGCTAAAAATTATTGATTTTCAAATGAGGGGCATGATTTAAAATTCATTTGTATGTCAAAGTATGAAGATTTTTTCCTGATGAAAAGTTGTGTCTAAATGTTTTATTATACTAATTTCTGATATTATTAATATTTTTGTATGGCTAAAGTAGATTCCTAGAGATATGAAAAAAAAACACCTTATGTTTGATATGTTCTGTTAATTGTTTTATATTTTAGGATCTGCTATTTATCCTTGAGTATGAACTGCAATATAGTATTTCAGCATCCATATCTAGTGTAATTTGTTGTGTAAACAGAAGACTTAACTATTTTCATCCAGATATCAAGTTCATTTGAACTATATATTCTTGTTTAGTGACTTGTAAAATGTTTATACATATTTATAGAAAAGCCGAAAACATTTCTGACATTATGGTTTTCACTTTCCACCAGCAATACTATGTGCAACAAAATTATCACAAAAGCAACCAATACAAAAACCACAATTTACAAATTCCACAATCATAATAATGATAGTACTTTTCTGTAGAATCATTAGTGACGTGAAGAAATCCCTGTAAAAGGTTTCCACTTCAAGAATAAAACAGGAGTAAGCAACATAAACATTTTATCCTAACTGTGAGCATACCAATTGAACTTTGAGATTTGGTTTTCTCTAAGTCAAATTCATATAAATTTTTCTGAAACTAAGCTTTAGTAATATATTTTCAGAATTAAAAGGACTATCAGTGCATATTTTTGAATTACTAAAGACATGCACTTCGATTTTCAAAAATTATTGCACTTAAACATATTTCTAAAGTTTATATTATATTTCTTTATAAAACTCTTTTTCTATAAAATTTTCAACATTTATAATGTTTCTTCCAAATTTTAAACACACTAAAAACTAGTTTGCTGTATTTCCAAGTGCATGCAGTATGTGTTTTTCTGGATTTCCAAGTACATGCTTTATTTTTCTAGATTTCTAAGAACATCTGGTGAGTTTGTATGTCTGTTTTTTGTGTTTTCTACCACATTCACTGTCTTTCTTTAGATTTTCAGACGTGTAGTATGTATATTTCTCTAAGATTCTTAGCATATCTAGTGTGTGTGGGTTTATATTATGAAATATATTGTGTCTTTCTCTGCATTTGCAGGCATATATAATGTATGTTTCTCTTGATTTTCAAACTCTTGTAGTGTGTACTTTTCTTGATTTCCGAGTAAGTGCAGTTACAATAATTAGTACTACAAGTTTATGTACTGGATGAGTTTTGTTAACTCAAGCTGTATATGAACAAATGTGACTGAAACTGAAGTGATTGTTGCATCTCTAATTTGGAATTTTTTTCATAATATATGAATAACGTGACTTTCAGTATTTTTGTTTTATGTTGTTACATTAGATTATATGATGCTTTTTTACTTAGTTTATTGATAATGGCTTGAAGGCAGAGATAGATCAGGAGAAAAGTCAGAGTGGTCAGCAGAAAAGAGAACTTTCAGTAAGTGTTTCTTTCTTCTACTTGGCTGATCTGTTTGAAAACAATAAGTACAATTTTTTTTTTTAAGTGTTGATAATGGTAGGAGTTTCAAAACTTGTGTTTTTTATTCCATGTTGGTGTTGCTTTTAAAAGCAGTGCATTCTTCGGATAAGTGCAATGTTATCAAGATGTGATTTGTTTTATTACTTCACTTTTGTTAATAATAACATGATCATATCTCTTAACTGTTTATATTATCACAATAATACTAATCATTTTAATCACATCTTTCTTTACTGGTTTTCTATGTGTTGTCAATAAAAATAATGTATAATAACATTTTATCTACACTTAATATATTCTATGCCATAGATGATGCCTTTCACTGAATGTTGGCTTGTTATAACATACAGTCTATTTGAAATGATATTACTTTCAGTCACTATGAATCAAGTTGATCATGCCAAAGCAGTGGAAGTATTACTCATTATTTGATAACGGTTGTGCTAGTGCACCAGAAAGACTGACATTAATTCTTATTGCATCTTTCTTGACTTGCCCAATGTAGGTTTTCAGTAAGTAAAAATAATTGGCAGGTTTAGTTATGTGTATATTGTACCCTTAATATCAGAGATGTTACCGAGTAATGGATTATGATTCACCAACTTTTTCATTATAAACTTTAAATGTTGTAACTAAAGCTGGATTTATAAAGTATGATAGAGTAAACAGCATTTCTTTGGTAATGACTTATAACAATAGATAAAATGTGATAGAAATGCTTCGGTATACACTTCTTACCCAAGACATTATTGAGTATGAAAAGAATGAGGTAGTTAAAGTTATCACCCATTTTATAGTGATGTGATACCAAATCCATATGTCAGGTAATGCCCCAAGCTTTGTCAGCTTCAATGTTATACAATTTCTTTTATTGTCATAGAATAATGGTTTGTTTTTCCTGACTTTCATTATTATTACAAATAAAGTTGTGAATTGAATGTACAGATTCTCCTTTTGTTTATTACTAATTATGAGAAATGTGATTTTTTTCATTGTCAAGTTGTAATATTTTAAAAAAACTGTTAATTATAAGTTTTCACTAATTTTTAAAAATTGGGTTTATACAAAGATTAGTAAATCTTTTAAAGAAACACTGATCTTCATAGATTCAGTACCAAAATCTCATTTCTCTTGTATAATTGAAAATCACTCTTCACTTTTACTTGTTATTAAAGATTTATAACTTCTTTTAGAAAATTGTAACAATTATTGCTGATGTAACAAATGGCTTATATAAATAGTGTTCTGAGAACTACTGTGTTTGTTGTATCCCAGCTGGCCTGAAGATCTGTAGATTGAATGAAATACATCATCAACAACAAATGTGACAAATACAGTGTGGCTAGAATACTATTGTTATACACTTTTTTAATTCTTGAAAATCCCTAAGGGTCCAGATAAAGATGTGTTTAAAAATACAGTTTTCTTCACTACTGTAAGAATTACTATTTATTGATTAAAACAAAAAGGAAAAAAATATTATTAATGTAAGAAATACTGTGTTGGTTTCAAATATTTATTAAACATCAATCATTTCTCAATGGGTTTTTTTTTCACTAATATAAAAATAACTGTTTTAAGGTATTTGTTGTAAAACACAGTTATATCATTAATAACAGAATAAGAGTTGTCTAGCATCAGCTATTTATTGACATAAAAACTTCATGGTTTTTGCTACTTGTTACATATTATAAATTACCTCAGGTGAGTCTCCAGTTTATTATGTTACATATTATGATTTCAAATAGCTGGGAATTCAAAGTTAATTAAATGTTGATATGTTTTAAATTTATGATATTTTCCAAGAAGATTGATACATACAGTTTTCTTAATACAGATAGTTATTACAAATAATAAATTATATATAAAAGTTTTTACAAACATTACTGAGTCTTCTATCTGGTCTAGAACTGAATATTTTATCAACGGTCCAGGTCCACGATGAGTGAAATAATTTTATGGTGATACACAGATACACTTCACTCAATGTGAATGCAAGCTAGCTTTATTCTTGTTTGTCCTGATGTGGTTTACAAGCTTATTTTTCACAAGGAAGATAAATATCTAATGTTCTTATAGAAATATTAAAATCTAAAGTTAATTCTCTGAAGTTGAATGGTTTGTAATGTTCAGAATCTACAAATGTTCCTGATCAAATATCTATCTTTCTGATTAATAAGCATTTGTCACAGTTAAAGCTGTTGAGGCTTATAGTCTACTGACTAATGACCAAACACTATTCTGTTACTAGTTCTTGGCACGTTGATTTATAATCTGTAGGCAAAGTTCCAGAGAGTTCACTTGGCCCAACAATATTCAAAGATATGCTAGTACTTTAGTAAAACATATATTGTTGATTCTTACTCTTGAGAATCTTCTACAAATTTAGAGAACAGGCAGGACTTGCACACTATACATTTAACAATATAAGTTACATACATATCTAACTATATATTAAACTGAAACAAACATAGATATTGAAATAATATTAAATCCACTGCATGCTGCTGTAGGAATTACTGTTTGTTGGTGTAAGCCTTGTGGTCACTCTTATATTTTATGTTTGTGAGTTTCAACATACATGTGTGACATCTTGTATATTGGGGTTTGTCAGAAGTTCAAGCTCTTAACTGCCACATGTTTGCATAGAATAAGTGTAATCATACCACTTTGCCAAAATAAATACTTTTCATTGTGTAAACATTATTATACATAACTCAGTGACCATTCAACTTGAATCTGATAGCTGTCAAAATGAAGTTTTTCTGAGCTGTATATGTGTCAGAATTTATGCTTTGCCACATATTCTATGTTGGTTATGCATTTATTTGCAATATTTTAACAATAAGAAATCAATACATATATGACTTTTGTTAGTTTTGTTTTAGTTCAGCCAAAAGGCATTGAATAAATTGTTGACTGATTTACAAAAATGCTGACCTCCTGTATTGAGCTGTTTTGACATCAATGAATATATGCACATGGATCATAAATGTTTATCAGAGCTGTAGACATGTTTTTTTTCAGTTATCACTCTTAATTTTAGATGCAGCCTCTTGGGGGCTGATACTGTTACTAGCACCATATGCAGTAACTAAAGAAAATGCAAACAAATAATTTTTCTTTTTTACTGCCCCTCAGTGTGGATTCATGTACGTGGATCCCAAGATTCATTCAAACCACTGTCCAATTACTTTACCCCTCTGTGTGGATTCCTGTATGTGGTGAGGGGACCTCCCAGGGAAGGTTCTGGTATTTTAATTTACCTCTTCTGGGATCTAAACGTTCACCCATGCATTTGCCGTGGGTGGATACCCATGAAAGGGAGGAGAGGATCCTGGTGGTTGAGGGGTCCAACCCTAACACATCACTTTTGCCTTAAATTCCTGTAGACGGGCGGCCTTGGAGTGGTCCCCCTTGGGTCAATCGGCTGGTCCACTTGGACTAGGGTCAACCAAGTACCAGTGTTGGACGTTCTCAACAGGTGTTGTGGATATTGTTTCTGATGCTGGTGTTTGGGTATAGTGTTCACAAAACCCTGGCATTGCTGCAGTGTCCTTGTTTGACATTGTAATGCGTCCCCTCGTAGGGGTCAGTGGGCATCGAAATTTCCCTTTTTATTATGGATCCTACAAATAAAAATTTAAATAAAGTAGTGAAAAAACAGTCCAAAGGTAAACATCCACATCTTGAAGTTTCTGAGCAGCAATCTTTAATATCTGTTACACCTGTTGTACCTCATTTTCTTATCATACATTCTCTTTCAGACAAATCTTTAGGGCAAATGTCCCCCTTTTTTATTCAGAAGGGACTGGAGGGACATGCTGGCTCTCCAAAGCTAGTAAAGAAGCTTTAATCTGGTGACATATTGGTGGAAACATCCACATCTCAACACAGTGAATTCCTCTTGAATTCAAAGGCAATTGGGGATATACCTATTGAGGTTACATCTCATGCTACTTTGAATTCATCATGAGGAGTTATTGTTGAGAGGGATTTGAAGAACATCCCTGAGTCAGAGATTCTCACTAGTTTCTCCACTCAAGGAGTTTCTGCAGTGAGACATATCTCCACTTGCAAAGATGGAAGTATGATGCCAGCCAATATTCTTGTTCTGACATTGTGCCAGAAGTTGTGTTGTGGTTCCCTGAAGTGTGCTCGTTGTGGTGGCAAGTGTGAAATGGACCCTTATTGCATCAATTGCAATGGCTCTCACCCATTCTACTTTCGTTCTTGCCCTAAATGGTTGGAAGAAAAAGAGATACAGCAGTTGAAAATGATTCATAACATTACTTATCCTGCCATTGCTCCTTTTGGCCTTCGTATCCAGGCGCAGTTGGACAAATTGGGTCTGTCCTTGGATAACATTGCTTTATTCACAGGTCAGCCCATCCCACCATGGCTTCTTACAGTCTTCAAATGTGACCTTTCCTTAAGTCATCTGAGAAAAGCAAATACTCCCAATTGGAAGTACCATCTTTTATTTGCTGAACATCATTCGAACCATCCTTCCATTCCTATTTATACGGAGGGTTCAAAACCAGGTGACTCTGTAGGCTCTACCATGGTTTGTTTCAATTTAGTGGTTGCATGCAGAGTCACCTCTACAGCTTCTGTATTCACTGCTGAACTGTATGCCATTTCTCTTGCCCTGAATCACATTGAAGCTAAGCAGTGCTCAAACTGTACTATTTATACTGACTCGCTTAGTTTTCTATTGGCCCTGGAATCTCTTCACTTTTGTTCATACCCTGTTCTTGCTGATATTCAAAACTGACTGGCCCATTTCTCTTTAGCATCTACTTCTATTCAGTTTTTCTGCATACCGGGCCCCATTGGTATTCGAGGGAATGAGCTTTGAGCTCGTTGACACTGCAGCTAAACTGATCTGCTCTGTTACTATCACTGCTGTTCCATATGCAGACTATGGTCCTGTATACAAGGCTTGGCTCTGTGCCAGCTGGCAGTCGACTTGGAGTGAGCAACGTGAAAACAATCTATTCCAAATAAAACCAGATATTGGACTTTGGCCATCTTGCTTCTGTAAGGATCAAAAAAAGGACATTGTTCTAACTGGACTACACATTGGTCACAGTTTTTAACTCATTGTTTTCTTTTATCTATAACTGATGCACCAGTGTGTAGTCTGTATAACACTCGGGTCACAATAGGCGACGTTTTACTTTCTTGCCATTGTTAAGCCTCTCAATGGTGGCACCATTTTAAACGTATTCTGTCCCAAGGTTTATCTGTGATGTTAGACAGTGTGACTGGTGATGGTAAAATTTTTAGTTTTTTAATTTCTACCTTAACCCTTTTTTATTGTGGTTCCCTTTTAAGAATCACAGTCCATCTAGTTTGATTTGAAATTCGAAAATGGCCATAATGTTAAATAACTTGAAACCAGGACTGGAAAGGCCAACTTCAGGTGACTAACGCTGCTGTTTGAACTACCCATTAGTCATCCTGGCGAGTTATTATTAAAATTTTGCAACACGTCTTTTAAAACCTTTATTACTTTACTTTTTGAAAATGGCCATATCGTCAAATAACTCAGAAACAGGACTGGAAAGGCCAACTTCAGGTGACTGATGGTGGTTTTTGTACTTACCTCTTCGTCTTCCTGGTGAGTTATGATAATTACAATTATGCTACAGAAAGTTCTTTGATTTCTATTACTGTAGTTTTTTTCTTAATGTTGTAGACTAGATGTAAACATTTGTTTTATGCTATTTGTTTTTTTTTAAATTTTGTTTTACCTTAATTTCCTTTTCTGAATGTTTACATTAATTTTACCTTTTTCTGGATGTTTGGTGCAGATAGCCTAGCTGCTTTGTGCCATAAAACACTAAATCAGCCAACCAGTCTTATTTACTGAAGTGGAATCAAGCAGTGTGTTGAACTTTAAATAACTAGTGTTAGTTGAAAGTAGTTCTTGCTAGAGTTTTTTTATCTTAGTGAACAACAACAATCATTATTCCAATTGATTGACTTTTCTGATGTTCATTTTTGAGTGTATGTGTATATAATAGCATGGTCACGATGGTAGGAAATACTTTTATATACTACATTTGTGAAAAGAGAACATCACATTCAAATATTTTAATTTTGCAAGATAGTGTAGTAAGTGAAATATCATTCACAATGTATAAAGTACAAAAGACAATGGTTCAGTTTTTCCCAGTACAAGGTTACTTGAATACAGAATTGTTGTTTCCATTATTATTTTGTGTCATCAGTGTCATTATCCCTAATAAGATCAGCCCTTAAATTTACATGTATTGAACAAACAAGCAGAATATTGTCAAAAAGTTACATGAAGGAAACTAGTACAATGCTGCTTAGTATTTTAGAAACTTTAGTTGTCTTTTTGCTCTTTCCACATGGCTTCTTTCATGAGAATTCTTATTAATATCATATTAGTTGCACCAAGCTAGGTTTTACACTTGGTAAATGCAAAAATATTTAATTTTACTTTTAACAGAAAAAATAAATCATGAAGTGTGAATCCTGTATCTGCCATAATTTCATCACCAGGCAAAATGTTCTGATATTCCATATCTGTGAGACAGTTCATCAGATATCAAATGTAGCTCAAGTTGCATTAAAACAAACATTAATTGATCATCTATTTGCAGTTGATAATTTAAAGTATTGAATTCAGTCATTATGTCAACCAGGGTTAAAAGAAATTTGTTTGGTTACATCTATAAAGATAAACATAAAAACTAAACTTAATGCTAACAGTACATTATTACAGGTTAGAGAACATGTATGAATAAATATTTTATAAAATACAATAATCTAATAGATGTGTTGACTGTGTATCAATTCAAGTAACACAATAAAGTCTGAAATAAACATGTGAAGGAATTACAGGTACATGTACAACATACAAGGATAAAATAAATTAATCCACTTTAAAGCAAAATATTAAGTAAACCTATTTATCATCTGTAATATACCTTTATAGAGAAGTGTGTCACTATTTATAACCCCATTTTTAAAGCTGACTTTATCCTTTCTTCAAGTTTACTCTGTATTCCTTTTGCTTCTATTAACATTAAATTGGTTTGGGTACATCTTGTTTGAAAGTCTGACCAGGGTGTTTCATACATGTGATCATTGTACATAATATAGATTCATCATACTGGGTGCTGGTGGTAAGTACATGTAAAACATTGAGTTACGTCGTCACTGCACACACGTGGCTTCTTGATGCAGTTCAATGTCAACATCCATTAAAAGGTTTGGAGACATCATTATCATGAATGTCAAATTGTTCATTCATGTCAATCAACTTTTGTCAACCAGGCATGGCTTTTTTCTCAATTTAAATTTAGGGAACAGATTTCTTTCAGTTGGTGCTCTGTCTGGAAAATGTTTTAAGAAAACATATGCTTTCCAGGTTATGTTTTTCTGTTTATTGCTTTTATCCATTTGAACTTGTTTATTTCTTCACATACTTGTACATGGAGTCACTCCACTTTTTTTTCATTATCCATTGCTAATTCTTAAAGTAAATAGTAATTTAAGAAATGTAACCAAAGGATTGATATTCTTGCTGTTAGAGACATTTTTCCTTTCACTATTATAATGGTAGACACATCATATGATTGATTATTTACATTATATATAAAAAGTTGGTTAATTGTAAATACATGTTCCAGTAAGCCAGACACAGAACTTAGTTAAATCTCATTGAAAGTCAGTAATAACTTACATCAGTCACTAGGAAAAGAAGTGCCTATAACTAAAACTTAAATTTGAATACTGTTGAGTTTGATTTGCATAGAAATTGCATTGACTGCATTTTTCAGTCAAGTTTTAAGAATATTACCTAGTTAATGGTTTAAAATAAAATTCTATGAAGTTTAATTCTTATAAACTATAGGACTGATTTTACTCAAAGTTTTTGTTTGTTCATATTGAGATTTTTAAAATTTGAATTTAAATTTAAGTAAAAACTTTAAAGTATCAGGTGTAGAACTTGTTTCATGGCAACTTAAAACAAAATTCACAGAACTAAGTTACAGAATGAGTAATATTGTATCACCTTATTTTCATATTAAATTGAAAATTAATAAAAATAACAAAAGATTAAAAAATAAAAAGCAGGACTTAAGCACTAACACAGTGAATAATATTCTGAGTGTTATTATATACTTTAAACTTTTTGTGACCCTGTGTAATTTTGAGCACCACACTAAAGACACAACCTACCTGGTTGAAATCTTGGTTTGAAAAGAATAATATGGCTTCCAAGCACTTTAAAATGTCTTGGAAAGCAACTATGGGGACATTCTGAGCTTTTAGTTGGTTATTTTTACTTCATGCATTGAAGCTAGTATATATATGAGGGACCATTTCCAAAAATAGAAAGAGGGGAGTGAAAGGTGTATTTGATTCAGTACATAAGTTATATCTCAACATGTAAGGAAAATAAAGTTCATATTTTGTATTATGGGTTGTCAGTATCAGTAATTTGAGTTCCTGATTCATATCAAACTAAGACTTAAGTGTTTTGACATCATAAACATCTGATTTGAACTAGTGTTGCATTTAACATACCATGTGACTCACAGAAATTTATATTTAAATGTGTTGTCTTAATATTATATTTACTTTTAAATTAAAAATAATACTACAATTTGAATTATATCTACATTTTGATACCAAACTTATTGGCATAAATTCACAGAATATAATAGTTTAATAAAATTGTGAATGTAAGTCAACAAATGAGATGACATAGCCTTTTACCCATCAGTATAGGGTTAAAGAGCATCAAGATTGCATCTCAAGTGAGCTTTTATGTATATTTTAAATCAGTACTAGCCCCTGTCAGCACTGGCAGAGGTTTTGATTACACATCTACATTTCAAATGTTTAATGTTGAACCCTTCCATCAAAAAAGTAATCATTTTATTGTTTTTCAGTTAAGTGGCTTCTTTGTGAGTTGAGACTGTAATAATCAACCCTTAAACTGAAAAAAACATTTACAATAACTGCATTAAAATTTATGAATTTATTTAAACAGGAACAGAAACTAAATAGCACTTAAGTATTTAGTAAGTTCCACACTTCATGCAATTAATTAAATATTTTTACCATCAGAAGAAAAATATCAAGGTATATGAGTGAAATCCTCCCATGCTAGGACTTAAATTTGTTCATGAAATTAATAATTGTAAACTGTTTATTAAAAATTTATATCCATTCTAAAAGTTATGATACATTTGTGTCAAGTATTTATTTTAAAAATTGATTTTTGTTACTACTTTAGGCATTGGACTGCCTAGTAGTGTCAGCTATTTATCAGCTATCAGCCAAACTTCGTAGTACAGCAAGAATCATTCTGGAAAAAGAGAAGTAAGTGCAATATTTTTATTAATATGTTTCAGAAGTGAAAATAAATCAATAGAATCTCAGAACATTACACTATATTCTGTTTTAAATGAGCTGTTTTTCCCAAGAAACAGGCATCCAACAAACAGTGACACACGGCTAATGATTGATGAAGTTCTTCCCCAGATTACAGACAAGAGACTGCCAGACTACACTCTTGACATTAATCATACTAATTTAACCAGAGAATTGTCTAGTGTTCTGAAGAATCTCAAACGTGTAGAGCAAGGTATTGAAGGTAAATAGATTTTTCAGTGACATTATATTCATTACGTATTACAATTTCAGTTAGGCAGAAAATTTAATTTAGAAGTTATATGAATTTTGATATGTATCAGATTTCTAATATTTGCCAAAAAGATTGATACTCAGTTCTCCTTCATAATGCAAATATATTTTAATATACAAATAACAATGCAGTTTATAATGACATTTATTACAAATAATTGAGATAAATAATATATATATATATATATATATACAGCAGTTTTACAAACTTTCAGACAATAATAAGTATTATGTTCAGTCTAGAGCTGAACGTTTTATCAACAATCCAGGTACACAGTGAGCAAATTAATTCTTAGTTGAAATTGTTACACCTCATTTATGCTAACAATGTCTTTTCTTGGCTGGCCTCACACTGGTTACAAATTCACTTCTTTTTAAGGAAAATATCCAATATCCTCATAAAAATAAGTGTCAAATGTTAATTCACTGAAGTTGAACAATTTGTTGTAATGTTCAATATCTGTAAACATTCCTAGTCTAATTCTGAATTTTTCTGATTAATAAGAGTTAATCACAATTATAACTTCAAAGGCATATCGTAGACCGATTGTAACTCACCAATAGTTATAATATTGTTTCTTGGTGTATTGGTTTATGTAGCTTTAGGCAAGATTTCAGAACTTTCAATAATGTTCAAACACATGCTAGGATTTTCATAAAATAAATACTGTTGATTTTAACTCTCATGAATCTTCTGCAGAGTTAGAAAACAGGCAGGACTTGCACATTACACATCCAACAATATGTCATATGCATTAAAAAAAACTGTATTGAAACAAACATAGGCACTAAAATAAATATATAACAGTAAATCTGTTACAGTAATCAATGCTTTTGCAACTAGTTCATATTTTCATGATCTGAGATTTTTGCAGTATGATTCTCATGAACTTGTACTAACAAAAAATATTAAGCTAGTATTTGACTAAAGAATGGAACGAATTTTGTAATGCTCATTGTTTGGAAGGTTTTCAGTAATGTGGAATGTATCATTTAACTATTGGTCTTACTTCTAAAGATCTAAGTATATTATTATTATTAGCTTTTTTTTATCTTTGTTCCACATAAAAGAAATGTAAATCTTATGTTTCTGAACTTTGCACCACCATATTAGGTTTTACATAAGGCATTTATCTTAATATTGTAAACAAATGGGATGGTTTGTGGCTATAAAGTGTAAGGTTTTAAATAACTATATTTGATTACCTTTTTGCAGTTGTAGCTACACTAATGGACTCTCAATGTGAAGATGAATCACCTAAACAGAAGGAACAGAATGCCTCTCATAGTGGCTTTTTTATTGTAGATGTTTAATTTTGCTTTTTTTTATTTTAAGTGGTGGTTGTTGCGTGCAAGGCTTTTAATATGAATGTAATATAGCCAGTAGTTATTAAAAAAAAAAAAAGTATACAATATTAACAAGAAGGTGATCTGTGATGTATAGATGCCTAAAGTAGCAGATGTAAAGATTTCTGTGTTTGCAGCGAGAAATATTTAATATTAACTTCTTGTACATACTATATTATACCTTGTATTTTGTTTGGTATAAGCTATTAGCTGATATTAAGGTTGTGTTTGGTTAACAATATAATTTGTCACCCTATCTTTTACCTTTTAACTAACTGGTAGCCATGAAGATGAGATTACATTAAATATTAAAGCTCTTTTGAGGAATTATTTATGTAATAGTAAATGTTACCTTCAGTCACATTCAAGTTATTTATTTTATTGTTTTAAGTAGACACTTCTGGTGATGGTAACACATAATCATATTGTTTGAAATTAATGATAAACCTCATGTATGTATCTGTCTATCTATCCCAAATTGTTCTTTCTATGAAGAAGTTTATTTTTTGTATCCTACATTCTTCTTATCAGCAAAGTAGCCTAACAGATGCTCCTATATCTATTTTGCTCTGTTTAACAAGAAGTTATTTTTTTATATTCTGTCATGTTCTGATTACTTGAGTAATAATGAATATTTCTGTCTTACTCCATATTATGTAGCAAAATTAGGTAACATTATAATGCAAATTAGTTCCATTGCTTATCTTTTTCTTTCTTGAAAGAATAGTTGGTATTTTTGCACCTTCTCTTGCAAACAAGAAGAGCTTGAGCCCATTCTGTCTGTCATGAAAGAGTTAAGATTTGTGTATTCCACTCTGACATAAAGATTTATATCCTAACCTTCATTTTGCTTCACAATTTTTTATTAGTTGTATTACCATGTTAAGCCAACATTGTTTTGTTTAACATGAAGATTTTACACTTGTCTTGATTTTTTCTCTTCTTTTTAGCAAAAAAAAAAAAGTTCTTGGCACTGCTTGTCCGTTATGAAACTTTTATAGTTCTGTTGTTTTATCCTGTTTGATCAAATTAGTATTGCTGTAATTTACTTTATTTTATTCTGTTCTAAAAGGAACATACTCTTTTTTATTTTTATTTTTCTCTCTTGATGACTCTTGCCCCATCTGATGAACAGAGTAAGTATTGAATTCATGTTAATTAATGAGATACCAGTTAGTAGTGTTTAAAGCATTCCATATTTAGGCCCACTGTTTAGCTAGTTTAAGCTAGTACTCATAAGTGTGGAGCTAGTGATAATTAAATGCTCATGTTGTTCAGTGATTTTTTTAATGTAAGCCCTTCTGTGGATTTATTCCACAGCTTGTAATATCCACACTACTAGTATTTCTCTCTTCATTTGAAAGTAACTTGTGATAACACTGTTTCTAACTTTCCTATATTCCTGAAAATTGTGAATTTTTGATTATCACCCCTTTGTAAATTCTTCACATTGAAATTTGTGAATTGGGTTATTTTAATTGTCTCTCTCTCAATGCTTATAACTTCTGTTTGAAACATGCAGGTCCAAACCAAATATATAAAAATATTATGCATCTTATGGTTTCCTTTGTTCTCATTTTCTTACATTATTAAAAATTAAGTTTGTTTTAGTGACTGTTTCATTAATGTTGTTAATATTTGATTTAAGAGTCAAAATTTTCTTTTGTATACTATGACTCCTTTATGCAATCTAATTTTGTGTTTTAAAATGATTTGAGGTTTGCCATTTCTGCCATTCATTAAAACAGCTTCCACCATGGCAGTCTTTAACATTTATTAAGGAAAATACAAGATTTATTTGAAAACGTATAAAATTGTAAGATTTGTTTAAAACCTTGGACATTTTTTATACTGAATTTCTCTGAAATTTCAGTTAAATTTCAAAAGTGCTACATAATGAATGCATTAGAGGTTTTTAAAGCTTCTGCATATGCATAGTTGTGGATAAACAAGTTCTTTTAGGTGGTTACTGATCTACTATTTCTCTGTAAACAGTAATCACCTACCTTTAAATTTCAGTTAATCACTTGTTTATTTTTAATATTTCTTTGTATCAAGAGGTGCTATTTACTTGTATTTTTGTAATATTAATCTTTCAGATGAAAAAATGTTTATATAGTTGTGAATTACTATGGTACCATGTTGCAAGAAGTGAATGAAAGATGTATTTGAAAAATATGGAACTGTCATGCAAGTCAGTAAAACAAAGGTTAAACTATAATCTAGAAAGCTTTTGAACTTTAAAATTTTTGGAAAAAATTCCATCCATTATTGTTCATTTTCACCTGGTTTTCATTTTCTGTCTTGGTAGGTTGTAAGCTGATAATTACCAGGTTATTTGATTTTTTGGCTAGGGGAGGTGGAGTCTATTGATCCTCAGGTCATAATTACTGTCATGAACAGTTGTAACTTGTGGATTGTTATGTTGTCTTTTATCTTGAATATTCAGAGTCTAAAAGTAAGGAAATATTTATCATTATAACAGTAGACATATGTAGTCTGATAATCATTAATCCATCCAAGCCTATCTTAAACATTTGTAGTTTTATGGTTATCAAGGCATTATTGCATTTAATTTTGAATATTTTAGACCTGAAGATAGTCGTATTTATACTGACCAACTGAAACTTAATAATTATTTTAGAGGTCAAAATATTTACCTGATTATAAACAAATCATCCAGTCCATAGCATAACTGTAATAACATACATTATCCACGCCTCTATTTTAAATATTCTGTTATTTATTTTTGATCATTGGAGTGCTGAACAGTTTGAGAATATTGGTCGTTGGGTCCTACTAACTATTAAGTGTACAATTATAACCATGATAACAAAGTTATCTAAATTTTTCTGTTGGACACTTGTAAGTTAATGATCAGTGGATTGTCTTGATTGTTTAGAAAATTTTTAATATTAGGATCACTAAGTTATCTTGACTTCTATTCTGAACACTGGTACCCTTGTTAATTACCATATTTCATTAACTTCTGTTTTCACAGTTACTGCCTGATTTGGGCCTCTGTAACCATATACTTAGACCTGTGACCAACATGTCAGAAGGGTTTTAAATTTTAGAGTATCCCTTCTTATGGTACAACATAATGAAATCAGTATGATATTGTAGCCTTATGTCTGCTGATCCCAAAAGTTGCATTGGAGTTGCCAACTACTTCATCTAGTGTATTTTTTAACGGTTTCCAAGATAACCATGTAATGTAAATCCAAATGCTTTCAGTTAAAAGTCTTATCTTAGTTCTAAACTTTAGAATATTTTGTTTAATGCACCTGGATATTTTTATAGTTATTGTGTAGCATAGTCAGATGAGTTTTTTGATAATATCTGCATAAACTGGTCCTGTTTTGGTTTATAAGAGAAAAAAATCATTTTGTCACATATATCACAGTTTGTCAAGATAAATTGCATATATTTCTATAATAATCAATTCTTAAGTAAGTGTCAGGGGCACAAGCACTAATTTTTCTGTACACACTAAAATAGTAGACCTAACATTTGATTGTGTATTTTATAAAATTACTGCAGTGTTTCATATCACAAATAAACCATTTTCACAATTCAGAGTATTGGCTGTGTGATTTCTGTAACAAAGTGCTAAAAATAAAGTGGCCTATACCATGTAAAGAAACAGAATAAAGAAGTGTACACAAAATTGACATTAAAGCAATGAGCCACTGGCCAATCTAGTAACAGCAAATGTTTATTGTATGAAGAGCTCTATGTTTATTTATTGTATCAAAAGCTCTCTATGTATTTATTGTACCAAGAGCTCTCTGTGTATTTATCCATTGAAGTGCCATAAAACATAAACACCTGTAGAAAATACAACATTTTTATATGTTCATAATACTTGAATGATGCTCAGACTATGAGAGAGGGATAGTATTTGTAAGTGATACAACAAACAATATGGACCCCAGAGTCCCATAGTAGAGTTTAAAATGTTTCAGAGATAGTCTGTGTTAACTCCACATGCAAAAAAATGTACTTGAAAATAATTTATGAATAAATGAGAAAGAAACAATACAAAATATAGAAATTTGCATCAAAGGCTGTAGGGATCATTCTTCTTTGGAGACTTCTATTTATAATATAGACGGGCTTTCTCCCTGATTTTTGTCATATTGGAATCAAAAGTTATTAAAATATAATGCTAATTGTGAAATATACTCTGGTGCATCTAACAATTTTTCTGAGGGTTAAATGTAAGTTAAGAATGGTAACTAAATTACAGTACTTAAAAATGGAAAAAAGAAAGTACATTGACTAGGTATTAGCAAATATCAGGTTACAGTATCATAAGTTTCAGTATTCCATAGATAAAAGTGTCATGAAAAACTGGAATTTTGGTCACTGGTCTGAATGTAAAGCCTTACCTTGCTAATCATTAGATCTTTCTAGTGTTTATTTTGGATGTTGCAGTCTGGTTTTCAGCTTCTCATCTGTACTTTTAGCTTATTGATTGTAAGGTCTGTCTACCTTCATACTAAATAGTAACTTAATGCTCACTGTATTTTCCAGTCTGTTCTAAAAACTGTAACCTGAGTGTCTCAGGCTTGGCAATTTTATGAACTATATATTAATAATCATTAAGTAATCCTAAACTTTATTCTGGACTGTTGTAGCCAGATGGCCATATTTATCCTGGACAGTTGTAACTTATTGTCCATCATCTAATTTGGGTACTGATAATTTGTGATGGGATCATTAGAGGCACTAAAAAGGTTTCTTTGAAATTGTATAATTTCAGTCAGGAAGTTGTTTTGTAATTTCTCATGGACAGTTATAGCTTGTTCAAAACAGCTCTAAACATTAATATATTACTTGATAATCATCCATTCATTCTGATCTTTTTGTCAACTTAATGATCATCAGATTGCTTTAACTTTTACCTGAAAACTGGTTATATTGATTATCAAGTCAATTTTGTCCTTATCCTTAACTGTCAGAGCTCAGTGAACATAGTGCCATATCTTCTTTCCCTCACAGTATTTTTCCTGATGATTATTAGATCATTTTTACTTATTCCTGATAAACATAACCTGACCATCATTATTTTGGTATGATCTTTAATCTAGAAAGTTTTAACTAACTGATTAAACTAGAAAGATATAGCTAACAAATTATACTAAAAAGTTATAGTTAAGTGATTAAAAAGTTACAACTTGGTAATTAAAGTAAATTTGTAGTTTACATATTATTAATTCATTGGTTTTTTTTATATCAGACTGTTGTAGCTTCATGAATCAGTTGTTCTGTATACTTTGTTAGTGTAAATATACATTCCCAGATATTCCTTAACTTAATAATTGATACCAGTAAGATATTCTGATTATTAGTCACATAATGCGTGTTTGATCTTTGAATCAGAAAATGTCTAACTTATCCTTTCAGTATTAATAACTCAATCACAACTGAATATTATTTTAATAATGATGATATGCTTCAACTATTTTTCAAGTTGATTATCCTGTATAAAATAGACATCTTGTAATCAAAAATATGTCTGCTTAAAATTTTAAGGTCTGATCAAGTCAGTTTTACCTATGTGTAAACAGAATTACGCCAGTGTAATTTAGTGAATGGATTACTTGTAGTGCAGTACTTCATACCATATAAATATTTGAAGCTACTCTACAGTTGTGGATGTGATGAGCATGGTTTTGTACTTTGAAATTTTACTTTTGTTTTTCAGATTCTATGTTTTCACTGGTTTGTAGTTATTTCTAGGTTTTTCACCTTACATAAATTATATTTTTGATTATTAGGAAATGACAGACTTAATGTTCCTCTTCCACAGATTTGGTAACATTTGTCTCTAGTGGACTTGTTTAAATAAGAGCATTTTTTGCCAATCTTGCCTAAATTTTGCATTGTTCTATCTTTGCTATCATAAACTATAGCTAACTATATTGAAAAGTAATATAAAGGTTTAGACTTTAAAGACTAATATAATCTATTTTCATGTTCAGAGGCTTTGGTCATACAATAGATCTCTTTTGAAGGATTCTACTGTGTTTTCGTATTTTGTATCGACACACATGATACTGTAGTGTTTTTTCATTATCTGTGCTAAATGTGTATGTGAAATTATTCAGTTTTCCCCACTGATTGTTATTGCCATCAGTTGATATGTCAACCAATTGAAAAAGTATTGCTGAAACAATAAAATTAATTATATAATAATATGTTTCTGTAGTGTTTATTATAACAGGATTTTGAGATCATGTGATGTAATGATCAATATAGAACATTCTACAGAATGCTTTAAGAAATGTTGCATGCATTGCTGTATAACAGACCCAAAACTCAAACATCTTTGTAAAGTTCACTGAAGAAGAATAATGAACTACTTGAAAGTATTCAGGTTTTGTGTCATGTTTTAAAACCATTGCAACTTTTGTATATGATTCTGTTGGCTAACTTCTTAATCACACTGAATAAGTAGGATACTAGTGTATTGAACTACAGCATGTTAAATAAGCATTAAATATGTTGTGATCATGAGTACAGTGATCTAACATTAAATTTCTCTATGGAATGTTCAGGTACTGAGAATGAGGTTAAAAGCATTGTATTTATTGTTGCAAGTGTTTGTATGTACCTTGTGTGAATGGAAATTACAAGAAATTCAATGTCTATGCTGTTTTGTTACATAATCTTAATGTTGGAAGTGAAAGAGATATAAAATGCATTGAAACCATTGTTATCCATTTTGTCACTGGTTCTTACAGGAAAACTTGTGGACAGTCACAATAATGCATCTAACGTAAATTATGTAATGTGTAGGTTTGTCTAGATTCATCAGTCTTGGTGACTGTACCTATTAACTAAAGTTTCTGGATTGTGTTCCAAAACCAATAATGTTCTATGGCTGTCTTATCAACAAAAGTGGCAGATCTTGGTGTTGTATCTTCTCCCACTTTGTCCATGCATATGGCAAGCTGCTTCAGAACATTCTGTTTGTAAAATGTTTTCTGAAGAAAGTTGAAGGCGGAGGACATTTAGCATCAATTTTTTGATCCACTAGATTTAGCGAATGGCATTGACTCAGAAATTCTTCCATGATGAAATAAAAGCTCCTTGGATGTCCTTGATAACCAGTTTTTGAGCCACTGATTTTTTTACAACAGATTCTTTTGTCAATTTCCAAATGGTGCTTATTTCTGTTATTTGTCTATGGTGCTTGATACTACTTTATCAAATTGTTTTCCAAGTGTGTTGTTGCAGCTGCTTAAACTATTTCTTCTGATTCAGCTTTCACCTGTGTGAGAAAGTAATGTTCCACATCTTTAACCCAAATTATATGGAACTGGTGTATGACCTATAACATCATACAGACCTCTAAGATGTAAATTGAATATGGTAAACAGAGCTGTAGCTTTAACTAACTTGATACAAAAATTAATCTAATACTTACAATACGTTTGTTTACCAACATAAGGACAGATAAGAACATGAAAATAGTTTTCGTTTCACAAAAAATTGAGATTTTTTTGCAAAGATTTCCTATAACTTAAGACATGGAGATCTCAACTGGAATAATCCAGTTATTGTACATATTTTCTTGCATGGAATTACCCCAGCTTGAAAGCAGAAATAACAAATAAGGTCAGCAAATAACCACGTGATACTTTGGTCAGTATACTATACGTACTAGTAAATGTAATGTTCAGTTAGAGCTAACTATACAAAACACCGGACAAGTAATCCTTACTGCATGAATGTGCTTAAATTAAGGTCACGCTCTTAGACCTGGTCATGCTGACGTCTAACCCGTTTAAATTTTCCTTGAAACAAAATTATGGTTATTATTGATATTTCTGAAAGCTTTCCAGTGTAAAATCATCATATTTTCGTTTTCTGAAGAATGTACTTTATAAACGTTTGAGAGGAAATTAAATCATTCTGAATATTATCAGTCCATAATTGGTTAGGATGGGTTCCATGCGTACACAGTTTTATCATTTTGAATGCGAACAGCCATTTTCAGTATTGTGCTCTGAAGGAAAGCAAACCTAACGTACGGAATAGTTTACAGTACTGTTTTTAGCTGCATATGAAATGTATTCACACCAGTTCTTTCAAATTAATTTACTTTTTAATATGGGTTTTCTTTGTTTTCATGATTTGGTGAAACTGTAGCTAATGCTTATTATATTTTACAAATTAAACTAAATGACAAAGTGAAGGTTAGAGCTAATCCATTTTTACCTCGACCGAAAGTGTTCTGATATCAGTTAGCTCAAAAAATATTCATATGAAAAAAAAAACTTGTTACATGCAGTATTTTTGACGTATTTTAGAGTGGAAAGATAAATTGATCACCATGATGAATGTGTGAGACAGTTTGGTATAAATAAAAATACTGTACTACCAAACATGTTTACGTGGACTAACCCCAGATGGTGGTAGGCTTTTTTTTTCTTTTCATCCATAAAAAGAGTTTATTTTTGGTAACTTCAGTTTTTCCCTTCCCATTGTATGGATTCTTAAAATTTCCTCTGTGAGAACTCCGGAAATACTGGGATTGATTATGTTTCACCGACGCGTTAGAACCTAACCCTTACAAACCACCGGAGCTTATGTCTAACCCTTGTAATTCTGCTTGCTACCCTTTTCTAGTTAGATGTGGGTCAGTCTTATGCTAAAGATAGCTCAGGGTCACGCCCCAATGGTCGGCAGCCTACATTTGGCAATGGTGGCTTAGCCATGAGATAACGTCAGGGTCGGACTGTTTACCTGGATCTTAGTACATTCCTATAATACATGACAAAGGGTGGAATCGGCATTGGCTCCTAAAAATAGTTCGCCTTCTTGGCCTGTGGCTAGTGGCGCAAGAAAGGCCGTAAACAAGGTCTTCCAGCACGCTACGTACGTAGTTATTGAATATGAAATACAACTGTGAACTAACGCAAGAACAATTTACATTTTGCATGGAAAAGATAGGGGAGGAATCTTTTGTTGATTTTACCCTTTTGACTAGAGGGTCGAATTCAAGGTTGAACTAAAACCTCTAGTGTCTTTTTCTTGCCGCCATTTTGAATTAATCCTAACCTCTGCATGGGCAAAGTAAAAGCTTTCTGACTTTTCAAATTCAGTACTGAATAAATAAATGTATTTGTTCTGGTAATTAAAGGGGACATATACTGTCTGTGAAAACATCTCGTGATTCTTAATGAAATATTCTTTATTATAGTTTAAATACTTTTACAGGCTTAAGTAACGTGCAACACTTTTGAACACAATTTCCACAGTCATATGTTCTGTTGTATTCGTCAAATACACAAATTTTTAAAGACTTATTTTTTAGTAAGAGGGAAATGTGCCACTGAACACTTTGATACTGTCAGAAAAACATAAAGCAAGTGATAGGGCTAATTCCTGAACGACTCTTTCCACTTGAGACGAACACAATTTGAAACGAGTGTTATTGTAAAACGAACAGTTCGATACTGGAATTTTACTAGAAGATAATCAACCCTTGTTTGTCGTGAAAAGTTATGGTGAGGATATACTGTGGAAACAAGTGTAGGCTTTCCTATTCTGGTGGGTCGTCCTTATGTTTATCAGTCTCCTGTGGCACATTATGAACTAAGGGCTACTCCTATCTTATGTGGCTTACCTCTATTTTGTTTGTGTAATATAAAATAAAACCAAAGTGAATTACGCAGAAATGTTATGAACCTATTGTTAGGGTTTCAGCAAAATTTCAAACGGGGAATAGCCACGGGGAAGGGGACAAAATATCATCCCAATAAGCTAAAAAACCCATTATCTTCTATTTTTTTCAAGGAAAACATTTGGCTTTCATACTAATCACTTAAATTCTTTGTGCATATGTTACCACCTTTTTTGTTTTGAAAAAAGATATATTCCAACACTTTCTAGTGATAGCTACATGCAATATGTTCTCTACAGAAAAAAGATAAACCAATGTTCTCTATATAAAGTGATTATAAATTGTTGTTGCTCAATTAATTACTGTATTACATTTTTGTGATTTACTATAATCAAGGCTCGGTATGGCCAGTTGGCTAAGGCACTCGACTCTTAATCCGAGGGTCGCGGGTTCGATTCCCCGTCACACAAAACATGCTCGCCCTTACAACCGTGGGAGGATGTTATTATGTTACGATCAATCCCACTATTGGTTGTAAAAGATTAGCTCAAGAGTTGGCGGTGGGTGGTGATGACTAGCTGCCTTCCCTCTAGTCTTACACTGCTAAATTAGGGACGGCTAGCGCAGATGGCCTTCGAGTTGCTTTGCGCGAAATTCAAAACAAACAAACAAACCAATCCTATAAACGTTTTACAAGGGTGTAGCTATTACTAAAACATTGGCCTGTCTTCTTTTGAAAACATGGAACTTGTTCTCTACATGACTAAATTTTATTGTGTTTATAAATCGTTGTTTAATTTTCAATAGTAAAATATTGCTTTAAAACTTTAAATACATTGTTAAAAACTATAGATTATTTTTATAGAAATCTAAAAAACAGAAACCTAAATATTAAACAAAAGCTTTATGTTCAGAGATGTCTCGCAGACCTCCATCAACTAAACAGTTGCTAAGTCCTAATGTACCTTTGAATAATAACTAATATATACAGTTTTACTTTGTTTAGAACACTCATTCAGTTATAACGTAAAAAATTTCTTTATCTTCGGAAAAACTTTACTACAAATCATTAATAAAAAACGTTGAATACAAAAAAATTACATTATGTGGATTTTTAAAACGAACTAATAAGCTCTAAGCTATATTAGGTTAAAATATAAATATCCGTTCTAAATAACAACAAAAGAAATATATATATATAACGATCACACCATGAGGTTAAAAACAACACAAGTATGGTTTTCAGACGCTTTTTGTTCTCTTTCTTAAACTGTTTTTTTTTATTCATTATTGATGTATCTCTGTGGATCAGCGTTAAGTTTACAGACCGTCAATGTTAAAATGCAGGATTCGATTCCCCTAAGTGAGCAGAGTGCAACTAGCTAATTGTATAACTTTGTACTAAGAACACAACAACAACAATTCATTATTGATAAAGTTAATAAACAAAGATCGCAAATCAAGATAATACGTTTGTTTTAGAAAGACATCACAACAAGGGCATACTTTCAGAAACGTTCGTGTATTTGCTGGAAACATGAAAAGACGTAGATTACCATAACTTTGGTTCAACATTTGTTTCTGCTGGTTATACTGTATATATCTGGATTATTACAACAATTATTGAGAATTCATATCAAGTTTGTCGTTGGTGAAAGAGAAGATTTTTCTATTACGTGTGTTTCATTAGTTTGTTTTTTTCAAATATATTATGGAATTAATGAAGTATCTAGAAATAAATTCGTATTAGTTTGAAAGTATTTTTTCTGATAAAGTAAACAGAACCCTTACTCGTATAAGCAAGAGAACTCTAGGGTGTTAATACTTCATAACAAATAATTTGTATCAAGATTTTAACTGGCGTCTTCTGGAAGATGTCACCAATCATTAGTTTGTTAGCTGTAAATAGACAAGAGACTTTAGTTATGTCTCCATGACCACTCGACGTTTACCAGAATCCTATCAACACTTTGCCCTTATGTCTGGAAGTATCTACCAAGGTCAAAGTAACATTACACCAAACTCTCATGCTTTACTCCAGTATTGGTCACTGTTGAACTGCCAGCCACAATAATGACTCTCAAAACAAGTGCTAGTCACGTGACATATAGCGATAACAGGCAGTAAAGGATTGTGGGGATGAATTTTGTCCCACATGGCCTTTGCCCGAGATGGACAAGCAGGTCAAACAATGAACACGTATATATTCAAGTTAAACTTCCTGACAACCGTAATATGGCCTCAGGTTCTAATACACAAATGGTCCCATTTCCTAAAATAAATAAAGGGAAATAAACTGGTATTAGAATGAAATCGTATGATTCGTTGCAGGGGTGTCATTGTTTATAACAAACTTTAATTTTTAATCATTTGGGTAAATGTTTCTAAAAGTTATTTTAAAAAAAAATCAGTTTATTTTCCTTGTTTAAGAATGGACTATTGATAAATAAGACAGGCTAATACGAGTTGATTAACAAGTTTAACATATAGTAAATTAGTAGCAAGGTTTATCCAGTTAATATTTTGAATGTCCAACAGTATGTTTATAAATTACATAAATAAGGTTACTACAATATTATTTAAACAACTAAATAATACCTGTAAGATTCAGTTTGTAATAATCAGACATTACCAACACTAATACAGCGATAAACAGAAACGATTTCAAAGAATTAAATAAATATGCAATTTTATTTTAGTTGAAAGCTACGCCGTTCATTATATACGCCCAATAAAAACGCAACATTTAATAGCAAAATAGTTTATAGTTATTATAATGAAATAGTTAATATCTCTTACCACAACTCCGTTATTGTTTTGTGGGAATTCAACTAATAACAAGCTTTATAATGGTTCTTTAAGAGTTCTCTGGTAAGCCTTCCGTCCCATTAAAACCCCCATATTCTGGTTGAGTCACTGATTGATCTTAACATTGTTGATGTTATCAAATATTGTTGTTCACAATTAGGACTCTCCCAGTGGCACAGCGGGATGTCTGCGGACTCGCACCACTAGAAACCGGGTTTCAATACCCTAGGTGGGCAGAGCACAGATAGCTCATTGTGTAGCTTTGTGCTTAATTCTAAACAAACAGTTAGGACATTGAGTTTGAAACACGTTTAATATTTTGTTCTGAATTCCATATTTATTAATTCTTGCATGACAACAACCACTGTTACTGATAACAATTGAAAAAGTTACTTTGTTATTGTTGCTCCAGCACTATTAAACAAGACAAATACAGTTAAAACCGAATAAGCGACAAAAATACCAACATTAAATAATAGGTTGAATACCCACCAAGTTTTTTATGTTTTTTATACAAAAAAGATGTTGTTTCGAACTTGTGCTCTTCGTTAGATTGTACATTTAATTTTAAGAGTCATTGTTATAATCAAGATACTACTACAACAATGTAAACATACATGGAAAAAGTTTCCTTGTTTTTATAATATCCACTGTTATAATCTCAAACGCGACTATAACAAGACAGTGTAAGAAACTTAAAAGGAATTGCATTATCAAAAGTTACGAGATTTATTGTCATAATAAGTCTTCATCCTGTATTATTGAATTTTGAAGCAAAATAACGTAAATGAAAAGAGATGGTGGTGAACGAATCAGATTACATTCGTTGATCAGTCGTTAGGCTAAGGTCAGTTTAATATTAGGTGTTTGTCAGTATTACTGTAAATTTTGGACTCGGTGATTTGTGGGCGGACCATCTTTACAGCAGCCAATGAGGATATGGATAATGTTGCAAGAGCTATAGGAGAAATATTAAGTAAATAGCGCTTTCCTGAGGAAGTGGCCATGGTTGGCTTAAGCCATTGGCTGCCCGAGGCTAACCCTTCCCCCACGACATAACCGTAGTGTATAATCTTGACCTACACGAGAAGCTGAGTGATCTGTGGATCACCGTTACGTGAAGTTAGCTTTTCGGTGTATTCACCTTCTATCTACTGAGAACTTCCAAAACTTGTCACATATGACTTAACCATTACTATTAAATTTCTAATATTTTTTTTTCATCCAGGTGCGTAAAGAGTCTGTATATTTTGGTGTAACAATCTAGTTCTTCTCGTGAACAAAAGATATAACGAAGGTAAGTGGTCTGCTTATTGTCTTATGAACATTGGACCTTGCACGCAGTATGAATAAATGGCCTAAATGTAGCAATGTTTCGTTAGCAAACGTAGGTTTAAGTCGAACTAGGTAAACCTTGAATTGTCACTGATCTATGACTAAATGAAATTATTCATGAATTAAAATACAAAAGTATTTCATACAAGAATGGATTGAAACAAAAAATTAAAAGTTTAATGAAAACTAAAACGAATAAAGTCATAATAGGTCAGCATGACATTTTAAGTACTATCAATTATATTGCAAAAGCATTGAAAATTATGTGCAGATTATTCAAATTAGCAAATGTAATTTATATGTAACTGATAAAGTTTTATGTTACACGTTATTTAAAGTAACGGACGCAACAAAAGCTGAGAGTTTTACATCAGATATATGTAATATATATATATAATTCACAGTAAAAACACGTGATTTAAATAATGAATTTAATTTTTTCTCATAGCTTTCTATTTGTATTGGCTAATATTTTGGGGCGGTACTTATACACAACATTGAACTTATTTGCAAATATAGTGGCGTATTTAGGTAGGAGCTCTAGGGGGCTCAGCCCCAGGGCCCATACTCTTAATGGAGGCCCATTGATAATTTTATTCCCTGTCAAATTACATGAGATGTGGGGCCAACAAAAATTGTTAGCTCCTGGGCCCACACAACCTTAAATCCGCCACTGAGCAAATAGCGTAATTCATCTTCGATATCTAAAACAGTGATAGATAACAGCTTTGGAAATACAAAAATTATTATTATGGTTTCTGGAAGATTCAAGGGGTAGTAAATGATTGAAGCATAAGCGTAAAATAGTAGGTAATTTGTAGAATGAGGTGTGTTAGTAGAATCTCTGAGACCTGATACTAGATAATTAGATAAAGTTAAACGCAATATACAATATGGATTAGGATTCGTGTATGTAATCACATTTTCTAAAAACTGACACTGAAGGGCATGTGGTTTGCATAATGATGTATCTTTCAAATTTTATAAGCAATCAGGTAACAAGAAAAACGTACAAAAATAGAATATTCTGGAAAATTGAGGAATTGGTGTAAGTTCACGATTTTGTAAACGATATGCAAGGTAGACAAAATGTTGTTAATATGTTATATCTTTTATTAGATAACAGAAAAATATGTAAAACTATACGTTTTTAGAATGCACTTGATAAGATCTATTCAAATATATATTCTCAACTCCTAATTTTAACACTAGCTTTTGTAAATACCTGAACTTTTCATGATTTTTATTTACATTTTTTCATAAAAAGTGTTGTGAATCTGTTTTTTTTTTAGATCTTCTAATTCCAGTCAGTCTACAAAATGGTAAAACAAGTTTCTTTGCAATTGTGGAGTTGTTAAAGATATCTTAGAAATAAAATAATTGATGTTATGGAATGGCCAGGTAAATCACTTAATATTAATATGATTGAAATTTTATGGGCTGAGTTTGAATGATTAACGAAAGATTACAAGCCAAACACGGAAGATGGATTTTTTTTGAAATACTCGAAGAAGGATAGCAGCAATCACTCAGGAATATCTGTACAAACTCACTGAAAGCATGTTACGTTGATGTGAGGCAGTATTGAAATCCAAGAGAATGCTGACAAAATATTAACTTGTGAAACTGGTTTGTGTTATTTTGAGTTTCATTTTTAAGTTCGATTATTGCAGAGAAACTTGTTTAATCATTTCTTAGACTGATTGGAATCAGAAGAACTAAGAAACTACAGCAGGTGCACAACACTTTTTTGATAAAATGTAACTAAAATCATGAAAAGTTCAGGTATTTACAAAATCTAGTATTAAAATAAGGATTTGTGATCATATTTGAACAGATCTCGTCGAGTGCGTTCTAAAAACATACTTTTACATATATTTCTTTTCTCTAATAAAAGATATAGCAAATTAACAAAATTTCCAGGGGGTCACTTTTTGTTCACACTTCTGTATCTTACATAGACCCGGCATGGCCAGGCATCCAGTTCCTGTTTATACACTCGTCTCACTCTTTGATATCTGTTTGGACAACAATGTGTTTAGGACAGTACTACAAAGGTAGAAAGTAGCAATGGAATATACTCTACTACCATTACTATCCAACGTTTCCAGAAAAGCTTTGGAAACGAAGTACTTCCATTAAATTAAGCCCAGCATGGTCAGGTGGGCACTCGATTCGTAATCCGAGGGTCGCGGGTTCGAATCCCCGTCACATCAAACATGCTCGCCCTTTCAGCCGTGGGGGCGTTATATGTGACGGTCAATCCAATTATTCGTTTGTATAAAAGAGTAGCCCAAGAGTTGGCGGTGGGTGGTGATGACTAGCTGCCTTTCCTCTAGTCTTACACTACTAAATTAGGGACGGCTAGCACAGATAGTTCTCGAGTAGCTTTGTGCGAAATTCAAAAACAAACTGTATTTTACGAGATAGCTTACATACTGCTGTAGAGAGTTAAAACATTAATTTTAACTACGATTGAGATCTGAAATACCATAATTTTTAAAGGTTGAAATAATGTTAATAACTCTAAAGACTAATAACGCTAAAAATCTGGTTCTGATACCCGCGGTTGACAGAGCACAGATAACCCATTGTACAACTATGCCTTAACAAATAATGAAATATTATAAATAACTTAAGTCTCTACTTTATGAAACCATTGATTTTAATTGCAGCCATAAATTCAAAAGAAAAGTATAAATGTGCATTCACGCACAGTGCTGAAAGGTTTGTTGATATTAATGTAATTTACTTGAAGTTCTACAGACAGATATGATACACAAAAAGGTTTAAATTCACGTTTCTAGAGAAATAAAACACCGTTACGAAGTACTAGAATGTTTAGTAAGATGTAAAAGGGTTTAGATACTTGTATAAATGGCAAGATAATAATTATCTTAATATATCAAAGGTGAAAACTGTTATGTAAATTACTAGAGAACTAATGTTAAAATGCTTGAAGGCCTGTAAAATATTAATTTTAATACTGACATCATTTTAAATACCTACTTTAAGTCATACGTTGTCTAGAATCTTCCACCGTTTTAGTCGTAATCTTGTTCTAAATACTTAGTTAACTTTCCCAATATATAAATTACTCAAAACGGTATGTGTACGAATAAGTGTAATGTCTTTTGTGTTAATGTTTAGGAAATGTTAAGTCAGTATTTATCGACTGAGTTGCAACTTCTTGCTGTGCCATAGCAAACTTAATCAGGCTTGACATTTTGATTATTTACAAGCTGCTTGTTGGTCACATATGTGATGTTACTTTGCACTGATTGAATAGTTTTCATGCCACTAATATAGCTTATATTTATTTTACAGCTTAAATACTACGCCTGTTAAACGTTGCAGAAGCATTCACATGGTAAACGGGTAAAAGAAACAACTATCAGAACATATTCGCTCATATTTAATTTCTGAACACCACAGGATGAATGGACACGCTTTTCCATATTACTCAACTCCACTGTCTTATCCTCAAACAGGTCAATCACTAGATGATCAACCGCTAGACTTTTCAACCAAAAAATCCCAGAATAGTTTAGTTAGACAGTTAAACTACAGAGAAGAAGAATCACCATTTACTCGATCTCCAGATTCTCCTGAACATCTAATTCATGCTACCAATTTAACATTACCTCTCTCCCTAAAACTGCCGACCACGAGAGTCTCACCTCATACTGAATTTGACGAAGTTAAAAAAGATAATATAGCTGAGCACCCAATATCAACCACTAGTTCTATGAGCAGTTTCTCGCCGCCTGGTATTTGTTATGCTTCAAGTCTGGGTATATCCACAAGCTTGGAAAGTTATTCTTCTGGACTACTAACCACTTTACCTTCTGCTCTGTCGTATGGAATCCTAGACCCACGCAAACCAGGCAAAACTACTCGCCCTTTCAAGGCCTATCCCAGAGACCCACTGAACATGCCACTTGGAATACACGGAATTCCATTACAGCTGCCTTTTACACCAGATGTAATTGCAACTCAAAGCATTTTGGCTGGAACCTCTGACCCGTCGTTTTTAAAGTTCAGAGAACATATGCTGGCCAGTCGTAGAAACAGACAAGAGTCTCAGCGGAGATCGTCCTCTAGACAGCAAGTGAATGGGAGAAAAGAAATTAATGAACCAAACAAGAGCTCGGAGGTGGGTAACGTCACCACTGGTAACAGCACTAACAGTATCATTTCATTTGTGGGAGTTCAGAACCACGCGACTGTCACCAACACCAGTGCTCTGTCTGCGGTAACTCAGGACAGCACTAGAATCAGTGGTATCACTAGTCATCCTGTAGAAACCCAAGACAAGTCTAACAGTAACAAAACCAACACTCCACCTTTGATGTCTCAAGGTAATGCTGTCATTGAAAATGCTATTTCTTCACCTGCTGCTTCTCAGAACAAAACTCAATTCTGCGTTCAGGCTGAAAACTTGGTGAACACTTTAGAACTCTATAACAATCAAATAAATGAACGTTCTCTTAGCCCCCCGAGTTCAGCTGATGATAATTCTGTTGCTGTTACTGTAACTACTGTCTCCGAGGCTAACGACTCTATTACAATGTCTACCGATAGTAAGAAAAACAAACAATCCAATGGCACTTCCTTAATTTCAAACGGAATAACAGGGACTCGTCAACTTCACCAGAACACAGACAGCGACAACAGCATTCCAGGAGATGAAGTTATCCTGTCTACAGAAAATGAACTTTTGACGCCTCCATGCTCACAAACTGTTGGTAGAAAGAGAGGACGGTCTCTACCTAATGAAGTAAAGGATGAAGCTTATTGGGAACGAAGAAGAAAAAACAACGAAGCCGCGAAACGTTCGCGTGATGCTCGAAGAATGAAGGAAGACGAGATTGCTATCAGAGCTGCTTTTCTTGAGCAGGAAAACCTAAAACTTCGGATTGAACTTGCTGCTTTAAAAAGTGAGACGGCGAAACTCCGATGTCTCTTATATGGAAACTAAATTGTTAGAAGCTATTTTATATGTAAATTTTTGTTTCTAAGATAAAAAAAATAGTAAATTTAATACGTTATTAATCTTAGTCTTTAAGAAATATAAAAAGCTTTTATCGAAGATAGCTTTTTCTTCATTCACTGTTCATTATATAACGTTAAACATTTGCGTTTTAGATAGTTTCGTGTTAAAAGCAAAACTACAGAATAGGCTACGGCTACCAAGAGGAATCGAACTTCGGACTTTAGTGGTACAAAATTTCAAACCTACTGCCGAGCCATCGGAGACGTATATTTTTAAATATATTATTTTTTAAGCCTAAGTTGTATATAAAGTATGTACAGAAGTATATGAAGTTGTATAAAAGGTCACTGTATTTGAAATTCATTATTCATTCAACATTAATGTACTTCTTCAAGTCCTTAAGAGGATAGATATTCACTGAAGCTAAGACAATAACTGTGAATGATGAAGAGGGTTATGTTATACTTTTTGTGAAACTGTTTTTAAAGTTTAGTAATGTTATCTTGAGAAATTAGTGTTGAGGTGTTGCTTTTAACTTAAAACAAAACTTTTCTTCTTTATTGAAAAGTACAAAAATTGAAACTTAGACTATAACCAATAAATAGGTTGTACTGTTCGTTTTCTTAAAACTGTTTTTAAAGTAAAATATACAAAAGTTTGATCAATTATGTTTTCTCTAAAGTTGTTTGTTGTAATAATATTTTATTGTCTGAATTTAGTTTTTCATTGTCATGACTCACATCTAAACATAATGAATGCTTTTATTTTTTATACTCAGCTGTTTTTATATTTTCTACTCTCTGTGTTTTAGGATCGAATAAATTAATGGTGTATACAAGCAATTATTTGTCAGTACAACTAACCTTATTTCTAAACACATACCAATTCAAAAAGGCTACAGTGACTACTAAATTAAAAAATAATAGTATACATATAGTCAAGACAACATCTTATCATCGTTTCAAATAATATCAAAATAACAATAAGATTTAAAACTAACGTATGGGATAAAAATATATAAACATTCGACTTAAAAATACCTTATATAATCGAGAAGGCCTACGTATAGAAGCCAATGTCTACTTTTTATTTGTTAAACAGACAAAGAATATGTTTTATCTTGTGGTTTTGTGGTATTTACAGAGAAAATGGGTAATATAAACAGTTAACAAGACCATAAACAAAGAAATTCAGGTAACTTATTTGCCATTTATAAAATGTGTCAAACTCAACTACAAAATGAGAAAAGAAACTGGCAAAAAATACACTGTGAAACATAATTAGGCCGCTCAGTAACAGGGTTTGGGATTTGTATAGAGTACCTACCTCATCTCTAGTCTTACACTGCTAAATTCTTGTAGCTTTGCGCGAAATTATAAAAAAAAAAAACAATCATACTACATATGTATAGTTGCTGTTAGAGAGAAGGCAGCTAGTCATCATGACCCACCGCCAACTGGGCCTACATACGGAATACACAGCAATATCAGGAACATTGACAGCCAGAATGGTAGTGTTAACTTTATTTTAGAATATATATACATATAAAGTTCTAACGTTAATTTAGACCACCTCACTAGTCATTAATAGATATGACAGCTGTTTGTGTTTTTTGGACAGAAATGAACATCAATATAATCGTTCATGCTAATATTTCACAGAGTACTTCAGGCATTATGCAATGTAACTGTTGTAAAATCACTTGGTATTTATACAAGCTAAAAGGCCCGGAATGGCCAGGCGGTTAAGGCACTCAACTCGTAATCCGAGGGTTGCAGGTTCGAATCCCTGTCACACCAAACATGTTCACTCTTTCAACCATAGGGGCATTATAATGTGATGGTCAATCCCACTATTCGTTGGTAAAAGAGAAGCCTAAGAGTTGGCGGTGGGCAGTGATGACTAGCTGCCTTCACTTTAGTCTTACACTGCTAAATTAAGGACGGCTAGCAAATAGCTCTCGTGTAGCTAGCTTTGTGCAAAATTCAAAACAAACCAAACCATAAGCTAAACTTGACAACTGCAGTTATAATATTATGCTGCTATCTATGAGTTAATATACTAAGTTCTCTCCAGCGTTGCAAAATAAATATCCAGAAGCAAAATTCAGCTGAACTAAGACTTTTCAGTAAATATCACCAGAATTAATATCCCTGATACTCAAAACAGCATACATCAATAAATATTCAGAATGATACAAACTAAATAAACACTCATTTAGTGGACTATACAATCATAATACTGTACCCATCAAGAGAGAGTAAACCCATCTACTACAGTTGAGAAGAATTAAAAATAAATGCAGAATAAAAAAAAATACGCTAAAATGTATCAAAATTTGATTCAGATTTTGTGCTGATTAAGTGCACAACAACACTTTCACTACGAGTATCCTTATCCTTGCGTGCAGATGTTTAAATTTCATTCCTTCATAAACGCAAACTATCTGAGGAAATTTTTATGTAAACATCCTGTCACTGTCCATCAGAAAATTTCATCTATGTGCTTGAGAAATCCTTTCAATCATTTCCAGTCCCACCGCCTCCCGCTAGTACAGCGGTAAGTCTACGGATTTACAACGCAAAATCAGGGGTTCGATTCTCCGCGGTGGGCTCAGCAGATAGCCCATGTGGCTTTGCTATAAGAAAACACACACAACACCCAGTCTCACCAGACGAAAATGTTCTAGTCATCAGACTAATAACATCAGCTCTGTATCTAGTGAGTATTGTCTAATTTACCGCACACAAAAAGTCTGTTACAGCTCAGTTAGATAGTACAAGTATAAGACGTCATATCAACACCTCACTGTCAAACACAGCTCGATAACTCGGCATGGGTCACAACAACCTTTCGGTTTAGTTTCTGAACTCTTAACGATCGTCTCCAGTCATACAAAGTTTTGATTTTCTATATATTGTAACTACGAACGTCAGCTGTCCTAAATGTAACTTCCATGTGATGTTTTGCCTACATTCTATTGTGAAACATCGTGGTAATTCATGACAAGGAAAACCACTTTCTTTCATTAGTTAATCTACTGATGTTAGTCTACCATCTTACTGATGAACTTTAGTGGTGCTGAGGGGCCGACATATTTAAATAGATATTTGGCCCCTACTATTGGGTTGCAGAATAAATAGTTGCGAAAGGAATTTCGAGTTTTAGTACTGCAACATTTTAAAGTTTTTCATGCCCACCCACACTCTTATTAACATACTTCCCATGTTGGAAACGTTCTCACCTGCCTCATGGGTCACTATCTTGATCACTTTATGCTCAGTTTTTCCTGACAATGAGACAGTTTATGCTGGTGGAATTCTTCTTTTGGCAATAGGAGACAATGACCATCAATATAGTTCAATCCCTCTAGTCAACAACAATCTGTGTGCCTTATAGATACTCCAAATAATGTAACTAATACAGCCTTCAACTGTCCTTACTTTCTGTGAGTTGAGTGTTAAGGGTAGAATTTGGACAATAGCTGTGAAACTTCCCAGCTATAGTTTCCTTTCTTGAATTTGTAACTGTGTAAATAGTATAGAAATGGACCCTTACATCGTAACAAAATGCCGACATCCAGAAGAAGACTTCCGAGGTTAATAGTGTGCCGACTGTAGCAAACCAACAATACTATTAAACGGTGTCTCCTCATACTTCAATTTATAACCTATAAGACGAGGTTCTAAAAGTTCAGTAAAAAACAATACTGGCAACCACTAGTACTTTACATACATCGTACATTGTTAATTCTTAGGCTTGAGTATCTTCTACAAATTTAAAGAATAGGAGGGACTTTCGCAATACACATATGCATTTATATATATTAAATTAAAACAAACATGGATAGTAAAATAAATACATAATTGTAAGTCTGTTACACTTTTAACATACACCCTTGTGCAAATTAATTGAAACAAGACGGAAAATTACGATTTTTAAATTTTTTTTGCGTTTTATTTCTGAGAATCCAAAAATTACTCATAAATTAATAGATGATATGACCACCTTTATTTTTCAGAAGATCATTAATCCACTTTGGCATCGAGTCCATGAGTTGACTGCAATCTTTACTAATTTTTGGATCGCGGTACCACACCTCAATTATGGTCTTATTTAGCTTATCTTTCGTAGTACAGTCTTTTCCCCGACAGATCGCCCAAAGATTTTCAATAGGATTTAAGTCCAGAAAGATTCCAGGCCAGTCCAGCACCTTTATTTGCGTTGTAGTTATAAAATTCTTCACAAGTTTTGATGTGTGGCACGGAGCCAGATCCATCTGGAAATCTCTTTTTCAATTCTGGAACGACTCTTCTCTGCAAAACTTCAATGTACTGTGGTCCTCACATCATACCTTCTACGATATGTAAGCTTCCAATGCCATATTAGCTGAAAAAGCCCCAAAACATCTTCTTCAAGGGATGTTTTACGAACTGATTGATGTGAGATTCTCGAAGTTTCTTACCTGGAGAACTGCGAACATGCAGACTTCTTTGACCCTGTACAAAGAAATGACTCTCGTCACTGAATAACACCTTCCTCCATTGTTTTTGCGTCCAGTTCTTGTATTTCAGACCCCATTGATACCGTTTTTTCTTCGTTGAGTTGGTAAGAAGTTGTTTTTTGACTGGTCTCCTTGCCCTTCTAACGCAATTTCGAATGACGTAATATTCCTCTAAATTTCGTTATATATCCCAAAAATAGATGGACCGTACTGCAAAACACAGCTAATGACGCCGTCTGTGTGAAAAAATGACTATTAAAGAAAATCAGCGGGTCCAGCGAGCCTACACCGGCCGCCATGCTGAAAATATTGTAAAATGACCATTTGTTTCAATTAATTTGCACAAAGGTGTAAAGATGGTCTATTTATGTAAGTGTCTGTAATTAATCATAGTTTTCAGTCCAGTAACTGGAAACTCTTCGACGGTGTATTTAGACTATTTTGTTTTAGGATTTTCTCCGAGAAGGGTAGAGAAAAGACCCTATAATAGGGAACATTTAAACTTTTTCATAAAGAGACAAGTACTTAATAAGTTAAGTGAGTCCCTTACTACCTTCCACAAGAAGGATATGTAATTAGCATCTAGTGAAACCATTAGGGATTTAATAACAAAAGAAAGGAAACATTATCTAACAGTTTCCTTTATCGGATTTTTTTTTTTTTTGTGCTTACTTGACGAATACCCTTAGCTGGTATTAATAATGATATAAAAGCCCTCCCGGTAGCTTAGTAAGTCTGAAGGCTTATGCTAAAATTCGGGATTCAATATAGTTACAGTTGGCACAACGTAGATATACCATTGCGTAGTTTTGCACTTAACAACATACAAACAAAGGAATAATAAAAAAATCTCTATTGAGGATCAAAATTCAGTAATATTTGGCATCTAAAAATGTTGTATTGTTTGTCAGCAAGCCTTTTCGTGGGTATAAATCCGAAGTTTACTCCCATGAACCTGAACAAAAAACGTTTAGGTGTAGAAATGTAAAATAGCGGACATTTATTTGATAAAGCTAACTTTTCCATATATATATAAATATTGATATAGTCATGAAGATGTTAACTTTTAATTTTATAGTTTACCAATGCAGAAACTGAATATTTATTTTTGAAAATTTAATTTTAACCTAGTTTAGGCCTAAAGGCTTGTATTGTTGTGCCCCTCTGTACGCTAATAGCGAGTTTTGAGTTATATAAAGATAAAATTACGAGTTTGATTCCTCGTAGTATATAAGGCACGGATAGCTCATTGTGTAGCTTAACATTAAAAACATCCATTTTCATTTTACGCGCACGCAAGTGTTTCTATTTATAAGTTCCAAGTGCAAAATCCCCTTACAATATTAGAAAAAGGGAATAATAATAGTAAGAAAAAAAAACCTAATACTTGTGGACAAAAATTAATTTCTATGTTGTGTTAAATGTAGTTAAGAATATACTTCAATTGTTGAAACTTTGTAGAATGGACGACAACTGCCTTATAGTGTCTACCAGTCACAACACGCTCTCCACAATCTACCAGGACACTATAAAAGACGGTCAGCACCTACACACACACTGACTTGAAGACGAAAGGCGGAAGACTTTTGAAACGTCGTCTTCTACACTTGTGTCTCCACAAGAGACAGTTGTCGTCCGTTCTACAAAGTTTCATCATGAATACTCTGCCTAAACAATCTACCAAAGAATACATTTCAGTTGTTCTTATATGTTTGTCCCCCGCTAGTACAGTGGTAAGTCTTCGGATTTAGAACACTAAAATCAGGGGTTTGATTCTCCTCGATGGATTCACCAGATAGCCCAACGTGGCTTTGCTATAAGAAAACACGCGCTTTCTCATATGTTTCATAATATATTTATGAGTGTGTGTGCAAAAATCTCAATTTAATTTTTGTACTAAAATATTCTTTTAGCATCACATGATTTTTCCTTATAACTGAGTTATGTCTTAAGTTGTCAGTAATTTCATAAAATTATGTATATGAGAAAAATAAATTTGAGGCCAAAATAAAGATATATTCAAACTTCAAATTGCCTCATCACAACTTCATTTGAGAGTAACGTCATTATTTAGATTGTACCAAACTTAACTTAGATTTTGTTCTCTAAATGTTCAGAGCAGCTCTAAAACGTCATTATAAATCCTGCACGAACCTCTGAATTGCGTCTTCAAGGTTTAATCTTCTGTTGTTAAGTCTAAAGCTATCCAATAGGTTATTTGTGTTATACCTACCACAGAAATTGAAAACCGATATTTTAGTGTCATAAGTATAAAGATTTATCGTTGAGCGACTGATAAGGTGAGAGGCGTTTCCTAAGTAATTCTCTGTTTCTTGAATAATTAGGGCTGTTAGGCGTTAAATCTGTTTAAGAATCTTCCCTTGTGTGCTCTACAAGGCTATCTTCTAGAAAAAAAAATACTTTCCTATAAATTTTCATAATAGCTCTCTGTTCTGGGTAGAATATACTATTTGAGAATGAGTAGCGTTCCCTATAAATAAAATCAAGTCCAATATATCAAACAGCGAAATGTCAGAAATTAAGTACAGAGATATGTTTTACTATAGAACATAACACAGCTCTGCACTATAGAACATAACACAGCTCTGCTGGTGTTAAGTGTTTGTAAACTATTTTCTGATTTTTACTTGAGTGTTTTGAAATTTCGCACAAAGCTACACAAGGGCTATCTGCGCTAGCCGTCCCCAATTTAGCAGTGTAAGACTAGAGAGAAGGCGGCTAGTCATCATGACCCACCGCCAACTCTTGGGCTACTCTTTTACCAACAAATAGTGGAATTGACCGTCACATTACAACTACCCCACGGCTGAAAGGGCGAGCATGTTTGGCGCGACGGGGATGCAAACCCGCGACCCTCATATTACGAGTCGCACGTCTTAACACGCTTGGCCATGCTGGGCCCGAATCTTTTAAGTATATAGTAATGTTTCTGGGTTAAGGAATTTGGTAACACGTTCATAGTTACAAACAAGTAAGAATGTATCATCTACATACCTTTTGTAGAGCATGGGTCTGATATCAGGAGTACTCTTGTTTAGCCAAGTGAGAAAGAATGATATTAGTTAAGGAGAATCCTAGTGGTGAACTCATCACAACGCTATCTCTCTGTTCACAAAACTGACAGTTAAAGAGAAAGTGGTTTTCCTTTAAATTAAAGCTAAGTTTAGTAGTTGTTCAAGTTTAATTACTAGTATGTTGTTAATGATCAATTCAGTGTCGCTAAATTAATCGATTTTTTCTTAAAATCTACCGACTAAAATTAGTGCTCTAGCGAATTCAGTGGAAAAAAACTTAACTAATTCTAACGACTGGTTATGATTTTTGTTAAAAATAAAAGAAAAATATAAATTTAATTGCTGTTATAAGATTGTTTTTTAGATTTACAACTATGTATAGGAAATGGTGCCTAATGCACCGTCATCAGGACTATTGCATAAAAAATATCCCCTTAAATAAAGAGGTTTTATGACCTTCTTATCTTTAACTCCTTCAAACGATGGAAAAAACATGAACGACAAAAATTCAGAAATTATACTTACTTTAATCTTAACTTCTTATTAAATTCATTAACATGGTAGGTTAGGTTAAATTATTTTTAAAATGTTTATCTATACGAGCTAAATACTTATATACAATTTATAAATAAGATATATAATGAATTTGACATAGGTTTATTTATTTCGTGACGTTTAATTCAGATTCTGTCGTAGTGAATATTGACAGTAACCAGTGACGTGCACTGAGCAGCATGACGTACAAAACAATGATATATATATAAGTGGATATAGGAGATATAGGGTGGAGAGGACATAGTAATTATCGGGTCACCTGAGCGACAGTCCGTTAGAGAACTCACCTGCATGTCGATTTCAGGTAACTAGAAGTGAGGAGGTTAGGGATAGAGACGAGGATGTCACTAGAGATAATAACGTCATATTTCCAAGATGCGTCACCAAAGGGCTCGCAACAGAGGAGAAGTAGAGATGATAATATCACCCGAGACGAGAACATGCATGAAGTGGAACCAAAAGGTGTGTTGCTAAGGGCACTTTCTTAGAACGTCTTGGCAGGTGTATATGACAACAAAAGTTGTCCATAAAATGTGTTGCTAGTTCCACGAAGTGGAATAAGAGGGCATAATGATATGATGTCTTAAAAGTAATAATTTAAGCTAATTCGTAAACATGCGTTTAGAGTTTTGCTTTATATGCAGATCATTAACTACAGATTACAAAGGCTAATAACCCCATAGGAGTACATGTCGACTTTTGCTTTTGTTTTCACTTATATAATTATGTGTATTACACATGCTTTACAAAGATGGGCAACGTCACTAAGAATTACAAACAGATTTTAAGAAAGGTATTTCTATACTTTTGTACTAGAGCATGCAAGTTTTAACAGGTCTCATTTAATTTTTCATTTACTAGTGTTTCTATAGGACAGTAATGCTATTAATCCATTTAATTTACTACTGAAATATTTTACCACACCTAATACTTTTATGAATATTGAACAAAACAGCTGATTGCTGTTATATGATTTAGTACACATTTAACATATACTGATCATAGTTTTATTATTTATATTTAATAATGCTTTTCATAAGTATTATTACAACCAATAATTTACTTTTTCAATCCTGGAAAAATGATACTTATTTAATTCTTTATATAAGCTAACATAAAAATTACTGGTTTACTTTATAATTATATATTCACATATAAGACATATTTAACTAGTTGTAATGTTTGATGTAAGTCATATTCTTATGTTAATCCTCTCTGTACGATTTCATTCATATCATTTTGCTACTACTAAATATTATAAATGAATGACTTACTGTTTATCCGATCTATTATAGAATCTATACACATACACATGAACTTAGTTTATAAGCATAAAACATTCATACTTTACAACAATAGCTTAGAATAATGTTTCAACATATATTAGATATTATTATTCAATGATGGGTAGTATGATGATTTCCTGCTATATTTTTCAAAACTAAAATATATTTTTCAACAGTGTCACAATAATACCTAAAAATCAGTGCATTTAATTTGAATGACATACGATTTCTTGCTAGATCGTATTACTATTACATTTAACATACTGCTGGAACTTTTTTCACACTAAACTTTTTGTAACTACTGAAGGATTTAACATACAGGTAACAGTTTTGTCCTAAGTTCTTACATTTTGTCTTAAAAGGACACTTTAACATACAAACTTTCTATACACACATGACACACGTCTCACTAATTTTAATTTTAAAATATGGTTAGTAAATTCTATAATAAATAATTTTGTTACACAATAAATGTGTTCAATCGCTATTATAACATACCATGTTTTTCATAAATCTTGAGCATAGGTATAAATGAAACTTATTCTACAGTTGATATGTAACTAACATTACATAATATTGAAACCCAATTCAAAGTTAAATGTATGTGTGTTTTTCCTAACTGACGTCATTAACACTGAAAGCATAGAATCACCAAATGATACTTCATTTTAATTGACTCATAACTTACAGTATGCTAGGAAGAAAGGAAGCTGACAGAATACAAAGTTCAGTTTGGTCAGTAACATTGCCAGTATTTAGTCTGTCAACATCATGACAGAAAAACTTTTATGAAAACCAGTTATCATTACTCTCTAATATTTAAAATAACTTGTTCAAACTTAATCTAAATTTAATTATTACTTTACAAAACACTAAATGTGTATTTATGCGTTTAAGTTAATTACAGATTTCTATTCAATTGGACACCACATTTCTAAAAATGTATGTAAACAAATTCATGAAGTCTAAATAAGACTGATGCCACACTCACTGAATTATTCGTTAATAAAACTCAATATGCACTACTGTTTTTATATAATTGTCTTAGTTTATAAAATACTGGATTAACTTTTATATAGTTTATGTCCATGTAACTAGAGCCAGGCATGACCAAGTAGTTCAGGCAATGGACTCGCAATCCGAGGGTCGCAGGCTCGAATCACCATACCACTACACAAACTTGCCCTTTCAGCCTTGGGGGCATTATAATGTGACGGCCAACCCCAATGTTCGTTAGTAAAAGAGTAGTCCAAGATTTGGCAGTGGCTGGTGATGATTATCTGCCTTTCTTTTTACTGATAAATTAGGGATAGTTAGCGCAGATAGCCCTCGTGTAGCTTTGCGAAAAATTCAAAAAAGAAACAAACAATATAACTGCTTCTTCATTCCAATTCATTATGTAAGATTTTATACAGTGTAAGAACGATAATGAACAATAGGTCAGTTGGTCACTTTAATTATCTTATGCTATAATTTTCATAGACTCAGAAAATATAATTAACAACTGCGAAACAAAGTTATGGTAACAATTGAATTCCATGCTTCTATATGATAGTATACAGAACACACCCCATAGCATTAGAATAGGTAATTGAAAGGTATGACAAAGATCAGTTCTGAATTGACCAAGCCTATTATAATATATTGTTGTTATTTGTGTTTTACATTATACTTAATATTAAAAATAAACTGATTAAACTGCACACAATCATATGTTTTATACATAAATTTAATGCTCATTATACTATAATCAGAGCTCTTGTATACCACTGAATTTAAAAAGTCAATAAACATACTTCTTTCACACTACATAATGATACATAACACAGAATGTATATTCACGATATTAGATGGGACACTTCCACTTTCTATTGTTCAGGAAATGGAGCAAACGGTCAAAAATTCAGACTGTGTCAGTCAGTTAAGAATAATTATTCAAAGACTGATTAAATTGTACTTTAATATTGACTTAGTCGCCAAAATGTATAACACATGAGATTTCATTATACAAACTATGATTAGTTGTTACTGGGTAGTACTGCCTAATCACAATCAGTTAGAGTTTACATTTTTCACTGTTTTCACAATATGTGAAAGCAAACTGAATTAACATAAGACATAGCACTAAACTCATGTCACTACATAAATTTATATATGATTTAATGCAAACTAATCATGTAATATTTTAGTTAATAGACTAGGTAAAACTAGTTTGTTGACAATTTCATAGCAGAAACTTCCTCACATAGATTTTGAAATTGTTATGATAACACAGTTTTTCACTAAAAATTATAAAAAACATTGCCCTGTGACGTTTTTCTAAAAACGTTTGATCATGGATTAATATATTTGCTACTTTAGTATCTGTAAGTAAAATGTTAACCTTAAATATAACACATTCAGAAATATTTGTTAACACAACTTCGAGATTCACTCACATAATATTAACGAAAACATCTGAGTTAATAAAATATTGATCTACATATGCCTAATTTAGTCCTTTATGATAAATCACATTTTATGAATATCAATTTCTAACGATATGTGCCGTCATTACTTTCTCTCTCTCAGGATATAATGGTCTTGACAATAACCTTTAAGCAAAATCATTTTCTGTGGAAGAAGAACAGTCTTTATCTTCATTACGAATCCTCATTTGAAATATATTATGTCTATTCTGTATAACATTAATAACCCAGTGAAGGAATAGTTGGGGAATATTGAATGTTCAGTCATATGACTGCGTAAATAAAACACATCTCCATAAACAAAACAAATAGGATACTTACCAACATGATTTGCACAGAGATGATGATCACATGATTGTACATTTTAAATATGTTCACCACAAAGTATACACTCGTAACCAATGTCTGTAGGTAAAAATGTATATTATTTTTACCCACATATATAATCCATATCAAAGGAACTTTTTAAGTGACGCCAAAGGGTAAAAATTGTAGCCAATGTTCTGATCTTTGTCCATCAGTTACGTAATCTTTATTTGAAAAACAGTCAGTTCTCTACCATATAATGAAAAGAAAATACTAATATGTTTTACCTGAGAAATAAAAATACTCGACCCGCAATCTGCGGGTGGCGGGCTAGAATCTCGGTCCCACCAAATATGCTTGACGTTTCAGCTGTGGGGACGTTAAAATATGACAATCAATCCCACTATTCGTTGGTGAAAGAGAAGCCCAAGAGTTACTGGTGGGTGGTGAGGACTAGCTGTCTTCCCTCTAGTCTTACAATTAGGGATAGCAAGTGCAGGTAGCCTTCGTGTAACTTTCTGCAAAATTCGAAATCAAGCAAACAAACAAACAACACAGAACACTAATTGTGGCTCTATTAACATATAAAGGACAGATAATTTATTAAATACTTTGTTATATCACTTTATCATTGGAAAAATAAGTACCATCAATATTAAAGAAGGCGCTTTTCAATATTGTAATATATTTTCAAGGTATTGTCTGCAAGACTACACGTTTCTATCCTTTATACGAAATCAGCTTATAAAGAGCATTCCTATAAATTAACAAAAAATTCATTCACTAACGTGGTTAGTTTTCTCTAGAATTCAGCACTTTTCGTAACTATACAGAAAGACAAATGTACTTTTACGAAGCCCCCCTCCAGTGGCTAGGTGGTATATCTGCGGACTTACAAAGCTAAAAATCGGGTTTCGATACACGTGGTGGGCAGAGAACAGATAGCCCATTGAAAAGCTCTGTGCTTAATTCAAAACAACAATCCTCATGAAATCATCAATATCTGATGGTACACTAGAAAATCGTTTTCTGTTTCTAAACTGATACTTTATATTTTTGGTCTAGAACTTACATACTTGTCATTTAAAACTACTATTGTTTGCAAATATAACTCATCAATATCTACACATAGTGCAACTGCTCTAAAGCATTGTTATTTATATATAATAGAGTTTTCGTCTTTACATATTAAGCGTAACAAAGTTGTTGTAAGACTTACTAAAATTTAATTGTGTTCGCTGTAGTAATATAAGTGAGTTAAAGTCATAACATGTTATCACGCGGGTTTCCTTAAATAACAGTTAGCCATCTTTTCATATTAAGGAATAAACGATGTCTGGCAGAAATGAAAAAATGTTATCTACATTTACACTAGTGTTGTGATCATCGATTAAAAAAATATGAATAGTAAACAGGTGTAAAATGTAGAACTGTATTTTTATATTAGTGATTATACTTAAAATTGTTCCATTCATTGTTATCATAGATATACTGAAAATGGAATATGCGTAAGTTCGAAACGTTCACGAATGATTTTTACAATTGTTTAAAATTTCCAGCCTATTTAAACTCTGAATTGAAAATAGCCGTGAGAAAATGTTTTGAACCAAAAGCATTATACGTACTTAAAAAATTCGGTACTCGGTTCCTGTATGCGGAAATTTTTGTCGTTTCAGTATGATATCACTTCTGCGTAATCACTTCTGTCTTTGTAGATGGTTTTAATGATTAAAATATGTATTAGAACGTGTAGAAAAAGGTTCAGACAAATAGAAGAAACTTAACTAACACCACTTTTTCATAACATTAATCAAATAAAATCAAATCAAATAGTGCAGCAGAAACTATCCGAAGCAATTAAGGTGTTTATGGTGCGGAGTATCTCAATGAAAGAAGATGTTGAAGGTGGTTTCAGAAGTTCAGATCAAGTGACTACAGCTTAAGTGATGCGCCACGTTAAGGTTGTCTTGTTGAGTTTGATGATGACTTGCTGCTGGTTGCTCTTGATGAAACTTGTGCTGTAACAGTTGAAGAACTAGCACAGAAGCTTATTTCAAGCTATTCAACAGTTCACCGTTACCTGCAACGGCTTGGAAATGTGTCAAAACTTTGAAAATGGGTTCCCCATAATTTGATAGAAGCCATCCTTAGAGTAAGAGTGGACATTTGCTCTTCTCTGTACTCTCGTGAACATAACTCACCTTTTTATGGACAGGTTAGTAACTGAAGATGAAAAATAGATATTGTATAAAAATGTTAAGCGCCGCAGACAATGGCCAAGCGCAGGTAAACTGGGTAAAGCACAGCCCAAAATGGACCTCCACCGTAGGAAAGTCTTGTTAAGCGTTTGGTGGAATATTGTTGGTGTGATCCACCTTGAATTGCTGCCACTCAATGTAACAATTACATCAGACTTTATTGTCAACAGTTAGGACGCTTGAATGTTTCACTGAAATAAAAGAGGCCTGCTTTGATCAACTGTAAAGGTGTTACGTTACACCAGGATAATGCACGGCGCCATACAAGAAGGATCACATCTACAAAGATTGAAGAGCTAGATTAGGAAAAACTTCCACATCCTCCTTATTCTCCAGACCTTGCCTCATCTGGTTATCATCTATTCCGAAGCTTGCAGAACTATCTTGATGGAAAAAAGCTTGGAACACATGAAGATGTCAAAACTGCCTACTCTACATTCTTTTCCTCCAAACCCCAATAATTTTATAGAAGTGGCATTCAGAAGCTTGTGAACCATTGGCAGAAAGTAATTAATAATAATGGAACATACGTTATTGATTAAATAATATTAAAAACGTTTGAAATCCTTTCTCTTTTTCTGAACCTAAAATTGGACATTACATAAGGGATGACCTGGTAAATAATTAATCTTAAATATGTATATTTTATTAGTTTGTTAAATGATAAAAGCCGAGAGGGGCCGCAATGAACGTTTCGACGCTAAACGAACAAAAAACTACAACATTTTATTTGATGTTAGTAATAACGATAGTCTTTGTGCAATATTTAAGGGAAGTCAAATAAAGAACAAAAAAGTGAAAAAAAGCAGATATTGAGTGAATTTTGGGCCGTGATTTGATAGTACTAGTATGAGGGAAGAAGTGTTTTAATAACTATTATTAAATATTTCTTAACGAAATATTGTACTCAATATTGTACATATTTTAATAATATTACTGTTAGTCAATGTCATTTGAAATTAAATACACCTTAGAATTGGATAATTTTGGCTTGTAGTATTAACGTTTCTATTAATAATATAATATTATGATTATACATTCCATATAAATTTCTAGTTTACGTTTCCGAGAAATGGTTATTGCCATAGTGGTTAGTCTTTATCGTATCTTGGCAGTATACTAGGCCTATGATAGGTATTTGATAATAGTATATATGATTTTAAATTTTAAAGCATTTGTGTTTTATTCGTAACTAGTATAATTATATTTCTTTTCCAGGAGATCCTTTGATGAAAGTGTTATAGCAAGATTATAGAAAAGGTCAGTTGACAACTTTAACATCTATTGCTATGTTCTTTTTGGTGAAAAGGTGGAATGGATTACAAGAAAACATAATGTATGTTTTACAGGTTTGTTGAAATAAAAGATTGGGTTCACTTTGTTTTGACATTTTAAAGCAAATTAAAGACAAGTGAAAAGAGGTTGAAAAGATATATTCTCAAGAAGTGCATGGTATTCAAGCTGCATGTGCCTCAGGAAACTTATTCATTTATCATTTTATTATTACAAAATTATCAAATATTTTTTAACTATAGTCAACCAGTTATAAAGGTATGAATAAAAAAAGTACAAATGAAGTAGAATGGACAGTTAAATGTGAATTTTGTGACCGTAAGTTTAAAAGAAATGTGGATAGAGACAGACATGCAAAAACACATTCAAAGAAAACAACTTTACCGTGTGGAATTTGTGGTAAAGAGTTTTATTACAGGCATTTGGACTCTCACATGAGGATACATACAGGTGAGAAACCTTTCAGTTGTGAAGTATGCAATACAAAGTTTACCCACAAATCAAATTTAAATAGGCACAGAAAACTTCATGATAAAACTGTTCAATTTATTTGTGTTGTGTGTGGTAAACCATTTTTGTCACGTTATGCCTTAGGTCAACATTGGAAATACCACATTGGTGACAAATCATTTAAATGCACTATTTGTGGAAAAGGATTCAGTGAAAACAAGGATTTGAATATTCATAAAAGAATTCATAGTGGTGAAAAGCCTTATAAGTGTGAGTTATGTGAGAAAAGGTTTACACAAATTGGCCATCTTACAACTCATAAGAGAACACATACTGGAGAAAAGCCATATGTATGTACTGTGTGTAGTAAAGGTTTCACTACTAATTCTTCCCTCAACACACATACTCGAATTCATACCGGTGAGAAACCTTTTGGTTGTGATTTTTGTGGCCACAGGTTTACAAGGAGTGCTAACCTCTTGTGTCATATGCTTGTTCATACAGATGAAAAAAAGTTTGAATGTAATATTTGTGAAAGAAAGTTCAAGGACAAAGCATCTTTGAAAAAACATATAAAAACACATTCAGGAGAAAAACCCTTCAAATGTGATACCTGTAGTAAAACATTCATGTCAAAGACATACCTCTCATCACATAGAAGAATGCATGCTGGTGATAAACCTTACAAATGTGATGTTTGCAGTAAAACTTTCTGTGATGACTCCAGCTTACGGAAGCATGTCAGAATGGTTCATAGAAATGATGCTATGTTTCAGTGCAGTTTATGTAACAGCAAGTTTTCTCAAAAGATTCTGCTGATTAATCACATGCCAGTTCACAGTTGTGAAGAAGGACCATATAAGTGTAATATGTGTGAAGATATTTTTGAAAATATTCCTTTATTAGTAAAACACATAAAGTCTCATACATTAAAAAAACAGTTTGTGTGTAAAGTTTGTGGAAAAGGATTTTGTTTTTATGGAAAACTTGTATTTCATATGCGGACACACACAGGCGGAAGACCTTTTCAATGTATTATATGTAGTGAAACCTTTGTGAGGGTTTTGTATTTGAGAAAACATATAGCTAAACGACATGGTAATAAGGCCCTTTACAATGCATATGCCAATTCTAATTTCAATGATGTCAGGGTTACTGTAGAGGATTCTGAAACTGCAGAAACTTCATTTACATCTGGAATAGATACAGAATTACCAAGTGAACTGGTTGAACCAATTGTTAAATTAGAGATCAGAGATGATTGTTACCAGTGTGAAAATTAAAAGCTAAACAGTAGTAAAATGAACTAGAAAGTGAGGGAAGAGGAAATTATTGGGTGGAAGATAAAAAAATTGCATCAAAAATTAAATAAAATGATCATAAACTTATCAATGAAAAAGAAGAGTATAGATTACCCAGTAATGAAAATTATCAAGGTTTTTCAGTATTATGTAGCTTAACAATATGTAGTTAACATTTTGGAACTAAACATTACAATACTAATTTTATACAGATCTCTGTTATCTGTTAGAGTGGTATGGAATTTATATTGTATGACCCTGGACAAAAAAAAATTTTTTTCATATTTTTCATTCAGTTACTAAAAAAAGCACCTCAAGCAAATTTTTAATGAGTAACTCAAGTACCTGAACATCCTGAGCTTATACACACAATATCTATCTGTATATATAATCACAAACCCTTAGTCACAACCATATATTTACGTGAAACACTATTTTATTTCTTGACACCATTATTATAACAAATAGTATTTATCTGAACTGATTTCTCTGTCAGTTTGTATGTGGAGTGCTATACATGTTGAACTGTACAAAATCTTTGTAACTAAATGTTAAAAACCATAAAACATATAAATATGTTCAAAGAGCTAAGAAGCAAAATGCAGTAAATGCCAGTTATGAGGAAACAGATGCCAGTAACAACATATTACTGAATATACAGCATTTTGAATAAAATGTCTTATTTGATAACAAATAATTTTGTTCAGGAATAATATTTATTTTATGATATTTGAATTAATAATAAAGCTGAATTTTTTATGTTTTAATATAATATACAGTGGTTTTTTATAGCATTTTGTCTGAAAATTACAGGATAAAGTATTTTTTGCAAATGGTAAATTGGATATACAGGGTTTTACTCCTTAGCTCTTCACACACACACACACACACTTATACTCAAATTTATCTATTTTTCACTATAAAAATTGGAATATAGCAAAAAAGAATGTTTCTGTGTTTTCTATGATGGGTCAAACACTGAAACAGTCATGGATTGTAAGGTTACTAACTTTTCAAAAATACTCAGAATACAGTATTTATGTACTGTGTCTACAAAATAATCTATTAATGAAGATATGATGAATATTGTAGACTTGAATTTATAGAAATTCAAATGGTTTTTTTTCACCATTAATGTTCAATATGGCACATAGGAAGATTTTGAATCTTTAATGAGAATCAGAACTTTGAGATCAATTGCCTTTCAAGTTGATATTTTTTCCAAACAATATTTTTGTAAAATATTGTACCAAATGAAATATTTTGTTCATTCAATATTAAGAAAAAAATGTACATTTCCTTTTAAATTGGATTGATCAAATGGAAAAATATATGTAATTTAAGGTAATCAAAATGTGTTATGAACTTCAGTTGTCTAGATAATATTAAGTTTAACTGCGTAGAGATAGGGTTGTGTATTGTGAAGTTGTAAATTTTTTTTGAGCAAATGATTTGATCTAAGGTGTGTATATTAAATACAGATTATGGAAAAGTCACCTACAACCATCATATTTTTAAACCCACTCTTACTCTGATTTTGCATGTCATGTTTGTGTTTCAATACCTGAACTCTTTTGTTACAATAATTAGTTGCGACTTTAATAACCTTGCACTTAACTTAGTGGTAGGCAACAATAGGATTTAATTCTTGATGACACTCCTTTGTTTCTGTAAGCACTGAACTTTTGTTTGTCAAATTTTGTGAAACTGATTCTGTGCCAGCCATCAAGACAGTAAAAATGTAAAGCCTTTAAAGAGGTGTGAAGACTTTAGTCTCTATTATTGCATACATTGCCCTGTGTTTTTATGAAGAATAATTATTATGATTTTTCTGTATTTAATCTGCTTCTATGAAATCTGATAATTGTTATTGTTTCAGCATTTTAAAAGTTATTGTGCGTATCTAGAAAATGAAGAGCATTCATACTAAGTTTCTGTATTTCTCAAGTCCACTTGAAAATATTGAAAGTATAGTTTTAAGATAGAGTAAATTAGCTGTTGCTGTTGTCTTGGTAGTGTCAGCTGATTTAAATGTGTTTCACTTGTCTGCAGATTGTATTATAAAAACAGTATTTACACTTTTCTAGAATTAAAAGGGTAGGTTAGATTTTTTGTTTTGTTTTTTTATACATAACAAATAGAACAGTTTTTTGTGTTTGGTGTTTCACTGTAAAGTCAAAAGTAAACATTTTGGTAAGATGTTATTTTACTTTTTTACGTTTGCTCAATCTGTTTTATATATATATTATTTTTGAATTTGCATACAATTTTAGTAAAACGAAATTTAAAACAAGTCCAGCACAAAGTTTTTGTGAAAAGGTCTGATTAAAAGTGAAGGGAGTCATCTATTGACTCAATTTCACCTCTAACTTTTTCTTAACTGAGTGAGACTTTTTTTTTGTATGTAAACCAGGTGAAGTCTGGTTTTACCTGTTAGATGATGTGTAGTGGGATGATCCAGCATCTAGGTGATTTATGAAGAAAAATTAAGCAATTGCATTAGCTGTCATTTTTTTTAATTTAAAAGGTTTTATACACCAAAGTGTGATGTGTGTGTGTGTGTGTATTTATATAATGACATGTTTTTGTGTTTTTTCTGTCTCTCATGATTGTGTTTGTTTAGGCCATGATGTAATGGATGCTCAAAGGATGACATTTAATTTGGCTAATGATATATTGTCTAACATGTTCATCATTAGATGCAATTTTAAATCCTATATATATGTATATAAAATTTGTTTTTAAGTTTTGAGTTAATATATGCATTTCTGTGACAGTTCCACAGTTTTTCTCTTCTGGCTCTCATTGAATGTCTCATATCTTTGTACAAGAACACAAAAAAGCTTGTTATTTTTAGGTTTAAAACGAGTGTTCATAAAAATCTTTTGCCTATTGAGGTAGAAGTAACCTTTTCATTTTTGATCTCTTTTTATTTCAATTAAAATCAGAACTGAAAAGTCAGAAGTATTTCATTTTGTATCAGAATTATACAGATTTGACTGGAGAAAAAAAACTTTCATGCAACCTAAACTTGTGTAGCCCTGTTTAAAACAATCTAGTTCGCATTATTCACTATATAAATAAAAAGAAAATTCAAAAACTTTGTCAAAATATGTAAAACAAGGCCTTATATTTGTTTTATTATGTGTAAACTAATACCTTTCATGATAAAACTCGATGAATACAGAAACTTGTGTTTTAAAGTAGAGAATTTATGATTAAGTTCATTGACATTTTGTGGTTAGCTTATGCATAATACCTATACGTTATCTGCTCTGGCAAAGACTACTTTATACTTTTTGGTGACTTCAAACTGTTAACAGGTATTATAATTATTTAAGCAAGCCTTAGTTAGGGTTTGATGCTAGCTTATTCTTGACAAGATTATACATTAATCTTGGATACCAATGCCAGTGTACGTTGAATCAGTGCACTTCTTCACAGGTGCAGGTGTGAAGCATGTTAATGGATTTGCACTTCTACGTTGACAGCACCAGAATGTCTATACTTCACCACAAAAAATAATTATTTGCAGTCTGTGCTTTTCGACACCTACTATTCCTAGTACTTGTACGGTAGGAAGCCCATTCGCATGTCCCAAGGATCATTGTAATCACCGATGTGCTTGAAAAATGTGGAAGATACATTGGATTATAATATCAGAAGATTACAAAGTCACAGTACAGCATCATCAAAGGCAGTATAACAGAAATGCTGACAGGTGAACCCATCATTGAATGACTGGAATCTTAGACATATGGAGCAATCAGAGCCATTGCAATAGCAGTGATGAACCAAAGAAGCGGTGACAATTCTACTTACAGATGCACAAATCGGGAGCTTCCGGAAGAGTAGCCTCACGTGGCTTGATTTCACGCATTATCTAATTGTAAAATAATATTAATAATAATAAAACTGAACCTTATTTCATAAAAAACTTTCTGAGTAATATCAGGTTTATTTGAGGAAAAAATCATATAATTTGAGTTAACATTTATATAAATGTTTAACTTCAAAAGTTTATAAAATGTGAATGTAAAACGGTGTTTTTATATTTAAAAAAAAAATTTTTTTTTATTGCTAATTTTGATCATCCAAAGTTATCCATTAAAGTTTGTTATTCAATAAAGCCAAAATGTACTTTTTTTTTTATTTTACATAAGGTAAAGATTGTGAGAAATAAGTAAAACCCTCTTTTCTTTTATCATGAAGTTACTTCTCGACTGATGTTAACTTGTTTCACATGTATTAGCATATTTACCATCTTATTTTGTCTCCATGGGCTTAATGGTAATCTTGAGTGGTTAATACTAAAAATCTGGTGTTGAAACCGGTAGTGGACAGAGAAAGAACAGCCCATTTTATAGCACTGCGCTTAACGACAATCCCCCTGTTCTTACTCTCCATTCAAGTAATTACGTACTCAAAGACCGAACTTCTGCATTGTTGGCAACAACTGATTGCATTGCTAAACTCCATATACCTATGTAATATTTTTATAACAAAATATCTCAAACAATATATAACAAAAACCTAGTATAAGGAATATTAAAAAAAATCAACAAATTAATAAAATATCTAAAATACTAAAAAATGTGTGTGCTCTTGAAATACAGTATTATTGGATTACTTTTCTAAAACTTAAAGATCTATAAAAATTTGTTAGGAATGATTAGCAAATTTCGTCATTTCGAAGCTTCGGTTTTCATCATTTCGATGGATTTTAGCTGAGGAAGGCATTTATTTTTGAACCAGATATGCACATTTATTTACCAAGATCATTCATACGAGGTAAATAGGGAGAAAAAATGTTAATGGAAAGTATGAATGATTAGTTAGTCGTAGAACTGGTATAAGAAGTATCCAAAACAATGACAGCCAAAATAGGGATTGAAAATCATTTAAAAGTATATATGACTGATACCACATTCCTTGTGTAATTTATATTGCATCATTTGTTTTGAATACTTCTCATTGCAATTCTACGAATAACTAACGATTCCTGCTTTCCTATAAAATTATATTATTGTTTCCAATTTATTTGCTCAGTTTTTATATGTCCATAGAATGAACACGTCTACACATTTTCAGTGTAGCCATATCACTGATAACTATAACTTTTGTAGCAATTAGAAACAATCACAAATTCATAAAATCCTTTGATTTACAGTATATAAAACTGCTAAGGTTAGGGTTAAATTTTATAAATATGTATTTGTGGTCTTAATTCTTGTTTCATCGCTTTCTGTATCAGGAGCCGTTCTTACTTTTAAAATTCATATTTTGTAATATTTTTGTTAGTGTTATCTTGTTATATCTTTATAAACTATATACTTTACCTTTAGAAACTGTCGCATGTGTTATCCATCGATATGTAGTGTCATCCCCTTGGGTTGAAAAGATATTTAAGTACGTGCTTGATATGTTTACCATCTATATTATATCTATATTATATCTGTATAAATATGTATGTATGTATATACACTGCTGGCCAAAATCTTAATGAACATAAAGAAAAAATATGCATTTTGCGTTGTTAGACACAACCACTTATTTGAGTAGAGCTTCGAAAGATGAAAATAAGAAAAGGGGGAAAAAAAAAACTGTTTTAGCATATAACATGGAAAACGTGAACATTATGAAATTAGCCTAAATACTAGTTGGTCAAAAGTTTAAAACCATACCAAAATATAAGTTCTAAACAGGGTAGGAAATGCCCAACAAGAGATCTCAGTAGTGAGTTGCACGGCCGTCATTGCGAATAACTGCAAACATTCGCTTTGGAATGGTCGATATAAGCGTTTGCAGAAGGCTGGCTGGAATGTTATTCCAAGTGGTGAAGATGGCTTCACGATGATCATGCACTGTTTGGAATTGACGTCCATTTCTATAGACTTCCCTTGCCATCCACCCCAAACATTTTCAGTGGGGCTCAGTTTGGGTGAACACGCAAGATGGTCCAAAAGAATTACGTTATTCACCATGAAAATGTCCTTTGTCTTGCAGGCGTTGTGGATTGCAACATTGTCTTGCTGAAAGATCCAGTCATTTCCACACAAGCGAAGACCTTCAGTCAATAAAGATGCTCTCTCCAACATGCCAATGTAGTCAACTGCTGTTTCCCGCCCCTGCATAACCTAAAGCTTCCATTGTTCCATGGAAGGAGAAAGCACTCCAGAGCATGATGGAACCTCCTCCATTGTGTCGTGTAGAAAATGTCTCTGGTGGGAATTACTTATCGTGCCAGTAACGTTGGAAGCCATCTGAACTATCCAAGTTAATTTTTTTCTCATCAGAGAACAAAACCTTCATCCACTTTTCTACGTCCCATGTTTAGTGCTTCTCAGCAAAGTTTAACTGAGCTGTTTCGTGGTGTGGAAGGAGAAGTGGCCTTTGAAGACGTTTACGGTTTTTAAAGCCTTTCTCTCGTAGATGCCGTCTTATTGTTCTTGAGCTGCATTCTGCGTCCGTAAGGGCCTTAATCTGGTTCGACGATCGGCTGGTGTCTTGCCGGATAACCTGTCGAATCCTCCTCAACGCCGGCGAAATTTTCTTGGACCGACCACTGGAAATTCTCGTTCCGTATCTCTCAGGGACTTTTAAGAAATTTACATCAGCAGTTTTACTAAACCCAATCTCACCAACGATGGCATATTGACAGAGACTTTGCTTTTGCAGCTCGACAGTTTTGCCACGTTCAAACTCTGTCAACTGTTTAGCCTTGCCAAGTTTTTACCCAATGTAACGCAGGAGATGTTAGTGGGAAATGTTGACAACGCTAATGCTTGCACACAAATGACTAAGTTTCGTTACGTGTTTACCGATTAACGCCTTACCCACCTCGACATGCCGGGCTCTTGCTTTTGTAAAAATAGCTTTATTGAAAACTACACAAATCCAAATACTTTTGCTTTAAGTTAGAGCCAAATAATCTTGAAATAAATAATGTTATTAACACTATTTATCCAGTAGAAATAAAAATAAAAGTACTTCAGTATCTAATGTAGAGGCGCATTATTTAGATTTAGAAATTAAAATAATTGATAATGGTATTAATCTAAACACTTTTAACGAAATAAAATATTTTGCTTTTCCAATATTCTGTTCACCCTCTCTTAATATTGTAAGTTATAAGTATTATAACTCGATAATTATTCAAATTTTGTAAAAGTTGTAATAAGTTACAATATGTTATTATTAACGTTGAAATGTTGATACAAAAATTAATATTTAATGGATTTAAAGAAATTCGAAATAAATTTATTAAAATATTCTGTAATAAGTATAAGAATGTTTTAAATTAATATAGACAAGTAAAAAATGAAGAAATTTTGCTGAAAGTTTCTGATAACTATTTCCAGTTGGTTAATAAGGCCATTTAAACAATGTGTCACTACCTTATGAGCTCGGCATGGCCAAGCGTGTTAAGGCGTGCGACTCGTAATCTGAAGGTCGCGGGTTCGCATCCCCGTCGCGCCAAACATGCTCGCCCTTTCAGTCGTGGGGGCGTTATAAAGTGACGGTCAATCTCACTATTCGTTTGCAAAAGAGAAGCCCAAGAGTTGGCGGTGGGTGGTGATGACTAGCTGCCTTCCCTCTAGTCTTACACTGCTAAATTAGGGACGGCTAGCACAGATAGCCCTCGAGTAGCTTTGTGCGAAATTCACAAACAAACACTACTTTATGCAGATTGAAACCTTATCGCATACAAAGGCTTGTTTTGTCTGAAAATTGGTAGTTACAGCAGACTTAATGGGTGATAATTAGGAGTTATACTAGTTAGTTTAATTGGCTCGATTTTTTTGTTTCTTTTTGAATAAGTGTAATTAGTAAGTGTTTATTGGATTCTTCTTTGTAATTAACAGATTATTTTTGTGTTGTGGCCCGGCATGGCCAAGTGGGTCAAGGCGTGGGACTCCTAATCTGAGGGTCGTTATATTTCCGTTATATTTTATTAAACCAGTAAACTTAAGGGGTGATCGGTATGGCTACGGCTATCCGATCGTATTCCGTCCGACCACAGTCGATCAGGTTCGTGGTCCCTGAAGACTCGATCCCATTAGCGATAATAGACGCTATTTGTGATCATCTGAGTGGGAACGTCCTCGAATATCTACAACAATTTTGCAAGGAGCGATATGTGGCGACGCTGTTGTCTTCCACAGTCGCCCAAAAGCTTCTGAATAAAGGTAACTTTACCTTTAAAGGACAATTGAGCCGGCCAGCCAGAATATTAAATGGCTGACCATTCGACCATCGTCTTTCGAACTGCCTTATGACGCAATAGCGTAAAAGCTGCAGAAATATGGGGTGGTAATTAACGTTTGCTACCAGACACGCCCTAATATATGCACGGGTAACAGAAGGGTGTGTTTTAATACGAAGACACCTGTTCCAAACTTCCTTCAGATGAAAGGTTTTTATGTTATGGTGAACTACCCTGGTATGCGACGCATGTGTTGTCGTTGTGGCTACCTGTCTGCAAATCGTGACACTCCACAGTGCAATAAGTGCCAAGTATATGGACACACACGCGACACATGCTTAGTAAAATGATCCTCCTGTGATGACTATCACACGTTGTTACTCTGCCCGCGACGTGTAAAATTGTACGCAGCCAAGGTCACAGGAAAGAGTAAGAAAATCAAGACATCACAACATGACCAGTCATACTGGAGCAGCCCTTGGCACCGGCCCCTCGTTGTGGATTCCTGTACGTTGCGAGGGGACCTCCCAGAGAAGGTTCTATTCCTTAGTTTACCTCCTCTGGGATCTAAACATCCACCCACGTACTTGCCGTGCGTGATGACCCGAGAAGGGGAAAAGAGGATTCTGGTGGTTGAGGGGTCCAATCCTAACACACCACTTTGGTGTTGAATTCCTGTAGACGGGCGGCCTTGGCGTGGCACCACTAGGATCAATCGGTGGGTCTACGTGGGCTAAGGTCAACCAAATACTAGTGTTGGATGTTCTCAATAAGTGTTGTGGACATTGTATCTGATGCTGGTGCTTTAACCAGTGCTTACAAAACCATGGCGTTGCTGCAGTGTCCTTGTTCGGCATTGTAGTGCATTCCCTCGTCGGGCTTCATGGTGGGTGGGGTCAGTGGGCACCAAAATATTATTTTTTATCATGGATTGTCATAATAAAAACTTAAATAAAATAGTGAAAAACAGTCCATAGGTAAACGACCACGTCTTGAAAATTCTAAGCAGCAATCTTCAACATCTGTAACACCTGTACCTCTTTTCCTTATACTACATTCATTTTCAGACAAACAGATATCTCACTTTTTCATTCAGAAGGGACTAGAGGGACTTTCTGGCTCTCCAAAGTCAGTAAAGAAGCATCACTCTGGTGACATAATAGTGGAAACATCCACATCTCAACACAGTTAACTTTTCTTGCATTTAAAGTTGATTGGGCATGCTACTTTAAATTCCTCACAAGGAGTTATTGTTGAGAGGGACTTAAAGAACATCACCAAGTTAGATTCTCGCTGGTTTTCCACCCAAGAAGTTTCTGCAGTGAGGCGTATCTTCACTCGCAAAGAGGGAATTATGATGCTGACCAATGTCCTCATTCTGACATTTACATCACTGCATCCAACTGCCTCCATCAAGGAGGTTATCTTAATTGCTAGGCATGGCCATACATTCCAAACCCGCTCAGATGTTTCGAGTGTCGGCAGTTCAGTTACTCAAAGACATCATGTGGTTCCTTGACGTGTGCTCGTTTCAGTGGCAAGGACCACGATGCCTATGAGTGTGAAATGGACTCTCATTGCATCAATTGCAATAGCTCTCACCCGTCCTACTTTCGTTCTTGCCCTAAATGCTTGGAAGATAAAGAGGTGCAGTGTTTGAAAATGATACAAAACATTACTTATCCACATTACTTAACCTCAAGATCCACTTTCTTTGGTTCTAGGTATGGGCATTTCCTCGAATATATCTTCTTCTTCCACACCACTATGCAAAAACGATCATTTGTTCACGTTCTCAGTCACTGGAATCCTCTTTCAACAACAAAGACATGCCCAGTCGACCCCGTGCAGAATTCATTTTTGAAAATGATTCAAAACATTACTTATCCTGAGGCTGGAAAGTTACTGTCCACCGCTTCATCTCAGACATATGCTGTTGCACTGTGTTCCACTACTACAGTGGGAGTTCAGATGGATCTGTTAGTTGACAATGAGGTTAACTCTAAAGAGGCTCAGTTCTCTTTGTTAGCCTGAGAGAAGGTTCAAGTCGCTGAGGGGGTTCAGACCTTGTTAGTTAGAGAGGAGGTTCCCCTCTCTGTGTGGGGTCAGACCTCCTTGCAGGCAGGTCCAGGGTAGGCTCGGGCTCTCTCTTTGGGTGAGGGTGTTCAGAGGATTCCTTGCTACCACGGATGGGGTTGGGGCCTCTGAAGAAGCTCAAGCCTCTTCACTGGCCTGAGAGGAACTTGACGTCTGTAAGGGGCTCAGGCTTCCCTGTTAGTTAACAATGAGGCTGGGCCTCTGAAGAGTATTTTTTCTCTTTTTAGGTCAAGAGAAGGTTCAATTTTTTTCTCTCAATGCTGGGAGAAAGCAAAGTTTTAGAGTGGTTATCCCAATCGGGTGACCACTCCAATGAGTCTACATCTCATTTTTGTTTAGAAAGGGTGCATGATTCTTCACTGACAGCTCTTACACCTAAGCAACAGCATAAGTAATTTGCTCCGTCGAGAGGCGTTGATGAGTTTATCCTGCATCACACTGAACATCCTGAGAATGTGTAAGTGGGAATCCTCTTCAACTCCAGTTTCTTAAGAAAGGATGGCTATATACGTTGATGTCACCACTCACGGACATAAGATACAACTTATTAATGTCTATGTGCCTATTCAAGGGAAGGAATTGTGGGCTTTCTTTTCCTCCTTGAACAGTTTCTTGATAACACAGGCCGATATTGTCATTGATTGGGGCTTCACTTGTGTTCAGGATCCCCACCTCAAAGATTGAAGGAGAATCCCTTTCTGGCAATCTGCATTCGGTGTTGTCAGACTTCGACTTCCACGATGTCTGGTGTACACTTTACGGTGCTGCCTTTGTCACCACTTGAACTGGTCAGGACGTCTTTTATCACCTGGACTGATTCTATGTCACAGCTGGCCTGAAGCAGTGTCTAGTCAGAGGTGCAGTCTATCGGGTAGGTGATATTTTGTTTCACGTGTCTGACCATCGAGACTTTTTTACCCCAATTCAATATTTTACCCTTTTTTTTTTTCGGGGTCCAGGAGTGTATTGAGACTCAATGTCCCTCTTCTCGCTGAGAATGAGGTGGTGGATGAATTGGTAACCTTTGTCAGGAGCCTCCGTTGCAATGAGACCTGATGGGTGGGTTTTAAGGAAGCCTGTGCCTCCTTGCTGAGGCAAGCAGACTTGAGGCATTCGCAAACTCACCATTTTGCCTTGCAAAGCAAGCAAGACATCTCAGCAGCCTTATTTAGGGGCATACCAATGGACCAGTGGATACTTGCAAACGTTGGCAGGCTTAAAAAGGACATAGACTTGGAATATGCCAAATTATTCTGAGCAGCGAGCATTTCCAATCTGATGGAGTCACTAGGTCCCAGAAATGTTACTAGGATTCCACTGTGTAAGGCACGGGAGATGTTTAAAACAAGCACATCTCCAGTTTGTTGAGGAAAGCAGATCAGGTGTCCTCGGACCTTACTGACATACTCAACACGTGCAATGTTAATGCACTAACTATTCTAGCTGACTATATTCTGCTTCGCCTGTGAACAAGGGAATTTGGCGAGACATTGCACAGTTCTTGCCAACCCTCGATCCTCACATGTTGACAATCTTGTGAAACCCATTATTCATTAAGTTAATGTTGGGTGGCTATTCAGTCCATGTTACTTGGTAAATGTTCTGGATTGGATGGCCTACTAGTGGAATTCTATTGCCACGTGTGGCATGTTATTGGACCCTTTGTTGGACTTTTTAACCACTCTCTGGCTCGTGGGTCCATGCCTGCAGATACGCTGGATGGGCTACTTACTCTAATCTGTAAGGATCTCATCCGATCCAAAGATCGGATCCAATATCTCTCCTGAAAGTGGATGCAAGGATTGTACCTAAAGTCCTCTGTGCCTATTTGAATGCTACTATGTCCTCTCTTGTCCATAGCACTCAGACATGTGGTGTGCAGGTAGAAGTAACTAACAAAATTTGGAGCTTCTATGGGGCCTGTTTCATTACATCATGGACTGGAACATTCCAGCAAATTTTGTGTCACTCGACCAGAGTAAGGCCTTTGACGAGTTCACCACAAATTCTTGTGGTATGTTATAAAGAGATATGGCTTTTCTCCAGTGTTGGTGCAGTATGTGCGAACCTTTTATATGTCTTCTTTGAGCTGGCTTTTAGCAAATGGACACTTGATGACCCCTTTAACATCTGTCAGGGTGTTTATTAAGGATGTCCGTTATCACCATCTCTTTATACGTTAATATAAAGGCCTGCTTTCTAATCTGTAACACTGTTTCAGTGCGTGGCCTTCAGTTGCCAGGAGAGGTGTCAAGCAAGTATGTCAGCCATGTAGATAATGTGAACCTCTTTTTGGGGAACCAAACATTTTTGGGTTCAGCACTGGCAATTGTTAATAAGTACTTTCAGGCCAGTGCAGCTCGACTTATTACGCCAAGTCTAGGGTTCGGTATTTTGGTGAATGGGCCTCAGCTGCAGACACCCTATTTAGATTGGCATGAACTTCATCTGCAGTTAAATGTTTTGGGATTCGCTTCCTTGCGAGTCCTGAAGCTGCCTGGGAGATGGTGCAACATGTCAGTTCGGCAGTTCGAGACTATCGTTTCAGCCCTGTTAACTTGTCTGGTAGAGCAGAGGTGATGAATTGCAGGATATTCCCCTTGGTATAGTGTGTTGGAGCTATTGTTCCTATAAACAATTGCAGTACACAGGCTGCCGAGGAGCACGTTTACACCTTCCTGTGGAGTGGTAAGTTAGAGGCAGTGTCTCGGTTATCTTTAATTAGACAACTCCACAAGGGAGGTCTGGGCATCTCACGTGTCTGGACCAAGTGTTTTCCCTCTTTCTGTCTACGACTAATGTTGTCTGTCTTAGGAAGATCATCCCTGTAGCTAACTTGCTCGTTTCTTGATTGGCATGGGACTCGGGCATTTTGGTATTTCGCCAGACCTAACTAAACCAATGTGTTTTGAACCCACCAATTGGTACACTGTTGAGCTATTGGTTGTAATTAAATTCACAATTTCTGATTTTGATTTTTTCATCTTTTGATTATATATAGATACAATTTTTGCAACTATGTTTCTTTATTTGACTTTTATATTTTTTGTAATTTTCCTCTTATATTTTGTATTCTTTTTTAATTCAGGTTTTGTTTACATAATTTTTGTAGTTTTGAATTTGATTACTTCTATGTAGCTGTATGAATTGTTATGTTGTTGTATGTTAATGTAATGTTTATTTGTACTGTTTTCTTGTAATGTTTTTGTTGTAAATACTTTCAATAAAATAGTAGTTAGTTTGGATAACTGGTTGTGACCCTTTATACTGGTATAATTCATCTACTTGGCTACTAATTAGTGCCTTACCATCGTAATAGGGGCTGGAATGCCAACTTAATGAGAGGTAAGTTTATTTGATTTACTTACCCCTAAGTCGTAATGCCATATTTTTTCTTTATTATTTATTGTCTTTCTTTTTTTACTTTGGAGAGTAATCACCTTCCCACAACTACTTACAGGTAGTGAAGGGTGATATAGATGTGGGATGTTGTGGGCTTGAGTACCCACTTCTTGCTCTCCTAATTTCTATTTGTATTCCTTTGATTATTTCATTATTCTTCATGTGAAACTGGGGAAAGACGGTTAAGACTGTTAAATGGTGTATCCACATGCTTAGACTTGTTTTTCTTTATAACAAATTATACAATATGGAGTTTTATTATACAATATGGAGTTTTATTAGCATGTCGCAAATGGATATCCACAGACCAGTCAAATGAGCTGGAGAAATTCTGTAGCAATAGTCTGAGCCATCTAGGCGCTAGCCCCTGCTAGTGTGATCAGGTAGGTAGGTAGGTAGTAGAAGAAAAAGTTATTGTTTCAGAAAATTTTGAATTGTTATACCAGAAATGTTAGCGATATTTTAAGCGTATTATTAGTGTGTGTGTGTGTGAGACTATATATACATATATACTATATATACATATGTGCATAATATATCATTACCAATATTTTGAATGGATGTTTTTTTGCTTAAGAATTCGATAGGGTGGTTTTTAATGGTGCACAAGTTATTTGGAATTCTTCTCAAACCCAACTATCAAGTACTACTTTACTTAATATAACTGATCTACCAATAAAATTATATTTCAGCTTGTACTGCCTCTAAAAGAATTATTTGCATTTCTACATAATTTATTCGAATACCTCAATTAAGTCATGTCACTTGTAAGAGAAAATGCATAGCATGCACATCATCCAGTACAAAAACGAAATGTTAAACATTGGATATTGGTAAGTTTAGGGATTTGCAACGCTAACATTCAGTGTTAATTCACGCAAAGAACATGGCGGATAGCCCAGAGAAGCTTTGCCATAAATATTTTGATTTTTCTCTGTAAAATTATCTCGCTAATAAGTAACACACTATTTTCAGGCTTAACATTTCCGAAATGATTACGGATTTTTATATTACACATGAAACTTTATGAATGTTATGTAACGTTATGTATTGAAAGAGCTAAGGCAAAAATTACTTCCGTTCTCAGATAATGCAAGAACTGGAGACGGTAAGGAATATCATTCACCATCGTGATCACGTGTAAATGCTGTTTTGTTTTGTTTTTCTGGCCGTATTTATGCAAAACTTTGCTGTGTGATGTCTAGTGAGGTGTGATGATATTACATGTATAATGGGTCAGTTTCTTTCTCAACTCAAAACACATCTTCTTGACATTTAAAAAGTTTGAAAGAAAAGTAAGAAGTTTCAAGTAACGAGCCAGTTATAAACGAAACGTCAAGCATTGTCACGATTCATGCCACTGATCTTACCCAGAGGTCTACCAACTTTTAACTACAGGAGCTTTACCTATACTTGTTTGTAAAAAAAGTACAAGCAACACTAGAACTACGTCATGGAACTGGATAGATACTTAAACACTGTACCAACATAACTTGGAGTAATAGCGAAGAATGAAACAGTCATTCCCAACTGGTGGCAGGAAATCAACATTTACAAAAAATGAAAGTTTGTTTTAAAGGAGGTGTTTATATGGCTAAAAAAATCTTTACCAAGATTTGGACCGAGACTCATGAAGGGCCTTCTGAACGTTTTGCCATCTCCTATAGAGACACTTTCAGGTTTAACAAAACTAAAAATGACCTAAGCAGGTCGAAACGTTGTTCTGTACTTTAAGTTACATAAAGTTTTAATGTCCGTACCAGCTGTCTTGAGAATATAGCGTTAGGCTATACCTTTGTTGCTAAGCAACATAACATAAAATCCGTTGTTGGATGGTGTTTACAAAATGCATTGGCTTTTCTATATATTAGAAATTGTTAACCTAACTGATTTTTACCAATAATCATTCTCTGAAAACGCCACGAATTCATTTTAATGATCTTAAATTTGATTGGCTCAGAAAGAAACTTAAAGTCGAAATAATAAGTATATGACTCCTAAATGGTGAATGCAATCCAGAAGCTTGAAATTACATCAAAATGTAATACAACTCTAATCAGTAATGAAAAAAACTGTTTTTATTGAAACAAATTACAAAGAAAAATACTATTATCCCGAAACAGAACGATGTTTACGTAATATATTACTTGTTAACTTGTGCCATCAGTTGTTATAAAAAAGATCCGAGCAAAATATACTTTTCAAAAAAAGAAACGCAAAAGGGATATTTTGTTATTTTAAAGATGAATATATGTAATAACGTTACAAGCTTAGAGTATGTGATGTTACACGTGTTAAGGCACTGATTGTCAGACCAAAATAACAATAAAATTTGTGCACTTTGAAAACGGAGGAAAACATCGGATTTTTCGCCAAAACGCATGAGATCTGCATGTTCTGCAAGTGCAACATGTGCAAAATCCCTATAAAAGTGACGGGTTCTCGGTTTCCATAGCTCAGTGTTAAGCCACCGACACGCAATACAGTTACGTCAAGACTGACTGAAGCACAACGCAACAACGCCATTGGTCGTTTGGAAGCAGGCGAATTTCGATCAGATGTTGCCAGAGCTGTGAATGTTCACCCAAGCACCATCACAAGGCTATGGAATAGTCACCAACAACATGGATCAACTCGTGACCGTCAACGATCTGGCAGACCTCGTGTGACCACGCCCGCACAAGATCGCAACACCCAGTTATGTCACCTTCGGGATAGGACCACCACTGTGACGTCTACTGCCTCAACCATACCAGGGCTGCGTAGGATTTCCGATCAGACCGTACGCAACCGTCGACGAGATTCTTAGGCCCCATGTGCAACCCATCATGGTGAACGTCAACGACGTTTTTCAACATGACAACGCCCGTCCTCACACAGCCCGACTCACCACTGTCTTCTTGAGACACCACAACATCAACGTTCTTCCCTGGCCCTCCAGATCACCAGATTTAAACCCCATCGAACATCTTTGGGACGAGTTGGACCGACGTCTGCGACGGCCGCAGACTCTACCTCAGCTTGCAACAGCTTTGCAGGCTGAGTGGACAGCCATTCCACAGGATGTGATTCGTCATCTCATCGCTTCCATGGACAGGAGATGCCAAGCAGTTATTGATGCTCACGGGGGGCATACTCGTTATTGACGTTGAGTGACGTTAAACCTCACCTAGTGAGCGTGGACTTCGCCTTTGCAGACTTTGGATGTTCAGCAGTGAATGTGCAAAGTTTCACACATGTCATACAGAACTGCTCGGAATAAACTTGTTAACAATTTGTCTCATATTTTGCCTTTTGCGTTTCTTTTTTTGAAGAGTATATAACAGTAGACAGCAAATAAAACAACTGTTCACACGACGACTAAAAGTTAAAGTTGGGAGAATAATTTATCAAAAAAATTTTATAAAGAGCAAACCATAGTTAGAAAAATATTATTAATCAAGGAATTTGAAGCTCCTGTTTTAATACAGAATTTCACAAGATCTGTCATCACACAGTATTTTAAATACCAGGCTTCTGGCTATATGGGTGATCAATATTTATATACTTTTAAATTTGTCAGATGTTCAGTTACGTACATTTAAGATGACGAAGGTAAATGATGAATGTACAAAGTGTAACCAGTACTACTATTCCAGTTTCAAAATATATTAAATGTAGAAAAAAAAAAAACATGTTGAAGGCTATCTGGAGTACTCGTTCCCTAGATGGAAATTACGTAAGTTCGAGATTAGAACATGAAAAAGATTTGTATCTGTGCAATTAACGTTAGAATAAGTAAATAAATTTAAAGCGTTATGGTTAATGCAATAGAATTTTGTTTTTTCTTAAATGTAATAACATTTTCATCTGCTTTTATTTTTCATTAAAGACTCAATGATCAGTCGTTTCCTGCATATTTCTTGTGTGCCAACTAAAGTTATTGTTTGCTGCATATTCCGAAACAATCAATTTTGACCCGAACAAGAAAATGAACGCGTAGATATCAACTCAAAAAGTAGAGGGAACATTCGCTTTGTTTTAAAATAGTAAAGGTGAGAAACTAAGCTTGACTGTGAGACTTCATTTATTTTAATATTTTTAAATGAGTTTTTCACTAACTTAAGCTACTGCATTAAACTTTTAACTTGTGGTTATGAATATGAAATGGCATTTTACTTTTAAGCAAGATTTAGATGTACTAGAATAGATAACAACCACGAAGTTTATATAGAGTGAGTATACGTTAAATCAGTGTTCAAGAGCGCTATATTTGAAGTAAGGGCAAACATTGCTTTAACACTTGTTCAGTTCTTTAGTATCTGAAATTCAGTCTTTGTGAACGTAAAGAGGCCCTAAGTTACTATGTTTGATATACTACTAACTATTACTACTTGTATATTAATCCTAGATCTGTTGTATCCACATAAAATTAAATATATAGGCTTGAGCAGTAGTAATACTAATTTGGTACCAGTCATGTTAGCTGTCAGATTCTGCAGTCGATATTGCTTTCTCTGGTAGAAAATTGGATTGGTTACGTATAATGATAAAGTACTACAGTAATACTAACAGTCTAATTAGATCTATAACATATTCAACAAGTTGCTTTAAACTATAATCTACTAAGACTAAATTCACAGTACATGAGTGAACCTTATTAGTGATGTCGAGAAACCCACTTGTTGAGAAATTTATATGCAAAAACGGCTCGTTTGGGTTGAGAAAATATTTTACATAGAAGAGCGAACAACGTTTCGACCTTCTTCGGTCATCGTCAGGTTCACAAAGAAAGAGATAACTGACCGGAAGCTGACCACATGTTTGAAAGGGGTTGTGTAACTGTGTGTCGAAATGTAGAGGGCGGTATTAGATGTTTGAATATATAATTTTATTTATTTTATTATATTAATATAGGTATAAAGGCGTTCCTTTATATTGGTTTATTTTGGGTTTAAGTTGTTGTATAAGTAAGGCTTCTTTAATTTAATATAAATTTCTCAACAAGTGGGTTTCTCGACATCACTAATTATTATTTCATCACGGCGATTGTACGAGAAGTGTAAGTTTTTGTGTTTTTCTCAGTGTATTTGTACTTACCTGTTACCATTATGTCTGAACTAGCATACCGTACACCACTATTAACAGTACACGCTCACACGATCGTTAAGAAACTAAGAAATTTAAACCAACGAATTATTAATAGAAGAAATGACATTTATTTTATTCAACAATGTAGAAAAGAACAACTAACCCCTAATTTTGTAAAGGTAAAACTTTCAAAAAATTTTAATACATACACAAACATTATCCAAAATTTACAGAAAAACTACTTAAAGCCATGTTGAACACAAAATACAAAGAACTACATGACTTACAAAACAAAAAATGAACCTAGACCATCAACTGGCATGCTGCATTAAACCAGAGATTTACGGACTTATACAACGAAACATAAACCAAATCAATACTAAGAACGACAGAGACAAAAGATCTGCCACAACAAAAAAACTAGAAAACTAAGATGCAGACAACAGAAAAGACACCAAAACGACAAACCGTTGACTAACCTCATAATTAACAGATCCGACCGTCAATTAAACACAGACGAGAAACAACTACTTAACAAAGGACTCAACTTCGCAATAGCACCTAGGTACATTCCAACCATAGAAATCAAAACATGTTTAGAAGACCTAGCCAGGAGACTTATGATACTTTCTACAGAGAAGAAAACAAGGAAACAACCAAACACAACCAACAGAAAGAAGACAACTTAGATAATTTTATTGACATCCAACAGCCAAACTTCCCAGGTAAAATTACAAATTTATATTTTCCAGAAACACCTAAAACAACATCTTAAACGATTTTTTCAAAGAATTTTCTCACAAAACCATCAACATAATTTCACAAAACAGAAAACTAAAAAACAACCTTACAAAAGAGACATTAATTCCATTAAAACCTAAAACAAGACAAAAACATATAAAATTCTAAAAGCAGATAAAGGTAACGCTATAGTCATAATGAACACGAATGAATACATCCAAAAATGAATAACATCCTATCAGACACGAACAAATTTAAACCAATACACACAAATCCAACAAAGACACACGAGACGCAACTGAACAAATTACTACTACAAATGAAAAAAGCCAACACAATTTCACAAACACTTTATTCCTACCTACATAAAACCGACTCACGCACACCGCAAATATACATCCCAAACCTCATAAACCAGATTGTCCATTACGACCAATAATGTCCACATATGAATCGTTTAATTACAATCTTGGTAAATACATAGCATGGGCATTCTCCAAATATGTAACATCAGCCAGCTCATTCATCAAAGACTCTTTTAATTTCAAGTCTAATCTAAATCAACTTAATCATAAAGCCTTAATGGCCAGTTTCGATGTTATATCCCTCTTTACAGAAGTTCCAACCACTGAAGCCTGCAAGATAGCCTTAGAACTCTATATCCGAGACCCTAACCCAACTATAGAAATTCCCAGTAACCAGTTAGCAACCCTCATAGAATTCACCACGATAAAGACAAACTTCATGTTCAACAACCAAAACTATATACAAACAAACGGCCTAAGCATGGGCAACCCAGTATCACCAGTTCTAGCCAATATTTTATGACACAAGTTGAAACACAAGCAATTAACACAGCATTACATCCACCACTATACTGGTACAGATATGTAGATGACACGCTTGCGGGATTCAAATCTACAGAACACATACTTAATTTTTTTCAATCACATTAACTCTATACATCCCAACATTAACTTCACATGTGAACAGTAAGAAAGCAATCAAATATCATTTCTTAACCTCAAAATTACAAGAACTGACACACAAGTCAAAACAGAAATCCACCAAAAAATCACCCATACTGGACTATACATTCCTTGGGACTCAGCACATGAAACAGAACAAAAACTCAACATACTAAGAAACCAAATAAACACAGCCATAAAACTATGCTCACCAGATAAAATTAACGATGAAGTAGACAAAATAAAATAATACTTCATCAACATCAATAAGTTTCCTCCACAAACCGTAGAAAACATTATACGCACACACCTAGACAGAAAGCAAAATCAACCAACTAAAGTAAATACAGCTCACGAATAAAAGAATCACGAAACCATATACTGCTGTATACCATATATTCCTGACACCAGCAAACAAATAACCAACATTTGGCAAAAATTAGTAACAAAATATGACATTCCAGTTAATACCAAATTTATTCAAAACCCGGCACAAAACTGAGGTCTATACTATGTAAAAACTACACTGACAAGCACCACACCAACATTATTTATAAAATACAATGTGATAACTGCCACGACTTCTATATTGGAGAAACAAGTAGAAAAATGGAAACCAGATTCAAAGAACATAAAAAGTCACCTTCACACGTTTTCGAACACTGCAAGTCAAATAAACACAACATAACCATAGAAAACACTCAAATACTAAATAAAGAAACAAACATAAACAAACGCAAAATTAAAGAAGCCTTACTTATACAACAACTTAAACCCAAAATAAACCAATATAAAGGAACGCCTTTATACCTATATTAATATAATAAAATAAATAAAATTATATATTCAAACATCTAATACCGCCCTCTACATTTCGACACACAGTTACACAACCCCTTTCAAACATGTGGTCAGCTTCCGGTCAGTTACCTCTTTCTTTGTGAACCTGACGATGACTGAAGAAGGTCGAAACGTTGTTCGCTCTTCTATGTAAAATATTTTCTCAACCCAAACGAGCCGTTTTTGCATATAAATGAGTAAACCTAGTGGACGGACGTCTTATGCGGGCCAAGACTAAGGCCTTCGGGTAAAGGCAGAACACTATTTTAAGATTTACTTCATTATAAGTAAACAGGGAGATACAATACGCCCAAAAATATTTTTATGTTAACAGCTAACATGGGATAGAAAAAAATACATAATTTAAAAACAAAATTTTGCTACTATTAACGTGGCATCATCAGATACTCGTGACAATTATACACGGCAGTTAAAGCTATTTGCATCCATATTAAACCCGTTTGGGTCTCTAGTAGTGGATATAAAGGGAAAAGCCTTTTAGTAGCAAGTTGTTAGAGACCACAAAATTATAGTGAAGAAATTAGTGAGAATCGTTACAATGAGATTAAGATTTCAGCTGTTATTGAAGTGATGGGTGATTTTAATTTCAGGCGAATATATTAGGAAATGTTAATTAAAATATCGGAAATAAATGTTTTGGAAACTGTTCGGGATGCCTTCCTGTAAAATTAGTTAAGGAACGTGTGAAACTGTTCGGGATGCCTTCCTGTACCAATTAGTCAAGGAACGTATGAAACTGTTCGGGATGCCTTCCTGTACCAATTAGTCAAGGAACGTATGAAACTGTTCGGGATGCCTTCCTGTACCAATTAGTCAAAGAACGTATGAAACTGTTCGGGTTGCCTTCCTGTACCAATTAGTTAAGGAACGTATGAAACTGTTCGGGATGCCTTCCTGTACCAATTAGTTAAGGAACGTATGAAACTGTTCGGGATGCCTTCCTGTACCAATTAGTTAAGGAACGTATGAAACTGTTCGGGATGCCTTCCTGTACCAATTAGTCAAGGAATGAATGAAACTGTTCGGGATGCCTTCTTGTACCAATTAGTTAAGGAACGTATGAAACTGTTCGGGATGCCTTCCTATACCAATTAGTTAAGGAACGTATGAAACTGTTCGGGATGCCTTTCTGCACCAATTAGTCAAGGAACGTGTGAGAAACAATGCTATTTTAGATTTATTGTTAACTTCAAATATAGAAATGATCGAAAGGTTTGAAATTGGAGAACACCTTAATGCAAATGATTGCTCCATTAGGTGTAATGTTTTGCTGGAAAAGAGATAAAGAAGAACGATATTTGGGTTGCAAATATAAAAAAGCAAATTTTGAAAGGATGATACAAGAATAGTGTTCTAAGTTCAACAGATGAGTTATTTGGCGACACTGATCAGATGTGGAAAATTTTAAAGATGAGTTTTTCAATATTCAAGGCAAATATTTTCCTTTAAAAATAAAGGATAGCTGCAAGTAAAGAAGAACAGGTTGGTTCACAAATAATGTGAAATATTACAGAAACCCATCATAAATTCAAGTAATTTAAAGTGACTGGCGCGACTGGAGACTCAGAAGGTTATAGAAGATAAAAAAAATGAAACGGGAAATTAGGACATCAAAAAGGATGTAGAGAAAAGACTGGCTGAAAGTGCAAAAATAACAGTATGGATTTCTTTAAGTACATTAAAAATTTTAAAATATGAGTATGGCCCTTCAAGTGTGAAAAAAAAAGCTAATATCTGATCATTATAAGATGGCTGGGTTACTAAATTTTACTTTTTTATTCGATTTTTATTAACGAAGATGTTAGCAATATTTCACGTCTTAAATAATGTAAATGACATTGAATAAAGTTACTGCATTAGTTTTGAACTGAATGAAATATTTGGAACATTGAAAAAAAATAAAAGTCTCCTGAGCTAGAAAATAATTCCCCAATGGTTTTGTGAGCCATTTACTATTGTTTTTTGTTAGTTTTTAAATAGTTGGCAGGAATTAGAGGATTGGAGTTAGTTAAGGTAAATTTTCATTTCAAGAGAAGTAATAAAAATTGTATCAGTAATCTTGTATCAGCTGTGGGAAAATATTTGTAAATTGTGTTTAGAAGATGCTTTGCAAAGTAATTTAATGACGTTTGGAATTTTATTAGATAGTGAACATGGTTTCACTACGTAAAGTTTTACATTACAAATATTTCGACATTCTTTAAAAAGGTTACTGCTTATATAGATGAGGGTAAGAGTATAGCTTTGTATCCGGAATTTTCAGAAAGTATTTGATAAAGTGCCACATAAAAGGCTTATGAAGAAACTTACCTCTTTAGGCGTGGGGGATAAATTAACTAAGTGGATAGAAGAGTGTCTGGGTGGAAGAGAGAAGAGGCTGATTACAAATGAAGTTTAATCAAACTGGATTATTGTTGTAAGTAGTGTACCATGGAATGATTATTAAATTACTTTACTTTGCTGATGATATCAAGTTTTTGGGTACTGCTGTTTGAGAAGAGGATACTGCTGTTTTACAAAAGAGTTTAGATTATTTAGTGTGTTGAAAAATAAATGGCAGATGGGTTTTAACTATGATAAATGTAAGCTGTTTCATGTGAGTTATAATAATTTGAATTATAAGTATAGTTCGGATATGAACAACCTTATCAGTATCGTGAAAAAAAGATCTTGATTTAATTGTTGATCAGTCTCTAAAGCCATCCAAGTAGTGCGCTGTTACTAGTGGAAGGGCAAATAAGATTTTGAATTGTATGTACAGAAACACTGAATACAAGTCTAAAGATGTTATAACTTCATTGAACATGTCACTGGTTACGTCAGATTTTGAGTACCATCTTCAGTCTTGGGCTCCTTACCTTAAGAAAAACATTTAATTTTGAAAATGGTTCAGAAAAGGGTTACTAGAACGGTGCCTGGGATGGAGGTGTTGTCATATGAGGAGAAGTTGAAATCTTTCAAATTGTTTTCTCCTGATAAAAGAAGAGTTGGGAGGCATCTGATTGAGCATACGTAAAAAAAGCTGATATACTGTTGATGCATTATCTTTTATCATATTTAATAGTGAGAATAGTAGGAGTAGTGGATACAAATTAACTTTTGGCAGGGTAGGAGTCGTCTCTAGCTAAGATAGTTTCAATTTTCTAAGAGGGTGGATGGCTTTTGGAATGGATGACCTACAGATGTTGTAGAAGCGCTAAATTTAAGTGAGTTTAAGAAACAAGCTTAAGTATATGAATAATCATGGTTGGCTTTAAATATCTTAAATTATTTTAATTAATAGTTTTATGTTTATTTAGTTTCCAACAGTGGTTTGTATGTAAATTACTGCCAATCGCGTAAGATGTACTGCAAGATATTATCCACTCTGAATCCTATTCCTCTGCCCATGAAGCACATACATCTGCCCTGAATGAAACTTAAATTTTTAGGTCTCCAAAAGAATAACACAGACCCATAACAATTCTAATAATGCGAGAATTCTTTCCTTTGCTTCCTTCAAGTATTGTATTTAATATCAAGAAGAATAAAAATATAATTAAATACGAGAAGGACATAAAATATGGTACATTATGGTGCCTGACAGGAAAGGATATAACGGCACAACGATATAATGTATTCTAGTGACACCTGAACCAGATATCGAAAGATGGTCACATTGTTTAATTAAACTGGCCTTAGGGGCTGAAAAACTGTTATTCAGTGAAGAGTGGTGCAGAAATTATATCTTTTTCTAGATTGATTCTTTTATAGCTATTGTGCGAATGTGATTCCGTTTATTTACCAATAAAATCCAACATACAATTTTGTAAAATACATATAATGCAATGAAGAATACAATGAAAGTTTTTCTTAGATTCATTGTTTTACAATATTAATCCTTGAAACGTCGCATATATAGATAATATAAATACATAGATAATACAATTAATGACAAAAATGCAATTCGAAGTCTCTGTTTCAAAGCACCAACAGATGGCGGGTTCACGATGATCGACGTACTTTTTATGTATATTTTCAACTGTATTTCCGATTAGCTTGCTTTTTGAATTTCGCACAAAGCTACTTGAGGGCTATCTATGCTAGCCGTCCCTAATTTAGCAGTGTAAGACTAGAGGGAAGGCAGCTAGTGATCATCACCCACCACCAACTCTTGGGCTACTCTTTTACCAACGAATAGTGGGTTTGACTGTCACATTATAACGCCCCACGGCTGAAAGGGTGAGCATGTTTAGCGCGACGGGGATGCGAACCCTCGACTCTCGGATTAAGAGTCGCACGCTTTAACACGCTTGGCCATGCCGGGCTATTTCCGACTAGAACGTGGTAGGATGGTCAAGCATATTTTTTTCTTTCTTACTATCAAGTCGTTTTCTCAGTTACATCTTCCTATGTTACAGTAATTCCGTCTACCTTTAAAATGGACCCGGCATGGTCAGGTGGTTAAAACTCTCGAATCATAATCTGAGGGTCACGGGTTCCAATTCCCGTCACAGCAAACATGCTCGCCCTTTCAGCCGTAGAGACGGTATAATGTAACGGTCAATTCCACTATTCATTGGTAAAAGAGTTGGCGGTGAGTGGTGATGACTAGCTTCCTTCCCTCTTGTCTTACACTGCTAAATTAGGGACAGCTAGCGCAGTTAGCCCTCGATTAGCTTTGCGTGAAATTCAAAATAAACCGATCCTTTTAAATGTTGTCAACTACATCCATCAAATTAGAGAGAAAAATCATTTTTTTATAATCTCTCATCCGACTTACGAACACTCGTGAAACTATCAAAGCAATATATATATATATATATAAATGGTGAGATCTTTACAGTTATTTTTAATTGTTAGCATGTTTTATCCACCCAACTAAATTTAATCCAAGAATATTTAACTTGCTTTGGTCGCCGATGTTGTCCCTCGTTGGTTCAGCGGTAAGACTACGGATTTACAACGCTAAAATCAGCAGATAACCCGAGGTGGCTTTGCTGTCAGAAAACACACACACACATATACTCGAAGATGTTAGTGTGGTTAGACACGAATACGAAATAGCTTTAAATTTTTTTTGTCCATACAAGGTAACAAAATGTTTGAAGATTTAAATAACGTTAACCAATAAAATGCTTGTCCCATTAACATATCTTATTCTCTTTAATGATTCGGCAGTTATGGTAAGTGAAACTGCTGCTTTTTCCTAATTCTCTTTATCGTTTTCAATAAGTAAGAATTTCCCAAACTGACAATTCAATGTTTCTAATAAATGAATCATAACAGTCATATTGGATGTTGTTCAGTTATTTTTGGCATAAAAAATAATAACGCATTGCGACTTTTTCTTTTTTCACTACCTGAACAATCCTTAAAGAAACATCAAATCAATGAAAAACGTACGGAACTACGTGGGCTTAATTATATAACTGTTAGTAATACAACATGCCCTGGAGCAAATAGGTCCTTACTGACTTTGTTCAATCTCGCAACTTTATTTCTTGACTTAACTCTCAAATTACAAACTTGGTTTTCAGGCTGTTAACTGCTGGAGGTCATATCGAATATTTCTATGTTTCTTCCTGTTGAAAGTGTAAAGTGGGCAGCGTCCGGGTCAAGGGTTAGCAGGAAAGGGCAGTGGACCTGCGTGTATTTACTACACGCCATAAGTTCATGCTCCACTACTTAAGGCTCTGTGGTTACTCTTTAATAGTGACAGTCAAATCCTACTTTGCTGTTTGTCATCCTTTCCTGAGCTATAAAAAATCCACATGATTTTAACACGTTTTATCGGCTCCACTACCGTGATCCATTCAGTTTCAAATGTATGTTTGAAACTCCAGTTACAATAATACTGAGGATACTAATATAGCCTACCCGTTCTAGATTACACATGTGAATTGATACGTCACGTGGGGAAAAAATCTAGATAAGTACAATTGTTGTTTCTCTTTCATATTAATATGGATTACAAACTTAAGACATCTAATTACTTACATGCCACGCGGATAATAGTAACAAACATAAAAAGCACATAGTTGTTAAATGAAGTACCACGAACCTACATGATATACACACTTCATACAATTTGAGTTTTAGTGTAAAACGAATATTAAATTAGAAATAGTCGATTATCCAAAAGTCATGTTAAAAACTACTGCATTTTTTCACATCTAAAAAACACGCTTTTTTGAAACGGATCCTTACCGAAATTAAACTTTAACATTAATTTATTTTTTACATATTCTACTAAAATTGGCCAGCAGTGGCTAATATTCAGCTTGTAGGGTTGCGTTTCTTTATGCCTAATAAAATTCGAGCCACAGTACAGCTAAACACAATGTGTAATTTTCATTGTGCTCACGTAATAAGAAAGTTAGTCCCGTTATTCGGTTCTAAGAGCTGGATAAGGTTTCTTATGATAGTCAGATTAAAATTAGGAACGATTGGGTGATTATGACTTGCCATTTAGCCCTTGTGAACATGAAATGCCCATCAATTGAAAATATTGGAATCAAACTACTAAGAGACTTTCCAGAAGAGTTTGGAAAATTATGAATTCACAATTTTTGACCGAGAGAATATTTGTGTTTAAATGTACGAAAGTCTAATATAAAAAAACAAAAATGAAACGTCTACTAAATATCCACCGCATGTTGAAGTTATTCACCCTCTAGACATTTAGTCCCATTAGTAGTTCTTTTAGATAACTAGTGCCCTGAAAATAATATTGGGATCATTTTGTGGATCAGATAATGATTATTATACTAAGAACCCTTTTCAGTGCTAGCTTGGCTATTAACAAGTTATTGTCATTTCACCAGGTAAAATACGGTTAAGTAATCAGTGTAACTTTTACTAGTATGAGAAAACTATACAAAAGGCTTGACCAAGGCCATGGCCTGACCACTTTTTCATAGTTAAAATTTATGTATTAAAACTTACTTTTTATAATGCAATACATTACGTTGAGTATATGCAGTATGAAAATTCGATATCCTATTTAAATCATAAAAACGTAATATTTATGAGTCGTGGCACCAGGAGTTAGTCTAGCTGAGAGTATTTCCTTTATTTTCTCTCTCTATAAGGTTTATAAGCATGTTATCTGCTGAAAATATTTTGGAAGATCTAGATTTGCTTCTTGAATGACTTTTTCGACAGGTTTGATTCTTTGTAAAGGGCAAAGTCACTGGAATAGAAGCAACAATTACAGAAAATAAATTTGTCAAAGTATATTTACACAAAAGTGGATTTTATGAAATAAAATAAAAATTTATTTAAATAAACAGTGATATCTTGATAAATCTTTACTTTAGTATTAATGGCTAATTACTTAGTTAAAATTGATAAATATCAAATTCCCCGACTTAAACTAGTTTACACCAAAACAATTATTTTTCAGTCAATTTGATAGTATGTCTCAACAGCTATTAGATTTGCCGTACACCAGCCAAACTGTAGAGTCCTGGTATTACACGAAATACCTTGATAACACTTGGTATAGTAGTTGACATATTCTTCTCTACTTTAATTCACAAGTTACTATAATACGCACACTTCACAGTAACGTTACTTAGAATAAAAAATGTTGGAATATTGTATAGGGAAAAACGAAAGTTGAATTTCGTTAAATGAAATTAAACATGTTTGAATATTTATATGGTAGCATAAATATCGGATAAATTTATTATGGTTATTTCAGGGTTACGTAAAACATACGTTACAAAATTTGTTTTCTTGATTCAAAAGTACAAGAATTAAGAACTCGAAGGAAATTATAAGTGAAAATGACTCTACAAGATGTTGAAGACAAAAATGATATGATAGGTAGCGTTCAACTAGTTTTAGCCTGGTATCATAAGTACAAGGTATTTGAAGAAATTCAATGATTATTCAAGTAACAATAAATCTGAATTATATGTGCGTGTTTTTTTAGAGCAAAGCCACATCGGGCTATTTGTTGAGTTCACTGAGAGGAATCGAATCCCTGATTTTAGCGTTGCTAATCCGTTGACTTACCGCTGTACCAGAGGGTGACCCCAATTATATGATTGGATTACATACTTTTCTGTTTGATAATAAATAATAAGCATCAATGGTACACATTCTTAAAGCTTATCAAAATATAAATTAGCCATGGTGAATGGGAGGAGAGGATCTTGGTGGCTGAGGGGTCCAACTTCAAAACTTCACTTTGGCCTCAAATTCCTGTAGACAATCGGCGTTGAAGTGGGCCCCCAGAGGGTCAGTTAGTTGGTCCTCTTGGGCTAGGGTCAACTAAGTACTAGTTTTTGACGTTCTCAACGGGTTTTATGGACATTGTGTCTGATGCTGGTGTTTGGGTGTAGTGCACACGATACCTTGGCATTGCTATAGTGTCCTTGTTTGGCATTGTAGTGCATCCCCTCGTCGGACTCCATGATGAGTGAATTCAGTGGGCATTGAATCTTTTTTCTGTTATAATGGATACTCCCGTCCACGAAAAACATAAATATAAAACTGAAAAAACAAACAAAAACAAACAGGTAATTGGTAAACGACCACCATTGGACGATTCTGTTACACAGTCACCATCTCAGTCGGAATCAACACCTCGATTTCTCATTCTGCATTAATTATGTGAGAAACCTTTAGGGCTTTCTCTTCAAAGCGAAGGCCATTGGGGATATACATATCGAGTTTACTCTTCATGTTACTTTGAATTCCTCAAGTGTAATCATTGTTGAGAGGGATTATTCAAAGAACATTTGTGACTCTGAGATCTTCGCTGGTTTCTCCAGCCAAGGCATTTCTGTGGTTCATCATATCTACACTCATAAGGACAGAATAATGCTGCTTGTTTTTTGTTTTTTTTTTAAATTTCGCACAAAGCTACTGGAGGGCTACCTGTGCTAGCCGTCCCTAATTTAGCAGTGTAAGACTAGAGGGAAGGCAGCTAGTCATCACCACCCACCGCCAACGTTTGGGCTACTCTTTTAGTAACGAATAGTGGGATTGACTGTAACATTATAACGCCCCCACGGCTGAAAGGGTGAGCATGTTTGGTGCGAGGGGGATGCGAACCCGCGACCCTCAGATTACGAGTCGCACGCCTGAACCCACCTGGCCATGACGGGCCTAAAAATAATGCTGCCTATCAATGTTCTTATTTTGATGTTTACATTGCCACACCTACCTGCCACTCTCAAGGCAGGTTACTTGAACTGTAAGGTGTGGCCATATATTCCAAGCCCGCTCTGATGTTTCCAGTGTCAGTGGCTTCGTCATTCAAAAACGTCTTGTCGTGGTTCTTTGACGTGTGCTTGTTGTGGTGACAAAAACCACGACTTCTACGAATACAAACTCGAACCTCACTATGTTAAATGTAGTGGTTCATACCCTTTTACTTTCGTTCTTGCCCTAAGTGGGTAGAGAAACGGGTCTAACGTTTAAGAATGGTGAACTATGTTCTGCTGCTACAGTGGGAGTGCATACAAATCTTTCCATGCCTCTGACAGAGTCATTCTCTAACCATGTGGAGAGTCTTTTTCCCTCCATAGTTAATAGAGCTGATGAGTCAACGTTTATTCCAATTTCTGTTCCCCCCACTTCTTCCAGTGGCTCCCTTGATCCACCTCCTTTAGTTCTGGCTTCTGGCATTTCTTCTGGTCCATCTTCTTCTTTGGCTTCAAGATGCAGAACGATTATTTAACCACGACTTCAGTCGTTGGATTCTTCGTTCATCGACATAGACCACTAGACCCAGGATAGGAACCATGGAGGTAGATAGACCTCCTTCTAATAAAAAAAAACGATATGGGCGAAAACAGAAGAGTTCTCTGTCCAATGAGCCTGGGATGCCTTTCAATAGTATCTCACACTTTCAAATCGCGTTTATTTTCAGAGGGCCTACGAACATAATTGGCTAGTGAGATGTCAAAGCCAGAAGGAATATTGAATTAAGTTCACAACTAGCATCTCTCCTACCACCAAGTCAAAAGTCATATGAGACAAGATTCAGAAGGTCAGTGGGCAGTATATTTCCCCTTTCCATCTTACTTTCCAAGGGCCAGGAAGTGGCTGATACTCAGAGCATCACTGATACTCTCAGTAAAAGTTTCTGGCGGGTATCTAGCATTTTTGCTTCATCCTCTACTTTATTAGCCATCAAGACTCGGGAAGAGTGATCGCTTCTTTCCTTTTGGATTGATTGTCTCTATGATCATAACCGCCCCTTTACACTAGTGGAACTCAAGCTCGCTCTACATTGGTTTGCAGTACATCAGTCAAACTTGATAATATACACCACGAAATGCTGCGCTATCTCTCTCCTGTTTCTCTTGTTATTCTTCTGGTTGTTTTTAACCAGATCTGCAAAAGAAATATTTTCTTGATGCGTGGGCGCCATACTACTGCCCTATCTTTTTTCTAAGCCTTCAAACTACCGTTTAGTTGCTTTGACGATCTGTCTCTGTAAGACCTTAGAAAGAATGATTAATGCTCATCTTGTTTGGTTCTTCAAATCAAACAACCTTCTCTTATCCACCCAATGTGGGTTCTGACATCAGTACTCTATCATGAAACACTTGATTCGACTTAAAACGTCAATCAGGGAAGCCTTTCTCTTACGACAGCGTCTTGTTTCTGTATTTTTTTACCTTTAGAAGGCTTATGGTACTATGTAGAGGCATGGAATTTTGCAAGACCTCCTTTTGTGTGGGTTGTGTGGCCATTTACTCATTTTATTAAACATTTTTAATGGACTGGATATTCCAAGTCCGTGTGGATTTGACACTATCTCATCTTTTCCACAGGAAATTGGAATCCCTCAGGTCTGTGTCTTGAACTTCACATCTTTCATTATAAAGATTAATGCTATCATTGGACAACTCCCTCATACAGTTGCAAACGAACTCTATGTCGACGAATTCCACATCTCGTGTCAGTCGTCGAGTCGATCATGACGTTTATTGAGCGGCAGCTACAGACTGCCTTAAATCATTTTAGTCTTTGTATTCAAGTGTAGTTGGCTGAATTGGCCAGCTTATCCCACCATGGCTTATTACCATCCCCAAATGTGACCTTTCTTGGAAGTACCATATTCTATTTGCTGAACATCTTTTGAATCATCCTTTTATTCTCATTTATAAGGATGGTTCGAAATCAGGTGACTCTGTGGGCTCTGCCATGGTATGTTGTGTTTTGGCAGTTGCACACAGGATCCCCTCTACACTTTCTGTGTTCACTGTCAAATTGTATGCCATTTCTCTTGCCCTGGATCACGTAGAAGCTATGCAGTACACAAACTACTATTTATACCTACTCGCTTAGCTCTCTATTGGTCCTGGAATCACTTCACGTTAGTTCTTACCCTGTTCTCGCCGACTGGCCTATTTCTCTTTATCATCTACATGTATCTAGTTTTTTCTGAATACCAGGCCACATAGGTATTTACGGGAACGTGCTCACTGACACTGTTGTCTGCTCTGGTGCTATCACTCCCGTACCTGTTCCATACATGGACTATAGTTCTCTATTCAAAGCTCGGCTCTATGCCAATTGGAGTGGAATTAGAGTGAGCAACGTGATAACATCCTTTTACATCAAACCTGCTGTTATTATACTAACACTAAAGTTATTATCCAAAAAGAACTTACAATCCTATTATGGATATGTCAGGATGGGCACTTGTACTAAACGAGGCTTCAAGAAGAGCAATTTGTTCTTATATTTCTTGATAAACCTGAAATGTGCTTCAGCTTTCGTGAAATCAGACATTGGTTTAACAATCTTAGAAAAAAATCTACTGAGAAATGCTATGATATAATTAAAACTCCAACCTTCTCATTTCATCGTGGGTTTGGGCCAGTATATTGACTGAATGTTTCTTTGCATGACCAATTAAGGTACCTTCTTTATCCATATGACAAAGGCATTATTTTAGTGTGTGTGCATGAGTACATACTTACTAGGTTAAAAATTTAATCTTGCATTTTTATCTACTCTAAAACTATGGATAGAACAGTAACAGTAGAACCAAATATTCAATAAAACGCATCCTGGTATTTATTTATATTGCTGAAATCCTCAGTTAATAGCCTCAGATGTGCCACGAGCATAATATTGATTTTTGGGTATGCTGAAATGAATGGAACCCTAAAATCATAGCTAGTAGCCACCTCATCTCCACTTGTTTCTCAAATGCACTCAGATGGAAAATGAGCAGCTGATCATCTATAATTAGAGAGAAGCATAAAGATTTTGTTTCATGATGGACATGATGTCACTGTTCATGCGACTACTTAACTGGTTTGAAAACCTTTGTACCTCATTTTGACACTTAAACTGGTCCGTAGAAAACTACACTACTTCGCTTATACGTACAAATATACTATTGTTGCTTTTGCAAAATACATGAATGGCCTAGTCTATAGATTGGTTCCGATCTGTGCAAAAAGTAATTGAGTTTTAGTGGGATGCATTTCCTACCAAAGCTCAGCATACTTTCATATACTAGAAAGTAGACAACTTAGACAAGTATTCATTTGAACTTGCAACCCAACCTTCAAAACACCCAACAGACAAGTTTTATAATCAAAAATCTGATTAAAGAACAACATAAATTAGCTTATTAAACTGTATTGGTAAATTTTTGTAAATCAATAGGCAACTGATGAAATAAAGAAGCACCTTTTTGACGGAAATTCGAAACAATTTGTAAAGATAATCCAGTTTATGTCCACCACACAATCATACACAACAACAAATCAGTTACAACACACACCGAAAAAGTGAACACATTTAGCTAGTACTTCTAAAAAATCTTCACCAAGCCAGAGACAATAATTTGACGAAACTCTATACTTCTACCAATAAATATAGAAAAGAAAGAAAACAAATCGTCGGCCAAACTTTTCCACTTCTTCAAATTTAGTCCCAACATAAACAGACTGTTGCAATGACAGACCCATTTCGATTCCTGAACTTCAAATAAATATTAAACAACTCGAAAACATCCCCTGGTTTATGATATTAAACATCATACTAATAAACCCAACACATACCCTATTAAAATACCTCTGCACAGTATACAACCTCTCAAATAACTCTGGTTTGTACTCTACAACATGGAAATCCACCACGACAACCATTATCCCCACCCCCCACCACCATCACTCCAAAAAGTATAATCTAAGTGACGATGTGTAGTTTGCAGGGTAAACTACTGAAAAAAAATAATCACAATCTGACTCCTTCACCACTTATAAACAAACTATTAACAGACGTAAAGAGCCTCCAGAAAACGCAGACAGACAACAGACTACTAAGTCAAACTGGCTGAAGCTGTTTACTGAAGGTTTAATAACAATCACGAGATAGTAGCCACATTTCTAGATGTTCGACAGAGTGTGGTATGATGGATTCCATTACAAACTAACGCATTATTTGATGGATCTCTAGTCTTTAGTAACATGGCAGCTTCCACCAAAATAAACAAAAAAATATCCACGCTCTTTACAATAAGTTCAGGGGTCTTCCAAGGATTAGTCTTAAACCCGCTCTTGTATATTTGATTGATAAACGATATCAATATTTCCTAACATACATTTGCAAGTACACCGACGAAACTGCCCTTTGGAGCACGTCGGGCGAATCTCGTCTAGCTGAATACAGATTACAATCGCTTCTTATCCACATAACCACAAAAGAAACGAACCTAAAATACAAAACATCACCACATAATCACTAAAATACCCAGATAAAGTTCACGAACAACATTAAATTTCTTGGCATAACTTTTAACAATGAATTAAGATGGAATATACACCTAAACAACGCATTAAAAATAGTCACTCAAAGAATATATTACCACAAAAAACAAGGGGAGGGGTGCGCGAAATGATGGACCTACAATCCCTCACATTAATCTACAAATTGTACATAAGTCCATTTTTAAAAAACGGTAACCACATAACTTTTAACGTGCCACAACATTTATACGCAAAATTACAAACAACACAGTCCAAAGCGATCAGAATAACCCACAGTTTACCATACTATACCAAAGCATGTTACCCAAACAAAATCAAGAAAACTAAAAACAATAAAACAGAGGCTCACTGACTCAACCACAACCTACTATAACAAATCAGAAAATCAAAATAATCTTGCTGCACAGTTCTACAAAATTTCTTACACTCCAATACCATAGTGTGAACATACTTCACTGTACAAAACTCACATAAGCAAACAAGCAGTTTTGACGTTCAGCATACTTGGTCTTTAACCAAGCCTGTCCGACGAACCCACCTGATCAACTGCTCATCTGTATCACGTTCACTTTCTCGTCCTCCTATCTCTATCCTACCTTCAGCATCTCCTAACAGCAACTTTAACAGAAGGAACCTTCTCAACGTCTCACCAACGCATCTTCCTTCCAACTGTTGTTTAAATGTACATGTATCTCTGAGTATATATGTATGCTTGTTTGTTTTGGAATTTGTTTTGGCCAGGTGGGTCAATGCGTTCGACTCGTAATCCGAGGGTCGCGGGTTCGAAGACCCGTCGCACCAAACATGCTCGCCCTTTCAGCCGTGGTGACGTTATAATGTAACAGTAAATCCCACTATCCGTTGGTAAAAGAGTAGCCCAAGAGTTGGCGGTGGGTGGTGATGACTAGCTGCCTTCCCTCGAGTCTTACATTGCTAAATTAGGGACGGCTAGCACAGATAGCCCTCGAGTTGCTTTGTGCGAAATTCCAAAACAAACAAAAAAGACAGGAAAATAATTTTATTTTTAGGGCATTGTATTTTATATGCATGAAACATTTTATATTCCAAACTGGATAAATGAATTTTGAAGAAAAAAAAATTCTGAAACGACATTATAATATGGCTAACCAAGAATCCAAGATGAAAGATGTAAGTACTAAATGTTTAATTTTTTATGTATACAGTTTATTTATTATTATAAATACTATAAGTAAAAATTAGTAACTTATTATAAATGATTTTAAATCAAATAAATATCAAATCAATGGGAGCACAACTCAAATGCGAACATAGTTGTATAATTTGGTATAAACGTGCTGCTAACTGGATCTATCTTTTACAAAAGTCTGCCCAGTGCAATAAGTAGTTGTCAAGGTAGTTTGAAAGTAAAATTCAACTGTAAATGTGAAAACAAGAAAAAAAACTATGTGGAAAAATATATTAGCTTAGGCTGTAAAAATAAATAGTGTGTTACAGTTTGCAAACATTCTGAAATGAAGAAAAGGTAGTGCACATTTATTTTGCTATTTTTCGAAACAGATTGGTATGAGATTGGTCTAATTGATGGATTCTGTATAGTGTTAAATACAAAAATATTACAAATAATGTAAAGTTTTACACAAAACACAACTCCTGATATTCAGTCAGGAGGTTCAAAAATTTTTGCAAATGAAACTTGAAAATGTAAGGTGAAAAAGAGTATTTTTAATTTTAACATGAAAATCACCTGTCTTCAGACTATTGAGAGTTTTAATCAGATTCTGAATACAAATTCACAAGCAAATTTTTAGTAAAAGTACTTTGTGAAAGAACCCGATATTTTTGTGTATTAAACATTTGTTATGTCTACTAAAAGTTTGTGAACTTTTTTAAATGTCCATTTACTGCATTAAAAGTTATAATGTCTATATTTTTATGGTTACCTGTTGATTGTACAATACTTGCAAAGTCAGTCATTTTAACCAATCCTGTATTCCTAGTATTCTATATCCTTAATAAATGTTTCCACAATTATTTCACAAATGAACAATAAAAGGTTGCTTTAAAGCATCTTCAAAATAACATACTTTTCCCCATACTTCACAAATGTACAATTTATTTTGAGTGTGGAGAATTTGATGTTTTCTCAAGGTACTTCCACCAAACTCAGTACAGCTGTATTCTTCCTCTTTAGTGTGAGTACTCTGATGTATTCTGAAGCTTACTACTAATATGTATTTATTATCACTCACATCACAACTGTACCTTCCATCTAAATTGTGTTTTAAATGACATAATCTTAAGATATTTATGCTTGAGAACATTCTGTCACAAGCACTACATTACAGTATGAAGTGTTTTATCTATGTTTAGGACGTCTTGAAAACTATTCACCACAATGAACACAACTGTATGGTTTCTTCCCAGTTTGAATACTATGATGGTTATTCAATTCAATTCTTTTTCTGAACATTTCACCACACTCATCACAACTGTACTTTTCCCCTGTAATGTGTTTCACCTGATGCCCGGTGGTTAAGGTGCTCCACTCATACTCTGAGGGTCATGGTCTCAAATTCCAATCATATCAAACATTCTCGTACTCTCAATCATGGGGGTGTTATAATGTGACAGCCAGTTCCACTGTTTGTTGGTAAAGAGTGGCCTAGGAGTCGACAATGGATGGTGATGACTAGTACCCTTTCCTCTAGTCTTACACTGCTAAATTAGGGATGGCTAGCACAGATAGCCCTCATGTAGCTTTGTGCAAAATTCAAAAACAAACAAACCAATGTTGTTCTTAGTAATCTCTACTTTCAAAATTTTATTGCATATATTAGAACTGAACATTCCCTCTACAATGCAAGTTAATTGTCCCTCTGTAATGTGTGCTAACTATTGGCATTTAAAGTTATTTACGCTTGTGAATATTCTTCCACATACATCACATTTATACGGTTTCTCTCCATTGTGGTTTATTTCATGTATACTGAGGGTATCTTGTCTTGAAAACTTTTCTCAACACAAATCACAACTGTATGATCCCACTCTAGTGTGCACACTAAGATGGTTTCTCAAGTCAATTTTTTTTTAACTTTTCACCACACTCATTACAGCTGGACGTTTCTTCTTTGTTGTGTGTCAAGTTAGGTTTTCTAAAGTTGTATAATTTTGTGAATTCTTTTTTACAAACATCACAATAGTACTGTTTTATTCCTATGTGAAATATTTCATGTTCATACAGTATCTTTTTGAGAAACCATTCACCACACCAATCACAAGTGTGTATTATATGACATAACTGTAGACTACATATTGTTTGGAGGTTTTTGCCACTTACATTACAAATGTGCATTCCTTGGTATTGTGTGTCATCTGGTGTTACTTTAAATAATTTTAACTTGTAGATGTTTTATCATATTTATCACAATTGTATAATTCTTCTGTATTTTGTGTACTCTTATGTTTTATTTTGTAATCTGTATTTTCTGCCACACACGCCACAGCTGTTTTTTTTTTCCTTGTAGTTTTTTGTGTTTGTTTAGGTTATGTAATTTTGAATACTGTTTGACACAGTGTATGGTTTCTCTCCAGTGTGGTTCCTCTAGTGTAATTGAATGTGTTTTTTTTTTGGTTTTGAATTTTTTGTTTGTACGTCCACAACTGTACTTTTTATATATGCTGTGTGCCATCTGATGTTGTCTTTAACTATTTTTATTATGAAATATTTCAATACATATACCATAACAGTATGTTTCATCAACAGTGTGGATACTTTTTTTACCTGTAACAGGATCATTCTGATTAACTTCTCCACTGATCATTTCTTTACTATGTAAATGTGCATTGTGTTCAAATATTTTACCCAAGTCATCACTTTTGTACTGGTCTCTTTCAAAAAACTAGATTTCGCAGCTAAGTTACCATAAGTTGCATATCCATAGCCTAAAACTTCTCCTGAACATTCTATGTCATGATAAGCTGCTCTTCACTGTATTTGTTAATGTATGTCTTGGAATCTAGGTAAAAAAGAAATAAATCTACATTTATTAATTATTACATTTCATTAGTTGAACTTCTAAGATTTTATTCTTTGCATATTTCAATAGTTCATAAAACTAATGATGCCACAAAAATAAAAGGAAAAATACCCAGTACACTCAATTAAATATTAGCTATAAAACTGATTTATTGAACATTTACAAAATTTTTAACTTTCAAATAATTCAAGTGTAAAAATAACATGTTTTAAAATGGCATAATCTAAAGATATTAAAATCACTCCATTTGAAAAATAAATTAACACTCATTTAAAACTATACTAAGCAAATGTAGCTTTAATGAGCATCAAAGCAGTACTGCAGTTTATTATCCAACATGAAACACCTTTTATACTGTCTTCAAAAATTATACTTGCAAATTATATTTCAGTTCTTCCACTGATCTAAGAAACTTACACTATTGTATAAAGAAGTTTCCTGTTTGAGCACATAACATAAAAATATTTTTTGAATCTTACCACATCATTACAGTCTATGTTGGCACTAGATTTGGACAATACAGTTGCTTTCCTTCATTGATAAGCAGAGAGGTTTCTTGTCATTAAGAGTTGCTTACCTTTGAGAATCAATTCCATCTATTAATATTACATAAGCTAATTCACTGATTACTTAAAATTATGAGTAAATTGTCACAGAAATAATCAACTCATCAAAATTATTTTTTTTATTATTTCAACTATCCAAGTAATTGGTATATTACCCTTATGTTTGTTTTTCATTAACAACAAAACTAAACATTGGGTTATGTTATTTGTTTTTGTTTACTAAGAATATCAAAACCTGATTTTAACATTACAAGTTTGTTCAATATTAGGCCAGTATAATCTCATGGTTCGAGGGTCTTGGATCAGATTTTTCATTTCCACTAAACTTACTTGCCCTGTGTATGCTACTAAAACTACTAAAACCATCTGCTACTGTCACTAAATATGATTCTGCTCACTCAAAATAGGCAAGATGATGGTTACATCCACCACCAACTCTTGAACTATCTCAGTGTTAATTAGTGTAAATTTTTCTTTTTTTCTTTTTTTGATGCTTTTATTCTTAACCGAGTAACTGTATTTTTTAATATTGAATAAGCAGATGAAGATACAGGGGTTGAAGACCCCCCTCTCCAGTTGTTTCCAGAAATTATGAAAAGAAAGGAAGGCCAAATAATTTTGTTCTGTACTTTAGTACAGAAAGAAATCGATGTTACTGTTTTTATTTGATTGATCCATTAAGTACCATAAAAGACAAAAAAGAGATTAAAATACGTTGAAAAATTTTCAAATTAATGATGGCGTTTTTAAATTACATTGCTTTAACCTGTTCAGTGCCGGAGACGAGATAACTCGTCCAAGCCGATCAGTAATACAGTGCCACGGTCGAGTTAATTCGTTCTCAATAATACCTAACTTTAACGCTAGATGTCATTACCATACATGCATTTGACCTACTTGCAAAGTGTTTCACTTTCGATCCAAAATGGCGTCACGAAAAAAGTTACAAAATGAAGAAGCATTAGAGTTGTATTGTAGCAGCTGAAATACTTGGCAGTCAACAGGTTAATGTTGTTTTTTTTAAGAATAATGTAAATGTGGCTTCAAACCACAGTTTTGTTAAAATCAGTAAACTGAAGAACGTTGCTAACAAGTTTAGCTGTGCAAACGATTTTATTTCATAACAAATAAAGATCCTGTGGCCAGTTGTAATTCCAGATAAAATCTACACCATGTAAACTTTATATAAATTAAATGTAACTTTACGAATGGGCTGTCTATTTCTTTTTTTAGTTACACATCCCCATATAAGCAAGTCTTCCATATTGGCACAACAATAATTTTGCAGACTTATAACCTTACATACTGGGTTCCGATACCAGTCTTTGAATCATCACAAATAGTCCATTGTGTAGCTTTGTGCTTAACTAAAAAGCATGAGTAAAAAATAAGAAATCAGTTCAATAAACAAGAGTAGATTTGAAACATCATTTTAACACTATAGATCAAAGATTATGGAAGCAATACATACATTTCAATTCGAAACCAACTGAAACTAATGAAATCATTACATTGTTTGGGAAGTATGAGGACCTTGTACTGAAAATATTAATACAATTAAGCACGAAACATGTAAAGATGAATGTTATGGAAAAATTATTGATAATTCAATGTATATTATTTGGTTCTGTAAAAGAGTTGTTTTGAACTTGACGTATACATTTCGATTGTCTCAAAATTTGGAGTTCTGAGTTCGAGGTATATCATTCGGTTGCTTAAATGTATAGGATTTTGAATTCGACTAATTTTAATTATTAGCTTGTCTAAAAGTGCAGAACTTTCAATTCGACAATCATCATTCGGTTATTTAAAAGTGTGTATTTTGAACTGGACAAACATCATTCAGCCATGTAAAAGTGTAGGGTGTTAGATTCGGCGTATACCATTCAGTTGTCTATAACTGAAGAACTCTGGATTAGACAAACATTATTCAGTTGTTTAAGAATGCAGAAATATGAGTTTGAAGTACAACATTCTGGTGTCTAAAACTTCGAAGTTTTGAAATAGACAACATCATTCGTTAGTTAAAAGTGTACTGTTTTGGATTCGACTTTTATAATTTAGTTATCTAAGGTGTAGAGTTCTGAGTTCGGCGAATATTACTTGGGTACTCGGTTGTGTAAAAGTATAGAGGTTGCAATTCAGTATATATCATTCGATCGCATAAAAGTGTAGACTTTGAGTGTGTGTGTTTTCGTATACCAAAGCTACATCGGGCTATTTGCTGACCCACCGAGGGGAATCGAACCCCTGATTTTAGCGTTGTAAATCCATAGACTTATCGCTGTACCAGCGGAGTACTAGAGATTTGAATCACGTTTGTATAATGTAGTTGTACCGTTATAAACATGTAATTTCTATGTATGAAAAATATACTTTAAGTATTATATATCACACATACATGCATAAGTTATAAGCGAAATGTTGTGAACAATTCGTCTATAAGTAGCTGTCTTTTATACAATTTGTAAGGGTTACAAAGCTAAAATATAATATGATTTTACTCAAAAAATCTTGTTATGCATATAACTGAACTGGTTGATCGTTTACTTGTTATCACATTCACAAAGTGATAACAAGAGGACCGAATATACTAAAATCCCTATAAGGATAACATCAGTGTGGGAACTAATCAGAGTATTTACTTTCAGTACGGATGTGTATAGACATTTTGTAAACATGACGAAAATAGCCACACTGGGAAATGCCCATTGACAAAAATTAACAGTAATATGCTAAACTTGTGATAAATAAATATATAATATGCAGTCAAACCCAGTTCTTCGGATAACAGTGTATATGCAATATGATTGTTTAGTAGGCTGTTTACAACTCTCTTTAGTCCTACCATGTGCTATTTCAATAATGAAAATTTCATTACCTTTGTCTTTAAGCAAACAAAACTGTTTATAATACACTGTTGGCAAAAATGTTTGGGTTTCGATGAAATGGGTGCATCCAGCGAAACAGAACGCTCAGGTTCACTAAGTATCCACAGGGATATTTCCTGCTGGATACTATTGTTCCTTATCATTTTACTGAGTGCAATAATAAACCGCTAGCGAAGTGAACGTTTGATAATTGTGATTTTTATATGACGTATTACACAGGAGATATTCAATAAAATTCAACATGGAGTAATTATATCATACATGTATGTAATAAAGACATGAAAATACAATGTATTCTATAAACCGAACAACAACAACTATGTATTTAAACATGACCCTGTCTTTATGCATTTCTTTCCGTTCGTACTTCTATCCTCAAAGTATTTCTTTCAATCAACCGACGGTTCAAGTTCCATTATGTGTGAGAATCCCTTACAAGAAGAAACACTGTTTTTGTCAGTCATTATTTTCTCACACTGACCATTCCGGACACAAACAGGACGACGTTGCTATCTATATGAAAATTTAGGAATTACAAAAACGAATAATTTTCTCGTAATGTACTCTTTAAAAGAAACGTCTATATATATGTGTATGTGTGCAGGGGCGTAGCCAGGGGGGGGGGCTTGGGGTTAATCCCCATGGACCCAAACATTTTAAACAAGTTCAGTTGCCACCTGTGAAGTTTCATAAAGATCTGTGATTACATGGCAGATAATTTCACACACAACAAATGGCCAAATGCAAATTTCTGATTGAAAACTCTTTTAATACAAGTTTTGTCAGAACTAAAGAAATACGATCGAATATCTATGAAAGGCTCAAACGCCTGTTCGTTCTTGCCAGGACATCTACAACACAGTTTGGTTCAACTTTAATATCACGGTGAATGTATAATGAAGCCAGGCCATTTAATCGATCTTCAGTGGTGGTATTTCTCAAATACGTTTTGTGTCTTCTGAGAGTTGAAAACGAACGCTCGACTGAGCTCGTTGGCACAGGCAGCGTGGCAAATACTTTCAAGAGACGAGAAATGACTGGGAACATTTCTGCATTGCACATTGCATATGCATCTATGACATTTTTGGTCTGTTGTACGCAAGTGATTTGTAGCAACCCTAAGTTCATCTACTGCAGCTAGCGAAGTGCTGTCAATGTCAGCCTTGTGTATATTGACCAACTCTTTAATTTGGTCACATTGTTGTGCTGTAGGTTCTGACCATTCTGTGGTAGATCCTGATGGTAGTAAACACATGAAGTTTGTAAGGAGAGTTTTGTGACTGGACAGACGGTCACATATTTGTGAAAGAAAGTTATCAACAAATGGTACAAATACAACAATACGAAAATACTCCTCAGGGCTAGTGGTTTGTAGGTTAGCACGGTACAACTGTCTTTTAACCTGCCTTGGCATTATGATGTCAATTTGAAGCTCACTGCATAGAGTTTGAGCCTCACAGAAAATGTTGTTAAATTCATTCACAGTATTATTTCTGAGTGAACGGATTAAATCTTCCACTATTTCTATGTGATGCATCGCAGCACCTAAATCAATGTTCTGTTGCTGCAGTAAGTTTCACAGAGGTAAACTAAAGGAAAACAATTTAGCAATGGTAAGTAGAGTGATGATGAATTCTGGCTATGTTATAGAATACAACAATTGATTGGCTTGCGTGGCAGAATCTCTGTCTTGCCAACCTGATATGGTCTCAAGGGCATCTGCAACTGCATGGATTAATTCTAGAAAGACAATGACTGAGTCATGCCTCTCAACCCACCGGGTGGAGCAGAGACCTTTCAAACTTTTTTTTCGATTCAGGTGCTTTATTCTTCACCGAAAGAGCCAAATAGTGCTTTCGTTTGGGTGTATTGAGAAAGTTTTTAATACTAGAAATTACTCCCATGCAATTTAGCACAGGAACTTCTTTACAAGTATCAGAAATTGCCAAGTTTAGGGAATGGGCATTGCAGTGTACACAAGATGCAAGTGGGAATTTATCACCACTCGATTCGTAATTCGCAGGTTCGAATCCCCATCACACCAAACATGCTCGCTCTTTCAGCCGTGAGGGCGTTATAATGCGACGGTCAATCCCATTATTCGTTGGTAAAAGAGTTGGCGGTGGGTGATGATGACTAGCTGTCTTTCTTTTGTCTTACACTGCTAAAATCGTTAGAAAAATTTAATTAGACAATTTGACATATTGTCATAAAAATTTCGTGTTGAAACATACAGAAGAGATTTTTAACATTTTTTCAGTAAAATGGTTAAATTGGCACTTTTTTACAGTTTTATTTAATTTCTTATTTCAGTTTATTAGGCACCAGATAGCAACATCATCTGTCCATATGGATACATGTTAGGGAAAAGTGATTGCTGTAAGTTACGAATAAGGATTGACGTTTGTTTGTATTCTATTTATTTATTTGTGAAAAAAAAATGTTTCATAGAAATATGTGTTTATATTAATTTAAAGAGAAAACTATAAAACATAAAGTACATGTGGATTTATAACAAATTAAAAACTGCTACTGAATCGTTATAAAGTGTTTTTGCTAGTATAATTCTTCAAGTATATTTTTCACGAGAAGATGATGAAAAATCGGCTTTGAATATGAATTTCCTTTACACAGAGACACAAAGTAACTTGGATGAACACAATATGTTATATGATAATAAGTAGTGTAAGCAGCATATGTAATGATATTTTTGTGATTTTCAGTTAAAACGAAATATTACAATAGGAAAATACCTGTACTGATTACACCATCACATAAAAGTTTACAAGTTAGGTAAAATTTCTATGAGACCTAACTTACCATACGTGATAGAAATGGCAGGTGTTTCCTAGTGGACAGCGCTGCGGGCTACTTACTATTTAAATGACCCCAGGTTATTTATCTCAACTATTCATTGCATCGTGTTTCAGGATAAGTTTTCGTGTCAAAAATACAAACAGTTGCTCACAAACTGTTAACAAAAACATTAATAAGTGTATTGTAGAAAATATCATACATTAAAGGAACATTTATCAAATATTCACGTTTTGGTATTATTGTGAAAAAAGAGGTTACTTTATGAAAATGTTTCCCAGTGGTACAGCGGTGTGTCTGAAGACTCACACCGATAGAAATCGGGTCTCGATACTTGTAGGGAGCAGAGTACTGATAGCCTAGTGTGTAGCTTTGTGCTTAATTTCAAACAAACAAACAAACAAATTATGGATATTACTTTACTAATTGGCCCTGCATGGCCAAGCGTGTTAAGGTGTTCGAGTCGTAATCCGATGGTCCCAGGTTCCAATTCCCGTTACACCAAACATGTTTGCCCTTTCAGCGGTGGGGGCGTTATTATGTGAGGGTCAATCCCACTATTCGTTGGTAAAAGAGTAGCCCAAGAGTTGGCGGTGGGTGGTGATAATGACTAACTGCCTTCCCTTTAGTCTTACATTGCTAAATTTGGGACGGCTAGCGCTGATAGCCCTCGTGTATCTTTACGCAAAATTAAAAAAACAAACTAAACTGTGTAAAATGCAATAAAATAGTTGGGTATAATGTTGAAAAAATATTTGTTTTATGCCATTTAATTAGAGATGTAGTGTAGGTTTTATGTTACAGTATATATATATACACATATCTTATTACGGTTAATGCATCATACTATGCTTATCATGAGCTAGTTAATAGTCTATTCTATCCATTATTAGTTCTATCACGTATTTCTTTTAACCATAATAATTATTAATACACATTCTTTTTGGTTATCGTCGTACTTTCATAATATTTATTATTTGTGCATTATTTTGTTATATATTGCGAATTATGTATTGATTGTGTTTTGGTGTACTGCAGCTTTAGTAAGACTAAGTTATTTGAAAATATTCATATATAACCGATAGTCTCTCCGTGTTCTATTTCTTACCGAGTCCAGATATTTCTATTTTTTTTCCAAATAGTTTTTTAAATTCAATTTTAATTTGATTTTGTTTATATTCTGATGGAGGTTAGTGATTGAAGACACAACAAACAGGTAAATGCTCGCATTTTTGAAAGCATTTAGTACTAATTTCAGATTAACATACACATAAATGTAGAATATCACCAGCATTGTGCTGGGAACATATTTATGTCAGTGTTAATTCATTTAGCAACACACAGTTACTATGTTCTAGAAATTCGTATGGTTTTCTTATCTTATTCGTTAAGGCATTATATCCAAATTTGTTACTGTTAGTATTTAGATCTCCTATTATAATCAGTCTTTGGTTACGTTAATGTAATTTATTTAATAGGTTTACGTCTATAGCCTTAGAGGACGAGCAGCGAATTGTGATGGATTCATTATTTGATAGGTTGCAGTACCTTCACTTGCTCTTTCAGTCACTATTTGTGACCGAAAATGTTGATTTATGTGTTAATAATATTCTTCTGTTAAGGCATTTTTTGTTTATTGGGTCTTTTATGATCGATATTAATATGTTGGGCTGTGCGTTTTTAGCGAATAATGAACGCATGAATTGTTGGATTATATAAGGAATGTTTTATGCGAAATACTTATTTGTTATTATAACGAATAATGTGATATAATCTTGCTGATTATGTGGGTTTAAATGTGCTGAATCCTCCCAGAAAAAGGTTTTATTTTTACTGCTTCATTTACTTGGTTATTTTCAGTGTTAACATTAGTATTGTTTGATGTTTTTAATATCTCAAGTTGCGGTATATTTTGTGGTTGTTTACCAACTTGTTCCGTGATTTTATTTGGTTTTGTGTTTGTCCTTCTAAAGGTTAACTTATATAACATTGTTACCTGCTTTGGCAGTAGTCGTGTTTTCATTGATGTGTGTGTTTTGTTTGTCTGTGTAATTTCTACTGTTGTTTGAACAATGTTGTGATGTTTGTTGTATATTGTGGTTTTAATTTCCTTATATTTACTCCATCCTTTGTAGTTTACCGTATGTATTTACTTAAAATTACAACAGTACAGATATTCGTGTTTACTTGGATATTATGTATTATGATGATTTTTACCACAATCCACACAGCGTGGGAGAGATTTACAGGCTGCGCTCTTAACACCGGGTGTATTTAATAATCGTAACAAGTACTTTTACTATTGAATTCTACATAACGACAATTATTAGTAAATATAACTAAATCGATATGACTAAATTGATTATGTAAGATGTTATGTTTTCACATAATACTCACAACTTACAGGCAGGATTGTATTTGAAGCCTGAAAAATAACAATAAATAGGTATAATTGTATCCAGAGACTGATTTTGATTAAACCTATTTTGCGTTAATTCTGTTTCCGTCATTCCTTATTATATCATAATGATATATTAATTGTTTATTAATTGCAAATTGTTTGTTTTTCAAAACTATATGTGGCCTGGCATGGCCAAGCGCGTAAGGCGTGCGACTCGTAATCCGAGGGTCGCGGGTTCGCGCCCGCGTCGCGCTACACATGCTCGCCCTCCCAGCCGTGGGGGTGTATAATGTGACGGTCAATCCCACTATTCGTTGGTAAAAGAGTAGCCCAAGAGTTGGCGGTGGGTGGTGATGACTAGCTGCCTTCCCTCTAGTCTTACACTGCTAAATTAGGGACGGCTAACACAGATAGCCCTCGAGTAGCTTTGTGCGAAATTCCCAAACAAACAAACAAAACTATATGCATTAGAACGAAAATTCTTCTAACAAGTGATGTAATAAAACAAAGGTGTGCTGACGTTCACTAAATCCGTATCATGAAATTTATTGTATGTGAAAGTATATGTCATTATGAAAGATGTAATTCACAATAAGTATTTGATATAACAAACTTCACTAACTATTCACATGTGTGGAGGGGCGGGGAATCTGCCCCTCAAAATCCAAGTCGTTTGGGAAAATTGTTTTCTCGATTCGGGCAAAATAGGAGAAAGAGTTTCATTCTCAGAAGTTAAGAATCCTTCACACCACTGTAGTTAATGCTTCAGATTCCATGATGTACAAAATTATTTTAGTGACCACATCAAATATTAGTCACTCATTTTATGCTTTATGTTTGCATGACCCTAATTAATTAAACATCAACCACATTCATTTTTCATGACAAAAATGATATGTTGCACTTAGAGATGCACTAATTTTTACATTATTGTAAGAATTGATAGGGGTACTATCAGAACATATTGGTACAAGCGAGTTCAACTACCACACATATATTAGTAGTACAAAATAAGTATTTTTTTATACATTTCTTGTAGTCTCTAAATTTATGATGTCAAAGAAAATTGTTTGTTTGTTTTGAATTTCGCGTAAAGCAACTCGATGGCTATTTTCGTTGTTCGTCCCTAATTTAGCAGTATAATGTGCCCTTTCTGAATATCGGGTATACTATTCCTTTTTAGATCAATAGTTGCTAGGTTTCTTGTTACCTATTTGGAGGGCAGTTTGTATCAAATGTTCATCTTACTCATGCTCTACATTCTCGCTTCGGTCTTACCCTAACAACCCTTTTACAGTTACTTTTTCCATACATCCTGTAGGGGTTTCTGCAGATACCTTTCCCCTTCTTTTTTCACTTTAGCGTGCATTTCATCTTTGGCTCTGGCATTATATTCGTAGCTTCTTTGTTATTAGGACCTCTTAGATAAAGATGTAGTTTTGGTTCGAGCCAATTTTCCTTCAACGTTACTTGAAGATTTACGTCTGGCACCTTTTCTGAGATATTAAATAGTTGGCACAGTCCCTGAAATTATGGAGCCTGAGGTGACCTCGGGTTACCAATAATCCACCCTTATTGGGCCTCAAATGAATAACTCGGTATGGTCTGTTTTCAAAATTAGGTTTCATGGTCATCCATTGTGATAGTTTCTGTGATGATGTTCCTCTGCACTTTCCACTGCATTGTCATCCTTCATTCCTCAAATGAAGTATTAGAGTCCTTACTACTTTCTATTCCCATGTTGCTGGGGTGGTTAAGGTAGAGGCACTCTCCTGAATGGGTTGCACGAAATGGCAGCTATAACCATTCTGTTGAGAATATGATAATGGTGTTCTGGTGGTGGAGATGAGACGTGCCCTTCAGTGGAGTTGAGCTGTCAACTTATTAGATTATGTGGCTTCCTAGTATCACTTACACAACCACTTAAGTCAAGCTGCCGCCTTACTGAATTACATGGCTTCCTGTTACCATTTACACAACCACTGAAGCTGAGCCGTTACAGTACTGGATGACATGCCCTTTTGCTAGCATTTATACAACCATAAGATTTGAGCTATCATCTTATTGGATGATGTGTCCTGATACCCTTTATATTAGCACTGAAGTTGAGCCATTGAAATTGCAGTTCACGATTTCTATTGGGAGCCCTCATCCTATCCTCATGTGGATGTTGGTATCCATCAAGGAGGCTTTATATTAGTTTAAACCTCTTTTTGTATTATTTCGAACCGCTGATTTTAGCGTTGCAAATCCGTAAACATACCGCTATACCAGAGGGGGACATCACTGAAAGGACAAGTAATTAAATAGGTTTTTCACCAGTTAATTCTTTTGCTTTACAATTGGTTTAACTGCTTATTTATGCTTTCAGACTTTTGCTACTTTTCTTAAGAGAATACCGTTCATATCATGGATTCAGACTAACTATCAGTAAAGTTGTCTTTAACTCTTTCAACCTATAATGTTTTGTTCATTGTAACAAAATTTTCATAATTTCCCTTAAGTTATCACTATACCTTATAATATTTCTCCTGCTCCTCAATATGTACGTTTAAGGCACTTTAAATTAAATTATTTATTTTGTTTGTTGTTTGGTACAAAGTTTCACAATTGGTTATACGTGATGTTTTACCAAAAATATTAAAATTCTATTTTTTTGATATATGGTTCTCTCAGACTAACCACTCAACCACCACTCATGATTTATGACTGACGTTTATAACAAACAAGAAGTTGAATAAAGTGTCTTCCCAAGTAAAACCATCACTTACATTCAGATTACTACAATTTTAACTTTGTGATATTTTTACTGCAAAGTTTCACTGTGGATTATTATTTTTATACTAAGTAATGCTTTCTGTTAAAACTTTACAGAGGACAATTCAAAGTTATTCATTCGATCTTGTATGGTGGATTTAATATTTTGGAAACATTATAAGAAATTCACCGATTACATAGTGATTCCAGAATTGTGGCTATTAGCAGGAGAAAAGAATGTGTGTTCTGATTAAACTGACTACATTAATGAGAACATCCGGAGAAAATCTAGGTAATAACACCTTCTCACACTCATACATGTATACACACAATACCTCGACACACACATAATTCATTTTTAATTTGTATGTTACAATGTGTACTGTCTATACGAACTTTCTATTCGGTGTACCCATTGGACAGATATTTACTAACACGTTCATTGATAGCAGTACGTCTGCGCAATTATACACTTCTAACGGTAAACTAACAGGTCACGTGATTGGTATTGTTTTTGATAATAAGCCTTCAGACTTTCGACTCATACGTGGTTTGTGAATTTTTTACATACAAATGATGAAATGCTCTGCAAATATGTTTGAATAACTAAACATTTTAACACTCACACTAAGTTTAAATCTTTGCCTTTTTTATTCAACTCATACAACATACTGGAGTGTAAGACATTTGCTGTTGTACATTTATTTTAATGCCTACGTTTGTTTTTGTATAGTTTTCCTTTTTGCCTGTGACATTTATTCTGTGTATTGTAACTGAGATTTGTGCAACGCCTGCCTGTTCTAAAAACGTTAGGACGTATCAGGATCGAAGTTTTGAAGTATATGGTAAAGATAGCTGCAAACAGTGGAGGGGTAGAGGAGGTTCATGAGACTCAGTGTACACATTCTGGACTAAAGAAATGCAGAAGTTCCCTGTGCATAGCCAAGGCTCCAGAAGTAGAGCGGGGCCCAACATCTTCCAGGCCGAGGTTTTGGCAAAGCCATAGACCAGAGACCCATAGTCTATTCTTGATCAACTTAGGACACGATAGATGTTGAGCTTAAAACATCGATCCGCTCCCCAAGACGTGGAAGAGAGGGCACAGAGGATGTTTAGTACCCTTGCACACTTGACATATAGCTACTTTATGTGTAGGATGAAAATCTGCTTACTGTCAAGTATAAGCCCTAAGAACTTTACCTCGGGGAAGCACAACATAACCGAGATGGAATTCGGGATCGGGATGAATACCCCATTGGTGGCAAAAGTGCATGAAGATGGGTTTAGAGAGAGAAAAGGTAAAATTGTTTTCTATGGTTCACTTCAGTAAACGATTGAGGGCAGTCTGTAGCTGCCATTCAATAAACCGCATGCTCTACGACTAACATCAGATGTCGACCATAGTTCAAGTATGGAACAGGCACGGTAGTGATGTTGCCAGAGCAGACTTAGCTGCAGTGTCAGCCAGCTCGTTCCTGCAAATACTGTAATGGCCTGGAATCGTCGACATAGAGTCCGTTTGCATGTTTAGGGATTAAGGGGGAGTTGTCCAGTAATGTCATTGATCTTTATAACGAAAAGTGTGACACTCAAAGCAGCCCTGAGGAGCTCCATGTTCCTATGGGAAAAAATGGCAAAATGTCGAACCATCATGAGCTTGAAATCGCTGGTCCACAAAAAATATTTGAAAAAAATTGGCAAATCGCCATGCAATCCATATGAGTGGAGGTCTCGCAAAATGCTATATCACCACGTCGTATCAGAAGCTTTCCCAAGGTAAAAAAACAACAAAAAGCAGAAACAAGACTTTCTCGCTTAAGAAAGGATTTCTTGATTGAAGTTTCTTGTCAGATCGGGGGTTCCATGGTGGAGCACTGTCGTTGACACATTGGGTGAGCAAGAGAAGATTAGATTGTTGTATTCTAGAAACAAAACAAGATTAGCATTAACCATCCTCTCTAAGACCTTACAGAGACAGCATGTCAAAGCAACAGGATGGTAGTTTGAAGGAATCTTAGGATACTTGCCGTTTATTCTTGAAATACAAATAAATGTAAACTTACTGTTTGTGTAACTATTAAAAACATGGAGATGTGTTACTCATAACAAAAGCTTATTCTCTGCATTTGTTTTTTTAGTATTTATAAATTTAGTTTCACCAAAAGAACACTTACCAGAGGTATTTAACACTTTATGGAAGTTTACTTTTTGATGTTCCTTTCATTGTGCTTTATTCATAGATGATACTTACTTTTCTCTATCATTTACAAACGTTTTTGACGTCTGTTTTCGTCACGCTCATGTATTAAGTAGTAATTCTACACTTCAACATCTGATGAGACTTCATTGTACATCTCGTGAAGGTCCATGAGGATATGTTTTTGTTCCTAATTTTGTGTAACGCTGCTCTCGAGAGCTATGCATACTAGCCATCCCTAATTTATCACTTATAGACTAGGGTAAACACAACTAGTTAACACAACCTACGACTTATCATGGTGTTACAACGTTCTGAAGAAAGTAGATTCACTCTATTTGAAATACATTAGTAAATTATATAGTCTTTCTAAATGCGAATGAAAGTTTATTATTTACATAATCTTTTGGGAATAAGTAACTTTTTCCTTTATAGATTCATGCCTTTGGTTGAAAATTACCCAACGTATAATTATATTTTTTCACTCCTTGTCTGATTTGATAAAACATCTTCAGCTTACTCAACTCAATATTCACTTATACCACCGAAAGTTCTTCACTTCCTTGTACGTTCAGAAAACCGTAGTATTAACTTGTGAATCTGAATGTTTCCTTTATACATCTAGCAGAACGCTAGATGCTGTTGATTCAAATTTGTTCAAGAAAGGAAATACAGTCAGAACTGCAACAAATAATAGATTATTCATCTCAGGAGGGAATCAGGATTATACTTTTAACATTACTCAAGAAACTGATGTCTCATGTTTATCTTGGATGAAGTCTGGCAGCCGTACCTGACAATTCAAAATACTTCACTCAACATTCAGGACATCAAGGAGTCATAGGGTAGATACCACATAACACCCTGCTTACAAAACCAGGTATCGTCGTCTCAGACAACTAGGAAGTGTCGCTTTACATCTTCGTTCAATGTCTACATTGGAGCAAATGAGGGCGCAATAAATCCTGAGCATGTGAAATATAAGCCCCAAGACTGTTTCAGGCTACTGGAAGAACATTAACGAGACGGGGCTCGGGATCAGTGTGTATACTTTGTTGGCAGCAAAAATGCATACAAACAGTTTTGGAGTGTAAGAGATTTGCCGTTGTGCATTTATTTTAGTGCCTACGCTTGTTTTTGTATAGTTTTCCTTTTTGCCTGTGACATTTATTCTGTGTAATGTAACTGAGATTTGTGCAAAGCCTGCCTGTTCCCAAAAATTTTAGGACGTTTGTGTGCATAAGAATAAAAAATGTACTAGACGTGTATGCAATACAAGTGATTGACAGTACTGTTGCAAGCAAACTTTGGTGTAGACTCTAGAGATTCGCGTGATTTGTATAAAAGCAAGCACCAAAACAAAATAAAGAGTGTATTATTGGATAGCTACAGTCAGTATGCTATAGGCCTAGGAAAACTACAGAATTTGACCAGAAACGTTATAGATTTCGAACATTAAAAACCATTAAACTTCAATAAATTACTGTGGACGTTAGTGTTTCTACAAGAACATTAAATATCTTCTTTGATAAAAAATGAACTTTTAACAGGTGTAAGGCTGGCCAAGAAAGACATCATTAGCTTAAGCAAGGTCTAACAATATCTGCTCAGAATTAATTTGCTCGTCATGGACCTGGACTATCAATGAAGTATTTTGTTCTAGACCGGAAATAAGGCTTAGTATAGCTTGTAAATTCTTTTGTATAAACCATCATTTATAATAATTATTAGTAATAACCATTATCATATATTTTATTAGTTTCATGTTTGTATGTTAAAATAGATTTGTGTAAAAAGGGAAATTGTGTATATTAATTTTGTTGATAAATAACATAAATTTCATACATATCAATATTTAATTATCTACTAAGATCAAATTCATATTTTCAGTTAATATAAATAATAATACGCAACATAATAAATTGGGGTCTCATGTCAGATATCTGAATGAGAAACAAAATTTATATTAAACTAAAATTCAAATCTTAATTCAATTTATATTTGTCAGTGTCCACAAGATTTGGTCGTGAATTAACCTCTCTGGAACTAATTACTCGAAATTGCCCAAATCTTAGAATTAGAGGTTAAATTTCAATGAGAAAAAACTAACTAAAAAGTGTATTATTAAAATATTAGTCAATGATGATTTGTTCTCTGAAGGAATATTAGGGAAATACTCTTTCGCATAAAGCTACTCGAGGGCTATCTGCGCTAGCCGTCCCTAATTTAGCAGTGTAAGACTAGAGGAAAGGCAGCTAGTCATCACCACCTACCGCCAACTCTTGGGCTACTCTTTCACCAACGAATAGTGGGATTGACCGAACTTTATAACGCCCCCACGGCTGAAAGGGCGAGCATGTTTGGTATAAACCGTCATTTGTAATAACTATTCGTAGTAACCATTATTATATATTTTAGTATTTTCATGTTTGTTGAGTGATAAAGATAAGTTAGAAATCCAATTAAAACACCCCAACAAATCGAGCTTGACCAAGTCCAAATCGAAGCCCAGAAAGAAGAGCAAGGCCGTACTGAAGCGAAAAAAAAAAAGAGGGCAGTCATATCAAATCAGAAAAAGAAAGTAAATGTCTCAAAGGCAAGCAAATCGTTATCAATGCCAAGAGAGAAATTAGGGTGAAAGAAATGGAGTTCAGACTCATCTCCAATCGACCAAGGCAAAATGACAACTTTGAACATAATCAACACATTAAAGTTAATAAATATTTCTAACATTTTTAGAAAGTTGCCCAAACCATGGAATGGCCTATCGAAAAGTGGTCATTATTTTTAGTGTGTTTTGACTGGTAAAGCCCAAGATGCTTATGCTGTTCCCTCTCTAGAAGTCTATGCAGATTATAATAAGGTGAAGAAGCTATCCTTAAAGCATACGAGTTAGTACTAGAGGCTTATCGCTAAAAGTTTCGATGTTATCATAAGCGAAATAGACAAACTCATATGGAGTTCGTCCACGAAAAAAAAAAAAAGGTTTATTTCGATCGATGGTGTAATTCTATGAAATATTGGCAACAGTTTTGAAAAATATGTCTAAATGAGGAACTCAAATGCTGTACATGTGACGACCTCAAAACTTATTTGGATGAAAAGAAAGTTGAAACACTACAAGAAGGAGCAACGCTTTCTGATGATTACATTTTAACACACAAAACCACTTTTTAGTAAAAGGAAATTTGAGCCATTTCAGCAAAAATTTGTACCCGTTTAATCTATTAACACTGAAGATTTATATAAAAATACACTCTTCTAGTTCGAATTATTCTGACAGTCAGAATAAAACTTTATCAAAACCATCAAAGCCTGTCTCTTATTTATGTAAAATGCCTGGTCTTATTATGTCTAACTGTTAGCATTTCAAAAAAAAAAAAAAAAGAGTGGAATGAAACACGTAATGTGTTCATGTTCATATGTGGACCTAGTTTCACCAGATCACCCAATGTTGTTGATTTGGCCACTAATAAAGAGACTGATGTAGTTAGAGAGGAATGTAGAGCTTGCGTAGCTGTTGGTTCTATGTCATTGACAAATGACACTACTAATCCCATACCTTCATGTATTTTACATGATACTGGGATGGCTCAATCATTGTTGTTAGAAGGTGTATTGCCTTGAGATTCGAATCCTGCCACTGGTGAGTGTTACTGCTTATGGTATTGAGGGTGGCTTTGTTAGTTCCTCTTCATAACATTTGTTTAATATCATACCTAGTTTCGGGACCAGTTGTGGTTGGAGTAAGACCTACTCTGTCAATTCAAAATGTAACATTATTGTTTGGAAACGATTTGGCTGGGAGAAAAGTTGTTGCCGAACCCAAAATGGTTAGTGAGCTGATCACTGTTTCATCTAAAGATGATGCTGATAGGGAGAATCCACAAGTGTTTTCCTCGTGTGCTGTGACTCGAGCTCAGGCTAAGAAGTTTACCCACAAATATATAAACACGTAGTGTTCAGAGGACGTTACAGATTTGTCACAGATATTTTGTGGGTCTAACATGGATCGCGTGAATGATTACTCTACTAATAAGTTTTTGGTGAATGGCAATAATAGACGTGAGAGATCTGGTTCAGCTGGTGAAGTTCCATTTGCTAAAAGCAAACTGACCCATAAAGAAGAAAAGGATCCATGGATCTTTTCAGTATTTAAGTATGAGCTCCCAGTGAATGAAATGAAGAAGTTCCAGGTAGTTATTTTTGGAAAATCGTGTGTTAATGAGAAAATATGTATAGGCAGGTAATTTTCTCATTGATTGTTCCTTCTCACACTGTACTTCCGTTACTGCCTTATGCTTCACATTTCTGAATCTTGCTTGGAATTTTCTTTACTCATGATAACGTGAAACCAGTTGTTTTTTAGACTACATTTTCACTTCAAATACCTTGTAGTAAGAGTGTAGAGAAAAACTGTTTGTGTGAAGCTGGTGGAAGCTGTGAAACCGTGAAAACATTTACTAAGAATTACAAAAACAAAATGCAAGTGGAACTACAACATTATAAAATAAATAAGTTCTATTTCTATTACAATTATGAGGAAAAGTATGATAAAAATAATATTTTAGTAACAGTTTGAAACTGTTCTGTGCTATATTATAATTAATGTTTTAATACCCTCTACAGAGCCCCTCAGTGTGCAGTCCTGTACGTGGTGAGGTGACCTCCCAGAAAAGGTTCTGTTCTACCAGTTTAATTCATCTGAAATCTGATCATCCACCCATGTGTTTACCATGCGTAGCGACCCGTAAAGGAGAGGCGAGGATTCTGGTGGTTTAGGGTCCAATCCTAACACACCATATTGACCTTGAATTCCTGTAGCTGGCATTACTGCAGTGCCCTTATTTGGTATAGTAGTGTGTCCCCTCGTACGGCTCCATTGTGGGTGGAGTCAGTGGACCCCAAAATATTATTTCTTTTTTATGAATCCTCCAAATAAAAATAAAATAGTGGAAAACAGATATGTAAACGAACATGTCTTGAGAATTCTGAACAGCAATCTTCAACTTATTCAACACCTGTACCTCATTTTCTGATATTACATTCTTTATCAGACAAATCTTTAGGCAAATGTCTCTTTTTTTTTTTCTCAGAAAGGACTAGAGAGGCTTGCTGACTCTCCTAAGTCAGTCAAAAAGCTATGTTCTGGGGACATCTTAGTGGAAACATCAACTTACAAACACAGTGAACTTCTCTTGCATTCGAAGGCCATTGGAGATATACCAATTGAGGTTATTCCCCATGCTACTTTGAATTCGTCACGATAAGTTTTTGTTGAGAGGGATTTGAAGAGCATCCCCGAATTAGAGATCCTCAATGATTTCTTCACCAAAAGAGTTTCTGAAGTGAGGTGTATCCTCACTTGCAAAGATAGAATTATGATGCCGAACAATTTTGACGTTAACATCACCTCATCCACCTGCCACTGTCAAAGCAGGTTATCTAAATTGTGAAGTATGGCCATATACTCCAAACCTTTTCAGATGTTTCTAGTGTCAATGGTTTGGTCACTCAAAGAAATCATATTCTGGTTTCTTGACATGTGCTTGTTGCAGTAGCAAAGACCATGATGTCTACATGTGCAAAATGGATGGAACCTCCTAGTGTTAATTGTAGTGGCTTTCACACATTTTACTTTTGTTCATGCCCTAGGTGGGTGGAAGAATAAAGAGCTACAGTTTGAAAATGGTTCACAACATTTCTTACCCTGAGTCTCGAAAGTTAATGTCCACTACTCCATCTTGGATGTATGCTGCTGAATTCCATTCCACTGCTACACTGGGAGTGCAGACAGAGATTTCCATGCTTGTAACAGAGTTGTTTTCAAACCACGTGTAAAGTCTTTTGGTCTCAGTGGTTAAAATTTTGATGAGTCAATGTCAACACCCATCTCTGTCCCCATCGGAATGATGACATCTCTCTGGATCTGCTTCCTTTGGTTCTGGGTTTGGGCAATTCCTCGAGTTCATCTTCTCCTGTCCCGAAATGCAGACGATTATTTGTTCATGCCCTCATTTGTTGGAATCTTCTCTCAATGACAGAGATCTGCCCTTCAACCCAAAGTAAGAAGAGGTTGACAGCACTCTTTCTACTAAAGAGAAGAGAGAAAAGTCGAGGTCGAAAACAGAATGGCCCTCCATACAATTCTTCGTTATGTAAATAAATATGACTACATTGATACAGTGGAACTTTCGAGGTTTTCATTCTAATTTAGATGGTATCAAGGCACTGACTGATTCTTATCAGTTTTATTTGTACATAAATCACAGGTTGTGTGACGGACAAGTGAATGGAGGTGTGGCACTGCAGGTTAATGAGCACATTCCTGCTCTATCTTTGCCACTCGATATACCCTATACCCTTGAATGACATAGCATTCCTTGTTTCCAAAGAACAATTCAAACTTGATGCTCTTATTGAATAATTGCTGTCTCCTTTTTTAATCTTGGGGTCTTTAATGGACATAATCCTCTTTGGGGAGGTGCTGGTACTGATGGGAGGGGTCACTCCATTATCACAACGTTTCTCTTTTCAATACGGGTTTTTATACTTGTTTTCAATGCACTTAGTCTTTTGTTGCTATTGATTTCTATGTCTGCTCCCTTTCACGTTTCCTTATTTTTCTTGGGGGTTGACAATGATCCACAGAGTAGTGATCATTTTCTTATCATTTTAAGAGAAAGTGGACGTTGTCGATGTAACCAAACCTGTTTGCCCCGATGGAAGCTGGACCAGGCCAAGTTGGTTAAGGCACTAGACTCGTTTTCCGAGGATCGCAGGTTCGAATACCTGTTACACAAAACATGCTCGCCCTTTCAGCCGTGGGGTGTTATAATGTGACGGTCAATCTCATTATTGGTTGGTAAAAGAGTAGCTCAAGAGTTGGCAATGGGTGGTGATAACTAGCCACCTTCCCCCTAGTCTTACACTGGTAAATTAGGGATGGCTAGCGCAGATAGTCCTCGTGTAGCTTTGCACAAAATTCAAAAGAAACCAACTCTGCCCTCTTGGAATTTCATTCTGTCGTCGTCTGTAACTCATCGATATATGACTCTGTGGAAGCAGTAACTGACTGTATTGTCCAAGCAGCTACTCAATCTATACCTAAAACCTCAACATGTTTTCCATGGTATCCTCGTCCGTGGTGGAATCCTGCCTTCCACGTGACACAGAAGGCTAAAAAATGGGCCTGGGATACCTTTCACAGATATTCCACATTTTCGAACTGCATCGATTTTCAGTATGCCCAGGTACATGCTCAACAGGTAAGTCGTCAAAGCCCAAGGAATTTTGGATTAAATTCACAGCTAGCATTTCTTTTACCACCAGTTCCAAAGTCATATGGGAAAATATTCGGAAGGTCAATGGGTAGTATCCTTCTGCCCCCTTTTTGATATTGCTTTACAATAACCAGAAAGTTGCTGAGGCCCAGAGCATTGCCAATACTCTGGGCAAAAGCTTTTGCAGGGAGGGCATCTAGCAATTTTGCTTCATCCTCAATCTTTTTAGCCATCAAGACTCGGGCAGAGTGATCATCTCTTTCCTTTTGGGCTGATTGTCTCTATGACTATAACTGCCCCTTTATATTGATGGAACTCAAGCTTGCTCTTCATCAGTCTGGCAGTACATCAGTCGGACCAGATGATGTACACTACAAGATGCCGTGTCATCTCTCTCCTGCTTTTCTTGCTATTTTTCTAGTTGTTTAAAGTGGATCTTACAGAAGAGAGCTAATGTGCTTCGTTTTTCTAAGGATCCCAAGATTCCTTTAAACTACTGTCCAACTGCTTTGACAAGCTGTCTCTGTAATACTTTAGAGAGGATGGTTAATGCTCATTTTGTTTCATGCCTCAAATCAAACCTCCTCTCATGAACGCAGTGTCGGTTTTGATGACAGCACTCCACTATGAACCACCTGATTTGACTTGAAACGTTAATTAGAGAAGCCTTTCTCCAGTAACTTCTCGTATCAGTATTCTTTGACCTTGAGAAGGCTTACAATGCTACGTGGATGTATGGCATTTTGCGAGACTTCCAGTCATATGGGATGCGTGGTTTATTCGCCCATTTTTATTAAAACGTTTTTAATGGTTTGGCGATAACAACTTCGTGTGGGTTTGATACTTTCCTAGAGGAACTTGGAGTCCTTACGACTGTATCTTAAGTCTCACACTTTTCAGTATAAAGATTAAGGCCATCACTAAAGAACTCCCTCCAACTGTTGCAGGCTCTATGTCAACGACTTCCACATCTTGTATCAGTTGTTGTAGATGAGGTTTGTTGAGCAGCAACTATACACTGCACTCACTCATTTAATGAAGTGAACCACAGCAAATGGTTTAACCTTTTCTCTCTCCAAAGCCGTTTGCGTGTACTTTTGCCGCAAATAATGTAATCATCCCGATTCTGTTTCAGTGAAGTTATTTTCGTGGTCCCTGAGGTAAAGTGGGTATTATCTTTAATTGTAGTAGGCTGACATTTATACCAGACATCAAGTCAAGTGTACAAGGCCACTGAAAATCCTATGTGAATTGGTGTTCCATGCTGAAGATCTATCATGTTCTCATTTGACCAAACGACTATGGGTTTCTGGTCTATGGCTCTGCCGAGACCTCAGTTTTGAAGATGCTGGACTCCATTCACCATAAGGGTGTTTGGCTCTGCAAGGGGGCTTTTAGTACTTCTTCAGTCCCAAGATTGTAGAAGTTCAAAGTCTCAAGAATCTCCCCTATGCCTCCACAATTTGCAAGTCTTTACTGTATGCTCCAAAACTTCGATCCTTAACACAGCATCGCACCGGGGTTTGTGTTTTCCTTCCTCAGTGGGCCATGCTTGTTCATAATAGACGGTCTGACATTGTTCCTTTTAGCCTTCATATCCAGGTGCAGTTGGCTGAATTGGGTCTGTCCTTAGATGATGTTGCTGTTTCCACAGGTGAGCTCATCCCACTGTGTGTTTTACTATCCTCAAATGTGACCTTTCTTCGAGTCAACTCCCGATTTGAAGTGCCATCTTTTATCTGCCAAACATCCTTTCATTCCCATTCATACAGATGGTTCAAAGTAAGGTGACTCTGGGGGCTCTGTCATGTTTTGTTGTTATTCGGTAGATGCACACATAATACCCTCTACAGTTTCTGTGTTCACTGCCGAATTTTACGCCAGTTCTTTCGTTCTGGATCACGTAGAAGTTATACAGTACACGAACTGTGAACTGTACTATTTATACCAACTTGCTTAGCTCTTTACTAGTATTAGCCTTGAAATCGTTTCACGTTAGTTTTCACCCTGTTCTCGTCGATATTCAAAACCAACTGGCCCATTTCTTTTAAATATCTACTTCCATCCAGTTTTTATGGATTCCAGGCCATTGCAGTATTTGCAGGATCGAGCTGGCTGACACTGCAGCTAAGTCTGCTCTGGCAACATCACTACCGTGCCTGTTCCATACTTGAACGATGGTCCTGTATTCAAAGCTCGGCTCCATGCCAGTAGGCAGTGGACTTGGAATGAGCACGTGATTACAAGCTTTTCCATATTAAGCCTTATGTTACTCTTTCATTGTCTTGCTTTCCAGGGATTGGAATTGGTCCATGCTAAGCTACGCATTGATCAAAGTTTTGCAACTCATTGCTTTCTTTTACCTGAGACTGATGTACCAATGTGTGGTCTGTGTGACACTCAAGTCACAATAGTCCACATTTTACTGTCTTGCCATCGTTACGACTCTCAACGATGGCACCATTCTAAACATATTCTGTCCCAAGGTTTATCTGTAGCGTCAGACAGTGTTATTGGTGATACTGACACTGTCCACCTTACTAATGTTCTTAAATGTTTAAAGGCCATTAGCCTCTTAACTCTGTTTAAGTTTTAACTGGCTGTTTAAGGTTTATTTGGTTTTACATCAGTTCGTTTTTATTTTATTTTTTTACCGCTTGTTTGGCGCAGATAGCCTAGTAACTTTGCGCCAATAAATGCCAACCAACCAACTGAGCCATACCAGCCGTCTTTAGAATTATCGTTACGTTTAATACTACCTCACTCAGTCCAGTTCATGTGTCCCTGCGCTATATAATACTTAAGTTACTTTTCTCTGCGAGTACCTGGCCACAGGATAAAGAATGACTTTTTTGTAAAAGTGCCTAGAATGACCAGGTGGTTGAAGCACTGGTCTCGTAATTTGAAGGGCGCGTTGTCGAATCCCGTCACATTAAACCTGTTCGCCATTTCAGCCGTGGGGGACGTTATAATGTGACGGTCAATCCACTATTTGCTGGTAAAATAGTAGTCCAAGAGTTGGCAGTGGGAAGTGATGACTAGCTACTTTCCCTCTAGTATTACACTGCTAAAGTAGGGATGACCAGCACAGATAGGACTCGTGTAGTTTTGCGCAAAATTGAGACCAAGCCGAGAAATTGTTTGTAAACACAGTATTGCTCCACGTATTGATATACTGGGCATGTAGTATGTAGTAGGTTTTTCTGCATCACACCGTGTACAGAATAAACGTTATTTGGCCTTATGATGTCGGTTTCTAACTGTTGCTATATGTTAATTTATATCGGACGAGTCTGCGATTTATTACGTTATGTACGTTACGCATAACGGCTTTAAACAGTGGAAATTTTAATTTAGAAGTTAATTAAATGTTGATATGTATCAAATTTATGATATTTGTGAACAAGAGTAATACATACAATTTTCTTTAACATAAATATGTTTTAATATACAAAAGAAAAAACAATACTATTTGTAATAACGGGTTTTCCAAATGGTTATTACAAATAATTATTTATATAGAACAATTTTACAAAGTTACAGATAATACTGAATCTTATATTCAGTCTAGAACTGAATATTTTATCGACGATCCAGATTTGCTTGTTTGGAATTTAGCACAACGCTACGCAGTGGGCTATCTGTGCTCTGCCCATCATAAGTATCGAAACCCAGTTTCTAGCAGTGTGAGTCCAAAGACATGCCGCTATGCCACTGGGAGGGGCTATTGACGAACCAGGTCCAAATTAATTTTGTATTGATATTGTTACAACTCTTGGCCTGGCATGGCCAAGCGCGTAAGGCGTGCGACTCGTAATCCGAGGGTCGCGGGTTCGCGCCAAACATGCTCGGCCTCCCAGCCGTGGTGGGGGCGTTATAATGTGACGGTCAATACCACTAATCGTTGGTACAAAAGTAGCCCAAGAGTTGGCGGTGGGTGGTGATGACTAGCTGCCTTCCCTCTAGTCTTACACTGCTAAATTAGGGGCGGCTAGCACAGATAGCCCTCGAGTAGCTTTGTGCGAAATTCCAAAAAAACAAAAAACAAAATTGTTACAACTCGGTTAAGCTACCTAGCTTGATTTGTCTCACGTCGCCGACTTTTTATTGATTAAGATATTTAGTATTTAATGTCCTCGTAGAAATACTAACCTCCGAAGTTAATTCACTTAAAGTTGAATAGCTTGTAATGTTCAAAATTTATAAACGTTCTTGGTAACATTCTATAGTTTTCCGAGTAATAAGCGTTAATTATAGCTTCCGAGGCTTATAGTATACTGACTATAGCTAACAAATAATAATATTTGTCTCTCGACGAATCTGTTTCATATATCAATCACGCGAGATTCTCGAACGTTCAACGATGTGCGAAAACACAAACAACGTGTTGTTGATTCTTGCTCTCGAGAATCTTCTACAAATTTAGAGGACTTGCGCAATATACATCCAACATGCATTATACTGAAACAAACGCAAATATTAAAATAAACGCATAACGGTAAATCCGTTACACTGTCCAGATGCTAGAACATGAGGACTGCCTCAGTTAACAGTCACCTTCTTATATTGTAGATGTCTTGTCCATTAGTAACTGTACCACTGATTTATGAGTGACCGCGTTCCACTCTCACAATTCTTTTGTAAATCTGTTTGGATAACGTTAACCACATACAAAAACGTTTACTCATATATTATCTTGTATCTAGGTAAGCCTTACATTAATATTTCGTGCTGAACTGAATTCTAGAAAAGCTAGTAATATACGCGAGTTAGAAAAGAAAATAGAAATACCTGACCATAATAGCCTTTCTGCTGCTCCTTACTCATGCTTTGCAGGGACTGCTCCTCACGTGACTAATTAATTTACGTGAATGCGTTTCAGGTAATGTATTCACTGCCTTAAAGAAAGATAAAGTTGTATCTTGTTGCTAATCATCAATAGTCAAAATGAGTAAAACAGCAGGTCTGTCAGAAGTTTCGTACCTTAGACTTCAAAAATAATCAAATCTTTGAAGGGGAACAGTCTCTACAGTCCAAATAAATCTCACCCACGAAAGAAAATAACGGTTGGAAGTGTGGCACGTGCAATTGGGATCGTATCAAACCTAAAAATGACTACAGAAGTAAATATGAACGAATAACGATAATCACTTACTACATCAATGCATATTGTTTCATTCAATAGTGCAATGACTACAAGACATGAGCTTATTATCTTTATGGGAGTGGATGGATCTAGGATGATGATAACTGGTTTCTGTAAAATGACAAATCACTTCATACAATTACACTGGCCAGCCCATATTATTGATCCACTGTTGTCAGTATTTTAAAATGTTCATTGCGACCTGTACCCATTTTATCACATATACCATCTATTATTTTAGGACCTTGTATATACAAAAGTGGAGATGTATGAAATGCTAAATTAAGTACCTGTTTATGATTACTTACATTTTAAAAGTTTTATTACCATTACATACAACAGTAATTGTGTTCTATAAAGACAACGCTGTAATGATTATTTACCGACGTTCACTTGAGTGTTTGAAACAGTTAAAAGAACAAAAACTATTTCAGATTTATAGAAATAACTGAACCATCCTCCTTGTTAAGCGAGGCTGATTGTTTTTGTATAAATTCCACGTTCTTTATAAACAGTGTTGTCCTCCACCTGTGTTAAATTCCCGTGTAAATGTCTACATAAAATAAGCACCAATTGCTGCTACGATTCAGTGGTGTTCATGCTGTGAATTCCCGTCCATAAATTGTTGCAACAATCTTGCTTCCTGGTCTACCCATAAGGTAAAATATAACTGCATGCGAGTGATTACTATTCCAAATGTTCTAACTTTCAACATAGTGTGAGAGGTTTGAAATTTTAGATACTATTAACATATTTAGCACGGTAAGTATAGAATATTCCACATTCACCATAGATGCTCTAGTCTGATACGCCCCAACAGAAGTTTCGTTAGAAGAGAATGATACTACTTTCTTAACTGTCTCTGTTAATTTAACGATGTGATTTCATATGAAGTTATAGCCTTAACAGAACAAAATTTTATTCGTTAGCTCACTTGAGAAGTTATTATTAAAAGTTTCCATTTCCACTCTGGAAGAAGAAACATAAGAAAGTATCTGGAAATGGCTTGGTGAAAAAAATACGATGGAAGAAGATGAAACACAGGTTTTTATTATTCTCGTGGATGGACTAAATAAAAAGCAGTGAACAACAGAACAGCATATGCTAGAAATCTTGCACACGTTATATTTTCTCAATTAGATGTACTGTTCAGCGACTTTTCCGACACAAAATAAAAAGTCGGTAAGGATCTCTACAAGTTATATATCTTTGATATCAACAGTACACTACAGGTACTCTACTAATGATTGTGGTTCCACCTATTCTAGAAATCTCCAGAGTAATGATAAAACTATGCGCAAATTTTAGTGCAGCTGATTCAAGAGTTGTTAAAATCGAACTGGTCATAACCATTATACGTTCACAATTCATTACACGAACAAAAGCTTTCATAGTTTATTATTTTACCACGAGTTACCTACCTCCGTTTTAAAAAGTATTGAATATTTCAATAATTCAGGATGTGACTAATGACTAGGCTGTATAATCGACAAGTTTCATACGCAGAACTATGTTTGTCAACTAAGTGAAATGAATTATCTACAGGTTAGAAACTTCATTCTACTCCAACATTTCAACCGTTTCGTAAAGTTCACCCGATTCGTTTATTCTAACACAACAATCAATGCGTACATCACTTATGTTAATGACAAACTATTAAAGATACCCTAAATTAAAGATCAGTAAATGATGTACTTCTTCTGGATTCTCATTTCTTACAAGACACCAAACTTTGGTACGACAACTTGTTGCTGATTTCCATGTGGATGGTCCTCGAGTTTTGTTACATTCCTTTGTATCCCAATACTAATGGATTTAAATGAAATCTTGAAGCTGAATATCCCTTTATGATCCAAGTTATTCAAACGCAATAATTTTTCGGGGGATATCGTTAACTACCTATTAACGCTAGTCAACGTAAAAAAATGTATTTCTGATAGATTTTGTTCTACCTAGACTTTATACTACCTGTTTGTCACGCGACTTGAATATTCGTTTTGATATGACGAATTCAACGCAATGTATTGGCTCTTCGAAACTTAACAATAGTGAAACCTAACATCTGAATTGGCATCGTAAAATGTCATTAAAACTATTTCAGTTTTTATTATATCTAATTTTTTTTAATGTTACTTAAGAAAAGTATTATAAGCAGCATAATTACTGATCATATCTGTACTTCCTTAGAGAAACCAAGCTTAAAATCTTGATTTTATGAGAGAAAAATAACGAAATATCAGTTTCATTATTTACATATATGTTCCGGTCATTTAACAAATGTTTTCTTCATAATGTTAAATACATGTTTATTACTATAATTTGGTTTGACGAATATTTGATTTTCACACATCTGATATTCTGAGGAATATTTAAGTAATCAATATCAGAGACTCTTAATTACATTATTGTCAAATTTACATCTAAACCTTTAAAGATGTTGTAGTGATCGTCCCACGGTGGGAAAACGGCAACTTTACGGATCTACAACACTAAAACAATGGTTCGATCCCTGCAAATAGCCTAAAGTGTCCTTATTTTAAATAGCAGCCAATCCAACGTGTTATAAAGCCTACTGGATTAAAAGTTTAACTTCCAGTCACATATATGTAATAAATTTTTATTCACCTACAATCAACTTGCATCTCAAACATTTTTTGCGACAGGATGATAGTTTGCGAAGCTATCATTTTGTCCAGTTTTAATGTCTTTTGTTTGCTGCTTCTATTTATGCTAATATTTGGATTCATCTAAATGCATATATATCTAGTACCATTAAATTTATTTCTGTCGTTTTCTCTAGGTTGTCACTTGTACATATCTGTGCTAAATCTATATGATAGTATCGTCTGTCCACATAACTTCGTAGGGTGTGGAAGGAACATCAAATTTGTCATGGAGG